>NC_046329.1:2346080-2946080 GCF_009819535.1 Lacerta agilis | reverse complement strand
AATACATCTGATGACATGAGTTGTGTGGTGCAGCACGAAATAAATCCAGCAGCTTTCCAAGCTGGGACCCCGGTTAACAGATATACGTGCCGTCCTCTTTGGAGTTTGCATCTCTCCAAATATCACACACAAACACACCCCAAAACTGGAGAGTACCTTCTTTCCTCATCCCGACTCGGAAACACTTTTTCAGACGGCAATACTGGCATTGATTGCGGTGGTGCTGGTCAATCTGGCAGTCACGGTTCGACCTAGGTTAAAACAAAAATCATTAGATTAGCTGCCTCCTTCCTCCTGTTTACACACAAAGCCGCCCCATATCTTTAAGGAAATGCACATATTGTTAAAAAATAAAAAATAAAAGTAAGATAAACCTCTCCGTAAGCCACCCAGTGCTAGAAATTCCCCAGGCGCCAGGCGCATTTTGCAAACCCGTTAAGCTAAGCCCTACCATTCAAGCAAAAGTCGTGTTATATGATTGACACATCAATATAGCATTTATAATCTATAAAACAACATTAGCAACGTTAGCCAAATAGCCACGGAAAAATAAACTGAGTGGAAGTGGTTCTGTGGTTCTCCAGAGTTTCGGACTTGGGGGATCTCTCCTATTCCTAGCTTGGAACAGTGTTAGAAATTAGCCGGGTGCCAGGCGCGTTTCGCAACTGGCGCGGGTCCCATTGCAACCACGTGGAGATCTCTGGGTGCCAGGCTGGCGACTGGCATCTCCCTCTGGCTGCCACCTCCAGCTGTCTTAAGCAGGTCAGCAGAAGAGCTTATTGGTTGCATTCATCTCCCACCTTTTTCTCCAAGGAGTCCACGGTTCACCCCCCCTCAGTTAAGCCCTACAACGACCCTGTGAAGTAGGCTAAGCCGCTGTGACTGACTCCAAGGTCGCCCAGTGAGCTCCATGACTGAGTGGGGATTTGAACCCTGGTCTCCCGGCTCCCAGTCTGCCAATCTCACCACTACACCACCCTGCCTTCTTAGAGCACTTCTGCTAGGGGGAGGCTCTATATATTAAGTAGGTAGGTAGGTAGGAAAATAAATAAATAAAGGGGAAGCAAAATGTCACTTAGAGAAGAATCAGAAATATTTTCCCGGAAGCCTGAATTGGTTTTATTCTGGATTGTTTGATTGGGTATTTTAATGTGTTGTAAATTATTTTTGAGATTTTTTTCCTTTAAAATATAAAGTGGTACAGAAATCATCGTCGTCGTCCCACTGGGGGGGGGGGGGGAATTGTGCCTGGCCATTCTATTGTGGCAACTATAACCTGGGTTTAAGGTTCCAGTACAGGTAGGCAGCCGTGTTGGTCTACCATAGTCAAAACAAAATAAAATAAAAAATTCCTTCTAGTAGCACCTTAGAGACCAACTAAGTTTGTTCTTGGTATGAGCTTTCGTGTGCATGCACACTTCTTCAGTACACGAAAGCTCATACCAAGAACAAACTTAGTTGGTCTCTAAGGTGCTACTGGAAGGAATTTTTAATTTTATTTTGTTCTGGGTTTAAGGTGCCACTTGGTGATTGGCTTATATATCCGAGTTTCTAACCACGGGGAGAAGAGAATTCTGGACTCCGCATAGGTTGTGATGAACCTCTACCAATTCCTGCCCCCCCATCCCATTTGGACACTTGCTTTCTGTACTAGCAAAGATTTGAAACCCTCTCGCTTCTCCAAATGCACACAGACCACGTCTCTCTTTCGGGGGCCCATCAGGTCAATGCGCATGAGCAGGCAAAGGAGTCAGGAATCCCAAAAATTCCCTCCTCCCAGGACAAGGGGCTCCGAGGAGAGGGTTGCCAGGGCAGGAGGGATAAAGCAGGCAGGCCCATCTCTGGAAAGATGCATTATACCGCATCACAACGCTGGTCCATTGAAGCTCAAGACTGCCTGCACTGACTGGTAGCGACTCTCCAAGGTTTCAGGATGATGGGCCCAACACTGGGGACATGCCATTGGGGACTGAGCCCTTAAGCTATGGTCCTTTCATTTAGAAATGAAGCAGGGATCTAGTCCTCATGATTTAAAACTGGTACACATGAACGTGGGCAGAGGAGGGTGGCCAACAACTTCCTGACTTTGAGAGCTGTTCAGCTGAGGAACGGTCTCCCTCGGGACTCTCCTTCCCTGGAGGCTTTTAAGCAGAGGTTGGAGGGCCATCTGCCAAGGATGCTTTAGCTGAGATTCCTGCATTGCAGGGGGTTGGACTGGATGACCCCTAGGGGCCCCTTCCGACTACAATTCTATGGTCCCTCCCAACTCTGTGATCCTACACTGAGTGCCAGCAGATGCTCTCCAGGGTTTCGGCCGGGGTCTTCCCCAGCTGTACCCGGAGACATCAGAGTGTGAAAGTGGGACTTTCTGCATGCCAAGGAGATACTCTGCCACTGAGCTTATACGGCAAGATTACAGTCTCCGTGGCTGGGAATAAAGGACTGGTATAAACAGCAAACGCAGGAAACTGCCTCCATCCGAGTCAGACCACTGGTCCATCTTCCTCAGCACCTCCTTCTCTGACCGGCAGTGTCTCCCCGGGGACTAAGGTCCAAAAAGGAGTCTTCCCCAACCCTATAAGAAGACGCCAGGAATTGCACTGCTGGGCAGCGGCTCCGCCACTGAGCTATACAGCCTTTCTCCTAAAGGCAAGCTAAGATTCCAGTCCTCATCGTCCACCAAGCCAGATCCGGCGGCAATGGAGACCTCAGTCGCGCTGTCAGCTCTTGAGCACCAGTAACAAATCGGGACAAACACTGCCCTGCACCACAGGCTGCCTTGCCCCAACGAGAGCAACCTCGGCCCCACGTTTCACATGTGGGTTATTCTGTTCCTTCATAGTAGTTGTACAGTGGTACCTTGGTTTACAAGCACAATCCGTTCCGGAGGTCTGTTTGTAAACCACAATAGGTTGTAACCCAAGGTGCGCTTTCGCCAATGGGGCCTCAAAAAAAGAAAATGTTCGTAATCAAAAAAAAGGTTGCAAACCGGGACACACACTTCTGGGTTTGACGTGTTTGTAATCCAAAACGTATGCAAACCAAGGTACCACTGTAGTAGTAATAATTTACTATTTATATCCCATCCATCTGGTTGGGTCTCCCCTGCCACTCTGGGTGGCTCCCAACACAATTAAAAGCACAATAAAACACAGGGTGGATTTGATTTAAATCAAACTGATTTAAATCACTAGTCAGTAAGGCTCAGGGTGGATTTTTTTGATTTAAATCGGATTTTTTAAAATTTAAATCAAATCCACCCTGATAAAACATCAAACATTAAAAACTTCCCTAAACAGGGCTGCCTTCAGATGTCTTCTAAAAACCAGATAGTTGTTTATTTCCTTGACATCTGATGAGAGGGCGTTCCACAGGGCGGGCGCCACCACCGATAAGGCCCTCCGCCTGGTTCCCTGTAACCTCACTTGTCACAATGAAGGAACCACCAGAAGGCCCTCTGTGCTGGACCTCAGTGTCTGGGCTGGACGATGGGAGTGGAGACGCACCTTTGGTTATACGGTACTGGGCCAAGGCCGTTTAGTGCTTTAAAGGTCAGCACCAACACCTCCAGCATCTTTTGCTCCCCCTTTCCCCTCACATGCCATGTCATTATTTTTTACTTATTTGCTTAAAAGCAAAAAAAACTTCTGCAAACTCCGGGTTTGCAGAGGGGGCAAAAGCAAGAGCCCTATAAATGCCAGAAACATAAATATATTTTTTATGCAGAAAAAGACCAGGGAGGCAGAAGAAGGCTCCTCTACACACATTGGAACAAAGTGTGTGTGGGGAGGGAATGTAAGCAGCTGGGTCCAAAGTCTACGGAAGGGGCAGAGCAAAGGGGAAGGTGAAAAACCGCCCCGCCCCATGTACCTTTTGCAGACATCGGGCTGCGCTCATCAAACTTGCAAAAGATCTGTACAATCTAAAGATTCGAGTTGGACAATGCAGATGCGCCTTAAGCAACAGCCTCTTCCACACTTCCTTCTGCACTTCCCCCTTTTCTTTCACAGAAATGTGGGGCTGGAAGGGACCCCCGAGGCTCATCTAGTCCAACCCCCCTTGCAATGCTAAAGAATCCCTGACAAGAACGGCCATCCAAACTCCGCTTTAAAAACTCCAAGGAAGGAGACTCCGCCACCTTCCAAGCAAGTCCGTTTCACTATCAAACTTTCCTTTCTTGCCATTTGAAAGCCACTAAACTGAGGATTTGGGTAGCCATCATGGTGAGTCCATAACCCTCTCTTCCTCCTCCTCTTTCGTGAATGTGTCCGATCCTCTTTTAAAGAAATCTCGGTCGGAGGCCACCGCTGCCTCCAGTGGGAGGGAGTTCCGCAGTTCAACCATGTGCCGAATGAAGAGGAGGGTGTTTTTTTTTTTAATTAACAGAGAAAAAAACCTGCCCTGAATCTCCCAACATCCAGCAAATAAGAGAAATCTGCAGATCAGTGAAATCAGCTTCTGAGTACGGATAGCAATACCCATGTGAACGAACTCTGCTGGGGCAGGGTGGGGTGGGGCAGATGCAAAGCTTCGTCAAGGCCGATGGTCCCACTAATTATGTCATTAGGGGGCCAGATAATTTGCCACCAAAGTGGAGCGTGTGTTAAATAGGCAAATAAGGCCGGCTTTGGGCGCCGTCCAACTGTTGGGAGAAAAAAGGCCTGAAAGGCTCCCTTGTGGAGACGACAGAGACACAAACACACCCCGTTTTATACAAGGGAAATAAATAAATTACGGGTTCAATTACTCCGGCCACAAAGAGCATGGGGCACGGAGAGAGGCCGGAGAGGCGGCCGCAAGTCCTCCTAATGTCACACAAAGGGCCTCACTGACGGGGACCGGGTGCGAGTCCCCGCGCCTTGTTGCATTAATTGAACGAAGGGGTTTTAATTGGATTTGGAATAAGCGCGCAATTAATTGCTGCCGCTCGGCACTTTTTCCGCACTGTTCTCTTCCTGAGCGGAAAAAATTGCTTTTTGTAAGGGAGGACACCGGGGATAGGTTTATGGAGGCGAGATAGTGGTGGTTTAGCCCAAAAGAAAGCTAGGGAACCACGGGGTTAGGACATTTGCTTTGAGTGCAGAAGGTCAGACCTTGAGGGAATTCTCCAAGGCAGTGTTAGAAACTCAGGTGTACAAGATAATCGCCAAATGGCAACCTTAAGCCTGGGTTACGGCCATCACAATGGAAAGTCCAGGTGCTTTAAAAAAAACAAAAAATGAAATTATGATGGCAGTGATGATTGGCTGTGGCGTGGTATATGTTTGCAGCACACAGCAAATAAAACCGCAATCAGATCAATGAAAACATCCATGAAGGGCTTAGAATTTTGCTAAATTAATACAGAGGGCCTTCTCGGTAGTGGCGCCCGCCCTGTGGAATGCCCTCCCATCACAGGTCAAGGAAATAAACAACTACCTGACATTCAGAAAATACCTGAAGGCAGCCCTTTTTAGGGAAGTTTTTAATGTGTGATATTTTTGTATTTGATTTCTGTTGGAAGCCGCCCAGAGTGGGAAATCCAGCCAGATGGGCGGGGTACAAATAATAAATATTATTATTATTATTATTATTATTATTATTATTATTACACGGTCAATTGTAATTATTATCTGATCAAATAAAAAATAACGGTTTTAACTGCTTTTTGTTGATATTTTGTTCTTTAAATAAACACACCGCAGGTTTTTAAATGCCTCCTGAATGTTTTTTTAAAATACCAGTTTGAAACTGCTATTGGGTTTCTTTTGGTTTATAATCTGTTTTTATTTTGACTATGCTTTTGTTGTTTTTAAATCGTTATTTTATCCTGTGAACTGCCCCGTGACCTGCAAGTATTCAAATTTCAACAACGTCATTAATAATATATATCAGGCACGTCCAACAGGTAGATCGGGATCTACCGGTAGATCACTGGACGTCTGTGGTAGATCACTGGTAGATGAATGGCTACCCCAAAGAAGCTCAACAACTTTGGCTCCCCTAAAAAAAGCTCATGTTTTGCCCTGCACCCCCCAAAAACAGGGCTTTCCTTCTCCCTAAAAAAGCTCCACAACAACTTTGACCTGAATGCCATAAAAAACGGGGCTTTCCTCCTCCCCAAAAAAACTTTCTCCTGAACCCCCCAAAAGATCACTGCCAGTTGTTGTTTTTTTAATTTTAAAAATAGCTTTATTTAATTTCAGTTTTTAACTCTGTAAGTAGATCACAGTCTCTTGGGAGTTGGCCACCCCTGATATATATGGTCATTTTTCAACTGTCTCTTGGATTTTTAAAAATACTACTTTTTACTGTTTCTGCTGATAGTCTCCCCACCCACCCACCGAAATCAATAAGAGGTTTTGTTACAAGTGTAAGCCGTCTTACCTCAGAAGTCAAACAGAAACCGTTCCGGAAATCCGTTCAACTTCCAAAACATTTGAAAACCAAAGTGCGGCTTCTGATTGTTGAGCCCACTGGTCTAAAAATTATCTGGACTTCCAGTTGAGATCCAGCTTACCCTTTTACTCCAGGATTCTAACCCAACAGTAACCTTGCAAGTGGCAAGGTATCTGACTTCGGTTCTGAACCATAAGAGGCGAAATGGCCTATTACAGGAATCCTAATGGTTCTTTTCCACCCCCTTTGGGCCTATAACTCCTGACAGTATCATAGGTTGAATTTATATTTATTTCTCCTGATTGTAAATATTTTATGTTATTATTTCTATTTTAATGTAATTATTTTAGCTGCTTTTGCATGGATTGTAAGGCAGATATGATTTGTGTGTCTATTTATATATGAGCTTATAGCTGCAATAAAGTTTATTATTATTATTATTATTATTATTATTATTATTATATTATATGGTCATTTTTCAACTGTCTCTTGGATTTTTAAAAATACTACTTTTAACTGTTTCTGCTGATAGTCTCCCCACCCACCCACCGAAATCAATAAGAGGTTTCGTTACAAGTGTGAGCCGTCTTACCTCAGAAGTCAAACAGAATCCGTTGTGGAAATCCGTTCAACTGCCAAAACATTTGAAAACCAAAGCGCGGCTTCTGATTGGCTGCAGGAAGCTCCTGCAACCAATCGGAAGCCGCAGAACTCACTTCTGGGTTTGCGATGTTTGGGAGGGAAAACGTTCAAAAATTAAGCTGTTTGAATTCCAAGTTACGACTGTATATATTTGGTTAAATAAGTCCCCCCCCCCAATAAATAAATAAGTACAGGTTGGTAAGGGGGGGAAATCCACGGTGAGGAGGCCCATCTGACTAACACAGCTTTTAGGAGATGTAAAAAAACAAATACAAGAAAGGCAGCTACAATTCCTTTCCCAGCCTCCAGTGGCAGTGAGTTACACAGAGCACAAGGCTCAGATGCCAGTAAAAGTAGGCCGGACGAAATAAGCTGGTCCTGCAGGTATTTTGGGCTTTGTGGATTAATGCAAGAACCTTGCGTTGCATGGGGTTGGACTAGAGGACCTTCAGGGTCCCTTCCAACTCTACAATTCCATGACTCTTTACGACTCAAACCTGGACGGCAGCAGTGTTCGAAATCTGCCATGTGCCAGGCGTTTTGCACCTGGCTATCGACCACCTGCAACCAAGTGAAGATGCCTGGCTGCCGGGATGACGCCTGACGTCTCCACCATCTGGGGATCCTTGGATCTGGACTGTTTTCACACACTAAGGCCCCATCCTGCCATATTTTATTGGCACAATCGGAATGAATTTCTGGAAACAAAAGGCTTTTTCAGTGCAACCTGAGCAGGAGCAGTGAACAACGTTATAGTGAATTGTTGCAGTTACATGTAGGTAGCCGTGTTGGCCTGCCATAGTCGAAACAAAAAATAAAATAAAATAAAAAATTCCTTCCAGTAGCACCTTAAGAGACCAACTAAGTTTGTTCTTGGTATGAGCTTTCGTGTGCATGCACACTTCTTCAGCCACGAAAGCTCATACCAAAAAGAAACTTAGTTGGTCTCTAAGGTGCTACTGGAAGGATTTATTTTTATTTTTTATTGTGTTTCGATAGTGAATTGTTGTCTCTTGTCTTCAGTTCCCCCACTGCCCCGCTCAGAGTTGGGAAGAATATTCCTATGTTACAAATGGCCCGTGTCACTATTGATAAAAAGAGGCTGGAATAAGCTAATATTTGTGGACTGTCCCTGGATCAAGGGACTTTTCTTCTTTTAAGTTCTCAAAGTTATTAACCTGGCTCAAGGTTGTCCTCTGAACCTCTGAGAATCCATCACAGTAAGTCCATCATTTGGAAAATAAGACCCCGGTTTCCGTTTTGGCAACAGCAACCATGGTTTAAGGAGCCATTTGGCCCCTAGCTTATTACATATCTGAGTTTCTAACACAGTCTGGCAGCATTATTTGCAACTGCTAGAGAAATGTTAGATCCGAATCACAGAATCATAGATGTGCAGAGTCGGAAGGAACCCCCCGGGACACCCAAGTCCGACTTCAGATTGCGAGGGCACGTGGAATGCCACAAACTAAGGGAAAGCACCTGTCAATCTCTGGTACCGGATTCGAATCACCTGCTAGGCAGCACGACTCCGGATCACAGGAAGTTCACACCACAAACAACCAAAGGAGGATTTGTACCTTACACACGAAAGCCCCACGCCGCAGGATAAAAACACAACTCCCAATGGGAAAGCTGGCCAGGTGTTAAAAGGAGGCAGACAATATTTCACACCCAACCCCTCTTCCCCGAGGGCTGCAGCAAATTTGGCAAGGATTTGGCAACAGGGCATGAGTGAAATCGGCTGCTTTTTCCCCCACTCGCGGGGAAGGGCAGAGTACTGAGTGCGGTGGAGGCGGCCAACTCTCAACCGCCTTGAGGGCTTGTAACTTGAGCGCTTGTTTTTAACGGAGCAAAATCCAAGGTTATCGCAACAGCGCCACAGGCCCCAACATGGGCGATTCATACAAGCCCCGGCTTGACTACCTCTCATGGATGTCACAAAGGCACCCTCTTCCCCCCCCCCGCCCGCCGCCACTTCAGGATTCGTCCCTGAGTTCTTGCAATTAATCTCACTCCAAGGATTCCTGGAAAGCAGAGCTGAGAAAAGAATGAATACTTTTATGATTCCGAACACTTCCTCAGGACTGCTGAAATCCTTGCAACAGCAGCCCTGCAAGGCAGACCATTAGCATTATTGCAGAATCTTAGAATTGTAGAGTTGGAGGAGACCCCTGGGGGTCATCTAGTCCAACCCCCTGCAATGCAGGAACGGTAGGTAAAGAATCCCTAGCAGACGGCCATTCAAACTCTGCTAGGAAGGAGAGTGCTTGGCAGTGACTGTCCCGAGGTCACCCAATGAGTTTCATGGGCTGGAAAGCAAGATTTGAACCCTGGTTTCCCATGTAAGTATTGGTCCAACACTCTAACCCAGCCTTGGGTCCCGAGATGTTTTTTGCCTACAACTCCCATCATCCCTGACCACTGGTCCTGCTACCTAGGGATCATGGGAGTTGTAGGCAAAAAACATCTGGGGATCCAAGGTTGAGAAAGGCTGCTCCAACCACTATCCCACTGCTGGCTCTCATTGGCAGGCCCATTTCAAGGCTTAATCTCTTAAGGGGGACGGAGGGAATCTGCAGCTGGCCGGTTTCACTGACACCCGGGGCCGAGGGAAGGTGTGGGGGAACGTCCGGGGGCGGGGGGTCGTGGTGGGCAGGGCCAGAGGCAAAAAGTGGGTGGGGCAAAAGAAGGGGCTCTCACCTTTGTTGAGACAACACTCAAGCCATGAAAAAGTTGCTGATTTCTACACACACACACACACACACACACACCTCTCTCTCCAGGTAGAGCAAGGGATTTGAACGCCCCAGCCAGTGTTCGAAATTAGCCAAGCGCATTTTTGCTGGCTTTCGACCGCTTTTGACCAAGTGAAGATCCCTGAGAGCAAGGCACCTGACCTCTCCCCTATCTGGGGATCCTTGGATCTGCACTGTTTTCGCACACCAAGGCTCCATCCTGTAAAATTCTATCAGTTATATTTTATCTGCACAATCGGAATGAATTTCAGGAACCAAAACGCTTTTTCTGTGCAGCCTGAGCAGCAGCAGTGAATTGCGTCATAGTGAATTGTTGTTGCTTGCCTTCAGTTGCCCTGTTCAGAGTTGGGAAGAATATTCCTGCGTTATGAATGGTCTGAGTCACCATTAAGAAAAAGAGGTCGGAACAGGCCAATAGATGTGTGGACTGTCTTTGGATCAAGTGACTTTCCTTCTTTTAAATTCTCAAAGCTCTTAACCAGGCCCAAGGTTGTCCTCTGAACTAGCCAGATGTTTAACTGAGAATCCATCACAGTCACTCCATCATTTGGAAAATAGGACTTTAGAGCGCTCTTGCCCAAAAATGGCAACCAGGCATTGTGTTTTGGCAATGGCAACCTTGGTTTAAGGAGCCATTTGGTATCTTGGTATTTGGCCCCTACTATCTGAGTTTCGAGGGACGCGGGTGGCGCTGTGGGTTAAACCACAGAGCCTAGGGCTTGCCGATCAGAAGGTCGGTGGTTCGAATCCCCGCGACAGGGTGAGCTCCTGTTGCTCGGTCCCAGCTCCTTCCAACCTAGCAGTTCAAAAGCACGTCAAAGTGCAAGTAGATAAATAGGTACCACTCTGGCAGGAAGGTAAACGGCATTTCCGTGTGCTGCTCTGGTTCACCAGAAGCGGCTTTGTCATTCTGGCCACATGACCCGGAAGCTGTACGCCGGCTCCCTTGGCCAGTAACGTGAGATGAGCGCCGCAACCCCGGAGTCGGACACGACTGGACCTAATGGTCAGGGGTCCCTTTACCTTTTATCTGAGTTTCTAACACTGGGTGAGAGCACATGGGAAATCAATTTTTTTTAAATAAGAATAAACAGGACACAATATTATATAACCCTCAGGGTCCCTTCCAACTGTAAAATTCTACGATTCTATGACCCTTAAAATGCAAGACTGCTGCAGAAACATCAAGCACAGGAATGATTAGAGGGGGTTGGACTAGATGACCCTTGGGTCCCAACTCTATGATTCTATTATATAATTGCCACATAACATCAGAAGGAATCCTATTTGGTCTCCTGCAGACACACAAGCACCGTGCATTGTTAAAATGTTATTTTCCCCACCTCTCCTCTCAAAAGGGGACGCCTCAGTATAACAGGGCCTCAACCCTGAACCACACACCAGCTTAAGCGTTTATATGCTCCAGCAAAGGCAACAGCTGCCAGAAGCAATGATGCATTTAGGGGTGTCAAGGAGGCAGGGGTGGCACTTGAACGGGGCACCCCCAGGCCAGCTCACCTGGAACAGCAAAACATCTCAGGGCACCGCAAAACCAGACAGCAAGTCGCATTAACAACTCCAGACATCTCAAGTCAGCGAGCCAAGCTGCGTTCTCAAGGTAGAGGGCCGATTTTCACCAGGGACTGACTACACAGGTTCACCAGAGCCTTGAGTGACCAAGGGCCTTGGAGAACAAGGTTTAAATTCCACCATGCGCCTACCCACCATTTTCCAACCTTGTAGGGTTGTTGTGAGGATTGCATAGGGAGGGAGGGAATTGTGACCACCACCTCAAGCTCCTTGAAGGAAGAGGGGTGGATACAAGCGAAGGAAATGAAATAGGATACAGAGACGGACTTGGGGAAGGGAATCCGAAATAATTTGGGGTGTGTGTTGACAGTGAGGGGGGTGTCTAGCCCTGCACTGGAAACAGGAGATGGGGGGGGACACGTTTCCTGGCACCCACTTCTAGGGACGGCAACAATGGGAATCGAAAGGCCGGTTCTGTAAAGATGTCCCTGATTCCAAGAAGGAGCAGGCGGAGGAACATACCCCGAAGGCAGCCTGGATATTGAGGCGACTCCAAGGCTGGAAGGCCAGAGAGCAGAGAAGGCCCAGACTCCCCAGAGGAGGCACAGAGGGTCAGCCAGCACCCCTTCTCACAGAGCACCCCCTTACAGACACAGCACCCTCTCCCCACAAATGGACAGAGGGTGCCCTTCTCATAAACGGGAAGACACAGCACCCCTCCTCACGCATGGAGAGAGCAACCCCTTCTCACAAACAGAAAGGGCACCCCTTCTCACCCGTGGGCACAGCACCCCCTCTAACGGACAGAGCACCCCCCCATCTCACAAACAGGCAGGCCACCCTCTCTCACACATGGGTGCAGCGGCCCTTCTCCCAGTCTCATGCCTGGCAGAGCACCCCTACTTCTTGACTTCTCAGGAAAGGCCAGGCCGGACAGAAAAGGAGGTTTGGGGGGGGGGGTTCAGAGAGAAATGTGATGTTAAATAAATGGATGAATAGAGGTGATGCCCAGGTGAGCCCCCAGCCGCCGCCACCACCCCACCCCAAAAAATTCTTTAAAAAAAAACAAACATTCCAGGCCCACCTGCAAGTGTAGCTGAGGTTCCTGCGGATGCTGCGTTTGAAGAAACTCTTGCAGCCCTCGCAGGTGAAGACGCCGTAGTGCTTCCCGCTGGATTTGTCCCCGCACACCACGCAGTCCACTTGGATGCCCGGCTTGTCGTCGTCGAGGGGCTCCTGGTCGCTGGTGCCCCCCTGAGGGGAGGCCGAGTCGTCCTCCGAGTGCCGGGGGTAGCCCTTCTCCAAGCCGTTGGCCTCGCCTCCGTTAGGGTCGCCCCATTCCCCGGTCACCATGGCCATAGCGCCCCGGAGGGGGGGAGAGGGGTGCGGTGGGGGTGTCCGTGGTGAGGGGCCGGAGGGGTGGGGGGGCCAAGCACGGCTCCGGCCGCCAGCCGCGGGTTGGGGGCGCTCTCTCCTTCCAGGCGGCGGAGGCGAAGTCAGGCACAAAAATGTCTCCTTAATAGATCACCAACAGCATTATGATTATTGTTGTTATTAAGCCTTGGCTTCCCCCAAAGCGGAATTTCAGGGGGGGCAATTTCGTGGGAGGAGGGAGCCAGCGGTCACCAGCCTGGCGCCCAGGTTAGGGGGCTCAAGGTGGAAAGCGGGGGGGGGGGGAAGATAAAAAAGTTAAATCCAGGTCACTTCGGGCTGGTAAAAAATATTCCTTAAAATGGGGGGGGGGCAAGAAGGGGATGGCGTTTGGGGAGAGTCTTAGGAGAGGGAGAACTGGAACCCTGAAAAAAGTCACCCTCCCCAAAGTTGTTTTGCAGATCGAGGGGGGAAAGTGTTGGAGAGGGTTGAGGGGTATCCAAGTTTTGGAAAGGTTTTGTTAAAAGGGGGATCCTGGAAAGAAATTCCCCCAGAACAGGGGAGGGGAGGAAAAGGAAAAAGAAAAAAAGCCAGGCAAGTTTTTTTCCGGGGCGGGATTTCAGGAGGGTCGCCCGTGCGGAGAGGGTTGGGGGGCCCTGCCTGGCGCGCTCCGGAGAGGGTTGGGGGCGCTCCGGGGCTCCCCGGCGGCCATGGCGGGCGGACGCGACGCGAAGAGGTGCGGGGGCTTCTCGGGGGCTCCAGGTGGGGGGCTGGTCTCCTGCGAAGAGCCGGGGGACTCCGATCTGTGGCCGGGGAGGCTGCCAAAGGGGCGCCCGCCGTGCGCAAAAATGCCTTAGCGCATCGCGGCGGCGCGCAAAGTTCAGGCCCCGGCGAGGAAGGACTTGGAGCGGCTGGCGCGGCGGCGCTCGCTCGCTCGCTCGCTCCGTGCCTGGCTGCTGGCTCGCTCCTCCCTCGCCGGCCCTCCCCTTCCGCCGGCCGGCCCGCCTGCCGAGGCCGCCTCCCTCTCGCCCGCCGCTTCCTGCCCAGCCCCGAGGCGCGCCAGAGGGTCTCTGAGCGCGCGCAGAGGGCCGTGTCGCCACCCAGCGGGCAGGGGCTTTTGGCTCTCCCGGTTCCCAGCCTCACAACAACAACAACCCTGCCAGGACGGATGTGTAGAGTCTGGAGGAGCTGCCTTCGACAGAGTTGGAGTTATTGCGCTGCGTTATTATTATTATTATTATTATTATTATTATTATTATTATTATTATTATTATTATTATTATTATTACAATTTATATACTGCCCGTTATCAAAAGATCCCAGGGCGATGTACAACATTAAAAAAAAATGTTGCTGGGACTCAGGACTGCTTGCTGTGGCCGGCTGCGAGGTCTCTAGGTATCAAGCTCAAGCGGAGAGTCTGAAAAGTGTGTCAGTTCTATAATTCTAAAAAATTAAACCCGCGCACCCAAAGGAAAATCACTCCTGAAATGGAGGGCCAGAAAAATTAGCTCTGTTTTTGACTCCCCCTCACCCTGCTGTGTTGTTTTTAAGGGTCAACTGGTTGTTTCCTTGCTTGGGTGATTCAGCAAAAAGCGCTGAGACTGGAGAATCTCGTAAAAAGACCTTTGGACACCGACACACACACCCATCCGAAATGAGAAATAATGATCCCATAGTCGCTGGTGATTGCCTGGAAGAAAGTGTAACCAAAGTGTAAGCAGTCTCTATATTTTTGTTTTTTGCTTTATTTAATAGATAATAGCTCCCCAGTCTCGCCTGGAGATGGGGAGACTTGAACCCAGCACCAGACAAAGCAGGGGTGTGCCGCTCAGCCTCAGAAAGAAAGCAAGGCCCTCTGATGTTTCTGGCTGCAAGTCTTTGCCTGGGAAGCCAGAGATTGAACCAAGGACCTTCTGCACGCATCCGGTTGATGCTCCAGCACTGAGCCATGACCTGTCCCCTGTTCACACATTACCTGGCAAACACCGCAATATGGGCAGTCCACGGACTACCCTGTATGCCTCTAAAACGCCTACAAGCACAAATGGGACCGCAACCACAGATGTTTTCAAACACAGGTTTAATGTTTTTTAGCGTAGAGCAAGCGTGCACATTTTTAGTGCCTACCTACCTAGAATCATAGCGTTGGAAGGGACCCCGAGGGTCATCTAGTCCAACCCCCTGCAGTGCAGGAATCTTTTTGCACAACGTGGGGCTCAAACCCACGGCCCTGAGATTAGGAGCGTTGTTTGGGAGGCCTGGCTCAGGTCTCATTTGCCGAAGGTGGCCTTGAGCCAGTGTGGTGTAGTGGTTAAGAGCAGTGGACTCATAATCTGGTGAACCAGGATCGCGTCCCCGCTCCTCCGCATGCAGCTGCTGGGTGACCTTGGCCTAGTCACACTTCTCTCTGAGGTCTCTCAGCCTCACTCACCTCACAGAGTGTTTGTTGTGGGGGAGGAGGGGAAAGAAGATTGTTAGCTGCTTTGAGACTCCTTAAAGGTAAAGGGACCCCTGACCGTTAGGTCCAATCGCGAATGACTCTGGGGTTGCAGCGCTCATCTCGCTTTATTGGCCGAGGGAGCCAGCGTACAGCTTCCGGGTTGTGTGGCCAGCATGACTAAGCCACTTCTGGCGAACCTTAGGGTAGTGATAAAGCCGGATATCAAATCCAAACTCCTAAGAATGTAGTCCAGCATGGATGGTTATGATGGTTACATGCCACCCATCTGACTGGGGTGCCCCAGCCACTCAGGGCAGCTTCCAACAAATTAAACATGTTATGATGGCCTGGGATTCAGACTCAGATGCTGAACCTGAGGGATCCCAGCCTGCGCAGGATTCCCCGCCTCCAGAACCAGCTGAGCCGGGGCCAGGGCTTGAGCCTGAAGGATCCCCACCTGTGCTGGATCCCCAGGTGCAGGCATCAGCAGAGTCTGCTCTGGCTCCTGATGGGAGGGAGGACCCATTGCCTGCAGGTGCTCCACTCCCAGCCTCTTCAGAGGAAGGTGAGGCAGCCCCTGGGTCCAGTAACCCACCAGCCTCTCCTGAGCTGCAGAGGCTCAGGACAGAGAGGCGAAGAGAGCTAAGTGCCTACAGGAGGAGTGCTCGCCTCCAGGCCCGGAGGAGAGGCAAGTCTCCGGAGGATCGGGGCCGCCCTAAGCATAGGGCCAGATAAAAGCCAGCCAGACCCAGCCCAAGTTGCGTGAGCAACTTAGTTGCAAACGTATGCTTGACCTGCAACCTTGTGCCTGCACCTGCCTTGGACCTTGACCTGCTCCCTGCCTCGCTCCCCGCCGGACTGACCTCCTTTGGACCCCTAGACCCAGGACTGGACTTGGACTTCGCTTCACGGACAAACCCCTGGGGCCAGCACACATGTTGAGCACAGCAAAACATCAAACATTAAAAACTTCCCTGTTTTCTAAAAGCCAGATAGTTATTTAATTCCTTGACACCTGTCGGGAGGGCAATGGAGGGTATGGAAGGATGTTCTTAGGTGGAACAAAGCACCTGAGCAGGTGGGGCGAGATCCGGCAGCCAGAAAGGATGTTGGTCAAGGTCCACCCAGGCCACCATTTGGCACGGATGAAAAAGGGTTCCCCGCCTGTAAGTGTGTGTGTATAATTGCTCTGTCTCCCTGCAGCCATTCTTGCGGCGATCAATCAGAGCCCGCATTGATTGGCCTGGAGGTGTCTCCCCTTCCAGGAGACCAGACAAGGCCAGACGAGCCAAATGCATCCCTGGGGACTTGGAGCGGGGGCGGGGAGAGGCCTGTCATCCCACCACCTGGTGACAAGGCCCCCATAGGACTCTGCTGCTCTTCCCGATACACAAACACACCTTAATGATTAATAATCCGATGAGAACACTGACTCAGCAGCACAAATATAAGATGGGGGACAGCTGGCTTACTAGCAGTACATTTGCAAAGGATCTAGGGGTCTTGGTGGGCCACAAGATGAACATGAGTGAACTGTGATGCAGCAGCTAAAAAAGCTAATGCTATTCTGGGCTGCATCAATAGGAGTATAGCGTCTAGATCAAGGGAAGTAATAGTACCACTCTATTCTGCCTTGGTCAGACCACACCTGGAATACCGTGTCCAGTTCTGGGTGCCATAATTTAGGAAGGATGTTGACAAGGTGTGCAGGGGGGGGGCGACCAAGATGATCAGGGGTCTGGAAACCAAGCCTTATGAAGAACGGTTGAAGGAGCTGAGTATGTTTAGCCTGGAAAAGAAGAGACTTAGAGGAGATATGAGAGCCATCTTCAAATATCTTAAGGGGTGTCATGTGGAAGATGGAGCAATTTTGTTTTCTCCTGGTCTGGAGAATCAGTGACTTCAAGTGAGTAAAAAGGACTCGACATCAGGGAGGGATTTCTGACAGTAAGAGCTGTTTGGCAGTGGAACGGTTTCCCTCAGAAGGTGAAGGACTCTCCTTCCTTGGAGGATTTTAAGCGGAGGTTGGGTGGCGATCTGTCACAGATGCTTTAGCTGAGATTCCTGCGTTGCGGGGGGGGGGGGTTGGACTAGATGACCCACAGGGGCCCCTTCCAGCTCTACAATTCTATGATTCCACCCAACCATAGTGCATTAGCGGCAGATTTTATTCTGGACCATCCACACATAATTCTGCTTGATTCATCGTTCTGCCACGCTTCCCCGATATTATTGCGCAGTTGAGGCGCTCTTGCGATACACCGCAACAAAATCCGGAGACACATAGGAAGTGTATAAGGAAGATGGAATTATCCGTACTAGACAATATGGGAGTCGATGATGGTTTTCATGGTGGGGAGTGCACCTAACCAGTTTGCCCCATGTTCTGGGTGCACCCAAGAATGCGTTCCTTGCTTTCCCAAGCACTTTTCCTTCTGAGCTCATCATCCATTTCCCACAAAAACATCTGAGCCACTTCCTGGACTCTATATTTCTCTTCTTCCCCCCCTCCCCCCCGGCATATATAAGTATTTGCTCATCCACCTCTCGGAGGAAAAATCCGCGGCTGGGAAACAGACGAGGTCAGCAGTCTGCTGAGTCAGGGGGAAAATAAATAAATCTGGAGGCGTGGGCAGCCCAGACAAAAGGAAGGCCGGGCCAGCCGTGCGCCCAACAGCCTCCAGAACGTAAATTTTAAAGATTCCCTGTCAAGCTCGACCCAGAAGCCTCTGCTTCTGCAGAGGGAGGAGGAGGAATGACCTCTGGGCTGGCTTCAGATTCTGGAGGGAGATGTGGGCAGCCCTGAAGTCACTCCAGACTTTAAGGTGGTCATATTAAGGTAGCCTCCAAGGAAAGGCCAGACTTTTTCTAGGGGGTGTGCATCAAGGCAACATGACACTGACACCTCCCCCTGTTCTTGGGGACACCCCTTGATCCTTTCCAGTTAAAGAGGGCAGAAAATTCCCATAGACACTTTCTTACAGACATTGCATAGCTAGATTGAACAAAGTTCAAAGGAGTGTCCTGCATTCCTACTTAAAGCAACTATTTATGCAGATCCATGAGGACCAGAAACTTACTCTGTCTTTAGAGCTCACACTTTGCATGTAAAAAGTTCCATCCCTAATGACATTTCCAAGCTGGGATGGAAACAAGTGTGATACAGCGGGGGGGGGGGGGACAGGGACAGACAGACGACTAATGCTATTCTAGACTGCATTCATAGCAGTCTAGTGGCCAGATCAAGGGAAGTCATAGTCCCACTCTGTTCTGCCTCGGTCAGACCACACCTGGAGTCCTGTGTGCAGTTCAGGGCACCACAATTTGAGAAGGATGTTGACAAGCTGGAAGGTGTGCAGAGGAGGGTAACCAAGATGATCAAGGGTCTTGAAAGCAAGCCTGATGAGGAACGGTTGAAGGAGCTGAAATATGTTTAGCCTGGAGAAGAGGACATTGGGGACCCTCCCAACTCTACAATTCTATGATTGTAGGTAGAGGTGAGGCCTGTGGGTCGGTGGTTTCTCTAAGGGCCCTGCCCAATGAGGACTTCGTGATTCATAAATATTCACCCTTGACTGATTGGTTGCATATCCTGTCTTTCCTCCAAGGAAAGGGGGCATACATGCATAGTTCTTCAAATTCTATCTTCTTTAACAACCCTGTGAGGTTGGCCAGGCTGAGAGTGAGTGGCTGGCCAGCCCAAGGGCACACCAAGTAAGCTTCATGGCTGAGTGGGAGGATTTGAACCATGGGCTCTCTCAGGTCCTGGTCTGACATGCAGCGGAAGCTCCTCACTCACCGAGGGTGTGGCTCCCATCGGCTCCCCTCATCTGGTTTATCTATATATATGCAAACAAAACGTATATCTTAAAGTCACTACAATTTCTGTCATGTCTTGATTCTCAACGAAAACATAAGCATCTGGAACCCCTTGGAATCTTGCTCCCGCTTTGCAGAGGTTGGGAGTTCGTTTGCCACCTTTAAAACAATAATTTGGGCACAAGTCTGCAAAATTATTCCTCCTTCTCCTCCTCCTCCTCATCTTCTCCTTCTCCTTCCTCTCTCTCTCTCTGTACGTACGTATGTGTGTGCTGTATAGATGAGTCAGAAAAATGACACATACTTTTGTGGACTTTCACACCAACTCCCGAATTCTTGCGCATTGCTGGAGAGGAATCTCACCACCATCTGCTGTCAACATTGTATTGATTTTACGGTCCTACCCACGATGGCCCTGCCAGTTGCTTGACCCACTCTTAAGAGGCTTAAAGGAATCATAGAAACATAGAATTGTGGAGTTGGAAGGGACCCATCCAGTCCAACCCCCTGCAATGTAGGAATCTCAGCTAAAGCATCCATGACAGGTGGCCATCCAACCTCTGCTTTAAAATCTCAAAGGAAAGACAGCCCACAACCTTCTGAGGGAGACCATTCCACTGCTGAACAGCTCTTACTCTCAGAAAGTTTTCCATATATTGAGGTGGAATCTCCTTTCTTGTAACTTGAAGCCATGGGTTCAAGTCCCACTGAAATATACTCGGAGCCAAGTGTGAATTTCATGCTCTTTATTCAGCTCATAGTAGTGAGGAATGCATTTCCCCCAAAACATCTGCTTTATATACATTATTTACACAATGGGCCCCACGTGATTGGCTAATTCCGGGATGCTCCTGTATGCCAATCGGGTTGCGGATTCACTTCCACCTGGAGCTGGATTGGGTGGCTCCTGCGGACCAATCAGACTGCTGCATTCTGGATCCTATTGTTCTGGGACCAATCAGACTGCTGCAATCTCAATCCTATTGTTCTAGGACCAATCAGACTGCTGCATTCTGGATCCTATTCAACTCAGTACATAACACCCACCTTCCAGAACAGGAGAAAGCAAGCTTGCTCCATCATCCGTGTGACAGACCTTGAGATATTTGAAGATGGCTCTGATATCTCCTCCTGGCTAAACTTACTCAACTCCCTCAACCGTCCCTCATAAGGCCCTCATAAAGGCTGGTTTCCAGTCCCTTGATCATCTTGGTCGATCATCTTGGTCACTGCCCTCTGCACATGTTCCACCTTGTCAACATCCTTCTAAGACTGTGGCACCCAGAAATCGACACAGGACTCCAGTTGTGGTTAGACCAATGAAGAACATAGAAGATTCTAATGAAAACTGACAGAGGTTAGAAATTAAAGCCGTATAATCATATTGATTGATTGATTGAGGGTGAAAGAAGAGAGCGCAAAATATGGTCTGAAGCTCAACATAAAAAAAAACTAAGATCATGGCCACTGGTCCCATCACCTCCTGGCAAATAGAAGGGGAGGAAATGGAGGCAGTGAGAGATTTCACTTTCTTGGGTTCCATGATCACTGCAGATGGTGACAGCAGTCACGAAATTAGAAGACGCCTGCTTCTTGGGAGAAAAGCAATGACAAACCTAGACAGCATCTTAAAAAGCAGAGACGCCACCTTGCCGACAAAGGTCCGTATAGTTAAAGCTATGGTTTTCCCAGTAGTAATATATGGAAGTGAGAGCTGGACCATCAAGAAGGCTGATCGCCAAAGAATTGATGCTTTTGAATTATGGTGCTGGAGGAGACTCTTGAGAGTCCCATGGACTGCAAGAAGATCAAACCTATCCATACTCAAAGAAATCAGCCCTGAGTGCTCACTAGAAGGACAGATCCTGAAGTTGAGGCTCCAGTACTTTGGCCACCTCATGAGAAGAGAAGACTCCCTGGAAAAGACCCCGATGTTGGGAAAGATGGAGGACACAAGGAGAAGGGGACAACAGAGGATGAGATGGTTGGACAGTGTTCTCAAAGCTACTAACATGAGTTTGGCCAAACTGCGAGAGGCAGTGAAGGATAGGCGTGCCTGGCGTGCTCTGGTCCATGGGGTCACAAAGAGTCGGACACGACTGAACAACAACAACAAATCATATTGAGGATGCTTTGACAGGATGGTTGCAATATCATCAAGTGAGCTTTGTGTTTTTGTGTGATAAGAAAGTAGGTTTTGAAGATAAAAAAAATCTATATTTCAAATCAAATTGTTGGAATGCAGAAGTAAATTATTATCTAAAATGTACTATTTTTTTATTGGAATGGTTTACAAAAGATGAACAGACGAAGGAAGTGATGATAAAATGGGCAATGGGTTTTGGGTATAATATTGATTACGATGTGTGGTTGAGATTGTGGAATGAATCATGGAATCCTAGAGTTGGAAGAGACCCCAAGGGCCATCCAGTCCAACCCCCTGCCAATCAGGAAGCACCACCAAAGCATTCCTGACAGATGGCTGTCAAGCCTCTGCTTAAAGACCTCCAAAGAAGGAGACTCCACCACACTCCTTGGCAGCAAATTCCACTGTCCAACAGCTCTCACTGTCAGGAAGTTCTTCCTAATGTTTAGGTGGAATCTTCTTTCTTGTAGTTTGAATGAAAGCCTAAAATTTACAGCATGTGTCACTTTAAAAGAAAATGTAATGAAAATGATGTATCGATACACCGGTTAAGTTGGCTAAAATGTACGGGATGAATAACAAAACATGTTGGAAATGTAAAGAGAAGGATGGAGATTTTTATCATATGTGGTGGACATGTGAGGAGGCAAAATCGTTTTGGGAATTGATTTATAATGAATTGAAAAAGATGTTTAAATATTCCTTTCCCCAAAAGCCGGAAGCTTTTTTGCTGGGCTTGATGGGAGAGGAAATTGCAAATGCAGACCAAAGACTATTTAGGTATGCAGCAACTGCGGCAAAAACTTTATTAGCCCAAAAGTGGAAATTACAGGAGTTACCAACGATGGAGGAGTAGCAGAAGAAGAAGATGGACTATGTGGAACTGGCAAAACTGACCTGCAGGATCCAAAACCAGGATGAATCAAAATTCCAAAGAGACTGGAGTAAATTTATTGACTGTATAAAGAATAACTGTAGAAGCTTGAAGACACTAAAAAGGTAAAGGGACCCCTGACCATTAGGTCCAGTCGTGTCCGACTCTGAGGTTGCGGTGCTCATCTCCTGTTACTGGCCGAGGGAGCCAGTGTACAGCTTCCGGGTCATGTGGCCAGCATGACTAAGCTGCTTCTGGCAAACCAGAGCAGCGCATGGAAACGGCGTTTACCTTCCCGCCGGAGCGGTACCTATTTATCTACTTGCACTTTTGACGTGCTTTCAAACTGCTAGGTGGGCAGGAGCAGGGACCGAGCAACGGGCGCTCACCCTGTCACGGTGATTCGAACCGCCGACCTTCTGATCGGCAAGCCCTAGGTTCTGTGGTTTAACCCACAGCGCTATCCGCATCCCTCTTGAAGACACTTTTGTTGTTCAGTCGTTCAGTCGTGTCCGACTCTTCGTGACCCCATGGACCAGAGTACGCCAGGCACGCCTATCCTTCACTGCCTCTCGCAGTTTGGCCAAACTCATGTTAGTAGCTTCAAGAACACTGTCCAACCATCTCATCCTCTGTCGTCCCCTTCTCCTTGTGCCCTCCATCTTTCCCAACATCAGGGTCTTTTCTAGGGATTCTTCTCTTCTCATGAGGTGGCCAAAGTACTGGAGCCTCAACTTCAGGATCTGTCCTTCTAGTGAGTACTCAGGGCTGATTTCTTTGAGAATGGATAGGTTTGATCTTCTTGCAGTCCACGGGACTCTCAAGAGTCTCCTCCAGCACCATAATTCAAAAGCATCAATTCTACGGCGATCAGCCTTCTTTATGGTCCAGCTCTCACTTCCGTACATTACTACTGGGAAAACCATAGCTTTAACTATACGGACTTTTGTCGGCAAGGTGATGTCTTTGCTTTTTAAGATGCTGTCTAGGTTTGTCATTGCTTTTCTCCCAAGAAGCAGGCGTCTTCTGATTTCGTGACTGCTGTCACCATCTGCAGTGATCATGGAACCCAAGAAAGTGAAATCTCTCACTGCCTCCATTTCTTCCCCTTCTATTTGCCAGGAGGTGATGGGACCAGTGGCCATGATCTTAGTTTTTTTGATGTTGAGCTTCAGACCATATTTTGCGCTCTCTTCTTTCACCCTCATTAAAAGGTTCTTCAATTCTTCCTCACTTTCTGCCATCAAGGTAGTATCATCAGCATATCTGAGGTTGTTGATATTTTTTCCGGCAATCTTAATTCCAGTTGGGGATTCATCCAGTCCAGCCTTTCGCATGATGTATTCTGCATATAAGTTAAATAAGCAGGGAGACAATATACAGCCTTGTCGTACTCCTTTCCCAATTTTGAACCAATCAGTTGTTCCATATCCAGTTCTAACTGTAGCTTCTTGTCCCACATAGAGATTTCTCAGGAGGCAAATGAGGTGATCCGGCACTCCCATTTCTTTAAGAACTTGCCATAGTTTGCTGTGGTCGACACAGTCAAATGCTTTTGCATAATCAATGAAGCAGAAGTAGATGTTTTTCTGGAATTCTCTGGCTTTCTCCATAATCCAGCGCATGTTTGCAATTTGGTCTCTGGTTCCTCTGCCCCTTCGAAATCCAGCTTGCACTTCTGGGAGTTCTCGGTCCACATACACTAGCAGGATTGAAATAAATCCTACGACACCGACTTGATAAAATAAGATGAAACAGTGAGATGTAGTCTGGAAAAAAGAAAGCCTGTTGGAGGGAGGGAGGGAAGGCATAGCTCTGCAGAGCAGTGGGAAAGGAGTCGTGTAGATGAATTTTGAAACTTGTTTTTTGTTTAAAGTGAAAATTTAATAAAAATGTATTTTAAAAAAAGGAAGAACAGAGCAGGACTATTACTCTCTACAATATAGAGAATGTGCTGCAAAATACTTCTAAGACAGCTTTGCTGCAGTGGACCAAGGTATCCTGTCTCCATCAGTGCACAGCCTTCAGGAGGGAGTCAGATGTTTCAGCAGCCATCCTCTGAGGGCATAAATCTTGTGCATCTGTGTTGGATGGAGGGGACTGTCTTCCACCGAGTCCCATCTAGCTCAGAAACGGAAGCAGGATGCTGTATAACCACCCTGATAACATGGTGCGTGCAAATAATATTCTGCATGCATAATATTTTTATTATGTGATTTGTGTTTTTTCTATTGCGGTTTTATGCTCCAACCGCCCCGAGACCTGTGGGTATTGGGCAACGCACAAATTGAATTAATAAGCAAATTGAATTAATAATAACTCATCACCATTATTAATTACAGCTCCGTCGGTTAGCGCGTGCTGCTGATAATGCCAAGGTTGCAGGTTCGATCCCCGTACGGGACAGCGGCATATTCCTGCATGGCAGAGGGTTGGACTAGATGATGCCCAGGGTCCCCATACGATTCAGAGGGGGAAAGACGCCGGGTGGGGGGACACCCAAAGGCAGTGACCACGGAGATTTCCAAGACTGAAGGAGCCTCAGGGAGATTGCGGTTCGACAGTAGCAATGCCACGGCCACTTCTTTCTGGAGGATTCGGCTGGAAGAGCATAGAAAAGGGGGGTGGGGGCACCCCACCGCCCCCACCTCCCAACATCTGGCTGTTCTCCTCGCAGCCTTGCCAGCGTCTGATTTATGACTTTTCCCCTCTCCTTCCCACTCCTTTCCCATCGCAGAAGCTGCGCCACAAAGGAAGGATATCGGATCTGTCCACTGCGAGCTTAGTTGGCCACCCCACCCCACCCCACCCCACGACTCTCCCCCTCCCTGGCCAGACGCCCTATTTGTTTTGACATCCCTTATCCAGCTGGCGAAGGGCGTTTGATCTCCGAAGGAATTTGGGGGCTCTTCTGCCCTGGCCTGCTTGGCTGGATTCAGAGATACAAAAGAGGCCTCTCCCGTTTCGGCCGCCTCCCTCACCCCCCCCAAAAAAACCCTCTCCGTTCTTGTTGTTATTTTGGCTTTCAAACAGGTCTGCATTCCCTCACTCCCCACCCCCAACCCAGTCCCCTCAGTCTCCAGTGTTTCGTCATTTCATGCACGGAAGGACATGATTTCATGGGTCTCCTTCAGGCCTATTTTCTGCTTTGGAATCGTGAAAGACAAGAGGTGGGGGAACCAGGTCGTTTTTCAGACTCAGTGTGGCCCCAGTAAATCCCACTGCTGACACCAAATTTAAAGGAAACTGGTTTTGGCAGACCACCTTGTGCCTGCCACTTCCTGGGACTGTCGCTGGGAATTCGAGCCTCATTGCAGACAGAAAACCAGGTAATCTTTTAGGTCTCAGTGTTGCCCCAATAAATTTCATCCCACTTCTAACACCAACTCTAAGGAAAACTGGTCCTAGGGAGCCACCTCGTGCCTGCTACTTCCCGGGATCTTCACAGAGAATGAAAGCTTAGCTGCAGAAGGGAAACCAGGCTGTTTATTTTTGTCCTAGTGTGGCTCAGATAAATTTTATCCCACTTCTCACACCACTAAAAGGGAAATTGGCTGTGCTGAACCACCTCATGTCTGCCAATTCAAGTTTAGGTAGATGAAGGATAGATTTGAAGGTTCTTTAAGTTGTGTGTGTGTGTGTGTGTGTGTGTGTGTGTGTGCTGACAGGCACTCAGATTAGTGGCACCTTCAGAGATTCTGAATCCGACTTTTAAGACATAAGATAAAACTGGCATAGAATGGATGCTCTGCTTTGAGCAATTGTCACAGCTGAGCAAAGGTTCTTGGGCCCAAGTTAAGAGCTCAGATCTGAAGAAGAAGAAGAGTTTGGATTTGATATTCAGCTTTATCACTACCCGAAGGAGTCTCAAAGCGGCTAACATTCTCCTTTCCCTTCCTCCCCCACAACAAACACTCTGTGAGGTGAGTGGGGCTGAGAGACTTCAAAGAAGTGTGGCTAGCCCAAGGTCACCCAGCAGCTGCATGTGGAGGAGCGGAGACGCGAACCCGGTTCACCAGATTATGAGTCTACCGCTCTTAACCACTACACTACACTGGGCAAGCAGATAGTAGCAAGGGAAAATTGGGTAAAGCCTGCGTTAGAGCAATGTGTGGCAAGGTCTGGGTTGAGGCAAGTCAGCGGCTGAGGTGAGGCAAAAGTTTTCCGGTCCAGTGGTACCTTGGACAGCTCCGTTCAGCAGAGCAGAGCTCAGGTGTTGTTTCAGCACCAGCCAGTCTCAGACTGAACCTTAAATAGGAATTGTAGCTCCGCCTACTGAGGGAGGGGGGTCTCTTCATTTTAAGAGTCCCACCCTTCTCCATAGACCCCCTCCACAGGAAGGTGGCAACACAAGAACGGGTTTTTTTCATTGGTGGCATCTCCCGCTTGCAGAATGCTCACCCCAGGGAAGCTTGCCTGGTGCCATCATTACATATCTCCAGGCGCCAGGCAAAAACATTTATTTGCAGCTGGGACTATGGTTTTTAATTATCTGTGGCCTCCTTCAGTGGACAGGATGTTTTCTTCCTGCTTTTAAAAAATAGGTGTGGGGGGGGGACTCCCTGGTCCTGAATGGGGTAACTGTGCCCCTGAAGGACCAGGTGTGCAGTCTGGTGGTCATTTTGGACTCACAGCTGTCCATGGAGGTACAGGTCAGTTCTGCATCCAGGGCAGCTGTCTACCAGCTCCATCTGGTATGCTGGCTGAGACCCTGCCTGCCTGCTCCCTGTCTCGCCAGAGTGGTGCATGCCCTGGTTATCTCCCACTTGGACTCCTGCCATGCGCTCTCCATGGGGCTACCTTTGAAGGTGACTCAGAAACAACAACTAATCCAGAATGCGGCGGCTAGACTGGTGACTGCAAGAGGCCGTTGGGACCACATAATACCGTTCCTAAAGGATCTTCATTGGCTCCCAGTATTTTTCCGAGCACAATCCAATGTGTTGGTGCTGACCTTTAAAGACCTAAACGGCCTCCGCCCTGAGGTCCAGCTCTGAGGGTCTTCTGCTGGTTCCCTCACTGCGAGAAGTGATGCTACAGGGAACCAGGCAGAGGTGGTGGCACCCTCCCTGTGGAATGCCCTCCCGTCAGATGTCGAGGAGATGAACAACTATATGACTTTCAGAAGACATCTCAAGGCAGCCCTGTAGAGGGAAGTTTTTAATGGTTGATATTTTATTGTGTTTTTAATAATAATAATAATAATAATAATAATAATAATAATAATAATAATAATAATAATAATATTTTATTTATACCCCGCCCTTCCCCGCCAAACTGGGCACAGGGCGGCTAACACCAATAAAATCACAACAAAAGCATAAAACAATTCATTAAAATACAGATTAAAATGCAATTTAAAATGAAATCTAAACTGCAGCCTCATTTTTAAGTAGCCCACCAACCACACCAAAAGAACAAAACATCAGGGTTAAACTGAAACCAACCCAAAGGCCAGGTGGAACAGCTCCGTCTTGCAGGCCCTGCGGAAAGATGCCAAATCCCGCAGGGCCCTGGTCTCTTGTGCCAGACTGTTCCACCAAGTCGGGGCCAGTACTGAGAAGGCCCTGGCCCTAGTTGAAGCCAACCTAGCACCCTTGTGGCTCGGGACCTCCAACAAATTATTATTTGAGGACCTTAAGGTCCTACCCGGGACATACCAGGAGAGGCGGTCCCTTGGGTACGAGGGTCCTAAGCCGCAGAGGGCTTTAAAGGTCAAAACCAGCACCTTAAACCTGACCCTGTAATTTTTTGTTGGGATCTGCCCACAGTGGCTGGGGCAACCCAATCAATAAATATTATAATCAGTGCTATTTTTCTAGAAAAATAGGTGCTGGAACTCAACATGAATACCTCCCTCATTCTCTTATAATGGCAATGGCGCCCACCTGAGAGGTGCAGGAACCAAGTTCTGGCTGAAAAAAGTTGTTGTTGTTGTTGTTGTTGTTGTTGTTGTTGTTGTTGTTGTGATTATGATTGTCTCTTTTAATACGCATTATAAAATGAAACAATAAATCTCTCCCACACACATTGCCTCTCATCCGTCACATTCAGGGGACCCCGGCAGGGGAAAAAGTCATTTCTGTAGCAACGCAGAGGATTCAGTCACTCGTGGCTTCCCAGGATGCAAGAATATTTCAGCTGCTTGGAGGAGTTGGGAGGAGAGAAAGAGAGAGACTCTCATTCCAGCGGCAGTTCCAAAGTTTGAACCCGCCTCCCCCCCCCCTCGCCTCTTTCTCCATCGCGTGTGGCGACCTCTGCCCTCTCGCCTTGCCAGCAGAGTTACCGTTTGACCTTCCTGGACTCTGGAACGCAGGCAAAGGAAGGGGGTGAGAGGCACCCAACAAAGGGAGGGGGGCACCCACCCACCGGGCTGGGCAGTTGTTGAGAAACATCTGTTCGGATGTTGCCAAGCAGGGGAAGATGCTTGGGGGGGGGGAGGTGGACACACCAGGCACTAAGACGAGGAACGGCAAGTAGCCAGCAAACCTCTGCGGAACGAGGCCTGCTGCCAATGCTCAGGTTTCGTTTTGCAGGATGGGCCCGTTGGGGGGCACAAAGACAGATTCAAAAGCCCTGTCTGCACGATCATGCCGCTTTTGACAGCCGTGGCTTCCCCCCCCCCAGAAACCACGGGAACTGTAGTATGTGCAGGGTGCTGAGGGTTCTTAGGAAACCACTAGTGCCCTCCGACAGTGGTTTAATACCTGGATTTGAAGATTGAAAAAAAATACTGGTTTGCAGGAGACAGAATGGTTGGCTTTTAATACTGTATTTAGCTGCAGGACAGGGAACTGGAAATATTTTTCTCTCTTTTTCTCTCTCTTTCTCTTCTTTCACTTTTCATGTTTCTTCCTTCTGCCCCCGTTCCTTTTTAGACTAAGTAGCTGTTTTATTTCAGTGTGATGTTGTTATTATTAGAGACTCTCCCGGTGTCCCAATTTTCCAGGGGCAGTCCCAGATTCACGGAAGCCATCCCAGTTTATGATTTGATCCAGGACTGTCCCTCTCTTCCTTAGGATGTCCCTATTTTCATCGGGAAAATGTTGGGGGGTCTATGGAGTTATGCCAGCCCCGAGCCAAGGAGATAAGTCACTAGACAACCTTTAGAAGACATCTGAAGGTTATGATATAAGCATAAGAGTATTTTTTTTTCATTGATACAAACCTTTGTATACATGCAGAACTCATAAATGTTGTACATTCTTGTATAAATTATAATGTTGAGAAAACTTAATAAAAATTATGTTGGAAAAAAAATAGAAGACATTTGAAGGCAGCCCTGGACAGGGAAGTTTTTTCATGTTTCATGTTTTCTTAATTATATATATTTTTAATTTGCTGGAAGCTGCCCAAAGTGGCTGCGGCAACCCAGTCAGATGAGCAGGGTATAAAATTGTTGTTGTTGTTGTTGTTGTTGTTGTTGTTGTTGTTGTTGTTGTTGTTGTTGTTGTTTTAATTGGACAAATGTTGGAGGCATTCCCAGTCCTACCACAGAGAAATCCATGCACTTCAAGCCGACCCATCACTGCTTGTATTTTTTTGTGGGGGGGGGACACAATTAAAGGGCATCCCACGCAAGAACTGGGGGCCTTTTTTGGGTTCCTCCACCCTTGCAAGGGAAGTGCCTGAACCAGAGAGCAGAAGCTGGGTGGGGGGACTGGTCCCCCCTCCCCCTTTTCCACCGCAAACCCCTTTTCATCAGCGCCCCCCCCCCACTCCTCGCTCAAGCTTGACCTCCCCACACAAAGCTCTTGCCCCCAATTTGAATCAGAAAAGGGAGCTGGAGCAGAGAGCAGTGACCTTCAACCTGGGGGTCAAACCCTCCATCCCGGCTGTCAGGATGGGGCAGAGGGGGGAGAGCCAGGCCACGTTCCCCTGGGAAACCTACTGCGGAGAGGGGGGTGTTGTTGTTTTTTTGGGGGGGGAGAAGGCAACTCAAAGGGGCCTGGGGAGGGGGGGAGGAAGGGCAATGGGGAAGTGACAACCCCCCCCCGCCTCCATCCGTCCCCCGCAAAACCAGGATGTGGGGAATGGGGATGGATCAAAGGGGGGGAACAATCCCCCAAGGATTGGTGGCTGTCGTGTCTGAGTTGGGAAGTCCGCAGGGAGGCTGGCTTCTGCAGAGGGGGTGGAATGAGGGATCGCTGGGGTGTGGGACAGACAGACAGACAGACAGATAGCCGGAGGGGCAGGGATCAATCGATGTGTGCCCATGTGGCTGATGTCTAGGGGAGGGAAGGAGACAAAGGAGTTCTGTGCAAATTAGAGGAGGGGCAGATATCTGGGGAATGGAGGGGGTTGGGAATGCATGAAGGAAGGAAGCAGAGACCGGAGGACCCCCCCCCCCAAAGATAGAGGAAGACATACAATAAGCATGGCTGTTGGATCAGGCCAATGGCCCACCTAGTCGCAGAATTGTAGAGTTGGAAGGGACCCCCAAGGGTCATCCAGTCCAGCCCCCTGCCATGCAGGAATCTCAGCTCAAGCATCCATGACAGGTGGCTACCCAACTTCTGCTTAAAAACCTCAGAGGAAGGAGAGTCCACAACTTTCTGAGGGGGACCTTTCCACTGTCAAATGGCTCTGGCCGCCAGAAAGTTCTTCCGAATGTTTAGTCGGAATCTCCTATCTTGTCATGGGTTCGAGTCCAACCTTCCAGAGCAGGAGAAAACAAGCTGGTTCCCCCTTCTACACGACAGCCCTTGAGATATCTGAAGATGGCTCTCATATCTCCTCTCAGTCTCCTCTTTGCCAGGCTAGACATCCCCAGAAAACTCTTCTCACAGTGGCCAAAGAGATATCTGCAGGAGATCAGCAAGCAGGATTCGAACACAAGAGTCCTCCCCTGTTCCATGACTTCTGGCAAGTGACCCTCAATCCAATTCTCTGGTCACAGCACTATGCTGGATCTTGAGCATAGCTAAGAGAGCCGTTGAGGCGTTGTGGTTAGAGGCTCAGGCTAGGTCCTGGAGATCAGGGTTCAAATCCCCCATTTGGACATGAAGCTCACAAGGTGACCGACCGTGGGCCAGTCACTGCCTTTCAGCCTAACCTACCACACAGGGTTGTTGTGGGGGCTAAAGAGGGTTCCCATACGCCTGGAATTCCCCAGACAAAGCCTGGATTTGACCGTCGGAAACAGTGTCCCGGCAGAAATCGTCGAAATGTCCCAGAAAATCCGGGTGTATGGCAACCCACGTCGTAAGTGTTGATTTTGGCGAATTTCAATAAAAATAGCTCAAAAAATTATATTTATATTTGAGGTTTTTCTGGGGGGGGGGGGCTCAAATATGGCAACCCTAGGGCTAAATGCGGAGGAACGAACCACGTACACCACCTGGAGCTCCTTGGAGAGGAAGGTGAGGTATAAATGCAAGCGAACAAACAAGAGTCAGAGCTCAAGGAGCTCGAGTTCAGTGTGGCAGGAACTCTCTGCCGGGAGCCAGCCAGCAGTAAATCGCACCATGCAAGTACAATCTCCACAGATGCAGAGCAGCTCGTCCCCAGTTGCTGATGATGAAAGTCCCCTGCCTCCCCACATCCGTCTAAGTTCCCTGCTTTCCAGGGGTTTCCCCAAGCAATCAGAGACTATGCCTGCCTGCAGCCAATCTCTCCTCCGCCCTTTTCATGCCTCTCCTGGTTCTGGGAGACCAGTGGGGAGGGGAGCTATTTGCAGCAGGAGGGAGAGACATAGAATCATAGAATTACAGAGTTGGAAGAGACCACAAGGGCCATCCAGTCCAACCTCCTGCCAAGCAGGAAACACCATCAAAGCATTCCTGACAGATGGCTGTCAAGCCTCCGCTCAAAGACCTCCAAAGAAGGAGACTCCACCACACTCCTTGGCAGCAAATTCCACTGCCAAACAGCTCTTACTGTCAGGAAGTTCTTCCTAATGTTTAGGTGGAATCTTCTTTCTTGTAGTTTGAATCCATTGCCCCGTGTCCACTTCTCTGGAGCAGCAGAAAACAACCTTTCACCCTCCTCTATATGACACCCTTTGATATATTTGAACATGGCTATCATATCACCCCTTAACCTTCTCTTCTCCAGGCTAAACATACCCAGCTCCCTAAGCTGTGACTCTTTACCAGCCAGGCTTCCCCTCTGCCTCCTGGCCTCCCTCGTCTCCTGCTTCAGTTTCTGCCTCCGATTCTGGACTGCTCTCTGCCACAGACTCTGCCTACCCACTAAGCCCTGTTACCTCCTCAGCTTCCGCCACCTCCTCTTCCCAGTCTTCTCCCTCGGCCTACTCATCGTCGCCCCACCACCAATCCCCGGGCTGTGAGCCTTCTTTCCTTGGGGTTTCCCCAGCTGGTTCCTTCCACCATTCCACTCACCCAGCAGCAGTTCCCTCTCCCAGCCTCAGTCTTCCGACCTGCAGTACGGGGATAATGGGCCTGCAGTGCCTTCTTGTCGCAGGATTGCAGCGCTGCACATAACTGCTTGGAGCACTTTAAGTGCTTTTAAGTTACGGGTGCAAGTCGCTGAAACCAGTTTAGGAATAGGAATAGGAATAATTTATTATTGGCCAAGTCCATTTTCCAACATACTTGGAATTTGTTTCGGCTACATTGCAATGTAAACATACAGACACTGTTCCTCTCACAATACAAAGAAGCAAAGAAACCCCACCCATAATTTACCTCCCCTTAAGCTATACAACTATGAATTTAACAATTTAATGGCACAAGGGAAAAAACTATTCTTGTGCCTGGCCGATTTTGTATATGAAGTCCTGTAGCGACGTCCAGATGGAAGTAAATCAAGCAGATGATGACCGGGATGTAAAGGATCTGCTACAATTCCCTCTGCTCTCTTCCTAACTCGAGTAGCAAAAATTGTCTCTATTGAAGGCAAGCTAACACCAATTACCCTTTCTGCAATTCTTACAGCTCGTTGGAGCCTTTTCTTGTCTCTCTTGGAGGCTGTACCGTACCAAGCTGTTACAGAATTACAGAGAACAGTTTCAATGATGCCTCTGTAGAATTGGAACAACACTTCCTGGGACAATTTAAATTTCCTTAGTTGACGCAGGAAATACAGCCTCTGGTGGACCTTTTTAATAATACTATTGATGTTGCTTGACCAATTTAAGTTATAAGAAATTATAGAGCCCAGGAACTTAAAGGACTCTACTACTACAACCATGTTACCAAGAATGGAAAGTGGTGGCAGAACGGAAGAGTGCCTTCTGAAATCAATTACCATTTCTACTGTCTTTTGGGTATTTAGTACCAAATTATTTTCGGTGCACCACGAAATTTAGTCTGCAGCTGTTCTCAATACCGGCCCTGCAACTGAGTTTCTCCTGAGCCAAGGGAAGAGGGAGAACTGGTGCTCTTCGCTGCTCTCAGGCAACGGCAAAGTTAAGCCTCGCTGGCATTTTCTGCAGCTTCCCTCAGAAACGAAATCTAACCCACTCCAGCTCTTGCCACAAGCCCCGCTCTCTGCAGACCATCAAGATCAGGGGGCGGTTGGGGTGGGGGGTGGGTTTCCACCACACAATCATGTCCCACGCATGCACACAAACACATGCTTCCCTGCCCACATTTCCATCTGAAAGCCACGCCATCCTCGAATCAGCTGCCCTTTGACACTTGGGCCCTGGCTGGCGACAATGAGAAGCTTCAAAGAATGTTTGCAGGAAGGAAAATTAATAGCTTTTTGTCCCGTCCCCCGTCCCCCCTTTCTCTCCTCGAAGATGGATTTCTCTAGCCCCCTAGCCAAGCTGTGGGAGTGTCAAGAAAACATGACCGGCAGCCAGATTCCATCCTAAACATGCAGGGATGATGGTCTGTGTGCAATTTCCCCCTGTATGAACAGTCCATCCATGTATAATTCCATTTCCCCCCCCTCTCCTCCTCCTCATGCATTCCTTTCCCAAAAGCCGCCTAACGATTCTACCTTCCCCAAGCATTGCAAAAGTTTACAACTGCCCTGGGAATGCGGAAAAGGCCAACAAATTTTTGGTTTTCTTTGTTTGGTTTTGATTAATAAATAAATGAGGATTTGCAAATACAAAAAAAAAGGAGGAGAGGGTATTTCACAGCCTACAGAAATGTCCCGGAAATGTTGCCAATGTCATCGTGCGAAGCCTTGCAAAATTCATAGACAAAACAACACAGGAGCGAAGCATTTATGAGGCCCGAACGCCAAGAATTGCTCATCAAGCTTTTCCTAACATCAGCAGCCGGGGGAAAGAGTGTTGAATTTTACATTTCCTTAAAGAAGCGGTTAATTTTATTTTATAATCAATACTTTTGTTATTGCTGATCATCATAGAGCTATTTATCGTCATTTAAAATTATCACCAGCCCTTTACCCGGAAGTCCCGGGGCAGGATTCGACCCTTAGAAGAATCTTAGAAACAGTTTTGCAATTGCGGAAATGTGGAGGGTCTTAGAAGCCTCCACCTCAAGAGTGGAAAGGCGGGACAAGGAGCTGCGTCATCAACATATAATAATAATAATAATAATAATAATAATAATAATAATAATAATACCCTGCCCATCTAACTGGGTTTCCCCAGCCACTCTGGGCAGCTTCCAACATATATAAATAAAACAAAACACTAAACATTAAAAAGTCCCTATACAGGGTGGTCTTCAAATGTCTTCTAAAGGTCGTCTAGTTACTCATCTCCTTGGCTCAGGGATTGCATAAGTACAGACCCTCCAACATTTCTCTGATGAAAATAGGGAAATCCTAAGGGAAAGCAACAGGCCCACATAGCAGTTCGAAAGCACGTCAAAGTGCAAGTACTGTATTTTTCGCTCCATAGGGCGCACCTCATTTTTAGAGGAGGAAACAAGAAAAAAAATATTTTTCTGGTTTTCCTACTCTAAAAGCCCTATTTTTTTTAGGATCAGCTAAAAGTTTTGCAGCTTTTTTTTGCAAAGGGGGAAAAGCAAAGCTCCTTTTGCAAAGGGGGAAAAGCTAAGAGGAAAAGCCCCATTTTTATGGGGTTCAACTCACATTTCTGCAGCTTCTAAAGGAAAGGGAGCCTTTCCTACAGTTTCCAGACAGATAATCTAATCAGCCAGTCACATGTCGCTGGGGAAACATACAACATCCCTCTGCAGCACATTCAACAAAGGAGGCCTGGGCAAGGGGGCGGGGCTGAAAGGGAGCCGGGGACTCTTATCTCTCTCCCGATCTCTTGCCGCTCAGCTGCTGAGTGGGGTCCTTTCAACACCCCCTTTTCTCTTTGTAAAATAAAAAGCATGATAATCTTTTGGCCCATGGGCAATTCAGCTCCAGGGACCACCATTCGCTCCATAAGACGCACAGATATTTCCCCTTAATTTTTAGGAGGAAAAAAGTGCGTCTTATGGAGTGAAAAATACGGTACCTCCCCAGGCGGGAAGGTAAATAGTCCTCCTCCTTTCCATACATAAGAGAAATAGATAACAAATTTCCCCCATAAATTTCCAGGCCCTTGATCATCTTGGACGCCCTCCTGTGCACAAGCTTCCAGTCTGTCAACACCCTTCTTAAATTGTGGTGCCCAGAACTGGACACCGTATTCAAGATGTGGTCTGACCGAGGCAGAATAGAGTGGGACTATTACTTCCCTTGGGACGCGGGTGGCGCTCTGGGTTAAACCACAGAGCCTAGGGCTTGCCGATCAGAAGGTCGGCGGTTTGAATCCCCATGCCGAGATGAGCTCCTGTTGCTCGGTCCCTGCTCCTGCCCACCTAGTAGTCAAAGTGCAAGTAGAGAAATAGGTACCGCTCCGGCAGGAAGGTAAACGGCGTTTCCGTGCGCTGCTCTGGTTCGCCAGAAGCGGCTTTGTCATGCTGGCCACGTGACCCGGAAGCTGTACGCCCTCTCCCTCGGCCAGTAAAGCAAGATGAGCGCCGCAACCCCAGAGTCGGACACAACTGGACCTAATGGTCAGGGGTCCCTTTACCTTTAAGGGAAAGCAGGACGTTCCAGGATCAAATCAGAAATCGGGATGGCTTTTGTAAATCCGGGACTGTCCCCAGAAAGTAGGGACACCGGGACACCCCTGTAGGCCACTGGAACACCCTAAATTAGATTGCAATAAAGAAGAAGTATATTTTGTTGTCGTTGTTATTACATTTCTGAAATCCCCCGAGTGATCAAGGGCTTCAAGGAGGGAGAGCAGACCCCGCCTGTCCTGACATCTGTGTTAGGCTGCCGCACCCAGGGGAGATGGAGAGAGACATATCGACTCCCTTAATAAGGCAGGGGGTGGGCAGACAAGGCTCTGGCTGCCTGCGAGGGTTAAGGTCGAAGCAGAGACTTGTAGAATTGGAAGGGACCCCTGGGGGTCATTTAGCTCAACCCGCACAATGCAGGAATGACCCACAGGACTGGAGAGGGGCAAAAAAAAAAATGAGCGTCAGAGGCAGAAAGCCTTTTTCAATCAAAAAGAGAGGAAGCTTATTCCTGAAATGATGCTCTCTCTGTGCCATTTTTAAAATTTATGTTATACCATTGCATTTATAGGACACGGGTGGCGCTGTGGGTTAAACCACAGAGCCTAGGGCTTGCCGATCGGAAGGTCGGCGGTTTGAATCCCAGCGACGGGGTGAGCTCCCGTTGCTCGGTCCCTGCTCCTGCCCACCTAGCAGTTCGAAAGCACGTCAAAGTGAAAGTAGATAAATAGGTACCGCTCCGGCGGGAAGGTAAACGGCGTTTCCATGCGCTGCTCTGGTTTCGCCAGAAGCGGCTTAGTCATGCTGGCCACGTGACCCAGAAGCTGTACGCCGGCTCCCTCGGCCAGTAAAGCGAGATGAGCGCCGCAACCCCAGAGTTGTCCACGACTGGACCTAATGGTCAGGAGTCCCCTTACCTTTATTAATAATATTTATTTTATTATTCCCCCCCCCCCTTCCACATGACGGCCCTTGAGATATTTAAAGATTGGCTCTCCTATCTCCTCTCAGTCTCTTCTTTTCCTTGGTAAACATACCCAACTTCCTTCAACCGTTCCTCATCAGGCTTGGCTTCCAGACCTCGAAAATCTTAATATGTGAATCGGGAATGTTTTCAGAATGTGAAATATCCCTTTCGGCTGAAAGGCAGTCCCTATCGCGAGATCTAAGTTAAACACACGCTTTCCCAAGACCTCCATCGTGCTCCAACCCCCCCCCCAAACAACCCCCTACCCCTTCACTCTCGACCTGACCTCCAGATTTGGGGGTGGGGGGGTAGAGAGCTTGACCTCTGCTATCAGATTCCCTATATTTGGGCGTGCGCGTGGAATTTTAATTAGCATAAGATAAATCAGCCAGGAAGGGGGGAATCGAGTCTAGCAGCGTGGGAGGAGGGGGTAGAAAGGCAGACTGGGGTTTTTGGGTGGGGGTGGGGGTCAGTATGGCCACGACCCCTGGATTTGGTACCCAGCCAGGAGTCTGGTTTCGAAAACCTCTCCTTTGTGGGGGTCACTGACTCCCTTGTCTAGCGAATATTTATCAAACCCCTGGCTCTCACCTTTGATCTTGCTGACAGCAGTGAACTTTTTTTTTTCCTTCAAAAAACAGGGTTGGGGGGGGGGAGAAAAGGGGGTTGTCCGAGAATTCAGATGATAAGGGTCAGGAGCTATGAAGGGAGGGTAAGGGTCAACTCCTAGGAAGCAAGAAGAAAAAATCAAACCAAGGGTTTGATTGATTTATATATTATTTTTATTATTTATTATTTTCTCTTGACTTCAGTGTTTTATTTGCATTGGGTCTCATCCAGCAAAGCTTGACTTGCAGTAGAAAAATGGACCTAAGGCAGTCGTTTGTCATGGATGCTTTGGTTGAGATTCCTGCATGGCAGGGGGTTGGACTAGATGGCCCCTGGGGCTCCCTTCCAACTCCACAATTCTATGATTCTAGAATTCTAGGGCCTACTCTAAGTAAGACTTAGGCCTGCTTTTGTGTGTGTGTGTGTGTTTAAGCCTGTTTTTTCTCAGTATGGTTGCCAGATAAATAAATTAACAGTGGCAGAAGGTGGGGGGGGGGCACCAACAATGCAGTTGTACTGTTAGAACTGTTTTGTGTGATGTTAAAAAAAATCATAGAATCATAGTGTTGGAAGGGACCCCGAGGGTCATCTAGTCCAACCCCCTGCAATGCAGGAATCTTTCACCCAACATGGGGCTCGAACCCACAACCCCGAGATTTAAAATCTCGCGCTCTACCAACTGGTATTTCTGTATTCACCTGCTTCTGCCAACGTTTGTGTGGTTTTATTTCTGTGTCTTCGCTTGCCGACTCTTGATTGCAAATTGCAACGGGATTCTCTCGGTGGGGAGCAATGGACATGTTCCATAAACCTGAATCTCTATGTCACCATCAGCAACCTCAGTCTTTGGTTGTTGGTTTAACTACCCAACTGGGGATTGCAAAGAAGGTTGTTCACACTCTGAATCCACCTATTGACATTGGAGGACAGGATTCATTCAAGGCCCATTCATTAAAACGCTTAAACCCATTGAGAGCCAGTGTGGTGTAGCGGTTAAGAGCGGTAGACTCGTAATCTGGGGAACCGGGTTCGCGTCTCCACTCCTCCACTTGCAGCTGCTGGGTGACCTTGGACTAGTCACACTTCTCTGAAGTCTCTCAGCCCCACTCACCTCACAGAGGAAGGGAAAGGAGAATGTTAGCCGCTTTGAGACTCCTTTGGGTAGTGATAAAGCGGGATATCAAATCCAAACTCCTCTTCCTCCTCCTCCTCCTCTTCTTCTTCTTCTTCTTCTTCTTCTTCTTCTTCTTCTGTAGGTCTGCATGGAGTATGACTGACACAGGATCAGCCGCAGCACACTGACTCTTGTGCAAAGGTGCCCCCTGGTGGATGCCAGCAGTCTGGCCTCTTCCTTCTCCTCTCTTTATTATTATTACAGTGGTACCTCAGGTTAAGAACTTAATTCGTTCCGGAGCCTACACCTTTTAAGATGGTGTAAAATGATGCTATGAATTCAATACTATGTATATTATTGTGTTTTTCTTGCAGATACTGTATTAAATTTTAATTAATCAATACAGCGGTACCTCTGGTTACGTACTTAATTCGTTCCGCAGGTCCGTTCTTAACCTGAAACTGTTCTTAACCTGAAGCACCACTTTTGCTAATGGGGCCTCCCGCTGCCGCTGCGCCGCCAGAGCATGATTTCTGTTCTTATCCTGAAGCGTTATTTCTGGGTTAGCAGAGTCTGTAACCTGAAGCGTATGTAACCCGAGGTACCACTTTTTATTATTATTATTATTATTATTATTATTATTATTATTATTATTATTATTATTAATAGAATTTATATATGGCCCTATACCCGGAGGTCTCGGGGCAGTTCAAAGAACAAAATCAAAATGTAAAACCACAAAAATTTATAATCAAAATAAAAACAACCACTCAATAACTCCCCCCCCCACCCCCATTATGACTCTCCTGTGAAGCTTATATGGGATTTTTGAAAGTGTATTTGGGGGAGCTTCGGGGCAGTTTCTGCCCATGCCGTAGAGGGAAGTGAGGGGCGGGTGGGGCTCATCCACCTGGGAAGGGAGCCCATCTGGGAGAAGGAAAACTCTGGCCCTAAACCTCCGAGAGCGCCTTGCAGGATATTTTCAGGAGAAGGAAAGCCTAAGGCAGGCATAGGCAAGCTCGGCCCTCCAGCTGTTTTGGGACTACAACTCCCATCATCCCTGACCGCTGGTCCTGTTAGCTAGGGATGATGGGAGTTGTAGTCCCAAAACATCTGGAGGAGGGCCGAGTTTGCCTGTGCCTGGCCTAAGGAGTAAACCCTACACAAATCTGGAGCAGAGTCCCTAAGCTGGTGCCAAGTGTCTTGCTCTGCTTTGCTTTGGACCACTCAGCGAGGCCGAGAGGGGGGTCTTGTCATGTGGGCAGCCCAGGACCTCCATGCACACTGGCCAGGATTGGGCCTAAGGGAGGGCACTTCGGTGCTGCGAATGCAGCAGTTTGGCTTCACCCCTGAAGATGCACTCCATTGCCTCTAGAGACAGACAGATGCCAACCAGAAAACTTCGTTGGCTTATAGTTACAGTGGTACCTCGGTTCTCAAACCCCTTGGTTCCCAAACACCAAAAACTCTGAAGCAAGTGTTCCGGTTTTCGAACGTTTTTCGGAAGCCGAACGTCCAATGCGGCTGCTGGCTATTGTTTCCGGGGCGCCTGCACCAATCAGAAGCTGCGCCTTGGTTTTCAAACATTTCGGAAGTCAAACAGACTTCCGGAACGGATTAAGTTTGGCGCTTTTGTTTTTGCTGTTTATTTTGCGTTTTTTTGTTTTTCAGGCTTTTTCGGTTAATTTGTTTTTGTGACTGTGTGCAACCCAGTTCAGCTACTGATTGATTGATTGATTGTGTGACTGCGGAAATGGATAAAAGCCCCCCATCCAAACAATTACTATCATCAGTGCAGGTAAGGAAAAAACATGAATTTTAATTTTTATCATCTACAATACCGCCTTATTTATTTTATAGTACGGTACACTGATGATGGCTTTCATTTTATGGATCGATGGTCTCATTAGATAGTAAAATTCCTGTTAAATTGCTGTTTTTAAAGGTTTTTAAAAGCCTTGGACAGATTAATCCATTTTGCATTACTTTCTATGCAAAAGGGCGCATTGGTTTTGGAACGGACTTTCGGAACGGATTAAGTTTGAGAACCAAGGTACTGTACGCCACGCTTCCATTTGCGTCAGGAAACAAGGGAAGCGTTTGTAGTGAAGTCATACCCTCCAACATTTCACAGATGGAAATAGGGGCATCCTACTCCATACTCTGTGGTTTAACTCCACAGCGGGTGGCGCTGTGGGTTAAACCACAGAGCCTAGGGCTTGCCGATCGGAAGGTCGGCGGTTCGAATCCCCGCAGCGACGGGGTGAGCTCCCGTTGCTCGGTCCCTGCTCCTGCCCACCTAGCAGTTCGAAAGCACGTCAAAGTGCAAGTAGATAAATAGGTATCGCTCCAGCGGGAAGGTAAACGGCGTTTCCATGCGCTACTCTGGTTCACCAGAAGTGGCTTAGCCATGCTGGCCACATGACCCGGAAGCTGTACGCCGGCTCCCTCGGCCAGTAAAGCGAGATGAGCGCCGCGACCCCAGAGTCGTCTGCGACTGGACCTAACGGTCAGGGTTCCCTTTACCTTTTACTCCATAATAAATAAAATAATAATAATAATAATAATAATGTTATTTATAGCCTGCCCATCTGGGTTACCCCAACCTCTCTGGTTGGCTTCCAACAGAAATGTAAAAACAGAACAGAACTTTAAACCTTAAAAACTTCCCTATCCAGGGCTCAGATGTCTTCTCAAGGTCGTTTAGTGACTTATCTCCTTGGCTCGGGAGTCGCATAACTCCAGACCCTCCAACATTTCTCCAATGAAAATAGGGACGTGTTTAGATGCCCTTCCCCCCTCCTCTCCCAACAGGACAGGGAGCCCCCTGCCCTTCCTTCCTGGGCAAGGCTTGTGCTAAGTGGAGGCTGGGCTCCCCGCCCTGCCCTCCAACCTGCGGAGGGTTCGCACCAGCGACTGCAACTGCCCAGCCTGCCTCTGACCCATCAGGCCGATCTGCGTCTCCAGTTGGTGCAGCTGGGCTTCCTGCTTCTTGCGGCCGTTCTGGTAGGCGAGGACGAGGGCGCTGGAGAGGAAGGGGGAAAGGAGAAAACAGTCGAGTCGGATGGGGTGGGGTTTAGCTCAGCACGGCCTGCACTGGCTGGCAGCACGAGCTCTCTGGGGTCTCGGGGAGGGAGTCCCCACCTGGGACCTTCTACAGGCAAAGCAGGTGTCCTGCAGCTAAGCTGCAGCCTCTCCCAGCGAAAGAAAGCAAGCAAGCCGGTTTCTAGTCCTCTGAATAAGGAGCAAAGGAAACTGCCTTCTACTGAGCTGGACCTTTGGGTCTCTATAGCTCAGTTTTGCCCACTCTGGCTGGCAGTGGCTCTCCAGGGTTTCGAGCAGGGGGACATCTCCGCCAAAGATTGACCTCCTGCATTCAAAGCAGGTCTTTCCAGGGGCGTAACAAGGGGGGGCGGGGGGCGGTCCGCCCCGGGTTCCATAATGGAGGGGGTGACAAACTACCAAGGAACAATTTTTTTGGGGAAAAAATGTTTTGAAAAAAATATATTTGATTATTTTTAAAAAAAAAATTTAATGCCTGCTCCGAAGGTCTTATCATACTATACTAGGGATTATATAGCTATATATGAAATTTCATGCATATCGGTTAATATCTTGACCCTCCTCCACCAAAATAGCTGTTCACTTGGCTGTTTTCCTATGTCATAAAGGCTGAAATTTCAGTTCAGTGGAGCACTTACTGTTCCCAAACCTAACCCTGTGGAAAGCCATCTAATTAGACTTTAATTTGATTTTGAGATGTCTTTAGGAGATAATTTAATTATTGTTTGATTTTATACCAATGTTATGTATCTGATGTTAGCCACCCTGAGCCTGACTTCGGCCAGGGAGGGTGGGATATAAATAAAAGTTTTTTATTATTATTACTTGTTATTATTCCTTTGTTAGAAAATATGAAATAAGGTAAAACCATTTTTGCGGCGGGGGGGGGATCAATGGGGGGGTTGACAAGAAATTTTCCGCACCGGGTACCACCTGACCTTCCCATGCCTCGGGGGGGGGGGGGGTTGACAAAAAACTTTTTGCCCCCGGGTACCAATTTACCTTGCTACACCCCTGGGTCTTTCCCTTTCAGACAAAGCAAGATTCGAGTCCTCAGTGATTCTGAATAGAGGGCTTCTGTAAGGATTTCAGAGCAGCCGTTGGCTAGCTCGGACCAGATAAGGGGGTGCCAGGGGTCTCTCAGAGTCCTTTTCGGGGAGAGGGGACCCCCGCCCATCCCAAACTTACCTGTGTGCTTTGAAAAAGTCCCTCGTGAGCTCCATCTGCTGAGCCTCCTGGGTTCTGCTGTCCTGGCTTCTCTCTTCCAGCTCAGCCAGGAGGGAGCTGATTCGGTCTTTGAGCTCCACAATCCTGCCGTTTACACTAGAGGAGAACATACAGGGAATTTTGTACCTCTCTGCAACCGGAGCAGGCTGTCGGGAGATTGATGCCCGTAATAGCAGGAGAATCTGGGGTTGTAAACCCATTATGCCTGGCTCAGAGTAGACCCATAGATTTCAGTGGGTTGGCACTCAGTTGGAAGGGGAGTGATTGGTATGCTTCGTTCTTGTTTTCGTTACGTATTTGGTGTTTTCCTCTCTCCTATTGTTATGCTGCAAACTGCCCTGAGATCTACAGATGAAGGGCAGTACGCAAATTTAATTAACAATAATACTACTATTATCGATGCTTTAGCTGAGATTCCTGCATTGCAGCAGGTTAGACCCTTGGGGTCCCTTCCAAGTCTATGATTCGATGGTTCTAATAATAACTGGGATAGCTCAGTTAGCAGAGTGTGAGACTCTTAATCTCAGGGTTGTGGGTTCGAGTCCCGCATTGGGAAAACGATTCTTGCATTTCAGGGGGTTGGACCTCGTCGTCTCTTCCAATTTTACAATTCTATTGATGATGAGTGAGGCTGGGCAATTTGGGCAGAGGGGCTCCCCCCCCAAAAAAAAACATTTCACCAAGACAGCCGGGGTATCCTCACAGAGGACCAGGCACCTTTTTGCCTAAAATACATTTATTATTATACATTTGTTCACACATTATTAATCACAATCCTCCTTGAACACTGTTTCCTCTTGATTCTACTGGTTAGACTCGCTGATTTCCGAGCCTGTAAGATTCGGTCGCCAATAGTTGCATACAAAAATAAATTATTTTGATTCTTTGGTACACCTGACTCAATGATTCCTAAAAGGAATGCTTCTGGTCTTTTTTATTTTATTTTTTAGGGAACGTCCTTTTAAGCATTCCTTTCCCCCAAAAAAAGCCTTTAGCTGCTTGGCACGTCGACCACATAGGAATAAGCGCTTCGTGGACCCCAAAACCGGAGAAACGCAAAAGGTGAGCTGAATCGCACTCACTGCGTCAGAGTGTCAAGAAACTTCGACGCCTCCCTCTTGGCATCCTCGCCGGATTGTTCTACGCCAGCATCCTCAGACGGCCGGGGAGCATTCCTCTGGGAAGTGCAGATGGGGGCAAAGTCCTGCACCGCCACAGAGAGGAACCATGAATGAAAAGGAGCGCCCGCTTGCAGCTTGCCGCTTCCACAGCCCCGAGCCCCTGCACCTGACTTTAGACTCCGGAACTCCCTGCCACTGGAGGCAGTGATGGCCACCGACCGAGATGGCTCTAGAAGAGGGTCAGACCCAATTCAGAGAGGAGAGTCAGGCTGTATCGATGACTGCCAGCCAGGATGGCTCTGCTCTGCCTCCGCAGATTGGAGGCAGCAAAGCCTCTGAATCTCAGTTGCTGGAAACCACAGAAGGGGTGACGGGCTCTCGCACTCGGATCTCGCTTACAGGTTTCCCATAATAGGGGTGCATAGCTGTCAACCTTCCCTTTTTTTGCAGGAAATTTGTTAGAGATTTCAGAGTTGCCTACGTGTAGAATTTCAGCTGTCTATCTCCAAGCAATTAAGTAGTTGGCAGAAAGCCCAGATCTGCTCTCTCTCAGACCCTTAGCAATGACCTGTGATTGGTCGATGAGTTCCTAAAGACCGAGCTCTGTGTGAGAGCTGTGTGGTTAGTGTATGGTTGGTGTAGAGAACGTGGTCAGTGTAGAAAGAGAGAGACAGAGAGGAAGGATTTTATGTTTTGTTTCTTTTATTTTTGTAAAGTCTGTAAATAGTAACTTATGGATACTAGTTGCTTCAATCAATAAATACTGTATATAGTTATCCAGTGAGTTGCTGAGTTCCTGCGTTGTGCTGTCCAGTCAATTACACAACAGCCAGAAGCTTCCAGAAAAGTCTGCGTCTAACTCTGCGGTGTCCAGGAATACGTTATACTCCTGACACTAAATCTTAAGAAAATTCCCCTATCAGTACTATAGTCTACTGATAGGGGAATTTCCCGCAAAAAAAAAATGTGAAGGTTGACAGCTATGTAGGGGTGCCTGGTTGTCAGCTATGAGAACAGGATGTGGGGCTGTACGATAGGGGCCCCTTTGGCCTGCTCTGGCAACCAAGCTCTTCCTGTGTTCTTACGGAGCCTCCAGCTGCAGAGGCAGTCTACCTAGATTCTTAAGTCCTTAGGGGTATTCAGCCACTGTGAGCACAGGATGCCGGATTAAGGCAGGCACACTTTGGCCTGATCCAGCAGCCAGGCTCTGGAGGTTTCTAGGCAGAGCTTGGAACTGGATGGCTTTAGCGGAGATTCCTGCATTGCAGGGGGTTGGACTAGATGACCCCTGGGGTCCCTTCCAACTCTAAGATTCTACCAGATACACCAAGTTCCCTCACTGGGGAAAAATAAGCACAATTTTTGTTGTTGTTGTTGTTGTTGTTATCATTCACTTCAATACTCCATACAGAAAAAGAGAACAAATATTCATCATCATCACAAAGCAAAAATAAGGTGAAACATCAGCTAGTAATCTCCAAACCTTGAAATAAAAATGGTCTTTTTCTATCGACCAGACTTCCCGTCTCATTATTTGTTCACTGCCTTAACATAGCAAGTTTTGTTAGAGTTTAATCATCTTCGATCTATCTTAGATTTCACATCATACTTGAGACTGCTACTGAAATTATTCCAACGCTGCAACTGACCTTAAACTACCATTGTTATTCTTCGAATAGATTTTAAAGACTTCCCATTTTGAAATAAATATCTGCTTCGATTCGTTTTTTCCCCTGACATGCTATCTAGTTCCGCATATTCAACCAGCTTTTTGAATCCATTCTGACCTTGACAGAACTTTGTCACTCCCCCTCACAGCGTATAAAAAGATCTCTCTTTACCTTTCCGGGAATGCTTATTTTTGCCAAATTGGGGGTGGGGGGGAATAAGCACAATCTACTGATCAGTTGGGCTAGATGAATCCCAAACCGGAATTAAGATTGCCGGGAAAAATATCAACAACCTCAGATATGCTGATGACACAACCTTGATGGCAGAAAGTGAAGAGGAATTAAAGAACCTTTTAATAAGGGTGAAAGAGGAGAGCGCAAAATATGGTCTGAAGCTCAACATCACAAAAACTAAGATCATGGCCACGGGTCCCATCACTTCCTGGCAAATAAAAGGGGAAGAAATGGAGGCAGTGAGAGATTTCACTTTCTTGGGTTCCATGATCACTGCAGATGGTGACAGCAGTCACGAAATTAGAAGACGCCTGCTTCTTGGGAGGAAAGCAATGACAAACCTAGACAGCATCTTAAAAAGCAGAGACATCACCTTGCCGACAAAGGTCCATATAGTTAAAGCTATGGTTTTCCCAGTAGTAATGTACGGAAGTGAGAGCTGGACCATCAAGAAGGCTGATCGCCGAAGAATGGATGCTTTAGAATTATGGTGCTGGAGGAGACTCTTGAGAGTCCCATGGACTGCAAGAAGATCAAACCTATCCATTCTCAAGGAAATCAGCCCTGAGTGCTCACTGGAAGGACTGATCCTGAAGCTGAGGCTCCAAGACTTTGGCCACCTCATGAGAAGAGAAGACTCCCTAGAAAAGATCCTGATGTTGGGAAAGATGGAGGGCGCAAGGAGAAGGGGACGACAGAGGACGAGATGGTGGGACAGTGTTCTTGAAGCGACTGGCATGAGTTTGGCCAAACTGCGAGAGGCAGTGAAGTATAGGCGTGCCTGGCGTGCTCTGGACCATGGGGTCACGAAGAGTCGGACACGACTGAACGACTGAACAACAACAACTGATCAGTTGTGAGCCTTACCTCCAAGGAGTCCTCTCCACTGCTGCTGCTGCTGCTGCTTCCTGTCGACGCAGTTTGCTGCCCGCGAAGCTCATCGCGCTCCCCTTCCAGGATCCGGGCCATCAGCAGGCAGGCAGCTTCCTGAGCCCGAAAAGCATACATCTGCAACGCCAGCCTCCGCTTCTCCTTCTCCGTCAGGTGCAAGCGGGTGTTGAGGTCGCCCAAGGCCTCCTGAGATCAGAACAGCATAGCTGTCAAGTTTCGGATTTGAAAATAAGGGATCAGCAGTCTCACCTCTCCCGGGGACAGACACATGTCAGTGGTGGGCGGAGCCAGAAGCAAAAGTGGGCGGAGCAGCAATGTAAACTCCAAGCGGGCTCAGGCTCAGAGCTGAGCGGAGCAAAGAGGAGGGCAGCCATGTGATCCGCGGGATGGAGCCCCATCGTCTTCTTGTCTGATCCCATCAAAACAGGACAGGAAGCAGCAGCTGCTCAAAGGCAGCCAGGCTCCGCCCGCCAGCTAACCCTATTGGCCGGCTGAGGGGCTCGGCGGCAACGGACAGGGGCTGATGCAGGGGGAGGAATACACCCCCCTGTAAGCACAGGAAACGGCTCCCACTTGCTTTGAGGGCTGAGGCTTTTCTCTCCAAGTAGGCGAGGTCTTCCCACCCAGTCCCTGGCCAGCAGGGGAGGAGCAGCTTCCATTAAAAACGGGAAATTTAAGGGAAATAAAAAATAAGGGAGAGCAGCGGGAAACTGCTTGAAATAAGGGAGAATCCCGTATTAAATGGGATACTTGACAGCACTGCAGAACAGGGAGGTGTCGTGAACTGGCAGGACGACCGGCGAGGGGTGTGGCCGGACCGGGACCCAATGGGGCAGCAGGGGATGGGGGAGGAGGTGCTCACAGGGTGCTGGAGGGAGGCAAGGGTGTAGTGGGTGGGTGCACACAAGCCAGAGCAGCAGGGCCCATCACCAGAGGGACCCCAGTCTCCCCGAACACAGCATGCTCTGAAGCTCCAGGAGGCTGAGGCTCGCTAGGCTCTGGGAGGAGGGGTGCGATTCCTCAGCTGGAGGGGGCTCAGGAGAGGTGAGGGCCATAGAGTAACAGAGCTGGGGAATTGGAAGGGACCCCCCGAGGGTCATCCAGTCCAACCCCCTGCAATGCATCTGCCTCGTCAAGCCCAGGCGCTTGAATTGGCATGCAAAGTACATGCCAGATGTTTTGGGACTACAACTCCCATCATCCCTAGCTAACAGGACCAGCGGTCAGGGATGATGGGAATTGTAGTCGCAAAACATCTGGAGGGCCGAGTTTGCCTAGGCCTGTACAAAAGGGAGAAGAGTGGAGGGGCTGCGTCTGCTCAGTGGCCCCCACGTTGATGGATCTTGTCTTGAATGCTCCAGGATCTGCTTCGGTTTGGACTTTGGACACGTGGCTTGGCGCCGGATTGGGGGCTGGACCTTACTCACTTGCCGCCAGGGAGGCCAGGGCTTCAGGACAGGAGGAGAGAATCAGCCCCACCTGCTGCGGGGGAAAGGCTGAGAAAATTATCAGAATCGGCTGAGACAAGGGTGGGTTAATGGGAGAAAAAAAATCACTAAGGACTGGAAACTTATTGTGGACTACTTTGCAGGGAAGGATCCGATCTCCCATCGCTCACCCTCGCCTCCTGCAATTCCTGCAGCAAACGTGTCTTCTCCATCCTGGGTTGAGCTGCCTCGGAGGGAAGCGTGTCCTGCGAGGCTTTCTGGACCTCGGCCACCTTGGTCCCGATCCGGGAGCTGATTCTGGCTGCGGCAGAGTCGGGCCCGGGAGGTGGCCGGCAGGGTGGAAGCTTCAAGGAGGATTGCTCCTCTCTCAGGCGGCGGATGTACCCCCGCAACACCTTCCTGTCGCCCTCTTCCGAACGGTACAGCTCCGAGAGCCTGAATGGGAAGCGGGTGAGGTGGAAATCAGGCTCCCGCGACCTGGCGCCCTCTATAGATGTTTCAAACTATAACTCTCACCAGCCCCGGACAATTACAGATTGAGCCCAGGAATCTCAGTGCCACAGAAGACAGAGTCGGAATTCAAGATGACTTCCACCGATTGGAGAACTGCGTGCAAGCTAACAAAATGAATTTCAGCCAGGAACAAATGTCAAGTTCTGCACTTAGAATGATAGAATTGTAGAGTTGGAAGGGGCCCCTGGGGGTCATCCAATCCAACCCCCTGCAATTCAGGAATCTCAGCTAAAGCATCCCGGACAGGTGGCAATCCAACCTCTGCTTAAAGGAAGAAGGAGAATCCATAGCCTTCCAAGGCAAACTATTCCACTGTCAGACAGCTCTTACTGTCAAAAAGCTATTCCTGATGTTGAACCGGAATTTCCTTTCTTGCAACTTGAAGCCATGGGTTCGAGTCTTACTCTCCGGAGCAGGAGAAAACAAGCTTGTTCCCTCCTCCATCTGGCAGCCCCTGAGAAATTTGAAGATGGCTCACATATCTCCTCTGAGTCTCCCCCTTTCCAGGCTAAACATCCCCAATTCCCTCAACCATTCCTCATCAGGTATGGTTTCCAGACTCTTAGGCAGGAAGGACCAGCTTCACAAATCGCAGCTGGCTTACTAGCAGTACATGTGAAAGGGATCTAGGGGACTTGGAGGAATGCAAGCTTAACATGAGTCAACAGGGTGATGCACAAGCAAAAATAAAAAGCTAATGCTAGTCTAGGCAGCATCCACAGAAGTCGAGTGTCTAGATCAAGGGAAGTCTTAAAGGTAAAGATAAATGGACCCCTGACCGTTAGGTCCAGTCGTGGACGACTCTGGGGTTGCGGCACTCATCTCGCTTTATCGGCTGAGGGATCCGGCGTACAGCTTCCGGGTCATGTGGCCAGCATGACTAAACCGCTTCTGGCGAACCAGAGCAGCGCACGGAAACGCCGTTTACCTTCCCGCCGGAGCGGTGCCTATTTATCTACTTGCACTTTGATGTGCTTTCGAACTGCTAGGTGGGCAGGAGCTGGGACCGAGCAACGGGAGCTCACCCCGTCGCGGGGATTCGAACCGCCGACCTTTTGATCGGCAAGCCCTAGGCTCTGTGGTTTAACCTACAGCACCACCCGCGTCCCAAGGGAAGTAATAGTCCCACTCTGTTCTGCCTCGGTCAGACCACATCTTGAATACGGTGTCCAGTTCTGGGCAGCACAATTTAAGAAGGGTGTTGACAGACTGGAAGCGTGTGCACAGAAGGGCGTCCAAGATGATCAAGGGCCTGGAAATTTATGGGGGAAATTTGTTATCTATTTCTCTTATGTATGGATAAGGAGGAGGACCAAGTTTCATCAAATTTAAAAAATAATAATGATTTGCCTCACAGCACAATCTCCTTCCTCACCATCCCATGCAGGTTCTGCAAGGCTGATTATCTTACCTCCCTCTTCCACACCTCTGCTCCCAGCAGCTGAGGCCAGGCCCCCCAGAAACGTCCTTGCCGCAACGTCGCAGAGACCGATAGGCTTCGCCCAACACTGCCGATTTCACCTCCGATAACCGCCCTGCGATAGGGAGGGGCGGAAAGAGGGTTAAGCGTTTTACGCCGACAGCTGCCCTCCAAAATTTTGTTGGGAAGCAGATGTTTCTGGACACAGGAAGTTGCCTTGGCTTGCATAAGTTTCCAGCCCTCATTGTTCTGCAAGCAGGGGCGTAGCAAGGTAAATTGGTACCCGGGAGCAAAAAAAAATTTTGTCACCCCCCCCCCCCCAGAGGCACAGGAAGGTCAGGTGGTACCCAGTGCGGAAAATTTCTTGTTCACCCCCCATTGATTCCCCCCCCCCTGCAAAAATGGTTTTACGTTATTTCATATTTCATAATAATAAACTTTTCTTTATATCCTGCCCTCCCCGGCCGAAGTCGGGCTCAGGGTGGCTAACATCAGGTACATAACATTGGTATAAAAATCAAACAATCATTAAATTACCTCCTAAAAACATCTCAAAATCAAATTAAAGTCTAATTAGATGGCTTTCCACAGGGTTAGGGTTGGGAACAGTAAGTGCTCCACTGAACTGAAATTTCAGCCTTCACGACGTAGGAAAACAGCCAAGTGAACAGCTATTTTGGTGGAGGAGGGTCAAGATATTAACCGATGTGCATGAAATTTCACATATTGCCATATAATCCCTAGTATAGTAAGATAAGCAGGCATTTGGAGCAGGCATTTTAAAAAAGTTTACTTATGAACCGCCCTAGTAGGGCAGTAATTGTTCCTTGATAACTTGTCACCCCCTCCATTATGGAACCCGGGGCGTCCCGCCCCCCCTTGCTACGCCCCTGTCTGCATGGCAGTTTAACCGTCAATCCCTGTTTGCAGGGAGCGCTGGGAACTTAGCTCTGTGAGGGGAGGGTAAGGGGGTTCTCCTAACAACCCTCTGCGCCCTTAACTCACTACAGTTCCCAGGACTTTGGGGGGGGGAGGCATGACAGCTTACAGTGGTGTGGTACCTCTTCTGTCAACACGCAATGGATGCATGTGCAGATAAGGTGAGGACATTGAAAACAGGGTGCTATATGCGCACAAACATACCCGCCAACATTTCTCCGATGAAAATAGGGACATCCCATTCCATAATGATAATTTTACTATTTATACCCCACTCATCTGACTGGGTTGCCCCAGCCACTCCGGGCAGCCTCCAACATATATAAAAACATAATAAAACACAAAAAATAAATAAATTTAAACTTCCCTATCCAGGATTGCCTTCAGGCGGCTCAGGGGCCGGATAACTCCATTCCCTCCAACATTTTCCCAATGAATACAGGAACATTCTAAGGAAGAGTGGGACATTCCGGGATCAAATCAGAAACCGGGACGGCTTCTCTAAATCAGGGGTGTCCCTGGAAAATAAGGGACCCTTGGAGGGTCTGCAGAAATGAGGCGATATGAGGTGCTACCAACAAAAGAGAGGCCATTAAAATTGACGGAGTATGCCAAATTGGCAAATTTAACCATGAAAATTTGAGGTCCAGAAGAGACAGTTTTTAAGAAGGACTGGAACCCTTTTGTCTTCTTTCTTCAGACTGAAGAAGACTGATCGCCGAGGCTCCAATACTTTGGCTACCTCATGAGAAGAGAAGACTCCCTGGAAAATACCCTGATTTTGGGAAAGATGGAGGGCACAAGGAGAAGGGGACGACAGAGAATGAGATGGTTGGACAGTGTTCTCAAAGCGACTGGCATGAGTTTGGCCAAACTGTGGAAGGCAGTGGAGGATAGGCGTGCCTGGCGTGCTCTGGTCCAGGGGGTCACAAAGAGTCGGACATGAACGACTGAACAACAACAACAGAACCCTTTTGTAGAGTATCTGAAGAGTTTATTGTACACGTGTAAAAATGCAAGTAGGATTTGAATGAAGAACAGCAGGAAAAAAATATCTGGGAACAAGCGGAAAGGATAGGGCATAGCATAATTTTAAGATGCGGCAATATTAGAAAATATGGGGAAACCATGGAGAGGGGAGAGGGGAAGTCAAATGATAAATGAGTATTACTGTAATTGGAAAATAGTATTGTGTATTAAGTTTGTAAACTTTTGAAAGAGAGCATCAAAAACCTCCCCAGTGACTCACCAGCGTGGCACAGGCTTCCCTCCTCTCCTCCTGCCTCTGTTTCAGGGTGCAGTTTTGTTGGTGTCAAGGATAACAGCACCTCGTAGGCCTCCAGGCAGCGTTCGCTAAGAAATCCAGGAAAGGCAAAGAGCCGGGTTAAAGGTCCTTGCTTTAACTTGCAAAGCACCCAAGCAACTTGGAAAATTCCGTTATTTGGTCTTTTCTTGGTTCTATATCTTTTCTGGGTCTTCCTTGACAGCGGCACTGTCAGGAGCGCTCCAGCAATAAACTGAAGTTAGCCCTTTATTAGAGGAAACAAGGTCTACTCAGGAGGTTTTTTCTCGGAAAGCCTTGCCCCATGGATCAGCTGCTGAAAGTCCCCACCTCCCCACATCCGTCTAAGTTCCCTGCTTTCCGGGGGTTTTCCCAAGCAATTGGAGACTGTGCCTGCGTGGAGCCAACCTCTCCTCTGCTCTTTTCATGCCTCTACTGGTTCTGGGAGACTAGCGGGGAGGGGAGCTTATTGCAGCAGGAGGGGAAGACTCCCTGGCATCTTCACCAGCCTGACTCATCTCTGCCTCCTCTTCAATGGCGGCCACCTGCTTGCCAAGAAAAGAGGATTGGACGAATTCACGAAGAACTCCTCCTCCCCTCCTTCAAATTCTGCCTCTGATTCTGGACTGCTCTCTGCCGCAGATTCTCCCCGCCTATTCAGCTTCTGACACCTCGTCTTCCCAATCTTCTCCCTCTGACCACTCACCATCGACTCGCCACCCCTCCCCGGGCTCTGAGCTTTCTTTCCTTTGGGGTTCTCTTAGCCGGTGCCTCCCACCATTCCCTTGCCTCCAACCACTCCGCAACAGGCGCAGAAATTATTACGAAATAACGATTTCGCGAGCCGTTCTGAAAAGCGCATGCTGCTCCGTAGCCAACGCCCCTGCTCACCTGTACCGGACAGCCAATCGCAGGGCAGTCTCCTCAGACTCCCGTTGCCCCAGCAGCAAACTGATGCCCTCCATGTCTCCCTTTGACTCCTGCAGCGTCGCCGAGAGAAGCTGGTTGAGGCCTTGGAGCTTCTCGGTGAATCTGGATGGGGGGGGGGGGAGACACTCATCGCAATTCTGCTCTCCCCGCAACTCCCGCTATTAGCAAACTCGGGCGCTGAGTGCCAGTGGTCATCGAGCCAAACAGAGGCCACTTTGAAAAAGGTGGGGGAATTTGCATCCTTGGAGGGGCGGACGTTTCAGGGTTTTGCAGAAAAAGCAATATGAGTCAAAACAAACGGGGGGAAGTCCTTCTCGCCCCAAAAGGAGGGAGCAGGCTCTGTGGCCAACGCTATGGTTCTGTGTGGAGATTCCTGCATTGCAGGGGGTTGGACTGGATGACCCTCGTTTTCCCCTCCAGCTCTACAAGCCTGCGATTCTGGGAAAGTAGCGTCTACTCAGGGTGCTTCAACCAGCTTGATCTCACCTGAAGGAGGCTGAACTTTGCTGGTTCAAGAGGAAATAAGGGGAAAGTCAGCTCATTTTACCACATGTGGTGGACGTGGTGAAGGACTTTGGGGAGGTGATTTATAACGAGATTTTGTTGTATTTTATTTTTAAGGTATTTAAGGTAAAAGGTAAAGGTAAAGGGATCCCTGACCATTAGGTCCAGTCGTGGACAACTCTGGGGTTGTGGCGCTCATCTCGCTTTGCTGGCCGAGGGAGCCGGCGTACATCTTCTGGATCATGTGGCCAGCATGACTAAGCCGCTTCTGGCGAACCAGAGCAGCGCACAGAAATGCCATTTACCTTCCTGCCGGAGCAGTACCTATTTATCTGCTTGCACTTTGATGTGCTTTCGAACTGCTAGGTTGGCAGGAGCTGGGACCAAACAATGGGAGCTCACCCCGTCATTGCGGGGATTCCAACCGCCGACCTTCCGATCGGCAAGCCCTAGGCTATGTGGTTTTTACCTCAGCGCCACTCGAGTCCCAGCAGTGGTGCAGAGTCTAGCAAGGAAGGTTGTCTTTTAAGCCGCGGTAACTCTCCCCGAAAGACCAGAAGGCTTTTTGGTAGGGACAACTGGTACAGGTGTCCCCAATAGAAACAGGTAAATTGATTTCTTTAATGCAAATATTATATGCACAAAAATGGCGCGAAGAGACGGTACCAAATATTGCGTCAGCTGAAGCTGACACAAAACGTAGAACTGGCAAGTCTGACTTGCTATATATATATAAAATTATTTTAAAAAGAAAGCGAGAGAGAATAGTTGGGGCATCCTTACCCATGCAGCTCCTGCCTTTGATCTTCCATGCCTTTCGTGGGGGTCTCCATAGGGGGTGGGCCTTGCGCGGGGTGCAAGCAGCAGACGGGGTGGGCACTGGGGGCGCCTCGGAAACAGCAGGCAAAGTTTTGGGCTGCCACGAGTGGGTCCTGCAAAGCAAGATGGCTTGAGGCAGAGTCACCTTTGTGATATATATTCAAAAAGACAGAGTAAATATGTACAGCAGGAAGGGAAGGGAAGGATCTACAATCTGTTTGCCCTTGATCTGTAAAGTATCATCACACTGCTTTAACCAGTGATGGCTTCCCCAAAGAACCTTGGGAACTGTAGTTTGTTCAGGCTGCTGAACGTTCTTAGGACACCCCTATTGAGCCAAGAGAGCTACAATTCACCGATTTCCCCTGGGAAAGAGATACTGGTAGTTAAACCACTCTGGAAACTGCATTTCTCTGAGGGGGTCGGACTTTTCCTGACAACGCACCCTGAGCAAACTATATTTCCCAGTCCTTTCTTCTGCCCGCCTAAATCTTTTCGGTTGCCCGCAACTTCTAGTGTCGTGAGAGAGCAGTGGCGTAAGGCAAAGGACCTCTGGACGGTTAAGCCCATTCAAAGGCGACTATGGGGTTGCGGCGCTCATCTCGCTTTCAGGCCGAGGGAGCCGGCGTTTGTCCACAGACAGCTTTCTGGGTCATGTGGCCAGCAGGACTAAACCGCTTCCGGCGCAACGGGGCACCGTGACGGAAACCAGAGCGTGTGGAAACGCCGTTTACCTTCCTGCCACAGTGGTATCTATTTGTCTACTTGCACTGGCGTGCTTTCGAACTGCTGGGCACCACAGTTCAAGAAGGATACTGACAAGCTGGAACGTGTCCAGAGGAAGGCAACCAATATGGTCAAAGGCCTGGAAACGATGCCTTATGAGGAATGGCTTAGGGAGCTGGGTATGTTTAGCCTGGAGAAGAGAAGGTTAAGGGGTGATATGATAGCCATGTTCAAATATATAAAAGGATGTCATATAGAGGAGGGTGAAAGGTTGTTTTCTGCTGCTCCAGAGAAGCGGACACGGGGCAATGGATTCAAACTACAAGAAAGAAGATTCCACCTAAACCTTAGGAAGAACTTCCTGACAGTGAGAGCTGTTTGACAGTGGAATTTGCTACCAAGGAGTGTGGTGGAGTCTCCTTCTTTGGACGTCTTTAAGCGGAGGCTTGACAGCCATCTGTCAGGAATGCTTTGATGGTTTTTATTGCTTGGCAGGGGGTTGGACTGGATGACCCGTGTCGTCTCTTCCAACTCTGTGATTCTATGATTCTATGTCTCCACCTCCTGTTGCAAATAGCTCCCCTCCCCGCTGGTCTCCCAGAACCAGGAGAGGCATGAAAAGGGCGGAGGAGAGGTTGGCTGCAGGCAGGCATAGTCTCTGATTGCTTGGGGGAAACCCTGATTCTATGATTCTATGCTAGGTTGGCAGGAGCTGGGACGGAGCAATGGGAGCTCACTCCGTCGCGGGGATTCAAACCGCCGACCTTCCAATCGGCAAGCCCAAGAGGCTCAGAGGTTTTGACCACAGTGCCACTTGAGTCCCTGCAGTGGCGCAGAGTCTAGCGAGGAAGGCTCTCTTTCAAGCCACCCGAGTTGGTGATCATCAATATATGCCATTCCTGGATGCCAATAAACTCACCTGGAATCCCAAGGACTCTTTCTCCCTGACCGGGCTGGTGGCTCCGTATGGATGTGCTTCCATCTCGGAGAGGGCCCCTTGGAGATCTTTGACCTAGAGGGAAACGCAAGACAAACACTCACCATGCACATCGCTGCCTTAACTGAGCCGCCACAACACCTCGCATTGCTCTGCGGCATCGCAAGGCATTTGGAGAGGCTAAAGAGACGGGGAGGTGGTTAACTTGATGGTACAGTTTTTGCGAGAACTTAAAAAAAAACACAACGGAATACAAGGGGTTTTGGGAAAGGATACATAATGAGATGAAGAAAATGTTAAGACTGGTAATTCCCCCCCCCCAAAAAAAACCTGAAGCTTTTCTCCGAGGTGTAATAGGGACGGTTGTCCCAGAAACGATGACTAAATTATTTGCCTATGCAGCCACAGCAGACAGAATACTACAGGTGAAACTCGAAAAATTAGAATATCGTGGAAAGGTTCATTTCTTTCAATAATTCAACTTAAAATGTGAAACTAATAGATGAGATAGACTCATGACATGCAAAGCGAGATATGTCCAACCTTTTTTGTTATAATTGTGATGATTATGGCGTACAGCTGATGAGAACCCCAAATTCGCAATTTCAACTTTGGGGTTTTCATCAGTTGTACGCCATAATCACCACAATTATAACAAAGGCTTGACACATATCTCGCTTTGAGTGTCACGAGTCTATCTCATATATTCAACTCCAGTAGCTAATGAAAACAATTGCTTACATAAATGGACTTTTCCACGATATTCTAATTTTTCGAGTTTCACCTGTATATGTGCAGAAATGAAAAGGAGGAGGAATCTCAGCCCAGGAAGAATGGCGCTTAAAATTGATGGACTGTGTGAGAGTAAGAGATCAATGTGATGAACTCTTTATTGAAGGGCGGGGCAGCGGGTGGGAAAGGATAAAAATAATTGTAGCAGAGGAAATATGTAATAGGTAAAATGCATGCTATATAATGCAGTAGGAAATGGGTGGGAATAAAAACATCATGGTTGTTGCTGTTGCTGTTGTTGTTGTTGTTGTTGTTGTCATTATTAATACCCTGCCCATCCGGCTGGCTTTCCCCAGCTACTCTGGGCGGCTTCCAGCACATATGAAAACATAATAAAACATCAAACATTAAAAACTTCCCTATACGGGGCTGCCTTCAGGTGTCTTCTAAAAGTTGTGCAGTTCTTTATCTCCTTGACAACTGAACGGGAGGGCGCTCCACAGATTTTAACAGGTCAACTTCAAAGGTGGGAAGTCAAAATGTCAAGGGAAATAGGCGGTGAAGTCGAAATCAACTTGCTATCTATATATATAAAAATGTTCTCATTGTGTGTGTGGCGGACACCGATGTTCTCCGTAACTGCTGGACCAAAGCGCATCAAATTAGTACAAAACTTAACATGACCATCAAGGAAGGATCTGGCATAATAAAAAAAAATTAAAAACCCACACCTGTCATGCCTAAAATATAGAATAAAGGCAAAAAAAAAATGGCGCGCCCATTATACCTCACCAGCAAAAGGAATGAAGACTCCAACAGCATCCAATAGAAAGGCAGATGGCCCGTCGACATCATCAGACCTGGCCAGAGCAACAATGCCTGTGCCCTCACCTAAAATGGCCACCGCAGCTTCGCATGCTCCGAGGGAAAAAAAAAAAACACAGAGCAGGAGGCATGCTTGAGAGGTCGCACTGAGTAAGACCAGCTCTGAGGGGATTGTTTCGCTGGGGTGCGTGATTTTGGGACTGGGAAATTTTGGGACTGGGGTGGGGGAGAATGCTCTTTAAGGTCGCCATTGCCCTCTCCTAAAATGGCCGTCGCAGCTTCGCATGCCTGGTGTTTTTACATGAGTAGAATGTGTTCTTTTATCTAAAATGCATCTCTGGGTTATTTGTGGAGCATAGGAATTAGTTCATTCCCCCCCCCCAAAAAAAAAGTCCGGCCCACCACATGGTCTGGGGGACAGTGGACCGGCCCAAGGCTGAAAAAGGTTGCTGACCCCTGCTCTAAAGGGACAGGGAAGAATGAAAACAGGAGCTTCCAGAATACTCTCGGGGTCAGGAGAATTTTAAAAAGCAAAAAAAAAAAAAAAAACACTAACATCACAGCAAGTATAAAAATAAAACAGAATTCTCGAACAGATGTGGGAATGCGGAGGAACGAACTTTTAAGGCTGGAGCGCACCTTCCTCTGTAGCTTATCCCTCTCTTCCTGGTAAGTGCAGAGGGCAGCTTTTGATCTTTCGAGTTCGCCGTCCTTGCCTTCCAGCTCTTCGCGGAGCGAGGCGTTCCTCTCTTCGTACAGCGCGATTTCCCTCTCGTAGATGCTCATCCCGTCTGCCAGGAACCCTGCTACGGAAGTCTGGGCTTCCGGGTCCGGCCGGGGCCAGGGATCTTTCTTGCCTCCTTGGAATCTCTGCAGGATTTCTTCCAGGCCCTGGGAAATTAGAATGCATGTATAGAATCACAGAACCGTAGAGCTAGAAGGGGTCCCTGGGGGTCATCCAGTCCAGCCCCCTGCAATGCAGGAATCTCAGCTAAAGCATCCCAGACAGATGACCATCCAACCTCTGTTTAAAAACCTCTAAAAGGTACGAGAATCCACCGCCTCCTTTCCACGGTAGAAAAGCTCTTGCCGTCAGAAAGTTTTTCCATATGTTTGGTCGGAATCTCCTTTCTTTGTCACATGGGTTCGAGTCCTACCGTCCGGAGCAGGAGAAAACTAGCTTGTTCCCTCCTCCATTTGGCAGCCCTTGAGATATTTGAAGATGGCTCACATATCTCCTCCGAGTCTCCCCCTTTCCGGGCTAAACGTCCCCAATTCCCTCAACCGTTCCTCATCAGGCTTGGTTTCCATACGTGGATGCCGCTGAAAGGGGGAAGCTTCCCCTTTTCCCCCTTTCTGCGGCTTTTTTTCTGTGCGAGGGGCAGGCCAGCAAGGAGGGGGCGTCACGCTTGTCCCTGGCATGACGCCCCCTCCTTGCTGGCCCACCCCCCGCCGAAAAAAACCACTGGGAGGGGGGGAAAGGGAAACAGAGCAGGCGCGTTCAAGCCCCTGATTTGCCTCCCCCTTTCCCCCTTCCAGTGGCTTTTTTCTGTGCGAGGGGCGGGCCAGCGAGGAGGGGGTGTCATGCCAGCGACAAGTGTGACGCCCCCTCCTCGCTGGCCTGCCCCTCGCGCCGAAAAATAGCCGCTGGAAGGGGGGAAAGGCGACATGCCCCCGTTCAGGGCCGGCAGGGTGGGGTAGGGGGGGTGGCCAAAGTGTCACCCCCCCTCCCCTGGAAACCGGGGCGGGCCACCCCCGCCCCCCTTGCTACGCCCCTGTTCACCCCCCTGAGCAGTGACACCTGGGGCAACCCACCGGACCCCCTTCCTCCACACCTGCTTGGTGGACCGCAAGCTTAACATGAGTCAACAGGGTGATTGCGGCAGCAAAAATAAAAAGCAAACGCTATTCTAGGCTGCATCGACAGAAGTCTAGTGTCCAGATCAAGGGAAGTCATAGTTCCCACTCTGTTCTACCTTGGTTAGACCACACCTGGAATACTGTGTCCAGTTCTGGGCACCACAATTTAAGAATTCTAATAACCTTTCAACCCTTTCAGGGACACCAAACAGGTGCTGCCCTTTGGCGATGCCCTCCCGCCCCGGCCCTGAAAGAGAATGTGGACCCCTCAGGCTGGAAAATGGCCCCTGCCCCCAGGAGGAGAAGGAATGTGGCTTTGCCAACCTCCATGGGCTCCGTGCATCCTTCCAGCTCGGCGCTGGCGCTCGGGAGGCGGCACCGGTGGGCCAAGACAGTGTTCTCCAGGGACGTGACGGCCTTGTGGACATCGAGGAAGAGGTCGCCTGGAAAAGATGCGGGAGTATTCTTTTTCCAATTATATTTTACTAAGTTTTAACATTTTTAACATATGCAGCCAGGACGCGATTCCGTATTTTCTCTTGTTTTTATCGGATTCCCACCCTGTTTTCTCCCCCTTCTCTCTTCTATCTATCAAACCATAACCACAATATTATACTCTAATCGCTTCTGCTGCCCAAGCTCAAATCCTGCTCCTGCTATAATATTTCTTTAAGTCGTCCGATAAAAAGGCATCCTTTCTTCCATAAAGCTCTCACCGTTAGATTATTATTAATTTTTTTAGTTACTGCACCTTTAAAATGGAAAGCAGCGAGTAGGTCCAGCCAAGGAGACCCTCCAAATGCACAGAAAGATCAGTGGTGTCACAAGGTGGGGGTAGGGCGGTGTGCCCCGGGTTCCATGTCTGGGGGGGACGGGACAAGAAGGCACACTGCGGGGTGCTTGCCCTGCTGCCCTGGCCCGGGCGCAACGGCGTGAGCAGCCATCGCGCGGCCACAGAAGAAGAGTTTGGATTTGATATCCCGTTTTATCACTCCCCTTCAGGAGTCTCAAAGCGGCTAACATTCTCCTTTTCCCTTCCTCCCCCACAACAAACACTCTGTGGGGTGAGTGGGGCTGAGAGACTTCAGAGAAGTGTGACTAGCCCAAGGTCACCCAGCAGCTGCATGTGGAGGAGTGGAGACGCGAACCCGGTTCACCAGATTACGAGTTCAGCGCTCTTAACCACTACACCACGCTGGCTCTCCATTTGCAGCCACAGCCGCAAGCAGAGGATCCCACCTCTGTCCGTAGGCGTTTGAGTGGCGCCGGCGGCAAACCGCTACATACAACGCATGCACGGTGTCACACGCATGTGCTGCACATGGCGATGCCACACAGGCGCTCTACATAGTGGTTTGCTGCCGATGCCACCTGAGCGCCATTCAGACGGCGATAAGATGCCTCCGTCGCCGCTACAGCCACAAGCGGAGGATCCCGCCACCATCCGTACGGCTCTCGGGCGGCGCGGGCAGCAAACCACTACGTGCAATGCATGCACGGTGTTGCGCGCATGCGCTGTGCATAGCGACGCCGCACATGCGCTGTACATAGCGGTTTGCCACCAGAGCCGCTGGAGCGCCATATGGATGGCAGTGGGATGCCGCCGGCAGCAGCAGGAGTCGCTTACAGCGATTCGGGGGGGGGCCCTCCCAGCCTCCCTCCCTCGCTGTAAGCGGCTCCCGTTTTGCCGCTTTACAGTGAGCCGGGGAGAGGGGGGGACAAACAGGAGCCGTGGCTCCCGAGAGGACGAGCTGCGCAGCTTTGCCAGCACCCTGGCAAAGCGGCATAGCTCCCCCCTTCCTCCGACGGCTCGGGGTACTTGGGAGTCATGGTGGTGGGGGCACAGAGGCATAGGAAGGGGGGCGGACATTCGGCACCCACCCGCGACTCCCAAGCCTACCCCGAGCTGTCGATGTGGAGGGGTGACAAAAAATATTGCACCAGGTACCTCCTGGGCTTGTTACGCCTCCGAGAAAGTTGGCAGCCAAGGGATCATGTCCCCAAAAAGGGTGACTAGGATGCATCTGGTCCAGGAACAGTCTGCAGGTTGCCAGAGTATATTATGTATGGAGAAAAGGTCAGGGCATTTTCAGTGGTGGCTCCTCAGCCCTAGAATGCCAGCCCTGCCAAGGGGTATACCCCTGGCACCAACGCCATCTCCTTTTCGGACCCACATCCAGTTCAGACACATCCATCCTCGGCGAGAAGAGGAAAGGAAAAAGTTGAAGCTTCACTTCCTCCCTGTGGAAGTAAGGGGGCGTGACCAAGCTGCGTCTAGGAACAGACCTTTCTGGTCTTAACCCCTTCATGCACTAACTAGCACTCGAGCACAGTTACGTTTGACTGCAATCTCCTACCATCAGTTCAACTTTTCATTCAAGAACGAGGAGGACAAGAAACCTGCTTCGGTCTTTGGAGGAAAGGCCATATCCCTGCACAGACTCAGCAAATCCTTACCTCTTTCAGGATGGGCTGCCGGAGGAGGCAGGGCTGCTGCTGGATTTGGGAACGGCAGAGAGCATCGCGGGAGACTTGCCGTGTACTCAGAGCACAGGTCAGAGCACAGGTCGTCGTCCTCCCTGCAAGGAAGGGCGTTTCAGTCCAGATCCAACCAAAACATCAATAAAATCCCTCTGTTCTTGCTCTTACAATCCCCCTGCTATTCTAGAAATGGTCTAATGTCATCATTTCATGGACCAGATGACGCGTGGGGTCCCTTCCAACTCTACAATTCTATGATTCTGGGTTAGCGGTCATCGCTGCCTCCTGGGGCAGGGAGTTCCACAGATTCCCAACAACTGATATTCAGAAGCATTGCTGCCTCTGAGCATAGCCATTATGGTTATAAAATCATAATTGATTTCAGAAGGCACTCTTCCGTTCTGCCACCACTTTCCATTCTTGGTAACATGGTTGTAGTAGTAGAGTCCTTTAAGTTCCTGGGCTCTATAATTTCTTATAACTTAAATTGGTCAAGCAATATCAATAGTATTATTAAAAAGGTCCACCAGAGGCTGTATTTCCTGCGTCAAATAAGGAAATTTAAATTGTCCCAGGAAGTGTTGATCCAATTCTACAGAGGCATCATTGAAACTGTTCTCTGTAATTCTATAACAGCTTGGTACGGTACAGCCTCCAAGAGAGACAAGAAAAGGCTCCAACGAGCTGTAAGAATTGCAGAAAGGGTAATTGGTGTTAGCTTGCCTTAAATAGAGACAATTTATGCTACCCGAGTAAGGAAGAGAGCAGAGAGAATTGTAGCAGATCCTTTACATCCCGGTCATCACCTGCTTGATTCACTTCCATCTGGACGTCGCTACAGGACTTCATATACAAAATCGGCCAGGCACAAGAATAGTTTTTTCCCTTGTGCCATTAAATTGTTAAATTCGTAGTTGTATAGCTTAAGGGGAGGTAAAATATGGGTGGGGTTTCTTTGCTTCTTTGTATTGTGAGAGGAACAGTGTCTGTATGTTTACATTGCAATGTAGCCGAAACAAATTCCAAGTAGGTTGGAAAATGTACTTGGCCAATAATAAATTATTCCTATTCCTATTCCTAGCCATGGATAGCCTAGAGCGCAGAATCCTTTTAAGGCAGGGGGCTTTTGTGTCAGAGAGAATTATTGCCCCCCTGTACCCTGATGTGTGTGTGGTGGTGGTGGGGAGAACATACCTGGCCTTGCTCCGCTGCAGGCTCTCAATTCGGCCGTGGAGACGGGTGATGGTGACCAACAGCCCTGTGATATGCTCTTCGTAGCGGAGGATTGATCCTTCATCGGGTGCATCGCCCCCAAACCTCTCGCCTGCAGGGTCCTCGTCCCCCTGGCTCCCAGAAGGCAGGGATGTGAGCGAAGTCAGAAAGGACATTGTCAGCACCGTTGCGGGATGGGGCGGCGACAGGCTGCAGTTCAACAGGTGCAGACCACGCTTATCCAGAAAGGCTTGTGCGTATAATGGGGGAGATCCTTACCATTTAAGTGCAGCGTTACAAGAGCTTTGTCAGGAGAGACCTGACCAAAGCAGCGTGGTATAGTGGTTAGAGTAGTTCTCAAAGGGTGCCCCCCAGTGTGCAGGGGCATAGCGAGGGGGGCGGGCCGCCCCAGGTTCCATAATGGAGGGGGTGACAAATTATCAAGGAACAATTTTTTTAAAAATTTTTTTTTGATTTTTTAATGCCTGCTCCAAAGGTCTTATTTTACTATACTAGGGATTATATAGCTATATATGAAATTTCATGCATATCGGTTAATAGCTTGACCCTCCTCCACCAAAATAGCTGTTCACTTGGCTGTTTCCCTATGTCGTGAAGGCTGAAATTTCAGTTCAGTGGAGCACTTCCTGTTCCCAACCCTAACCCTGTGGAAAGCCATCTAATTAGACTTTAATTTGATTTTGATGTGTTTTTAGGAGGTAATTTAATGATTGGTTTTTATACCAATGTTATGTATCTGATGTTAGCCACCCTGAGCCCGACTTCGGCCGGGGAGGGCGGGATATAAATAAATAAATTATTATTACTTGTTATTATTCCTTTGTAAGAAAATATGAAATAACCTAAAACCATTTTTGCGGGGGAGGGGGGGAATCAATGGTGGGGGTGGACAAGAAATTTTTCGCACCGGGTACCACCTGACAATCCCATGCCTGGGGGGGGGGACAAATATTTTTTTTGCCCCCGGGTACCAATTTACCTTGCCAGTGTGGCAGGAGAGGATGGCAAGTTTGGAGGGAAGATTCAAGGACAATCAAAGAAACATTTAAGCATTTCGGTGTAGTGTAGTATAGTATAGTACAGTACCAAAATAATGTTTCAGGGTTACCAGCTAAGGAGGAATGGCTTGTGAAACTGATGGACTATGCTGAAATGGCGAAATTAACTGCCAAATTAAGAGGACATAATGACAAAGGACATAATCTTCAAACATCTGAAGGGCTGTCATGTGGAAAAGGGAACAGGTTTCTTTTCTCCTGCTCTGGAGAGTAGGACTCGAACCCATGGCTTCAAGCTACAAGAAAGGAGATTGCGACTAAACATCAGGAAGAACTTTCTGATGCAAGAGCCGTTTGATGGTGGAACGGTAGTGGGCTCTCCTTCCTTGGAGGTTTTTAAGCAGAGGTTGGGTGGCCCTCTGTCACGGATGCGTTAGCAGAGATTTCTGCATTGCAGGGGGTTGGACTAGATGACCCCTGGGATCCTTTCCAACCCTACAATTCTATGAAAATGTTTAAGGAAGAATGACGACCACTCCAGTATGAAATTATCACCCATACGTGATGTCACTGGCAGGATTTGAAATAAAAGCAGTAGATTACTGAAAGATTTCTCGGTAGCGGGGATTAGACAATTAAAAATACAGTAAGTGTGTTATAAAACAGCTAATAGAAAGAACAGTAAAAAGCAAACGTCAGGAAAGGAATGGGTGGGAAGTCAAGAAGAAACTTTCCGTGTTAAAAAAAAAAATTGTGTATGATGCTAAACGCTTCGAAATATTTTTGGAGGGGAAAAAATACCAATCAATCGATCAATCAATTTTTAATTATTTGCAGAATATGGATAGATATCTTTTTGAATTGAGAGCAAGAGCAACAAGCGACACAGAGGACAAACCTAGTTGTAATCCAAAACAGGGATTTTCAACTGTGACAAATCTGAAAAATCAGAAGAGAGAGAAAGGCTTATTTGCATCGGTGAGGAAATGAGACTTTGCTTGTCCCAAATATAGACCCTATAATTGAGATTACCCGGGAAAAGCAAGCTCACGCCTCTCACTGAGCTTCACATATGTAAGAGGCTCGTTTACAATTATATTTTGGAAAGGATTCCTGTTTTTCTGCAGCTGCATTGCTTTATACTTTCTTGAATGTCCCGCGATCATATTATAAGGTAGTTGTGTTCTGTATTGCAAACGGCCGGGAGTCGTTTCTTTTTGCCTTCCAATGTATTTCTTATGAGTAAAAAATTCGGCGCGGTGCAAGCAGATTTATATCCTGAAAAGTTGGCCGAGAGAGAGAGAGAGAGAAAGTTCGAGAAGCACTGATCTAGGATGTGGGAGACCAGCGTTCAAATCCTGCCACTCCACCTTGACCGGGTGGCCAGTCACAGCCTCTTTCAGCCTACCTCGCAGGGTTGTGGGGGGGATTAAATGGGGAGGGGGAGGACGACCACAGAGGCCACCTTGAACCCCCTTGGAGGATATGAAAATGGGATATGAATAAGGATAAATAAATACGCAAGGAAAGCCACGGGGTGTGTGTGTGTGTGCAAATGTCCATTATAGCTCAGCTGGTTAGTGTGTGGTGCTGAGAATGCAAAGGTTGCAGGTTCGATCCCCGGACAGCTGCACATTCCTGCATTGCAGGGGGTTGGACTAGATGACCAAACAGGGTCCCTTCCAACTCTATGATCCCATGAGACTTAGGAAAGCTGGTGTCCCTGGGTCAAGTCTGTCCGCTTTGCCAAGTGAATGAAACCACATGGTTTTAACTGGATTTTAAACCCGTGTGCGATTCATGGTTACGGTTCCGCATTTAGTCGTGCCGTTACCTTCCTTGGCGTGTAGAGCAAACCGCTATTTTGAATAATGCTTGATCCAGAACAGGGAGAGGAGCACAACGGACTGACCCTTCGCTAGCTGGCGTGAGGTCAATTGCTGACCTTAGTCGGGATCAGCGATCTTTTGTGGTGAGCTAAGGAGCTAGTTCTTGGGTTCCATGATCACTGCAGATGGAGACAGCAGTCACAAAATTAAAAGACGCCTGCTTCTTGGGAGAAAAGCAATGACAAACCTAGACAGCATCTTAAAAAGCAAAGACATCACCTTGCCGATAAAGGTCTGTATAGTTAAAGCTATGGTTTTCCCAGTAGTAATGTACGGAAGTCAGAGCTGGACCATAAAGAAGGCTGATCGCCGTAGAATTGATGCTTTTGAATTATGGTGCTGGAGGAGACTCTTGAGAGTCCCATGGACTGCAAGAAGATCAAACCTATCCATTCTCAAAGAAATCAGCCCTGAGTGCTCACTAGAAGGACAGATCCTGAAGTTGAGGCTCCAGTACTTTGGCCACCTCATGAGAAAAGAAGACTCCCTGGGAAAAAAAAAACCCTGATGTTGGGAAAGATGGAGGGCACAAGGAGAAGGGGACGACAGAGGATGAGATGGTTGGACAGTGTTCTCGAAGCTACTAACATGAGTTTGGCCAAACTGCGGGAGGCAGTGAAGGATAGGCGTGCCTGGCGTGCTCTGGTCCATGGGGTAACGAAGAGGCGGACACGACTGAACAACAACAACAAGGAGCTTTCATGCGCCAGAGAGATTTAGTAGGGACAAGTAAGTCCATTGTTCCTGTGGAAAACAGGAAAGGGAGCCTTGCATCCTGCTGGTCGAGGCTTCCTGCCTTGAAACGCTTCCTATTTAGGTGCATTAAAAAGAAAGAAAAAGGGATGGATTGTCGTCAGTTGCCTGAGCAGCTGGGGTCCAGCGAGGGCAGGCCCTCCTACATTTCTCCGATGAAAATAGGGACACCCTACTCAATAATAATAACAAATTCATTATTTAAACCCCGCCCATCTGACTGGGTTTCCCCAGCGGCTCCGGGCAGCTCCCTTATATATATATAAAACAAAATATTAAACCATTGAAAAACTTCCCTATACAGGGCTGCCTTCAGATGTCTTGTAAAGGTTGTCCAGTGACTTATCTCCCTGGCTTGGTGGTCGCATAACTCTGTGCCATCCAGCATTTCTCCAATGAAAACAGGGACATCCTAAGGAAAAGTGGGACATTCTGGGATCAAAGCTGAAACCGGGGCGGCTTCTGTAAATGCGGGGTTGTCCCTGGAAAATAGGGACCCATGGAGGGTTTGAGACAGACTGTTGCAATGAGCGGACATGGTGGCAAACCAAGGGCCCCGTTTGTTTTGGCGGGTCTACTCCCAAGTAGTTGGGATTGTTCCTGCACTTTTCCTTGCTTGAACAGGAAGGGAAGTGACCGAGGAAGTTCCTGAGTGTGGCGGTGGCAGGAGGAAGGGGCTGAGAAGATTCAGGACACCCACCATCCCAAAAAAACAAAACCTTCTGCACTCACCTTGTCCATTCCAGCTTCTCCTGCCCTCTGGCTAAACTGGAGGTTGGCAAGAGAGAAACAGTCCGCTCTCTGCAGGTCCAGCCGGGATGGCAGGCAGCCGTCCTTTCCTGTTTCAAAACTCCAAACAGCCTGGACATGTTTCCTGTCCTCAGTGAGAGGGAGGAGTTGAGCAGGGAGCAGCAGTACCTCTTCCTCTGCTTCAGCTTCAGCTTCAAACTGGCAGGCGGCGATTGGAAAAGCAACAACCACCAGGGGTGGCACGCAACTCAGTCCTGCTCAGAGTAAACGCGTGGCAATGAATGGACCTAAGGCTGCTTTGTTGATTGGCATCGGTATATTTCCATGTCTCCCTAGATTGGGGTGAGGAATCTCAGCTTCAAGGGACAAATGTAACCCTCCAGGCATCTCGATCTGGAGCCGGGTCACAGGTAGATTGGACGCAGAGGAACGGTGGGAGGAACTAGCTGGGGAACACTCAAGGAGGAGGAGGAGGAAGAAGAAGAAGAAGAAGAAGAAGAAGAAGAAGAAGAAGAAGAAGAAGAAGAAGAAGAAGAAGAAGAGTTTGGATTTGATATCCCGCTTTATCACTACCTGAAGGAGTCTCCAAGCGGCTAACATTCTCCTTTCCCTTCCTCCCCGACAACAAACACTCTGGGAGGTGAGTGGGGCTGAGAGACTTCAGAGAAGTGTGACCAGCCCAAGGACACCCAGCAGCTGCATGTGGAGGAGCGGAGACACGAACCCGGTTCCCCAGATTACGAGTCTACCGCTCTTAACCACTACAGCACACTGGCTCTCAGAGCCCAGGGAGGGGTGGAGGGATGAACATGGGTGGTCAGAGGGAGAAGGGAGGGAGTGTTGGAAGCTGAAAAGGTAACAGGGCTTAGTGAGTGGGGGGAGTCTGTGGCAGAGAGCAGTCCAGATTCGGAGGTAGGGGAGGGGGGGCAAGACACAGAGATGGGTCAGGCGGGTGTCTTCCTCTCCTGCTGCAATAAGCTCCCCTCCCAGCTGATCTCCCAGAACCAGAAGAGGGCTGAAAAGGGCAGAGGAGATGTTGGCTGCATGCAGGCATAGTCTCGGATTGCTTGGGGGAAAACCTCCATGTAAATGTTCAGTCTCCAGGTTAATAGGAACCATTAAGCCACATGTCTGGGACTGGCTGGACATACAGGAATGGTGGAAGGAACCAGCTGGGGAACCCTGAAAGGAAGAAGGCTCAGAGCCCGGGGAGGGGTGGTGGGATGATGATGAGCGGGAAGAAAGAAACGAGGGAGAAGACTGGGAGGAGGAAGTGTCGGAAACGGAAGGGATAACAGGAGTTTGTGAGCAGGGCGAGTCTGTGGCAGAGGGCAGTCCAGAATCAGAGGCAGATGCTGAAGCAGGAGAGGAGGGAGGCCAGGAGGCAGAGAAGTGAAGAGGCACAGATGTCCGTCCCCCCCTTCCTGAGAGCAACAAACTCTCCTTCCTGCTGGTCTCCCCGGACCAGAAGAGGCATGTATCTCTCTTTATAAAATCTAATAAAATTTATTCAAAAAGAAATACGGGGGGGGGGAGGAAACCCCTTTTAAATTCCCAGAACGCAAATAAATCTCGGGAGACGGGCGGCTTTAACCATTGGAAAGGCCTTTTTAATCAGTTGACACTCAACATTCCCTTCTCCCTTCCTCTCCACCCACTTCACAACGGAGCACGAAAAAGGAGGGGAGCCAACTTCTTACACCCCTAAGTCGTTCCCCCACCCCCACCCCCAGCAATAACTGGCAACCGCTTTGGTGAGGGGGGGGGGCGGGAACTGACAAGACATCTTGCATTTACGAAAGAAACACCCGGAGAGTTAAATCCCCAACAACGCTAAGGAAACGAGGACGGTGGGCTGCAGAGATATGTTTGCTGGCCTAGCAAATGCTTTGCAGAGAGAGAGTGTGTGTGTGTCCCTCGGGTCTGTGTGTCTCCCCCCACCCCGCCCCCCAAAGTCACACGACGGCCTCAATCTCCACCGCCTCCTCTTCCTCCAGCATGCTGTAGGAGGCGTGGGTCTGGAAGGGTCTCTGCAGGGGGTGGGCAAGGAGCTTGGCCATGCAGTTGTGCAGCTCCACGGCCGGGCCGGTCAGGGACACCTCGTACTTGTAGTTGGTGCCTTTGCTGTCCAGGTTGCTGAAGAAAGCAAAGGTCTCCTGGAGAGGAGAGAGGGACCGCAAAGGTATAACGATGACAATAATTTTATTATTTGTACGCGCTGTGGGTTAAACCACTGAGCCTAGGGCTTGCCGATCAGAAGGTCGGCGGTCTGAATCCCCGCGATGGGGTGAGCTCCCGTTGCTCGGTCCCAGCTCCTGCCAATCTAGCAGTTTGAAAGCACACCAGTGCAAGTAGATAAATAGGTACCACTCCGGCGGGAAGGTAAATGGCGTTTCCGTGCGCTGTTCTGGTTCGCCAGAAGCGGCTTAGTCATGCTGGCCACGTGACACGGAAGCTGTACGCCGGCTCCCTCGGCCAGTAACGCGAGATGAGCGCCGCAACCCCAGAGTCGGACATGACTGGACCTAATGGTCAGGGGTCCCTTTACCTTTATCCCACCACAAGACCAGGTTGCCCCAGCTGTTCTGGGCGGCCATACATATAACTTAACATAAGAATATTCTTTTTTCCATATAGAAAGCTACATTTGTTACTCAACAATTACATTTCAATTCAACAGAACTTCCTGCTCACCCAACATTGATGTTTATAACCCAAATTACATGTCAAGGAGGTAAGTAACTCTGCAACAGAAGACATCTGAAGGCAACCCTGTAAAGGGAAATTTTTTAATGTTTCATTATTTTTTCGTATATGCTGGAAGCCGCCCAGAGTGGCTGGGGCAACCCAGATGGGTAGGGGTACAAATAACATTATTATTATTATTATTATTACATTTTACAATTCTGTCTTATCTAATTTAAGCCTCTCTAACATGTTTTATTTTAATATTTTCTGCTACTTCAAACCCCGCTGTGGTCTTTGCACAGGGGAAAACTTTTTATATATAGACTAGAAAGGGTTTCTAGTCATCTCTGAAAGATTCGAAATTTGTATCTTTCATCAGCGCTGTCAATTTTGCTGTCTCTGCATATTCCAAGGTTTTAACCATGATGATGATGGAACAGTCTGGGCTGCTCACAGCATATATCAGAATATACTAAAACACCAGACATTACAAACTTCCCTATACAGGGAGATGTCTTCTAAAAGTCATAAAGTTTTTTTTATCTCCTTGATATCTGCTGGGAGGGTGTTCCACAGGGAGGGTGCCACCACTGAGAAGGCCCTCTGTCCAGTTCCCTGTAACTTCTTTTCTCGCTGGGAGGGAGCTCTCAGAAGACCCTCAGAGGTGGACCTGAATGTCTGGGCTGAACGATGGGGGTGGAGACGCTCCTTCGGGTCTACAGGGCTGAGGCCATTTAGGGCTTTAAAAGTCTGCACCAACACTTTGAACGGTGCTCAGAAAAGGACTGGCAGCCAGTGAAGATCCTTTAAGACCAGTGTTATATGTTCTCGGCAGCTGCTCCCAGTCACTAGTCCGGCAGCCACAATCGGCGCATCTCTCTCAGCCGTGGAGTGAGATATCTTGCCAGCAATCTGCTCCTGAACTTGGCCAAGCTGGCTGCTGAAGGATGGCTGGCAACATCTAGGGGACATTATTATTATTATTATTATTATTATTATTATTATTATTATTATTATTATTACCCCGCCCATCTGGCTGGATTTCCCCAGCCACTCTGGGCGGCTTCCAACAGAAATCAAATACCAAAATCACACATTAAAAACTTCCCTAAAAAGGGCTGCCTTCAGGTATTTTCTGAATGTCAGGTAGTTGTTTATTTCCTTGACCTGTGATGGGAGGGCGTTCCACAGGGCGGGCGCCACTACCGAGAAGGCCCTCTTCCTGGTTCCCTGTAGCTTTACTTCTCGCAGTGAGGGAACCGCCAGAAGGCCCTCGGCGCTGAATCTCAGTGTCCGGGCTGAATGATGGGGGTGGAGACGCTCCTTCAGGTATACAGGACCGAGGCTGTTTAGGGCTTTAAAGGTCAGCACCAACACTTTGAATTGTGCTCGGAAACGCACTAGGAGCCAATGTAAGATCTCTCAAGACCGGTGTTATGTGGTCCCGGCGGCCACTCCCAGTCACCAGTCTAGCTGCCGCATTCTGGATTAATTGCAGTTTCTGGGTCAACAGAAACATCAGTATCCCTGCCCACTTCCCTGGCCCAGCAATGCTTCTTACCTTCCAGCTGGTTTCCTCCTCTTTGTCCTCAAAGCCATTGTGGATGTAGAGCACGTCAAAGTAGTAATAAGGGCAGTGGAGCATTTTCTGTGCGGAGAAAGACAACAGCAGCAGCAGCAGCACGGTCACAAATGGAAGCACGGTATAGGCGCCGGCGAAATTTACTGGCTGGCATCCATCTGTCTCAAGAGGCAATGGAGTGCGCCTCGGAGGGTGAAGCCAAACTGCTAAACTAACAGTACCCAAGCGACCTCCCCGGGGAGCAAGCCTGGACAAGGCGCCATCCAGCCATCTTAGGGACTCCACTCTGGATTTGTGTAGGCCGGTTTTCGTCTCCTGAAGATATCCCACAAGGCAGCGGAGGTTGAGGGCCAGAGTTTTCCTTCTCCTAGATGGGCTCCCTTCCCAGGTGGATGAGTCCCACCTGCCCTTCACTTCCCTTTATGGCATGGGTGGAAACTGCCATCTTGACCATTGGGTCCCATTCGTTCCATCCACCAGAGCGGGTCTTCGCATGCAGGGGAAGCCCCTAACTCACTGAGGGTCTGAGACTCATCGGCTCCCCTCACCTGGATCAGTCAGACAGTCAAAGCCACACCTGGGATTGTGGCCGCTGTCACCTGCTGGCAGCTTCTAGGAGCCACAGGTGAGAGCTGAGTGCTGGTGGGGGCCAAAGTTGGACAAACTGCCCCAGAAGGAGCAGGACGCATCTCCCCCACCAGAGGTACTACCATTCCCCTAACACCCCATACAGGGAATGTTACTACCCCACACATTGATGGACAGATAGATGGATGCACACAGACATATGGGAGAGATACAGCCCTCCTCTGTCAGCCCACTCAGGGAAAGAGATTCAACATGGGAGGAAGTTTTGAAGAAGGGGAATAAAAAAAGGGGGGGGGATTACCAACGAAGGCGGAATGGCTTATGAAACTGACGGGCCATCTCCCATTGGCAAAATTAACAGCATCAATTAGAGGGTGCTCCGATCAAATAATTAAGAAAGAATAGGAAGGATTACATGGGAAAAGTTGATGCTGGAGCCTGAAAATTAATATGCAATGACTTAAAAGTCGCAAGGAGACAGGAAATATTATATTATATTAACGACGGGAAAATAAATATAATGAACAAAGCAACAATAACAAAAGGAACGGAAGGCAAGGAAGATCACACACGGGTGGAGGGAAACACTGGGGGTTGGGGAATGAGATGAAGGTATCCAGAAGAGGGCAACCAAAATGGTGAAAGGCCTGGAAACAATGCCTTATGAGGAACGGCTTAGGGAGCTGGGTATGTTTAGCCTGGAGAAGAGAAGGTTAAGGGGTGATATGATAGCCATGTTCAAATATATCAAAGGATGTCCTATAGAGGAGGGAGAAAGGTTGTTTTCTGCTGCTCCAGAGAAGCGGACACGGAGCAATGGATTCAAACTACAAGAAAGAAGATTCCACCTAAACATTAGGAAGAACTTCCTGACAGTAAAAGCTGTTTGACAGTGGGATTTGCTGCCAAGGAGTGTGGTGGAGTCTCCTTCTTTGGAGGTCTTTAAGCAGAGGCTTGACAGCCATCTGTCAGGAATGCTTTGATGGTGTTTCCTGCTTGGCAGGGGGTTGGACTGGATGGCCCTTGGGGTCTCTTCCAACTCTATGATTCTATGATTCTATTAATTGAAATTGTCAAAGATCTTGGCAGGGTTTAGGATCTTTATCTTTGAATATGTAATGTATTGCTTTTAACTGCTGTTTGCTTTGGGAAATAAAAGAAAAAAGAAAAAGAAAAAGGAACTGATGGGCTATGCTGAAATTGACTGCTAAACTAAGAGGACAACCTGATGAAATGTGTAAGAATGGAGACCATGGATCAAACTGTCATCCATACATGAAGTCGCAGGCAGGGTTTGAAATATAAAGCAGCGGATTACTAAAAGAATGAACGATATTGGGGCTTAGATAATGAAAGCGTGTGTGTTTTAAAACAGCTAACGAAAAGGAGTAATGAAAGCAAGCATCAGGAAAGAAGACGTTACGTACAGATGAAACTCGAAAAATTAGAATATCGCGGAAAAGTCCGTTTATGTAAGCAATTCTTTTCATTAGCTACTGGAGTTTAATATATGAGATAGACTCATGACATGCAAAGCGAGATATGCCAAGCCTTTATTTGTTATAATTGTGATGATTATGGCGTAAAGCTGATGAAAACCCCGAAGTTGAAATTGTGAATTTGGGGTTCTCATCAGCTGTACGCCATCATCATCACAATTATAACAAACAAAGTCTTGACATATCTCGCTTTGCATGTCATGAGTCTATCTCATATATTAGTTTCACCTTTTAAGTTGAATTACTGAACGAAATGAACCTTTCCACGATATTCTAATTTTTCGAGTTTCACCTGTATTTAATTAAAAAACAGACACGTGTACAGTGTTGGCCCGCTAGACGAATGCCTCGCTAGACGAAAAACTCGCTAGACGAAAATTTTTGCAGGACAAATTATTTTCGTCTAGCGGGGCACCACTGTTTATGATGACAAGCATTTTGGAATATCATTGGAGACTTAATAAAAATTATATATAAAGAGAAATAAATAATAGGGGGGAAGGTGAAAAAAGGAACGGGCACCTTCATCTGTTCCGTGATTGTGACCGGGGGATGGCAAGCCGGGCGGCTATAAACCAGGATGGTCCTGACCACATACGGCGGTGGGATGCTCTGAACATTCTCCGTCACGGGCAGTTCTGTCTTCTGCTGTCTGCGTAGATGAGGGATAAGGAGGGAAATTTGGGTCCAGGGACCTGGACTGACTGCAGGCTCCCCAAGCCCAGTGCCCACCCCCTGAGCTAAGGGATCAATGGGAAAAGCCCACTCCCCCTGCTCCTAAGGCAACCAGGATCCTTCCTGCTCAACTCGGCATTTCATGTCAAATTTAAATTGTCCCAGGAAGTGTTGATCCAATTCTACAGAGGCATCATTGAAACTGTTCTCTGGAATTCTATAACAGCTTGGTACGGTACAGCCTCCAAGAGAGACAAGAAAAGGCTCCAACGAGCTGTAAGAATTGCAGAAAGGGTAATTGGTGTTAGCTTGCCTTCAATAGAGACCATTTATGCTACCCGAGTTAGGAAGAGAGCAGAGAGAATTGTAGCAGATCCTTTACATCCCGGTCATCATCTGCTTGATTCACTTCCATCTGGACGTCGCTACAGGACTTCATATACAAAATCGGCCAGGCACAAGAATAGTTTTTTCCCTTGTGCCATTAAATTGTTAAATTCATACCGGTAGTTGTATAGCTTAAGGGGAGGTAAAATATGGGTGGGGTTTCTTTGCTTCTTTGTATTGTGAGAGGAACAGTGTCTGTATGTTTACATTGCAATGTAGCCGAAACAAATTCCAAGTATGTTAGAAAATGTACTTGGCCAATAATAAATTATTCCTATTCCTATTCATGCAGGATCATGAGGACTAGCACCTTATTTTTAAGGGGTGGGTCACAGTGCGGTAGTGCAGAAGGCCCCAGGGGTATCTCCAGGGAAAGGGTTTCTTTTCTGAAGCCCTGGATCTCAAACATCCCAGGAACAACCCAATGCCCGTCCCACCAGGAGGAAGGAGAGAAACTTACATGAGGCTGAAAAGACCTTCGAGATCTTCAAGGAGGGAGAAAAGTCAAGGTGGATAATTCTCCGCAGTGTGCTCTTGCCCCAAGCTGGTATCCAGCCCCTCCCAGTCCAGATTCCTGAATCCCCTAAATCAGGGAACCCCAAGGGTCATCTAGCCCAACCCGTCGCAATTCTGCCGGCACACGGCGAGAAGGATACTGAAGGACTTGCACACCACTGTCTCCAGGTCATACAAACAGCTGCAAACTTCTCTAGGATCAGAGGTGAATCCAGAGAGCTGGCGGGGTGGGGGAAGAAAACCACAAAGCCGATAATTATCCGTCTTCATTTCATTTCACTTTTGATTTGTGTTCCGCCTTTCTATGTTACTGCACACAAGGCAGTTTACAAACCTGATCCACTACAAAAAGTCACAATAAAAACATAACTTTAAACTAAACAGCTTATATCAAATAAAGCAATATTCAGCTATCCATTAGAATACACCAGTCAACAGTAAGATTAAAAGTCAGCAGTTACCGTATTTTTTGCTCCATAGGGCACAACGGACCATAGGGCGCACCTCGTTTTTAGAGGAGGAAACAAGAAAAAAAAATATTTTTCTGGTTTTCCTCCTCTAAAAGCCCTGTTTTTTTGAGGATCAGCTAAAAGTTTTGCAGCTTTTTTTGCAAAGGGGGAAAAGCAAAGAAGAAAAGCCCCGTTTTTATGGGGTTCAACTCACATTTCTGCAGCTTCTAAAGGAAAGGGAGCCTTTCCTACAGTTTCCAGACAGATAATCCCTCTGCAGCACATTCAACAATGGAGGCCTGGGCAGGGGGGCAGGGCTGAAAGGGAGCCGGGACTCTTATCTCTCTCCCGATCTCTTGCTGATCAGCTGCTGAGTGGGGTCCTTTCAACACCCCCTTTTCTCTTTGTAAAATAAAAAGCATGATCCTCTTTTGGCCCCTGGGCAATTCAGCTCCAGGGACCACCATTCGCTCCATAAGACGCACAGGTATTTCCCCTTACTTTTTAGGAGGAAAAAAGTGTGTCTTATGGAGTGGAAAATACGGTAAGCAGTTTACACTTTACAATTACAATAAAGAATTACTAAACTGTAATCAATAAAAATAATGGCAGGACCCGCAATGCATAAAGTACCACCAAACATGTAAAAGGATCAAATTGAGAAACAAGGGCACACAACTTACAAAATTGTTTTTTAAAAGTATCCTTGAACTCCTTGAGCATCGCAAGACAACAGAAAAGCTACGAAGTAGGAAGGTTGTTTACCTCCCCGCAAAAAAAAAAAAGGAGATTGAGAAGCTGGGAAAGGGCATCCAAACTGAGGGGATGGTGCAGAAAACATGAGATAGCTCAGTTGGTAGAGCATGGGACTCTTAATCTCAGAGTCGTGGGTTCAAGCCCCGCGTCGGGCGAAAGATTCCTGCCTTGCAAGGGGGTTGGACTTGATGACCCTCAGGGGTCCCTTCCAGCTCTACAATTCTACGATTATAGTATCTCCTCCAATTCCGGGGCTAAAGGGCTTGGGCAAAGAAACACAACCGCCGTGCGGAGTGTGGTGGTGCAGGTCAGAAGCTGCCACAGTTGGGAGGCGGCAACAACAACCACAAGCCCCGAGCAGCCTGCGGTCAAATGGGTGGCCAGAGAAAAGAGACAGAAGGAGCCCAAACGTACCCAGGTGACGTCGTTGTTGACCACCACCAGCGCAAACTCGTGGCTCTTGTCGATTTTGTGCTTGGTCCGGACGAACATCTCTATCATCTTCTGGGAGATGTTCAGAGCATTGGTTTTGGACCTTACAGAGAGACAGACAGAGAGAGAGAAAGAGAGAGAGAATATTCCCATGAGCACTCTCTCAAAATGGAGCGGAGCATATCTGTGGCACGCAGAAGGTCCCAGGTTCAATATTCTGGTGTTTTTCTGTTTTAAATGACCTCGGTTAGATGGAGCCCAAGGAAATAGCTTCTTCGTCTGCTGTACCACCAGACGGAACTAGTGGTCCTGACTCTCTTCAGTTGAAGCAGTCCTATTATTAAAAAAATCCCTCCCATCAGACATCAAGGAAATAAACATCTATCTGACTTTTAGAAGACATCGGAAAGCAGGCCTGTTTTTAATGCTTGAGAGGATTTTTTTGTGATTTAAAATGTTTGCGAGGAGCTGCCCAGAGTAGCTTGGGCAACCCAGCCAGATGAGTGGCACATACTGTATATTCTGGCGTATAAGACTACTTTTTAATCCAGGAAAATCTTCTCAAAAGTCGGGGGTCGTCTTATACGCCGGGTGGAGAATCTGCAGTCGAGTATATCTCAAACTCTATATTTTAACTGGAAAAGCTAGGGGTCATCTTATACGCCCAGTCGTCTTATTCGCTGGAAAATACAGTAAATATATATTATTATTATTATTATTATTATTATTATTATTATTTTCAGCCCATCCATCGGACTGAGTTCACCCAGCTACTGTGGGCAGCTTCCAGCATACCCAAAAACATAATAAAACATTACACATTAAATCTTCCCTATACAGGGTTGCATTCAGATGTTTTCTAAAAGTTGTGTAATTGTTTATCTCCCTAACATCTGGTGGGAGGGCGTTCCACAGGGCCGGTGCCACCACCAAGAAGGCCCTCTGCCTGGTTCCCTGTAACCTCACTTCTTACACTGAGGGAACCACCAGAAGACCCTCGGAGCTGGACCTCAGGGTTTGAACTGAATGACAGAGGTGGAGATGCTCCTTCAGGGATACAGGGATGGGGCCATTTAGGGCTTTAAAGGTCAGCACCAAGAGTTTGAATTGTGCTCAGAAACACACTGGGAGCCAATGAAGACCCTTTAGGACCGGTGTTATATGGTCCTAGCAGCCACTCCCAGTCACCAGTCTGGCAGCCGCATTCTGGATTAGTTGTAATAATAATATTAATAATAATTCATTATTTATACCCCACCCATCCGGCTGGGTTTCGCCAGCCACTCTGGGCAGCTCCCAACAGATTAAAAACAGAATAAAACATTTTTTTAAAAAAAAACCCAGAATAAAACATTGTAGTTTCTGAGTCACCTTCAAGGGTAGCCCCATGTAGAGCGCATGGCAGTAGTCCGAGCGGGAGATAACCAGAGCATGCACCACTCTGGCAAGATAATGCGCAGGCAGGGAGGGTCTCAGCCGGCATACCAGATGGAGCTGGTAGACAGCCGCCCTGGACACAGAATTGCCCTGCGCCTCCATGGACAGCTGTAAGTCCAAAACAGGGGTCAGCAAGGTTTATCTTGCCTGAGCCAGATCGGTCCCACGGAGATCTCTCCGTAGGCCGGATTGTGCGTGCGCTTGCAATTTCGGGGGCCGCGGAAGCAAGTCCCTGCGCTGTGCCTGTTTAGCGCAGCGCATGAGCGGGCGGCTCGGTTCAGGGGCAGCTTGGGGGCTGGTCAAACAACCTCCATGGGCCGCTTCTGGCCCATGGGCCTTACCCCTGTTCCAAAATGACCCCCGGGCTGCACACCTGATCCTTCAGGGGCACAGTTACCCCATTCAAGACCAGGGAGTCCCCCCCCCACCTGCCTGCTCCCTGTTCCCCAGAAACAGCACTTCTGTCTTGTCAGGATTCAACCTCAATTCATTACCTGCCATCCATCCTCCAACCACCTCCAGACACTCATATATTATTATTATTATTATTATTATTATTATTATTATTATTATTATTATTATTATTATTATTATTTTATTAACCATGAGGACTGGAATCTTAGTTTTGTCTTAAGTGAAAGGAGCATAGCACCTACTCTGAATGCAGAACGTCCCATTTTTAATCCCCGATGGCATCTCCAGGTAGGCCTGGCAGAGACCCCTGTCTGAAGCCCTGGAGAGACGCTACCGGCCAGTGCTGACAATACTGAACTAGATGGAGCACAGGCCTCACTCCTATCTATCTCTATTTTCACAGCCAGGTGCTCTTGAGAGGGCCAAATGACATCACTTGAGTGGTCAGATCTAGCATAGAGGCTACTAGCTGCCAAGCAGTCTACACCGGCCCTCTGCAAATTTATTGGGGTTTTGTTTTGGGGTGTGTTTGTGAGGGGAACAAGACTGCAGAAAGCCAGATTTTAGAGGCTCCGCACTTGCCCGCTTTCAGTCTCGCATGTCATCAAAACGCCTTGCGCGGTAGACATGCGGGAAACCGCCAAGGCTTATCGCCTTCTTCTGATTTTCTTCCACAACAGAAAAATGTGAGCCGACCAGAAGGGGAAAGGCCACTCACCCGTTGAACGACTCCAGTTTCGGGTGGGACATTTCCTCCGAGAGGTCAAGGCAGATGATCTGAGAGAGAGAGAGAATATCAATGTCATGTTCCATAGAGCCATAGAATTGTAGAAAGGATCCCAAGGGTCATCCAGTCCAACCCCCTGCAATGCAGGAATCTTTTGCCCAACGTGGGGCTCAAACCCACAACCCTGAGATTAATAAGAGTCTCGTGCTCTACCAACTGAGCTATCCCAAACTGCCCAACAAATGTCTAAAACTGCCTCTTCTAGGATGAGCTCATGGGACCAAGGAGGGGCTGGCCCGAAGAAGTCGAGGACAGAATAAGCTTTTTTTTTTCCTTTTTTTTATTTACTTTATTACATCTATACAAAAGAAAAAAGAACATTGAATAAACAAACAAACAAACAATAACCAAAGAATAACAATGTTAAAAAATTACATGTTGAATTCTTCTAAAAAACCACAAAATGCAGTCAATTAATGCCTTCCTATATTCCCAATAATTCAATTGTAAATAATACAAAGCAAAACATAACATCCAATTCTATATTTCATATAAATCAATTCTATTAACCTTTAGTAATACTTCTTTCTTCCTTACTTCTGTCCATACTTGTCTATTTCTACTATCTGTAACTTCCCCTTCCCTTACAGCTTCCACTTGTCTTCATCCTAGGTTGTCAGTCTGCCTCTTCTAGTTTACTGCTTTAGTACTCTTGTGTAATCCTTCTATTTTATTTTCTTGTATTTTCCTTGCTAACTTTAGCTCCCAATACAGAGTGCTTAGAAATGGAGCCAGCATTTCACAGTGGGGCATTGCTTTTTCAGGTAGTCTCCAAATTTCCCCCAATCTTGTTGGAATTTTTGGTCACTACTTCCTCTAATTTTATCAGTTAATTTAGCCAGGTCTATATAATGAAATAATTTTTCTTGCCAATCCTTAATTGCCGGTACTTCTTTCTTTTTCCAATATTGGGCGATCAACATGCCGTGGCGTAATGAAAAAGTTTCTCATCCTGTTTATTTATTTCCCCATGGGGATGCAGAATAAGCTACTCACCACTTTTTCCGGGCAGTTGACCCGTGGCGTCCTGACCTGGAACTCGGTGGGTGGGACTGTAGGAGGCCAGCCTTTCCCATTGGTGGCCGCGGCGCTCTGGGGGCTGTCCCCCGTGCTGGCCGCCTCCCCTTCCCCCTCGCTGCGGCTGCCCACGCTCGCCTGGGTGGTCAGGGTGCGGTCTTCGGCGCCCTCGGGGTTGGAGCGGGTCCTGGGGCGCTGCTTGGCCGTCACTTTCTCCTCCTCCTCCTCCGCCGCACTGCTGGGCTCCGAGGTGTCCATCAGGGCCCCACGGTCGAGTGGGGAGTCCAGGGTTGCTGTTCCGGAAGGCCTTCCTGGAAAGGGGGGCAAACAACACAGTTTTGGGGGTGACAGCTCCATTTGGGGGGGGGGGGGCAACAGATCCAGAATGGGGGGAGACCTGATCAGGAGCATAAGGACATCGAGACAAGGGGCCTCCTGTCCCCACAGTGGCCAAATAACCCTAAGAAACGAGGAATCCAGATAGACTGCCTCTGGACCTGGAGGTTCCATAAGGACATAAGAAAAGCCTGGCTGCTGGATCAGGCCAAAGTCTAATCCAGCCTCCTATTCCCACCATGGCCTAATAATAATAACAATATTTCAGGGCAGGTCACAACATAACATTACTATGTAAAAACCACAAAATCTATATATATATATATAAATGTTCCCATTGTGTGCACGGCGGACACCGATGTTCTCCTTAACCGCTGCACCAAACAGCATCAAATTAGTACAAAGCGTAACTTGACCATCAAGGAAGGATCTGGCATCATAAAAATTAAAAAATAAAAACCTGTCGTGCCTAAAATATAGAATAAAGGCAAAAAAGTGGTGCACCTATTATACCTCACCAGCAAAAGGAATGAAGACTCCAACAGCATCCAATAGAAAGGCAGATCGCCTGTTGACATCATCAGACCTGGCCAGAGCAACAATGCCCTGTCCACCATTTTACAACTGCCATTTGTAAGCACCTGAGGACTTTCTGACACAAACTGCTCAGTGGAAACGTGGCGCAGGCGAACTTGCTTTTGGTGGGGGGGCTGGGGGTGGTCCCTAGTGCCCTCACCTAAAATGGCCGCCGCAGCTTCGCATGAGCAAAAAAAAAAAAAAAAAAGCGGAGCAGGAGGCATGCCTGAGAGATCGCACTGAGTAAGACCAGCTCTGAGGGGATTCTGTCGCTGGGGTGCGTAATTTTGGGACTAGGGTGGGGGAGAATGCTCTTTAAGGTCCCCAGTGCCCTCACTTAAAATGGCCGCCGTGCTGTTTTTACATGAGTAGAATGTGTTCTTTTATGTAAAATGCATCTCTGGGTTTTTGTGGGGCATAGGAATTAGTTTTTCCCTCAGAATATAGTCCGGCCTACCACATGGTCTGAGGGAAAGTGGACCGGCCCACGGCTGAAAAAGGTTGCTGACCCCTGCTCTAAAGGGACAGGGAAGAATGAAAACAGGAGATTCCAGAATACTCTCGGGGTCAGGAGAATTTTAAAAAGAAAAAAAAGGAAAAAGGGGGAAAAAAAACCACAGCAACGCGTGGCTGGGCTAGCTAGTATATAATAAAAGAAAGAACGGAAACAAACCAATAATCCAACGTTCTTGCTTTTATTCTGTATTTTGTGTTTTTTATATGGTAATGTTATGTTGTGAACCGCCCTGAGACCTGCGGGTATATGGCCAGTATACAGATGCAACAAATAACAATAAATAGAAATAACAAACAAACAAACAAATTTCCCCTCCCACAATACATTTAAAAGGGCATCAGATGTCAAAACCTGAGTGCAAAAACTCTCTTGAATTAAGACTCCCAGAAATTGTTACTCAAGCGGTATGTGGCAGCAGTCAATTTAATCGATTTAATGGCATGAAAACTCCCTTGTCCCAAATTATCCTTACAATGCATGGTTTTCAGAACCCAAATGAGTTCAAGCTTTTCTACTACGTTAACATTTGTGTTGTCCATCCCCACAGATTTTCTTCAGTCAAAAAAGTAAGATGTATCCGCAACATAAATTTGAGAGAGTTTACATTTTGCTTAGGAATGTAAAGTAAACAAGGCGATGTCGCTGGGCTGTCTGTTTGAAACCCAATTTAACTTTTTGATTACGTACGAAATGTAAAAAAGTATGGTGGATCCATTAAAGTCCTTCTTGGAGCAATGCAAAATTAACCTATGAAACTCCCTGCTGCAGGGCCATTTGTGGCTTTAAAAGCAGATCAGATAAGTTCATGGAGCAAGAGATGGTCTACTCTTATGTACAGCACAGTTAACTTTGCTTTTATCTCTGATCCTACCACATATCATATCTATTTCTTCACTCGGTTGGCTGTTGCTCCTGGCCAAGACCAGCTCTGCAAGAACAGAGCTGCAGCGTTGAAAACAATGTCCCTTGCAAGAGCTAGGCTAACATGCTCTGATCCCGGCTTTTATCATTCGGCCAGCATGATAACTTGGTGTAGTTTGCAAAGCTAAGAGAGAGAGATTTGCAAAAATCATGACAACTTGACACACACACACACAAACTGAAATTGGTTGCACAACTCATAGGGTCACCATCTTTCTTATTTTCCTTTGCAACCATAAGAATAAACGTATATTAATTATCTTTGCAAGGCTTGGCAGCTCCTCCCCATCCCCATAATAGCTGAGCTTTCCAAATACTGTACAAAAAGGCTTTGTACCAAATATTATCAGCTTAGCATCCTTTATCGTCCCCATCCAAAGCAATTATCTTGCACATCCCACAAATGACCTCTCCCTTTTCCTGGAAAATCACCTACCTCGACCCCTTTTGTTCCAAACGCAAGCAACCTGTAAAACCAGTGGTCGTTCACAGGCACAGACAAAACCCAGCTGCGAAAATAAAAGACTTCTTGCAAACCAGACCGGAAGTGTAGGGAAGGGAAGAACCATATGCAATGCCCCTCTCCTCGCAATGGATGCTGGGATTTGTAGTTCTCACTTCCAAACGTCGTGCAAAAGAGAAGCTCTGTTTGTTTAAAGACTCAGTTCTACAATAGATTGGGGTGTTTGTTTGTTTGTTTCCCTTCCAGACAGCTGAAATGCAAATGAATCACCCTAGTTATAAAGAAGGCTGGCATAGAAAAGGATGTGGATGCAATCAGGAAATAAGGTAGAGAGTGGATAATGCACCCCTTAAACTGAATAAATAAATAAACGGTGGAAATGCAATGAAGGGAAAAGCAGTCAATGAATTTTAATAGAAGGAACGCAAAATAAATCAATTGATGGATGAATGCAAATAAATGGCATGAATGAATGAATAGATGGATGAATGCAAATAGATGGTGTTATGTATTGGTTTAATATGCATACTGTACATGAGTTTCACTGCTAGTTCTGTAACTACCTTTCCCACTCCAGATACTATTTCAGTATATCTGAAGAAGTGTGCATGCACACGAAAGCTCATACCAAGAACAAACTTAGTTGGTATCTAAGGTGCTACTGGAAGGATTTTTTTATTTTTTATGTTGTTTTTCCTCTCCAGGATGATTCAAACGGGTGCGGTGACAGTTGCTATTGGTTAACTTGTTGGCACAACTTGGATCCTTACTCTGATTGGGTCCTGCCAAAATCTAAATGTATCCTTTCCCCAACTCCTGTTCCAGAGAGTAAAAAAGGAGCTCGCCCTTTCCCTCCAGTCAGTCAAGTTCCTACTGCAATAAAGGAGATTGTTCTTGTTAGACTTGATTCCTAGCATATCCTCGCTAGCATGCTGAATCACTGTCCAGAGCTGATTACACCAAGAGCTGAAATCATATAGACACTGCACCCACGACTTAACAGATGGCATCAATAAATAGAAAAACACTGGGGTTTAGCAAAGCCTACCAAAACAAGCCGGAAATCATGTCTGTGGACAAAAGTACCGAGTCCTCTATGTCTTTCTTAGGCTCAATGGGGGAAGCGGACAAATAGAGACAACTACACCGTCAATCAAGTGACGTAAACATCAACTCCAGACCAATCAACAGGGCGGGCGGGTAAAGGAAAAGGGGCAGAGGCCTCATGCCCCTTTCCAACCTATCCACACAGAGGATTCTCTTTTCCCCCGCCTACCAGTCCCTCCTCGTTCCTCTTTTTACTGGGCAACCGGGCAGTCAGTCATTGCGACGGCCAGCCAATGACAAACCCAGGCAGGCCTTGAGAGGGAAGCTTCAAACTTTAAAAGCAAGATGGCGGCGGGGGCAGTGTTGCTGCTGGGGCAGCGGCTGTGAGGGAGCCGCGGAGGGCGCGCTGCCCTCGGCCGGGGCTGCGGAGGCGGCTCTTCGGCTGCGTCTCGAGGCGACCTTGCCGGGCCGAGATCCCGCCGCCGGCCGCGCGGGGATGGCAGTACTGTAGCCGCTACCTCCTGTGGGAAATCTGCGCATGTGCCGGCGGAGTGAGCATGCGCAGGTGCGCCTCCTCTGCCCCTTGGCCGCCCTCTAGGGGCGGAATGGAACCAGGCGCCCTGCCGCTCTCGATCCGGCTGCGCGAGGCTCTGTCGGGCGGAGAGTGCGAGTAAGCGCACGTGTGAATGCACGTGTTCACGTGTACAAGTGAATTTCTCTAGCGGCTTCTCCTTTTCTTCGTTTGTTCTTTTTTGGCTTTGTAAAAGCTTTCTTATGTAAACGAAAACTACCCCTGAAATTAATAATAATAATAATACCACCAGTGCATTTCTTCTAGGAAAAAGGTGCAAGTAATGAGTACACTGGAGAACCCCCAGAAAATGCACTGATTATTACAAAACATGGTTTTGGGGGCTTCTGGGCTTGCAGATCTGAAGTTACCGGTAATGCCCAAGCTTTTATTTGCAATTACTGTATTGTAACTAAGTATCATTGCAATTATTATTATCATTGTTGTTGGCAAAGAAGTTCACAATGCTGGAAGCCTCCCCAGAGCGGCTGGGGCAACCCAGTCAGATGTCTGGAGTATAAATAATAACTTCTGTTGTAAACAAAAACTGCTCCTTTTCCCTTATGGGGTACCCAAGAGCCCGTATAGAGTTCTTTGTAGGTTCTCCATCTGTAGGAGGAAATAACAGAGGCCAACCTGAGAATATTGAGAAGCAAAGCAGCTAGTAAGCCTGATCTTTATTAAAGACACAGACACAGGAGTTTGGAGGAGGACCCAGAACAAAAGGTGTGCTCACCCTTATATAGACTTTCAAAATTTCTCTCTGAAATTTGTTTATGCATATTTACAACCCTGAATCGCCATGCATAATTTCACAAACTTCTGTTGTGTTCACTCGCCTTTTCTCTCTAAACTAAAATGTCCCGAATGCTGCTAGCTTTCCTCGCTCGCTCCATCTCTTTGTCCGTTTCGCTTGCTCTTTTTTCCTGGACTTTTGTCTCTAGTTGCTGTTTACTCGCTTCCTAGGATGGTCGAAGCCTTCTCCAGCAGGGAGCGGACCCCAACTTGGTTCTGCCCGAGGGGATTGCCGGCATCCACCTTGCTGCCGGCATGGAGCAGGAGAGTGGGATCCGGTGCCTTGCTCTCATCCTCCGGTATGGCGGAGACCCCAATATCAGGTATTCTGCACGGCCCTTCTGCTACATCCATGGGGAAATGAGCTCTGAACCCACCAGCGGGCATCTAGTGTATTTGGCATCAGATTACTTGCATACCCTGCAGATCAAGGGAAGTAATAGCACCACTATATTCTGCTCTGTGTCCAGTTCTGGGCACCACAGTTCAAGAAGGATACTGACAAGCTGGAACGTGTCCAGAGAAGGGCAACCAAAATGGTCAAAGGCCTGGAAACGATGCCTTATGAGGAACGGCTTAGGGAGCTGGGTATGTTTAGCCTGGAGAAGAGAAGGTTAAGGGGTGATCTGATAGCCATGTTCAAATATATAAAGGGACGTCATATAGAGGAGGGTGAAAGGTTGTTTTCTGCTGCTGCAGAGAAGCGGACACGGGGCAATGGATTCAAACTACAAGAAAGAAGATTCCACCAAACATTAGGAAGAACTTCCTGACAGTAAGAGCTGTTGGACAGTGGAATTTGCTGCCAAGGAGTGTGGTGGAGTCTCCTTCTTTGGAGGTCTTGAAGCGGAGGCTTGACAGCCATCTGTCAGTAATGCTTTGATGGTGTTTCCTGCTTGGCAGGGGGTTGGACTGGATGGCCCTTGTGGTCTCTTCCAACTGTATGATTCTATGATTCTATGATTTCTCCGATGAAAATAGGGACATCCTATTTAATAATAATAATAATAATAAATAAATAAATTTACTATTTATGCCCCACTCATCTGACTGGGTTGCCCCAGGAATTCTGGGCAGCTTCCAACATAAATAATAAGATAAACTTTAAACATTTCAAAAAAAAATCCCTATACGTGGCTGCCTTCAGATGTCTTCTAAAGGTTATATGGTTACTTTTTTCTTTGACATCTGATGGGAGGGCATACCAGAGAGCATGCACCATCACCTGGTTCCCTATAACCTCACTTCTCACAGGGCGGAAACCACCAAAAGACCCTCAGAGCTGGACCTCCGTGTCCGGGCTGGGCGATGGGGGTGGAGACGCTCCTTAAGGTATACTGGGCCAAGGCCGTTTAGGGCGTTAAAAGTCAACACCAATGCTTTGAATGGTGCTCAGAAATGTACTGGGAGCTAGTGAAGATCTTTTAGATCACCAACAAAATAGAAAATTCTTTCCAGTAGCACCTTAGAGACCAACTGAGTTTGTTCTTGGTATGAGCTTTCGTGTGTATCTGAAGAAGTGTGCATGCACACGAAAGCTCATACCAAGAACAAACCCAGTTGGTCTCTAAGGTGCTACTGGAAAGAATTTTCTATTTTGTTTCGACTATGGCAGACCAACACGGCTACCCACCTGTAACTGTTTTAGATCACCAGTCTAGCTGCCGCATTCTGGATTCGTTGTAGTTTCCGGGTCACCTTCAAAAGTAGCCCCACAGAGAGCGCATGACAGTTGTCCAAGCGGGAAATAACCAGAGCATACAGCACTCTGGCAAGACAATGCGCAGGCAGGGAGGGTCTCAGCCAGTGTACCAGATGGAGCTGGTAGACAGCTGCCCTGGACACAGATTTGACCTGCACATCCAGTGGTTTGACCTCAAGATAATAAAATTTTAACGTCAAGAACAATGCAGATCCGGAGGACCTGCTTTACTTTAAAGGGAAAGACCGTAGCTCAGTGACAGAGCATGCACACGTCTTGCATGCCTCTCTGGAGTCTCGGGTGGGGAGGGGGCTGGGAAGGAGAGCTGCTGCCAGTTCAAGAGTCCAGTGCAATGGATCAGGGCTCTTGACACCCATCAGGCTTGGGCAGCTATCGTGCAAGGTGCAAGCCCAGGTTTTGTTTGTGATTCAGGTCCGTGGACGGCCTCACCCCCCTTGCATGTAGCCGCCGCCTGGGGGTGCTACACGTGCTTGAAGCTCTTGCTGATGGAAGGAGGAGGACCCCCGCCTGAAAGACCAGGTAGGCCAGAGTTCCTGCCATGTGTGTGTGTGTGTGCGTTTGGGCAGGGCGGGGGGAGACAGGATGGCAGGGGACACTTTCCTTCCTGCTGCCTTTTATACCAGGAATCCCCAACCTTCAGCCCTCAGTTGTTTTGGACTACAATCCCCATCATCGTTGACCAATGGTCCTGTTAGCTAGGGATCATGGGAAGTTGTAGGCGAAACAATCTGGAGGGCCGCAGGTTGGGGATGCCTGCCTTATACCACTCTGAGACCGACCTCTGACACGAAAACCTGCTTCATGCAAACCTGGCATGTTCTTTTGGATGCTGACTCGGAAGCAGGGCGGATTTGATAGATTTAAACCAATGTTCAGGCAGGTGATGAGTTGAAGCTGCGAAACTTGCTTCTTGATTACCTGGCCCCGTGTTAATTGGAATAATTCAAATATATCAAAGGATGTCATCTAGAGGAGGGAGAAAGGTTGTTTCTGCTGCTCCAGAGAAGCGGACACGGGGCAATGGATTCAAACTACAAGAAAGAAGATTCCACCTAAACCTTAGGAAGAACTTCCTGACAGTAAGAGCTGTTGGACAGTGGGATTTGCTGCCAAGGAGTGTGGTGGAGTCTCCTTCTTTGGAGGTCTTTAAGCGGAGGCTGACAGCCATCTGTCAGGAATGCTTTGATGGTGTTTCCTGCTTGGCAGGGGGTTGGATTGGTTGGCCCTTGGGGTCTCTTCCAAATCTATGATTCTATGAGGGCAGGGAAGGGAACTTGGATGAAGAGAACTAGCAAGCCAGACTTCGTCCTCTAGCCTCTTCTTTCTCCCAGGACGGAAACACTGCCATCGACCTGGCTTTGGAGGAAGGGAACGAGATGTGCCTCCAGATCTTGCAAGGGTTCCCGGAGGAGGCTGGAGAGGGGGAGCACCGCTGGATGAGTAAGTGTGGGGGAAGCAATCGAGCTGTCCGCCTCCCCCTTCCCCCTTCCCCCGGTGCAATGTTATCTGCGCATCCTGTCGCGCGATTTAAAACTTTACTTTCTCATTTGTTTGCTATACGTAACAGCTGCTGAAACGGAGCTTAGCAAAAAATTCGAATGTGTGAGCCTGAGAAACGTGAACCTGTTTAAAATATTTAGTACAGGCTTCCTTAAACTTGGTCCTCCAGATGTTTTGAGACTACAATTTCCCTGCTAGCTAGGGATCATGGGAGTTGTAGGCCAAAAACATCTGGAGGGCCGAGTTTGAGGAAGCCTGATTTGAGGAAGCCAGTTCTGGGCACCCCCAGTTCAAGAAGGATACTGACAAGCTGGAACGTGTCCAGAGGAGGGCAACCAAAATGGTCCAAGGCCTGGAAACGATGCCTTGTGAGGAACGGCTTAGGGAGCTGGGTATGTTTAGCCTGGAGAAGAGAAGGTTAAGGGGTGATATGATAGCCATGTTCAAATATATCAAAGGATGTCATATAGAGGAGGGAGAAAGGTTGTTTTCTGCTGCTCCAGAGAAGCGGACACGGGGCAATGGATTCAAACTACAAGAAAGAAGATTCCACCTAACATTAGGAAGAACTTCCTGACAGTGAGAGCTGTTGGACAGTGGGAATTTGCTGCCAAGGAGTGTGGTGGAGTCTCCTTCTTTGGAGGTCTTAAGCAGAGGCTTGACAGCCATCTGTCAGGAATGCTTTGATGGTGTTTCCTGCTTGGCAGGGGGCTGGACTGGATGGCCCTTGGGGTCTCTTCCAACTCTAGGATTCTATGATTTAGTAGTTTTTAAGATGAAAATGAGATCTTTGAGCAGAGGAGAGGAAGTTGACCAGCAACTCTGTTATTATTAACTGTTTGTACTCAGCCAATAAATATCCGAGGCGTTCGGTGTATCTTACCCATTGGCACCCCTGCTGCTTCGCCCTCACAACCTCAGCCTCACTCACTACCATCCAATCTACAGCGATGCCGGTTTCAAGAAGGTGACCCCACCCTCCGGCCCTTCCAATTATTACTAATTTGAATAGTTTAACCCCCCACACACACACACAAACACAGCCTGTAATATTCTGCCTATTTATACACTTACTTTATCTTTTGATCAACGAAGCGAATATTTTATGTTTTGTAGTTTTTGACACTTGTATCAAATAAGAAAAGAGATTCCGAATAACTTTAGGAAGGTCTGACTGTAAGAGTTTTCCGTCAGTGGAACAGACTCCCTTGGGAGGTGATGGACTCTCCTTTGCTGTAGGTTTTAAAACAGAGATCGAATGCCCATCGGTCAGGGATTCTTTAGCTGTAATGCTTGCATTGCAGGAAGTTGGGATAGATGATCCTTGGGGGCTCTTCCAACTCTACAGTTCTAATATTAAAAAAAATGGAGGGATGCAGGTGGTGCTGTGGTCTAAACCACAGAGCCTCTTGGGCTTGCCGATCAGAAGGTCGGCGGTTTGAATCCCCGCAACGGAGTGAGCTCCCGTTGCTCTGTCCCAGCTCCCGCCAAGCTGGCAGTTTGAAAGCACACCAGTGCAAGTAGATAAATAGGTACCTCTGCGGCGGGAAGGTAAACTGCGTTTCCATGCGCTCTGGTTTCCGTCACGGTGTCCCGTTGCGCCGGAAGCAGTTTAGTCATGCTGGCCACATGACCCAGAAAGCTTCTGTGGACAAACACTGGCTCCCTCAGCCTGAAGCGAGATGAACGCCGCATCCCATAGTCGCCTTTGACTGGACTTAACCATCCAGGAGTCCTTTACCTTTCTGCCTTTACTTGTCATGTACCACCCTTGGTTTCTGGAATGGATCCAACTAAATATCCAGACCATACATTAAGTGGACTTAACTGTCCAGGAGTCCTTTAAAGGTAAAGGGACCCCTGACCATTAGGTCCAGTTGCGGTGTAGTGGTTAAGAGTGGTAGACTCGTAATCTGGGGAACCGGGTTCGCGTCTCCGCTCCTCCACATGCAGCTGCTGGGTGACCTTGGGCTAGTCACACTTCTCTGAAGTCTCTCAGCCCCACTCACCTCACAGAGGGTTTGTTGTGGGGGAGGAAGGGAAAGGAAAATGTTAGCCGCTTTGAGACTCCTTCGGGTAGTGAAAAGCGGGATATCAAATCCAAACTCTTCTTCTTCTTCTTCTTCTTCTTCTTCTTCTTCTTCTGGGGTTGCGGCGCTCATCTCACTTTACTGGCCGAGGGAGCCTTCGTACAGCTTCCAGGTCATGTGGCCAGCATGACAAAGCCGCTTCTGGCGAACCAGAGCAGCGCACGGAAATGCCGTTTACCTTCCCGCTGGAGCAGTACCGTATTTTTTGCTCCATAAGACGCACTTTTTTCCTCCTAAAAAGTAAGGGGAAATACCTGTGCGTCTTATGGAGCGAATGGTGGTCCCTGGAGCTGAATTGCCCAGGGGCCAAAAGCAGATTGTGCTTTTTATTTTACAAAGAGAAAAGGGAGTGTTGAAAGGACCCCGCTCAGCAGCTGATCAGCAGGAGATCGGGAGAGAGATAAGAGTCCCCGGCTCCCTTTCAGCCCCGCCCTCCTTTGTTGAATGTGCTGCAGAGGGAGGTTTTTTGTTTCCCTAGGACATGTGACTGGCTGATTAGATTATCTGTCTGAAAACAGTAGAAATGGCTCCCTTTCCTTAAGATTTTTCAGAAATGTGAGTTAAACCCCATAAAAATGGGGCTTTTCCTCTTTGCTTTCCCCCCTTTGCAAAAGGAGCTTTGCTTTTCCCCCTTTGCAAAAAAAGCTGCAAAACCTTTAGCTGATCCTCAAAACAAAAACAAAAACAAAAAAAAACCCCTAGGACTTTTCCCTTTGCAAAAAAAGCTGCAAAACTTTTAGCTGATTCTCAAAAAAGGCCTTTTGCCTTTGCAAAAACAGCAGCAAAACCTTTAGCTGATCCTCCAAAAAAAAAACCCCCAAACCCCAGGGCTTTTCCCTTTGCAAAAAAAGCTGCAAAACTTTTAGCTGATCCTCAAAAACAAACAAAAAACAAAACAAAACAGGGCTTTTAGAGGAGGAAAACCAGAAAAATATTTTTTCTTGTTTCCTCCTCTAAAAATGAGGTGCGCCCTATGGTCCGGAGCGTCCTATGGAGCGAAAAATACGGTACCTATTTATCTACTTGCACTTTTGATGTGCTTTTGAACTGCTAGGTGGGCAGGAGCTGGGACCAAGCAATGGGAGCTCACCCCATCGTGGGGATTCGAACCGCCGACCTTCTGATCAGCAAGCCCTAGGCTCTGTGGTTTAACCCACAGCGCCACCCGCGTCCCTAGGAGTCCTTTACCTTTACCTTATTCTGCGATTTTCAAAAATGCTTGAGCTGTGTAGCAGAATGCCAGCAACTATTTCGTATGACTTGCCTAATTTCAGAGGCTCAAATTAAATAATCCTAGCCTCGTTTGTCCCTCTTTCTTTTTTATACAGGCTACCGAAGAGAAGAAAGCTTCCTCTCCACCGTGACTGAAGACACCTTGAACCCTGGGGGGTCGTCAAGGCTTTACGACGCTTGCCCCATCCTCTCGGGCGGAAGCCTGCGGCCTCCTCCGGATGAGAGCCTTCAGCATGCGAAGCCAACCACCTTCCTTTCTCGTCCTTCAAAGAGCCAAGATAAAACTTGTTCCTTTGAGGACAGGATCGCTTTTTCGTTCCTAACCGAGTGTTCTTTGGCTTCCAGCACTTTGTCCAATCAGGGAGACCTCTGTGCTCAGCCGGCAGCCTCATCCTGCTTGGGCGGCGTGCTTGGGCAGCTAGCTCCAAGTCCCTTGGCAACACGGGGTTTTCACATCGGAGGACCCGAGCCCTCCGAACCAGATCTTGGCGCAATCCAAATTCACCAAGTCCAGAGCACTACAGCTAAGGGGTCCCCTTTGCCTCCAGCCGCAGACGGCGCATTTCCCCCCTCCACTTTAATCAACCGCAAGCTGAGAGCGAGCCTCGAAGTACAAAACTCTAACAGATCCCGGGAGATCCCTGGGCCCTCTCCCACCCATGCAGTTGTGTCCGAATCTGAAGCAGATCCCGTTGCCAGCAGGCAGGATCCCAACGCCACCTTCAACCTCTCCCAGTATGGCAGCTTCCTGGACCCAGACCTTGTGGTGAGAGCCACGGGCCACGAAGGGCTGGACGTCACCTCTCCCGATCATGCCTACCTGTTCACCCGGGAGAACGCTGCAGCCGTCTCAGATTTGGAAAAGACGGTCGTCGTCAATGCGGAGTTGCTGCCGAGCGCCGGTGGGAATCTGGGCGGAGGCTCCGAAAGAGACGAATCGTTTAGTGAAAGCTCAAGCAGTGGCCAGTACGCCTCATGCGACAGCGAATGTTACGCAAGCGGTACGGAAGCACTCCTTTGCAGCGAGACTCAGACCCAGGAGGGAAGGGAGGCCGCCTTCAGCTGTTCTACGTGCAGCTCCCACAACACGGGGAGCAGCAGTTTAATGTCAGAATTCTCCTTAGGCCCGGCTTCCAGAGGACCGGTAAGCAGCTCCGGAGAGACGGTCGAGGCATTTAACGAGAGGAATTCTCCTGCTGGGTCAGACTGCCTGAGACATTTGTGTGACAGAATTGCTTGTAAGGGGGCTTGCTCCAACACACGCGCTGGGAGGCAACGTTTGGACCTGCGCAGCTTTGCAAAGGACGAACGGCCTAAGAACGGCGGCCAGCCGGGTTTCTCCCAAACGTCCCAGGTTCTTGCAGAACGCCCTTCTTTGCAGAAGTGGGGAAACCAAGGCACAAACTCTCCGCCATTGAGGGGAACGCAGAAGCCAAGGATTTCTGGAGCAGAGAACGAGCACCTTTCAGAAATTTCCTCTCCCATCGTTGGAAGAGAACTGCAAGGCAAGCTAAAGGAAGCGGGTCGCCTGAAGCTCAGGAAAGGTTGAGTACAGAGGATAGGAGAGGATTTCACTGCACGAGCACCAAGGATGTGGAGGAGCACTTGTGGGCTGCAGAAACGGTGCTTATACAGAAGGCATCTGAAGAGACGTCTTCACCGGAGAATGAGAGTCCCGTCCCTCCCGGGATGAACTGGGATGCGGCTGAAACAATGCCCATCCCTCATCAAACGCCTCCAAGCACCAGAGAAGAAGAGCCTGCCGGCTTGGAGGCCAAGCTGAGGTCAATGATGCTGGCAACCAAGGTCTGCCATTCTCCACTGCTCCAGCCCCACCAAAGCCCCCGGCACGTTACGCCCCGAACCAAAAGCCGCATGATGGCGACGGCCACGCACAGTGCCAGCTCTTCCTCCTCCCTCTTTGACGAGACCCTGGAGATGCCGCAGCGTCCCAGGCGGTGGAGAAACCCCGGAGGGCTGGTTCCGGCCTCCGGCGAGAGGCAGGATCGACCCGCCGGCCCAAGGAACAGCAGCCTGCCTGGTGCGGCGGGAAGCGAGAACGGTGAACTCGATGACACCGTATTAATTGGGGCTGGTCTCGGCAGCTGCTCAGGGTCCCTCCCTTCGGGCTGCCCTCTCATCAGCCTGGATACACCAGGGAGCTCTGGGAGAGATGTTTGCGGAGGGTATGACCGTCCTGATACCAAATGTGGCAGCGACCGTGCGACAGATTCAGAGGAAGAGCTTCCCTTGAAGGGGGACAAACCGCCACCAGGGAATGGAGAGGAGACTTGCGCCGCTCGAGAAAGCCTGGATGCTGTGCTGTCTCGGGGTCAACCTGAGCGGCTAAGTGCCAAGCCCGGTAGGACCAAGAGGCAGGCCAATCGCTCGCGCGTGAGCTTCAGCCGGCTGCCTGCGAGAGGGCCGCCAGTGCCGAGAGCCTCCACCTGCCCGTCAGGACGGATGAGTCCCGTTGTCCAGGATGTCCAGCTGTCGCCCGGTGGCCGGCCAGTGAACCTGAGCGCCGCCGAGCCTGTGGAATACCTTTACGAGGATGAAGGGCACACCCTGGTGGAGCGCCACATCCCTTGCACGGACGACTCCGTGGCCAACACCACCAGCTCCGAAGACACCGTCATCTACGACTGGAGGGCGTACACTGGTCAGGCGGTTGCGGCCACCAGATGCGGGCGGCTGCTCTCCTCCAGCCCCCTCTGATCTGAGCCACCTCTCGGACGAAGCGCTAGTCCGGCAGCTTCGAGACTTTGGTGTCAACCCGGGACCTGTGACGGGACTCACCAGGAAGATTTACCTGCAGCTGCTAGAGAAGCTGATGAGCGACCCGAAGACCAAAGCCCGGAAGGGCTCTGCAGGTGGGTCTCTGCTTTGCCTGGGGGTAGGGGAGGGCCTCAGCCCATTGATGGAGGCCTTGGCTTTCCATGCAGAAGGTCCCGGGTCAACCCCTCCAGGGGCATCTCCATGTGCTTCTTTGCCTTTAACTTACATGTCTTTAAAGTTGTGGGGAGGAGGAGGAGGAAGAGTGGTTTACATATCTCCTTTGCTGATTCTAATTTGCAGGCTAAGGGGCTGAGAGCTCCTGGTAAAAATAATAATATTAATACACAAACCCCACCACCACCACCACCACACACTTACACCTGTTCTGTTCTAGGGCTGGGCGATGCCTGGTTTTCAACATCGCAATATATCACCAGCTAAACGTCGCGAAATGTTGATATATCATTCTGGGCTGCATCAATAGGAGTATAGCATGTAGATGGAGGGAAGTAATAGTACCACTGTATTCCGCTCTGGTCAGACCTCACCTGGAATACTGTGTCCAGTTCTGGGCACCACAGTTCAAGAAGGATACTGACAAGCTGGAAGGTGTCCAGAGGAGGGCAACCAAAATGGTCCAAGGCCTGGAAACGATGCCTTAGGAGGAACGGCTTAGGGAGCTGGGTATGTTTAGCCTGGAGAAGAGAAGGTTAAGGGGTGACAGGATAGCCATGTTCAAATATATCAAAGGGTGTCATATAGAGGAGGGAGAAAGGTTGTTTTCTGCAATGGATTCAAACTACAAGAAAGAAGATTCCACCTAAACATTAGGAAGAACTTCCTGACAGTAAGCTGTCCGACAGTGGAATTTGCTGCCAAGGAGTGTGGTGGAGTCTCCTTCTTTGGAGGTCTTTGAGCGGAGGCTTGACAGCCATCTGTCAGGAATGCTTTGATGGTGTTTCCTGCTTGGCAGGGGGTTGGACTGGATGGCCCTTGGGGTCTCTTCCAACTCTGTGATTCTGTGATTCTAAGAAGGGAGCTATGTGGCGTCACAGTTTTTCCTGCACCAAGGTTTTTGCCAGCGCCTGCTCTTGTGATTTGCTGCCCCTTGCAGGAGGCAGGGCAATGCTGAGTGGGCAAAGTTAACAGGGACAGCAGGAATCGAGAGAAGCATTGGCTGGCCTAACGGTTTTGCCCCACATTGTGGTTTTTGCAAAACACACAAACACACACACACACACACACACGATTTGCTATATACGGGTGAAACTCGAAAAATTAGAATATCGTGGAAAGGTTTATTTCTTTAAGTAATTCAACTTAAAAGGTGAAACTAATATATAAGATAGACTCATGACATGCAAAGCGAGATATGTCAAGCCTTTATTTGTTATAATTGTGATGATTATGGCGTACAGCTGGTGAGAACCTCAAAGTTGAAATTGTTAATTTGGGGTTCTCATCAGCTGTACACCATAATCATCACAATTTTAACAAGCAAAGGCTTGACATATCTCGCTTTGCATGTCAGGAGTCTATCTCATATATTAAACTCCAGTAGCTAATGAAAACAATTGCTTACATAAATGGACTTTTCCACGATATTCTAATTTTTCGAGTTTCACCTGTATATTGCCAGGTCCAAAATTATGAAACCGCTATCACGATGTGGACTTCAAACCAGTTTAGGACGCTATATCAATATATCGCTCAGCCCTATTCTGCTCGTGCACGATATGACAACGTCTCTCTGCTGTGACCGTATATTGAGATAATATTCTGGTTACGTATCCTGTGCGTCTCTCCACCGTGTGTTAACAAACTTGTCTGTTTTGGTGGGGGTGGGGTTGTCTGTTCTTTCCTTGCCTCCAGGCTACAGCCCGGAATTGTCTACTGCCCTGGACACTTACCAGATCCCAGATGGCCAGGAGGACGAGATGGCTTTGTCCAGGCAGTTCGACCAGCCGGACAAGAGCCGCAAGTGGAGGGAGGGTCTTCTCAAGTCCAGCTTCAACTACCTGCTCCTGGATCCCAGGTGTGCAAGCTTTCCCCCGACTCAGCTGCTGCTGGGGGAAAAGGAGGCAATTCTTACCTTTTCAGACTCAGCTGAGTTTTGGGCTGGCGATATAGTTTGACAGCGTGCAGTCTTTTCCGCAGAACAGAACCCTCGGGGTGTTGTCAGGCCTCTGGCCATGCCAGGAAAGAGCTTGGAGCCTCTCTCTCCAGCCTCTGCTCCATCTGATCACCAGTTCGAATGGAGAAGAGCTTGTCTCTTAATCTCAGGGTTGTGGGTTCGAGCAGTGCAGGGGTTGGACTAGATCTGGGTTTCCCAAACTTGGGTCTCCAGCTGTTTTCAGACTACAACTCCCATCATCCCTAGCTCGCAGGACCAGTGGTCAGCGATGATGGGAATTGTAGTCAGAAAAAAGCTGGGGCCCAAGTTCGGGGAAACGCTGGACTTAGGTGACCTCATGGTCCCTTCCAGCTCTGCGGTTCTATGATTTCTGTGACTCAGGGTAGGAAAGCTTAAGCCCTGGCGTCCAAGGGCCAGGATTCTCACAGGCCACACAGAACATCCTTGCCAGCCCCGATTTACACACACCACAACACCAGGTGTTTTGGCCTGGCTGGGATGCACCCTTGGTTACCTGATGGAAAGAGTACCGATCTTTTTCGCTCCATAAGGCGCACCGGACCATGGGGCGCACCTCGTTTTTAGAGGGAGGAAACGCTAAAAATATTTTTTCTGGTTTTCCTCTAAAAGCCCTGTTTTTTTGAGGATCAGCTAAAGTTTTGCAGCTTTTTTTTGCAAAGGGAAAAGCCCTGTTGTTTTAGGATCAGCTAAAAGTTTTGCAGCTTTTTTTGCAAGGGGGAAAGCAAAGCTCCTTTTGCAAAGGGGGAAAAGCAAAGAGGAAAAGCCCCATTTTTATGGGGTTCAACTCACATTTCTGTAGCTTCTAAAGGAAAGGGAGCCTTTTCTACAGTTTCCAGACAGATAATCTAATCAGCCAGGTCACATGTAGCTGGGAGGAACAAACAACCTCCCTCTGCAGCACCATTCAACAATGGAGGGCGGGGCTGAAGGGAGCCGGGACTCTTATCTCTCCCGATCTCTTGCTGATCAGCTGCTGAGCGGGGTCCTTTCAAGAAAAATCTTTTCTTTCGTAAATAAAAGCATGATCCTCTTTTGGCCCCTGGGAAATTCAGCTCCAGGGACCACCATTCGCTCCATGAGACACACAGATATTTCCCCTTACTTTTCAGGAGGAAAAAGTGTGTCTTATGGAGTGAAAAATACGGTAAACATTTTCATCGATTCCTCCACCTGCTTTTGCCTCTGGCCCTGCATGTTGCCGGCATGGGCCTCTGGAAGGGAATGCAGAACCCCAGGCAGAGGGGAAAGGGTTCCTGATCCCCGATCTGGGGGGGGGGGGTGGTTGCATTTTGTGAGTGCGTGTATCTCACACTCACACAGACCACCTCTTCCTCCTATATCCCCCAAGAACATAAGAAGAGCTTGCTGGATCAGGCCACTGCTCCACCTAGTCCAGCATCACATTCCCACATTGACCGACCAGATGCCCCCAAGGGAAACGCGGACAAGCAGGGGCACGATCCCCTCCTGCTGTTTCCAGGAAACTGGTACTCAGAAGCACAGCCACCTTCGACCGTGGAAGCAGAGCTTGGCCATCGTGCCTGGCAGCCGTTGGCGGCTCCCCGCTCCTCCACGAATTTGTCCAGTCGCCTCTTAAAGCCTTCCGACACTGAGGTCCAGCTCCGATGGCCTTCTGGCGGTTCCCCTCACTGCGAGAAGCAAAGCTACAGGGAGCCAGGCAGAGGGCCTTCTCGGTAGTGGCACCCGCCCTGTGGAACGCCCTCCCAATCTCATGTCAAAGAGATAAACAACTACCTGACATTCACAAGACACCTGAAGCAGCCCTGTATAGGGAAGTTTTTAATCTGTGATATTTAATGTATTGAATATTTGTTGGAAGCCGCCCAGAGTGGCTGGGGAGACCCAGCCAGATGGGCAGGGTACAAATAATAAATATTATTATTATCATTATTATTATTATTATCTGAGTTGTTGGCCCACCGCTGCCATCCCATGACGTCGAGTTCTGCCGGTTAACTCTGCCCTTCTGCCTGTGCCCGACAGGGTGACCCAGAACCTGCCCCCTTCCGCTGCCAGTACATCAGCCGAGCCGAGTGGTTTCCGGACATTCATCAGCGCCATCTTCTACGTGGGCAAGGGGAAGCGCTCCAGGCCTCTTACTGCCACCTCTACGAACTGCCCTTGACGCACTACCAGCAGAGCTGGAAGAGGCAAGTGCACGACAGGTGAAGGCAGCACCGAGCCCAGGGTGGCTCCCCTGCTCTCCCCTGCTTTGATGCAAACGCCACAGGGTGAGGGTGGGGGTCAGGCCAGAGAGATGTGGCAGCGTGAGATGCACCCTCCAGTCAACTTCTGGACACAGGGCAGAGACTATGCCATCTTGATTAAAATACTGGGGGAGGGGGACGCATTGGTCCGTCCCCTGCCGGAAGGAGGGAGGCTGGAGCCAAGCGAGCAATGAGAGCCAGTGGGGATGTAGTGCTCAAGAGCGGTGGACTCGTAATCTGGTGAACCGGGTCGCGTCTCCACTGCTCCACATGCAGCTGCTGGGTGACCTTGAGCTAGTCACGCTTCCTGAAGTCCTCTCAGCCCCACCTCACCTCACAGAGGAAGGGGAAGGAGAATGTGAGCCACTTTGAGACTCCTTCGGGTAGTGGTAAAGCGTGGATATCCAAATCCAAACTCTTCTACTCTTCATAGCCCAAGGTGAGCCTCCCCACCCCCACCCAGGTCTGACAACCGCTTCCGAGGCCCGGGCGCAGGAGGCGATGGTGCCCAAGCTGAGGCCAGGAGCTGGGGGACAACCAGCCCCACACACCCTTCCCTCTCTCCCCTCCAGCGGTGGCACCCAAGTCCCCTCCATGGCAGGAGTCTCAAGGGGGCCGGGTCTAGGCAGGCGGGTGGGCGATGGGTGCCTTACCTGCACTCTCACGTGGCAGAGGAGGCTGGGGCAGCTCGGCCCAGTCGATTTTACCCCCCATTTGGGAGGGGCAAAGGGGTCCAAAACCCTTTGGCACCTATGAAACCGTGTGCATGGGCTGGGGCTGCTCAAGGGGGCTTCCATCTTCCTGCCTTGGCAGCTGCCTTTTCAGAAGCAGCTAGATGAATCGGGGCCCTTTTGGCAGAGGTAGGGGATCCTGCTTTGAAACAGATCTGAAAGCAAACACTTACTTTTCAGTTACAGGTAGGTAGCCGTGTTGGTCTGCCATAGTCAAAACAAAAATAAAATAAAAATTCCTTCCAGTCGCACCCTTAGAGACCACTAAGCTTGTTCTTGGTATGAGCTTTCGTGTGCATGCACACTTCTTCAGGATACACTGAAACAGAAGTCACCAGATCCTTATATATAGTGTGAGTGTGAGGCGGGGTATTACTCAGAAGGATGGTGGGAATGGGAATTGGCTGATAGGTGTGGAAAACCTGTTGACGACTCTTAACGACTGCAATTGGTCTTACAGGAGAAAGCAAGGGGTGAGATGGCTAAACATAGCTTTGTTATGTATAATGAGATAAGAATCCAATGTCTTGTTCAGACCAGGTTTCTCCATTGGTTTTAAGTTTGGTGATGAGTTGCAATTCAGACCACTTCTCTTTCCAGTCTATTTCTGAAATTTCTTTGCATTAAGACAGCTACTTTGAGATCTTTTATACAATGTCCTGGGAGATTGAAGTGTTCTACTGGTTTCTCTGTCTTGAGATTCCTGATATCAGATTTATGTCCATTTATCCTTTGGCATTTTCCTTTGCGTAATTTTCCGCCACTATCTGCCCCCTCCTTTCCTCCAGGCGTGCTCCAAAGTCAGCATATCCTGGATATCTGGGCCAGCGGTCAGGGGGTCATCTCCATGCACTGTTTCCAGAACGTCATCCCGGTGGAAGCCTACACGAGAGAAGCCTGCATGGTGGATGCCATCGGTAAGGGCGCATGCCAGAGGGGGCCACGGCTGAAGGCAGGCTCCTTCGCAGGACGCTCAGTCGTAGAGCATGAGACTTTTGATTTCAGGGTCTGGGTTCGATCCCCACGTGGGGGTGTGCCCTTTTACAATGTTGTCGGGGAAGGGAGGGGATTACTGTGTTGTTTTGTTTTCATTATGGTATGCATTTTGTGTTTTTATGTTGTGATTTTTGCATCTTGTGAGACCTGTGGGTATAAGGTAAAGGTAAAGGGACCCTGACCGTTAAGTCCAGTCCTGTCTGACTCTGGGTTGTGGCGCTCATCTCGCTTTACTGGCCGAGGGAGCTGGCGTACAGCTTCCAGGTCATGTGGCCAGCATGACTAAGCCGCTTCTGGCGAACCAGAGCAGTGCACGGAAACGTCGTTACCTTCCCGCTGGAGCGCAGTACCTATTTATCTACTTGCACTTTGGCGTGCTTTTCAACCTAGGTTGGCAGGAGCAGGGACCGGCAACGGGAGCTCACCCCGTTGCGGGATTCGAACTGCTGACCTTCTGATCGGCAAGCCCTAGGCTCTGTGGTTTAACCCACAGCGCCACCCACGTCCCTACCTGTGGGTATAGGCCGTATAATTACTAATAAATAATGAATGAGAGAGAGAGAAAGATGGTAGCTCATAGCTCCACAGGGTCAAGCAGCACTTCTGGAAGCGGCCATCCGAATAGGACTGGGACTATCACATTGCCCACCCACCCCAGTCCTAATTCAGACATCCACGGGGGGGGGGGGGAAATTACTGTGGTCAGTGGTATGGAAAGCCCCCTGAGAGATCTAGGGAAATCAACAGGCTCACGGGCCCCCCCGTGTCTCCCTCCAGGGCCTGAAGATGCTGACCAATCAGAAGAGAGGGAATTACTACGGCATCATGGCAGGCTGGCCTATGAAGCGGAGGCGCTGCCTGGGCATCCACCTCCTTCACAGAGCCATGCAGATCTTCCTGGCAGAGGGGGAGCGGCAGCTGCGGCCCGCAGACATCCGCACAGGCCAGTGACAGCTCCCTGGCTCATGGGGCACTCTCGGCACGGCCAGTCGTCGCATTATGCCCGAGGGCTTGGGCTAGGACAGGCTTCCTCGGCCTCGGCCCCTCCAGATGTTTCCCATGATCCCTAGCTAGCAGGACCAGTGGTCAGGGAGGATGGGAATTGTAGTCTCAAACATTTTGGCGGGCCAAGGTTGAGGAAGCCTGGGCTAGGACTTGCCTTGTTGGCTCCCCCAACCACCAGCAGCCTTGGCTTGGAGTTCAGAGTTCATGGGGAATGTGGAACTCCCCGCCACTGGATTCCCCGATGTCTCAACAGGAGAGAAGGATCGGTGTTAGACAAGCTTGAATTAGCTCTTGGTGCACATTGAAAGAACTGAATTTCACCTCCCTCTTTAAACAGGGTCTCCTGTGCCCTTCTCAAAACATATATGCAGCCGTCGGACGTGTGCTACATGTTTTTTAATTTTGTAATTTATGCTTTTGTGCTTTTTTTATATGTGGCTTTCTCGTTCAGTCCTCCTCTCCTTCGGATCATGTAGAGTTGGTGAAAAATTAAATGTTTTTCTAGGGTCGAAACGCTTGGCCTCCTTTCCTCTTTCCTCACTCCCACCCCACTTTTCCTGCCCCTGGTGGGCAACGTTGCTTCCCGCCTCTACTCTCGCAGCTCTTTTCAGGAGGAGAACCTAAGAGTTGAAACGGGCCACCGTGAGGACATCCATTCCACCCTGGCGCACACACACACACAGAGACTGCTTTAATGCAGGACCTGAAGTTTACGGCTGTCCATCTTTTGCTGAGACACCTCCAACCATCACCTCTGAGCACGCAGACCTCAAAATACCATCAGTACTACGGAAAGTCTGGTTCAAAAGGAGCTGGCTTTCATTACAATTTTTTAAATGATTGATTTTTTAAAAAAGTTCAGGAATAACCTTGAAGCGTGGTGGGCTCTTCCTTCCTTGATGTCTCCTGCGGAGGCCGCCCTGGATTTCCTTCCTGCAGTGGCGGGGTGGACTAGTTGACCCTCAGGAGCCCCCTTCCCAACCATGGTTTCCTCATTCTTTCACTTGGAAGGGGCAGATTTCTAGTCTGCTTTGTGGTAAAGGCTGAAGATGTCAGAAACGCTCGGGCGGACCTCCGTTGCAAGGTCGTTACAAGGATGAAACAGCTGACGGGAGAAACCTCAACTCTGTTTCCATCTCTTAACGGCCCGAAAGGAGACACAAGAGGGTAGGAACCAGCCCTACTGCACAAAAGCAAATTTCCCATTTGTTCTACCTGCCGTTGGCCCCCAGAAAGTTTCTGAGAAGGGAATGTGGCCCTCGGTTATAGGAAGGTTCCACAGCAGTGTCCTTCCAATCCTCTACCATCTCGACTCTTTTCTGCAGATCCAAGAAACAAACCCTTTATCTGTTGAGAATATAATACTTTTATTTGAGAGTCTAGGATGACACTTATCGCACAATCCCGTTTTGTCTCCTGGCTGGAAAGGCCTGGATCTGTGGAACTCACAGCAGCAGACTCTCCCCACCCCCCACCCCCCAAAAATAAAAGACAAAACAAACACCTCCCATTGATCAATTTCCAAGCTGGTTAAAACAGTCTCCTAAGAATACAGATTTATTTTTTTTAATAATAAAAAGGTATCAAGCTGTTTATTATGGTTATGCTGCTACTAAGGAGGCTCAACACTGGTTCGCTTTGTGTGCAAAGTTGGCTGCCTTTCTGTGGATGCGCAACAAGGATTTGGTCATTGTGGTGGGTATTCACACACACACACACTGCCTTGGAATTCCAGAATCCCAAAATGCAATCCCATACCCTCTTACATGTTGCAGGAAGTGACCTTGAGCTGGATTAGGGGTGGGGTGGGGTGGAGCCCCTTATAGGAGTCCTGAGTCAGGGAGGACTGCTTGCGGCAGGATCAAATAATAACTTTTTAAAATCTAGTTACAGGTAGGTAGCCGTGTTGGTCTGCCATAGTAAATAAAAATCAAAAAAATCCTTCCAGTAGCACCTTAGAGACCAATTAAGTTTGTTCTTGGTATGAGCTTTCGTGTGCAAACTTTAGTTGGTCTCTAAGGTGCTACTGGAAGGATTTTTTTATTTATTTTTTTAATCTAATTTGGGACAAAAGAGTGTTATCAGGTACCACTGCCATCCTGAACTGATCTGTCTCTGGCCACCCTCCCCGCCGCACTGTGGCTTGTGTGAATATACCCCCACATTGCGGCTTGGCAGGTTCTGGGTTGGTGAAAAAACAACCAACCGTTATGAAGAGCACATATGAAGTTAGGATTGGGAGAGGTGGCGAAGTCACCACAAGCAAACGAATCAAACCCAGCAAAATGCTGGAATACTAATTTTTTTTATTTTATTTTTAATGGCTGCAAATGTCTCTGTACTGGGTGTGTTGTTGAGTAAGGCGAACGCTTAAAGAGGTCAGGGATCTCTGGCCTGCAGGCCTGTGCTGCCACCTTCCCCCAAACCATGCCTCCCCTGCCCATCTGCTGGCATCGCTGATGTTAATGAATGAGCAGGCACACAGGGTCTAATCCTGCACCGTGGCTGGGAAGAGAGCCTTATGGCAGAAAAGGCAGCGGAGGCTTAATTCCAGCTGACGAGCGGCGCTTAAAGCGGTTTGAAGCCACTCATTTAAGCGAGTGGGGGAGAGGAATAAAAAGGCACCTCCTCTCCCCCCACCTGCCAATTTCCAGGTGAGGTGCGGGGCTCACCTGTCTTATCGTGCTATCCTAGCAATGTCATGCGACTGGGAGTTCAAATTCAGCCTGCGAGGCCCCATCCTGATCAGGTTCCAGCCCACGAAACCAAAAAGGTCCCCCACCCCGGATCCATCTGGGTTTTTCCCCATGAGCCTCGCCAGATTTGGGGGGTGGCAACGCCGAGGAGCAGATTTTGAGAAGTCGCCTTTCTCTGTGCCATGCCATTTCCCTCCGATCCAAGTCTTAACAGAAGCCCCATTCCCAGCCAGAACTCTTTTTTCGCAGTTCCTTTTAATTTCTCCTGCTGAACGGGGAAGGGAGCGGGCGGTTCCGAAGGTTTCGATATGGAGGAACACGGGCACTGGCAAAATAAGGATTTACTCAGTTACGGGGACTTTGCTCTCCCAACCAAAGTGCCAAAGATTGTGGAGAGCAGGGGGGGTGCCTTTACCCTGAAATACCTTTGGGTGCTGCAATTTTTGCAGAGTACATTTACAAGCTGCCAAAACCAGAAGCGAACGAGGTACCCCCAAACTCCAGGAGGGCTGCAGGACCTTTTGCCCAGAAAATGCAGGGGTTTGGAGGCAACGTGAGAGAAAGGGAGGAGGTGTTTAATGGATGGGTAAATACTGGGGAGCCCTGCCCCCTGAAGCTCTTTGTAAGGGGCTTGGGGACGTCTAGCCCCATGGCAAAACCTAGCACTGGTGCTCATCCTCAAGCAATGGGGCAAGTGGTTAGAATCTTCCCCACTGCCTTCTCCTTCCTGGCTCAGCCAATGCGGAGAATTTGTGTACCACACCTGGTGGGCCTTCGAGGGGCAGAGGGAATTCGGGGAGGAGCAAGGTCGCCGATTTAATAAGTTGTGTGCACAAATGCGGGTCGGTTCAATCGCGCCCAAGTCAGCTTGGAGTTTAGGTTGCCATCTTGGGACAGGTCCCGTGGAAATGATGCTCCTTGAGCCGCCACAACTCGCCACAACCTCTTCTCTGCAGCCTGCCAGAGGCTGAGCGTGGAAAAAACGAACGAGGACACACGACAAGGGGGAAAGCGAGGGCGAAAGCTCAGGGAGCGGCTGACCCTTCCCTTCCCCACCCGTCTTGAGGGTCCACCTCACTCGGCCATGACCCTGCATGCGCCCAGCCCACAAAAGTCCAGTCCGCTTCTCTGCGGAAGAGGAGGAGGCCACAGCCTTCTACTGTCGCAGGCTCAAAACCAGAAAAAAACATCCCTCTGGAAGCAGGCAACGCGAGCAGGCCGCTAGTTTCACGAAGTAGCTGTTAAGGGTTTTTTTTTTATTTCTTATTTCTTCTCTGCTTCTGTTCCATCCGCGGCTGGGACAGCCTCCGGCTCCCATAACAGGAACTCGTGCAGAAGGGTGTTCACCGTTTCCGGGCACTCCATCATGACCATGTGGCTGCCTTCGTCAATCACCTTCAGGAAAGCGATGAGCAGGATCTGGGGGGGGGGGGGACGAAAGGGCAGGAGAAGGTTTGAAAGGCAGTTCCCTGCTCCGTGAAGCCTAGAGGGCTCACCACACGCCCCTCTTAAACTGTTGTTGTTATAACAACAACAACAATAATAATAATAATTAATAATTACTTTTATTATTTCAATTTGTATACTGCCCTTAAACAGAAGATCCCAGGGCGATGCACAACATTAAAAACACATTGCAATGATAAAAATAATAAATAATAAAATAGTCATGATAACAGTACTCTCCCCCACACTTTCACAGGCCACATAGATTATTTACTGTATATTCTGGCGTATAAAACTACTTTTTAATCCAGGAAAATCTTCTCAAAAGTCGGGGGTCGTCTTATACGCCGGGTGGAGAATCTGCGGGCGAGTATATCTCTAACTCTATATTTTATCTGGAAAAGTTGGGGGTCGTCTTATACGCCCAGTCGTCTTATACGCCGGAAAATACGGTAACAGACATAGGCTTGGGTAAAGAGGAACGTTTTTTGCCTGGCACCTAAAGACATGTAGTGATGGCCCCAGGCAAACCTCTCCGGGGAGAGCGTCCCACAATCGGGGAGCCAACACCGAAAAGGCCCCGCTCCCTTGTTGCCACCCTCCAAACCTCTCTAGGATGGGGGGGCATAGAGAAGGGCCTCAGATGACAAGCGCAGGGTCTGGGTCAGTTCATACAGAGAGAGGTGATCCTTAAGGTATAGTCATTATTTACTATTATCATTAAAAGCAGGAAGAGGGGAAGGGCACTGTCAGGGAAAGAGGGACTACTCGGGAGGAGCAGGGAGAGAGAGAGAGGAGCAAGCTAGAGCTGGGAGGGAAGATAGCGATTCCTCCAGGGAAGGGGTGTCACTGGGCTATAGAGAACAGCCACCCATAATCTCCACAGATTCATCCTCCTCTTCCAGCCCCCGTCAGGAAATGTCTCCGGAAGAGAGGGAGATGCCAGGGCTGGGGATGACAGAGCAGAGACCCAGCACCGTCAGTCACAGTCAGGAAGATGAGCCGGGGGGGGGGGGGGAGGAGACGCAGACGTCATTTTAGGGTGCCGAGCCGTTGGTTGTGTTGGCGGGCTCGCGAAAGCCCGCCACTTCGAGAATCTGAAACTGACTGCAGAGACTCTGTAATTACATCACAATAAATAGTTTTAGCTTACCTAAAGGCTTGTCGTTACTCATGAGCAACACCCAAGGGAAGGAGCAATCCCTGACAAGCACACACTCAGTGGTGGATAATTCCAATACTAGGGGCTACACTGCTCACCAATTTGCAGCTGGTGCAAATTTCAAGTTCTTATGACCCTCCAGGAGTCCCCTGTTTCTAGGCATATAACCACAGAATTGAACAGCACTCAAGTGCACTGTAGTGGCTTGCCAGTTCCTACTCAGGTGGATCACGTTTGGTCCAAACTCTCCACTATGACCTGTCCATCTTGACCTGTCCATAGCTTCCTGAGTAATTCAAGCCCCTTCGCCACGACAAGGCAGTGATCCATGAAGGGGAAAAAACCAGAGATTTGTTCAAGAAAATTGGAGATATGAAAGGAAGATTTCGTACAAAGATTACCACAATTAAGGACAAAAGTGGAAAGGACCTAACAGAAGCAGAAGACATCAAGAAGAGGTGGCAAGAATACACAGAGGAATTATACCAGAAAGATATGGAGGTCTCATACACCCCAGGTAATGTGGTTGCTGACCTTGAGCCAGACATCCTGGAGAGTGAAGTCAAATGGGCCTTAGAAAGCCTCGCTAACAACAAGGCCAGTGGAAGTGATGATATTCCAGCTGAACTATTTAAAATTTTAAAAGATGATGCTGTTAAGGTGCTACACTCAATATGCCAGCAAATTTGGAAAACTCAGCAGTGGCCAGAGGATTGGAGAAGATCAGTCTACATCCCAATCCCAAAGAAGGGCAGTGCCAAAGAATGCTCCAACCACCGCACAATTGCACTCATTTCACACGCTAGCAAGGTTATGCTTAAAATTCTACAAGGCAGGCTTAAGCAGTATGTGGACCGAGAACTCCCAGAAGTGCAAGCTGGATTTCGAAGGGGCAGAGGAACCAGAGACCAAATTGCAAACATGCGCTGGATTATGGAGAAAGCTAGAGAGTTCCAGAAAACATCTACTTCTGCTTCATTGACTACGCAAAAGCATTTGACTGTGTCGACCACAGCAAACTATGGCAAGTTCTTAAAGAAATGGGAGTGCCGGATCACCTCATTTGTCTCCTGAGAAATCTCTATGTGGGACAAGAAGCTACAGTTAGAACTGGATATGGAACAACTGATTGGTTCAAAATTGGGAAAGGAGTACGACAAGGCTGTATATTGTCTCCCTGCTTATTTAACTTATATGCAGAATTCATCATGCGAAAGGCTGGACTGGATGAATCCCCAACCGGAATTAAGATTGCCGGAAAAAATATCAACAACCTCAGATATGCTGATGATACTACCCTGATGGCAGAAAGTGAGGAGGAATTAAAGAACCTTTTAATGAGGGTGAAAGAGGAGAGCGCTAAATATGGTCTGAAGCTCAACATCAAAAAAACTAAGATCATGGCCACTGGTCCCATCACCTCCTGGCAAATAGAAGGGGAAGAAATGGAGGCAGTGAGAGATTTCACTTTCTTGGGTTCCATGATCACTGCAGATGGTGACAGCAGTCACGAAATTAGAAGACGCCTGCTTCTTGGGAGAAAAGCAATGACAAACCTAGACAACATCTTAAAAAGCAAAGACATCACCTTGCCGACAAAGGTCCGTATAGTTAAAGCTATGGTTTTCCCAGTAGTAATGTATGGAAGTGAGAGCTGGACCATAAAGAAGGCTGATCGCCGAAGAATTGATGCTTTTGAATTATGGTGCTGGAGGAGACTCTTGAGAGTCCCATGGACTGCAAGAAGATCAAACCTATCCATTCTCAAAGAAATCAGCCTGAGTGCTCACTAGAAGGACAGATCCTGAAGTTGAGGCTCCAGTACTTTGGCCACCTCATGAGAAGAGAAGACTCCCTAGAAAAGACCCTGATGTTGGGAAAGATGGAGGGCACAAGGAGAAGGGGACGACAGAGGATGAGATGGTTGGACAGTGTTCTCGAAGCTACTAACATGAGTTTGGCCAAACTGCGGGAGGCAGTGAAGGATAGGCGTGCCTGGCGTGCTCTGGTCCATGGGGTCACGAAGAGTCGGACACGATCTGAACGACTGAACAACAACAACAAGTGCACTGAGGCACACCAAAAAACATTATTCCCCTTTCACTGGCCAGAGGTGAAGCTGCTGTTTCACAGAATTCTGCAGGAAGTAACACTCCCAGGAAAGGAGAAAGGCGGGGGATCGGAGTGGGATTTCGTAGGGATTCGGGGCATGTTTTCAAAGCCGTTACCTCAGCCATCCGCTGGTCCTCCTCCACAGGGACGAATTTGTCGTGCATGCCGTGAACAAGGAGGACAGGCACCGTCAGCTCAGCGTGGTAGACCTCATCCCCCTCCGGCCAGTACTGGCCGCTCATCATTGCTCTCAGGACGAAGGACGAGACGTTGAAGGCATTTCCTTCCTTCAGCAGCTGCTTCTCCTTGGCGCCTTGGCGTGCAAAGCCAGCCCTGCAAGGGGAGCCAAACGGGCAGGGTTAATTAAGCACGGAGATTTATTGGTTTAATTATTTATTCGTTTTAATACTTGGAGGACTTATCGCCATGCTCTTCGGCTTTTTTTAGGCTCCCAGGGCAGCTGAGAAATCAGTGAAAGAAAGAAAAGGAATGAAGACGATATACAAAGACACAGCACAAAAGGAACACACTCCAGGAGGGAGAAGGAAATAAGCAAGCCCAGGGCTCAGACTATAAAAAGACATGACGCAAAAGGAAATTACTTTAACAATAAAGCTACACACACACACACGTCAACAGCCAGTGATCATGCTCAGGAGCCATGGAATGCAGAGTGACAGATCTGTTTTTTTATCATTAATTAATTAATTTTTTTATTTGATTAGACATTCATACAAGCATTAATACACATACACATAAACTTACGACCATAATACCATAATAACAACAAAAAGGGAAATAAGGATAAGAAGAAAACGAAAGAAAAAAGTTAAGGTAAGAAAGGAGGACATAAAATAGGTGGATGATAATACACCTAGAGATGTAAAGGCCCAGAAAAAATCGGGAAAAACAATTTTTCCCCGTTTTTTCCTGAAGCCTTTTTGTGTTTTTTTCCGAAAAATTGAAAAAATAAAAAATAGATTATTTTTTTAACACGATGAATAAATATTTTAAGATAAGGGGTTCAAATATTTTATAAATCATTTCTAAAAAGATATGTATGGTATCAGAATATTCTAATTTCTGTGAGGACAAGCAAGTCCTAGGTTACAAACTGAACTCTCCAATGCATAATTGTTACTTCTGGATTTTTAAAAATTGTTTTGTGGTTTTTGTTTTTGTTTTTGTTCCTCATAAACTAGTAAACAGTTCAGGAGATGGTTGCTCCATTTGTTACAAATACAAATAAATATTATTTTAAAAGTTAATTATGTTTGTAATAATTGTTTGGATATACCGGTACTATATTTTTAATATGCTAGTTGTGGTAATTTTATGCCCATTAAAATTGTCCATAGTTATATTTTATGTTTCTAAAGTAACAGAATGAATTTCAATCTGGAAAAGAAAAAAGAAGTGCTAATGTAGCATTTTTATTTTTTTTCCTGAAAATTTCTGTTTTATCCCCCCCCCCAAAAAAAAACCAGGGGGAAATCGGGTATTTTTCCAAGTTTCAAAATTTCCGGAAATTTTACATCTCTAAATACACCTTTGTGACTTCCCTCCACCAGTGCTTGTCATTTTTTCATTCAAGTTCTTATTTACATTGCTTTTTTTTTGGCCAAATCATATTTATTAGAATTTCCAATACAAGAGAATCACATGAAACATTCCAAATTACATTCCAAATTATTATCCAATTATCAATTAAAAAAAGAAAAGTTCTAAATCTACCGAATTATTATTTTAATTTTATTTAGGGGCTTCCCATGCTTCAGATTCCAGAGGTATCTAATCGATTATTGTCATTTGTTTTCGCGTCCCAATATTTTCACAGCCTCTGATATATTCCAACAAGCAAGATAAATTAAACCAAACAATGTCTCTGTGTGGATTTAAGTCCGTATTTCACCACCATACAGTCCCTTGCGAATCATGTATCACTACATTATTTCTTTTAGTATACTATTATATTACATTACATTACATTACATTACATTACATTACATTACATTACATTACATTACATTATATTAATCAAGACAGCTTTACGAGCTTAATATAAACATACCAGCATGTTATCTTTGGAGCAGTGTTTACTCATGTACTCTTTTAACCATAAGCATTGTGACCTTAATTTCTGATGTGTTTGATATCTTATTGCCGCAGATAATTTTGCCAATTCTATAAATTCTGTTGATTTATATAGCTAATCCTCTTTTGTGGGTATATAATTTCCTTTCCAGTTCTTTGCAAGGAGTAACCTGGCTGGCTGCAGTTGCATAAAAGGATATTTTTTTTCTTGTCTTTTGGTATCTCATCTCCTACTATACCTGGTAAGAATGCAGAGTGACAGATCTGTGATGACTGGCATTTTGTCACCCCCAGAAACCCCTGCAAAGGAAGCTTGGCTACTCACTTGAGGAAGCTCCAGGCCAGGCACGGGGAGAGGCAACGCAGGACGCACGTGGGCATGTTGAAGATGGAGCAGAGGCTGGGCTCCAAGGCCGTGGGCCCCCCGCCATTGATCATTATCACCTTGTGGACCAGATCCGGGTATTCGTGCGCCAGGAAGGTGCAGAAGGAGACTCTGTGGGAAGAAGCAAGTGGTCGACTTGGGGGGGGGTGTGCCATATTCCCCAACTTGCCCCCCACCCCGATGTTTGTGTGGTTCATCCATGAGAGGTCCAGAGGGCGGCAACATGAGAACGGGGCCTTTTCTGCAATGGCTCCGTTTGCGGAATGCTCTCCCCCAGGGAGCGTCGCCGGGCGCTTTCATTATATAACTTTAGCCACCAGGCGAAAATGTTCTTATTTAACCAGGCCTTTGGCTGACTGACATCCAATGCCCTATTAAAATGTGTTGGGGGGTATTGGGTTGTTTCATTTTTATTACGTATTTTGTGATTTTATGTTGTGAATTGCCCTGAGACTTGCAGGTATAAGGTGGTCTACTACTACTACTAATAATAATAATAATAATAATGGCTATGATGATTATGTTTGGAGTCCACCCTGGATGATAGGAATGGTACTCCAGAACACCAGATTACCAGCAGGCTGAGTCATATCTAAAGCCATAGACGAGGAAGCTTGTCAACAACTGCTATTCCTGTGCACTGAAAGAGCCTCCATTTTCAAGAGCTGTTTATCTTCACGTTCCTCAGTGGGGGAAATAGCAGAAGGTGCCCCGATGCCTGGCTTTCTGGGAGCACTGTGGGGGCAGGAGGCTGCATTAATATAATATAACTAGCTGGCCCGGCCACGCGTTGCTGTGGGGTTTTTTTTTTCTTTTCTTTTTAAAATTCTCCTGCCCCCGAGAGTATTCTGGAAGCTCCTGTTTTCATTCTTCCCTGTCCCTTTAGAGCAGGGGTCAGCAACCTTTTTCAGCCGTGGGCCGGTCCACTTTCCCTCAGACCATGTGGTAGGCCGGACTATATGGGGGGGGGGGGGAATGAACTAATTCCTATGCCCCACAAATAACCCAGAGATGCATTTTACATGCGAAGCTGCGGCGGCCATTTTAGGTGAGGGCACTGGGGACCTTAAAGAGCATTCTCCCCCACCCCAGTCCCAAAATTACCCAGTCCCAAAATCACGCACCCCAGCGACACAATCCCCTCAGAGCTGGTCTTACTCAGTGCGACCCCTCAGGCATGCCTCCTGCTCCGTGTTTTTTTCTCTCAGCACATGCGAAGCTGCGGCAGCCATTTTAGGTGAGGGCACAGGCATTGTTGCTCTGGCCAGGTCTGATGATGCCAACGGGCGATCCGCCTTTCTATTGGATGCTGTTGGAGTCTTCATTCCTTTTGCTGGTGAGGTATAATAGGCGCGCCACTCCCCCCCTTTATCCTTTATTTATGTATGACAGGTGTGGTTTTTTAAAAATTTTATTATGCCAGATCCTTCCTTGATGGTCAAGTTATGCTTTGTCCTAATTTGATGCTGTTTGGTGCAGCGGAGAACATAGGTTTCCGGCGTACACTCAATGGGAACATTTAGATAGATAGATAGATAATTTTTTACACCCCGCCCATCTGGCTGGGTTTCCCCAGCCACTCTGGGCGGCTCCCAATCGAATATTAAAAACACAATAAAGCATTAGATGGGGGGCCCTTTGGCTTTTCTCACACTGCCGCCTTTTTATCACTGGTGCTGCCAAGATATCGTTTCCTAGCTTACATTTCCGAGTCTCCGCCTTCTTTCTTTTCCTTACGTTTACAATTTTAAAAAATGGTTTCAGTGATGCATTTTTTTTTCTTTCGGCTCATACACTCCAACCTGCTGCTCCCTTCTAAATATACCTAAGCTAAACCCTCCCTCCTCTTGGGCATCGTCTCCAGTTCTGGAATAGGTTGCAGAAATCCCCTACAGCGAAACCGACATTTGATGGAACACGGGGCAGAATGAAATGGAGTGCACGGGGGGGGGGGGGAGATGAAGCTCATAAATGGCTCCCCCCTCCCTCCTCATTTAATCCCCAGAACAACCTTGCGAGGAAGGTTAGAATAAGCTTTAGAAATCCACACACACACACACACACACGCGGCCCGCTGCAATGAAACCAGCATTCAATGGAATGGAATGAACGGGGTTGGGGAGCGGGGCAGGATTCCCCCCCCCCTCGCCCTTACCCGTAGGAGTGACCGATGAGGATGTTCCTCTTCCGAGCGTAGCGCTTGAAGACGGCCCGCATGTCTTCGGCCAGGGCGTAAAAAGTGTAGGCGGCGGCGATTTGTGGGGCCGAGCTGCACCCGTGGCCGGCCAGGTCGGGGGCCACCACCTCGTAGCCCAGCTTGGAGAAGAAGTCCAGCTGCTCTTTCCAGATGTCCAAAGAGCCCCCCACGCCGTGGATGAAGAAGAGGACAACGTCACCGTGGGTGCCCTTGCAGCTGGTGATGAACTTGGTGCAGTCGACGTTGACCACCCTCTTCGGTTTGCGCCGGCGCCGCTTGGCAGGGCCGGGGGCGGGGGGGTTGGCCGAGGGGGTGGCCGCGCCGGTTCCGGCCGCGTCCGAGACCTCCAGCTCCATCGTGCCGTTGGGTTCGGAGCCGTTCTGGCACTGGAGGATGTCGGAGCGGACGGCGTCGCCCAGGTTCTCGATGACCATCTGCCCGTTGCGGTAGACGGTGATGCGGCGCTTGCAGCGCACGACGCCCGCCGTCTGGGGCGCGTCCTCGGCCCCCGGCGGGTGGGTGGGGGCCAGGTGCTTGACCCGCAGGACCCGGCCGGGCTTCACCTCCACGAAGCTAAACCCGTCGCTGGACTCGACGCTCTCCAGGGGACCCACTGCGTTGGGGGTCTTGCCCATCAGGCAACACAGGAGCCCGTCGGTGATGCTGGTGAACATCGTGATTCCTGCAGCGAGAGGAACGACAGAATAGTGCGTGAGGCGCTTTCGGGGTCGTGGGTTCGAGCCCTGAATTGGGCAAAAGGGGTTGGGACAGGCGACCCTTGCGGTCGCTTCCAACTCCATGATTCTATGTTTACATGGGAGAGGGCATCCCGACGGCAGCAGGCCTCCCATTCTGGGGAGGAAAGAGAATCCTCTCAACAACCCTGCGAGGTAGGCCAGTGTTATTATCCCCGGGTCCCAGATTCCTGTGCTACAGATGAAAAGACATGGAGCACATTCAATCCACACATTTAAAGCACTCTGATAGCAACAGTCAAATAGCTGGGGAAACGGTAATTACATAAAAGAGGGCTGAGAGTTGCTAGGGGACCCCCTATTCTCTCCCCACAATAAATAAAGCTGAAGGAAATAAATGAATATCTAAAAACTACTGTGTCTTTCGCAGGGAGGGTGTTCCATTTGGCTTCCAAATTGATGATGGGCGCTGAACCACTGGTGTCTGTCATTAGGGCACGACAGCGCACTGCAAAATTTTGCTGCAGTTCAGACATATATCTGGGGTCAGCAACCTTTTCCAGCCGTGGGCCGGTCCACCGTCCCTCAGACCTTGTGGGGGGCCGGACTATATTTGTTGGGGGAAAATGAACGAATTCCTATGCCTCACAAATAACCCAGAGATGCATTTTAAATAAAAGGACACATTCTACTCATGTAAAAACACGCTGATTCCCGGACCGTCTGTGGGCCGGGTTGAGAAGGCGATTGGGCCGCATCCAGCCCCCGGGCCTTAGGTTGCCTACCCCTGATACACACACACACACGTACACACACGTACATGTTTTCTCTCTGTGTGTGTGTGTGTGTGTGTGTGTGTTTGTGTGTACTGTATATATATTTTGCAATATCGTTCCAATAGTAGCCTCATTATAACAATACCAATTTTCTAACAGGAGGGTTCTTGGTCCAGGTGCCAGCCGGCCAGCCCTGCAGGACCATTCCATTCCATTCCATTTCTCAGTTTTCTTTTCTCACTGGATTATGCTCAGATCTAGTGTCTGCTGTTGTCCCCTTGGCTTCTCAAATTATAATTTACTCCATTTGCACCTCACACCTTTCCTCCAAGTAGCTCACGGTTGCAAGGCACATAGTTCTCCACCTCCCACAACATAAAGGGAAGTGAGGGGCAGATGGGACTCATCCACCTGGGCAGGGAGCCCATCTAGGAGAAGGAAAACTCTGGCCCTTGACCTCCGCTGCATTGTGGGATATCTTCAGGAGAAGAAAACCCTACACAAATCCAGAGTGGAGTCCCTAAGGCAGTTGGATCGCGCCTTGCACGCCTCCTTCCGGCAACTCCTGCAGCCCAGCTGGTGCCAAACGTCTTGCTCTGGTTTCCTTTGGGCCACATCAGCCAGGCAGAGGGAGGGGTCTTGTCGTCAGCGGCGGAGGAAGCCGCACGGGCACCCGGGGTGGCGCGCCCAGCATAGCTGTCAAGTTTCGGATTCGAAAATAAGGGATTCAGCACCCTCACCCGTCCCGGGGACAGTCTACGGTTCTCAGGGACAGTCCACGCCGCGGTAATCCCCCCCCCCCCGGCTACAAATTAATTTACACCAGCAAAGAGAAATCAGGGCAGAGAAAAGAAAGCACTTATTCACGCAGCACACAGTTAACCTCTGGAACTCCCTGCCACAGGGAGCAGCGACGGCCACCAACTTGGATGGCTTTAGGAAAAGGATCAGGCAAATTCATGCAGGAGGAGAGGACCACTGGTGGCTTCTGGCCAGGTTGGCTCTGCTCTGCCTCCAGTTAGGGGCAGCAATGCTGAATCGGAGCACCTGTTGCCGAGAAACATTCGCCTATTTTATCTTCTTCTTTATATATCTGTCTGTCTGTTTGTTATTAGGTATTTATATTCCACCTTTTTCTCCAAGGAGCTCCCTGGCCCTAGTCCTCATTTAATCCCCACAACAGTCCTGTGAGGTAGGCAGGTAGGCAGGCAGGGCTGAGAAACTCTCCTTCCTGGAAATAAGGGAAATTTAAGGGATATCAACAATAAGGGATAGCTGCGGGAGTTTCCCGCTAAAAAAGGGAGACTTGACAGCTATGGCGCCCAGGGGCGGTGCGAGCCACCTACTGGGGGTGGGGCGCACCACAGGGCCTCGGGAGTCTGCCTGCCTCCTCCCACTCATCCACCCTATAGCTGGGGGGGAGGCAGCGGGCGGACCGTTTGGGCAGCGCAGAGCCTGCGCACGGCCGAGGCGCGGTGACTTGGGCGAGCTGTAGGCCCCACGGTGAGTGCCGCCCGGCATTTTGTCACCCCCCTCAGTGATGACACCTGGGGGGAACGCATCCACCGCACCCCACCTTCCTCCGCCCCTGCTTGTCATCTGGGCAGCCCGAGACCTCCAGGCACACTGGCCATGCCTGTGCCCAAGGGAGGTCACTTCGGTGCTGCGAATGCAGCAGTTTGGCTTCACCCCCGGAGACGCACTCCATTGTCTCTCGGGAGAGAGACGGATGCCAACCGACCAAGCATCCAAGCATTGAACCCCTTCTCTCCCTCCCCCATATAAAACCTCAGTACGTTCCCAGCAAAGTGCCGCTACATGGTGTGTGTCCCCACCGCCCAGTACGTATAAACTGGCTAATCATCAAGCGGACCTGGGATCCTTGCCAAACTGTGGCGAGAACGCAGTCCCAGCGGCCCCCATCGAAACATGGTGGGGAGGCCAGACATCTGGGAGACCTCCTTATTTAATTAACCAATTAGAGTCAACTTGATTAGAAGCAAGCCAAGCCGAGCTGAGCAGAGGAGGGAGAAGGGCGGAGGTGGAACAGAATGCTCTGGACTTTGCCATCTCGCATTCATGCACCAGATGCACTGGAAAAGACCAGGCAATATGCACCATGGGGGGGGGGGACCCCACATTGCCAACTTATCACCCCAGCAGCGCTCTTCCGTCTTTTTCGTGTACAATCTAGGAGCACAAGGATCTGCTGGTTTTGGTTCTCTCGGGACACATTCACACCACAGATGAGATTTATTTAAACACTCACGGCTTCCTCCGATGAATTTTGAGAGCTGTCGTTTGTTACGGGTGCTGAGAGTTCTTAGGAGATCTCCTACTCCTCTAACAGAACTACAAATCTCAGGTTTCCCTATGAAGAGGGATTGATTATTATACCACTCTGTGAATTACAGCTCTCTTTGGGGGGGGGGGGAATTGGAGCCTCCTAACAACTCCCAGCACCCTTCTTAACAAATGGCAGTTCTCATAATTATTTGGGAAACGCCGTTACCTGTTTAAAGTGGAACGATACCCTCAAAACTCGCCAAAATATATAAGTCAAAATCCAGTCTCTGTTGGAGGTGCGAGGAAGTAGAAGGGACCATGATGCATGTTTGGTGGGGCTGTGAAAAAGATTTTTAAAAATGGGGGTGTGTTCATGAGGAATTTAAAAAGATGCTCAAAATTTCTCTAGATGTAAAGAACCAGAGGCATATCTATTGGGTCTAATTGGAAGGGACATCCCACAAGATAAGCAAAGATTATTTTTATATGCAACAGCCTGGCTCTTACTTGCAAAGAATTGGAAAGAAAATTCTACACCCACAAAAGAAGACTGTATTTGTAAATTATCTGAATTTATAGAAATGGCGAAATTAACAGCAGCCATAAGATACCAGACAAATCAGAAACTAAGGCTAGAATGGCAATGTTTTGAAGAGTACATGAGTAAACACTGTTCTAAGGAGAACACGTTGGTATGTATAGATTAAGTTTGTAAAGCAGACGTAGGAAAAATTAATATGTTTAGAACATTAAAGACGAGGTGTTTAAGATGCAATGTAAATAGGAGTGTAAGAAAGTGAGAAGCTTCTGAGATATGATATATAATGAGATGAGGAAAATGTTGAAATATACATTTGCTAAAAAAAAAACCAGAAGCATTTCCACTGGGCATCATTGGTACAGATATTAAAAAAACAAGACTTTAAACTTTTTCAATATGCAGTGACTGCAGCGAGAACTTTAATAGCACAAAAACGGAAACAAGAAGAAACACCGACAAAGGAAGAACGGACAGTGAAATTACTGGAATATGCGGAACTGGATAAAATGACAGGAAGAATCCAAGAACAGCGGGACCAGAAATTCATCAAAGACTGGACTAAATTTACGAATTATTTGAAAGATGATGGTATTCAATCGAATACGCTGATAGGACGGCAAGAAGCTTTGCAGATTAATGAAGAAATATTGTTGTAAATGTGAATCTTATAGTGATTAATTTGAATATGATGGCTTTAAGCAATGATAGATTTAAGAAGTATAGATTAAAGAGATAGAGGTTTGAAAACCATGTGGAGGGTTTGAGGGAAATCATGGCCCTAAAAAGCCAGTGTTAAAATATGGAAGTTAATGTGAAAATTGTTGTTTTTTTGTAATGTCTGCATATAAAACTAATAAAAAAATGATTTTTTTTAAAAAGATGCAACGTAAATAAGAACTTAAAGTTTAAGCGATAATGAGTATTGGAGGAGGGAAGACACATGGGTGTATTAATATTATTATTTTTCTCTTTTCCTTTTCTTTTTTGTTCTTTTCTTTTCTGGGATATTATTTGTATTTCTGCCTGTGTGAATGATCATTGTTTGTTTGTCTGCTTATGAAATAAATAAACTAATTTAAAAATAACAATAAAGTGGAATGATGCAGCTTTAAATGCAAGGTGTGGGTGTGGCCTCAATTTCTCATTTATTCGATCTTTACTCTTCCACATTTTCTCCAGCAATATGCGAACCTTTCTTTTAAATCCTCGTGAAAATTCAAATCGGCATTTAAGTACGAATTTATTCTAATGAACGCATTTCTGCAAGCAATTTTCCTCAACGTACTGCACGTTTTTGATGTTATTTGCATTTTATGCATTTTATATATGCATTTTATGCACCACTTCCCCCAATACAGGCATTTTTGCATAAACCGGCTGGCTGGAGAACCTTACATCGCAAAATTGAATTATGTGTGAATTTCAAAACATGACTTTCAGTTCTCGTATCATTTCAGAAAGTTCAAATTGGACAGATCCACCTTTCAGTGTGAACTAAATTAAATTTACCCCTCAACCAACCACTTCCTAACCCTCCCCCACTGCTGGAATGTGGCCCCCCAATGGGATTATACCAGGGCAATGTGGCCCTCGGTCCAAAAGCAGAGCTGAAGCCATCAAACGAGGCCTACCCAATAATCCCACGCCAGATCAACCTTTAGTTCAAAATCTGCAAAAGGCTCGAACTGACCCCCAACCCCCATCTCACACCCTTGCAAACCCACGAGTCACTTAAGGAGGGAGGATTTGTGTGTTGAGGAGCTGGGGGAATGGCTGCCGATTACAGCGTGCTGCGCCATCGACCCTTCTGTGTCAAGGCCTCCTTCTTTCACGGAGCGGAAAATAAGACTGAAAGACGAAGAAATGCAGGGGACCTTTGTTGAAAGAAAACACATTGCACAGAGAGAGAGAGAGGGAGAGGGAGAGATGCTGGTCACCATGGCAACCAGGGTGGAGTCGGGTACCATCTGAGCGACTCCAAGAACTAAGAGCTGGTTGCATAACATTGCTTCTGAGCCCAGAAGGAACCCTGTTACATAAGCCCCCACTGTCTCCCCTCTTTTCCACCACCCACCCAGTAAGGATGGGTTTGGGTGAAATATGGAAAAGGCGGACAGCAAAATTGCAGGATTCGGCCTGCAGGAACCATTTCTGCTTCCGCTTATCAAAAGACACACACAAATAATAATAATAATAATAATTATTATTATTATTATTATTATTATTATTATTATTATTATTATTATTATTATTTAAGAATCAAAGCAAATACGGCAGACACCACCCCTTGACTGCAGGTTCCAGAGGGGGGGAAAGCTAGAGAAACACACAGAAATGTAAGAACAGCCTGCTGGATCAGGGGCCACCAAGTTCAACATCCTGTTCTCAAAATGGCCAAATATCCCGCAATTCCTAGGAGCCGAGGTAGACTGCCTCTGGTCCTGGAGGTCCGATAAGAAAGCAAGAAGAGACTGGCTTCTAGATCAATCCAATCTAACCCATCACCCTGTTCTCACAGTGGTCAACCAGATGCCTTTATTGGGAAACCCACAAACAGGGCCCAAGCACAAGTTCAACGTTCTCCTGTGGTTCCCATTCTGGCTAGTAGCCACTGATAGCCTCCTCTTGTGTGAATCCTTTTTTAAAGACATCTAGGTTGTTAGCTGTGTATTGTCTCCCTGCTTATTTAACTTATATGCAGAATTCATCATGCGAAAGGCTGGACTGGATGAATCCCAAACCGGAATTAAGATTGCCGGAAGAAATATCAACAACCTCAGATATGCAGATGACACAACCTTGATGGCAGAAAGTGAGGAGGAATTAAGGAACCTTTTAATGAGGGTGAAAGAGGAGAGCGCAAAATATGGTCTGAAGCTCAACATCAAAAAAACTAAGATCATGGCCACTGGTCCCGTCACCTCCTGGCAAATAGAAGGGGAAGAAATGGAGGCAGTGAGAGATTTGACTTTCTTGGGCTCCATGATCACAGCAGATGGTGACAGCAGTCATGAAATTAAAAGACGTCTGCTTCTTGGGAGGAAAGCAACGAGGAACCCAGACAGCATCTTAAAAAGCAGAGACATCACCTTGCCGACAAAGGTCCGTATAGCTAAAGCTATGGTTTTCCCAGTAGTGATGTACGGAAGTGAGAGCTGGACCATCAAGAAGGCTGATCGCCGAAGAATTGATGCTTTTGAATGATGGTGCTGGAGGAGACTCTTGAGAGTCCCATGGACTGCAAGAAGATCAAACCTATCCATTCTGAAGGAAATCAGCCCTGAGTGCTCACTAGAAGGACAGATCCTGAAGTTGAGGCTCCAGTACTTTGGCCACCTCTTGAGAAGAGAAGACTCCCTAGAAAAGACCCTGATGTTGGGAAAGATGGAGGGCACAAGGAGAAGGGGACGACAGAGGACGAGATGGTTGGACAGTGTTCTCGAAGCGACTAGCATGAGTCTGACCAAACTGCAGGGAGGCAGTGGAGGATGGGGTGCCTGGTGTGATCTGGTCCATGGGGTCACGAAGAGTCGGGCACGACTGAACAACTGAACAACAACAGGTTGGGGGCCATCCCTGATTCCTGTGGGAGGGAGTCCCACAGCCTAACAAGAGGTGAAGGGTTTGGGGTTTTTTTAGGATCAGGAACCTGTGTCTATTTCTTGGCTGACAAAGACTACCTTCTGCACTCAGTTCTCAGCTGCGGATGCAGGATGTGGCCATCTCTGAGGCGCGTTCTGTGGTCTCCTAGGAAACTGGCCATGAATGGCTCTTTCCCCGATGGGGAGGCAAGGAAGGACCCCTTTCTTCTGCAGGCGAAAGTGTTGGCGGTGGCCAAATTGGCAGCCATGGCGCAGAGGAGGGGAAACTATTCCAAATCGAAGAGGGTTTGCCGAAAGCCAAGGAGGCAAACCTCTCCGCTATCCTTTTCTATCTCTCTCTCTCCCCTCTTTCAAATGCGGATAATTCTGAGGGGTCCCTCTGGGCCAGACAATACCTTGGAACTTGGCGATGCTCGGATGCGCAGGAAGTTCCGAGGTTCCAACCAGGTTCCAGAACATTCTTATGCAAAGTGGAGTCCGAGTTTGGAGGAGGACAAAAACGGAGGCCGAAACTGGGGAGTCTCGGAGTGTTAGAAACTCAGATATATAATCTCATCGCCAACTGGAACCTTAAATCTAGGTTAAGATGTCTAGGCGCGTTGTTGTTGTTGTTTTACGATGCAATTTGTTATTATCGTCATTATTTTTCATTTCCTTTCTATACCGCTTTCCGTTTTAAAGAAAAAACCTCAAAGCGGTTTTCAACACATTAAAACATCAAATAAAGCAAATTCAGGCTTCCAAGAAAATATTTCAAGTCCTTTTCTCAGGGACATTTGCCCCCCCCCCCCGGTGGATTTGATTTAAATCAAACTGATTTAAATCAAACTGATTTAAATCACAATTTAAATCACTAGTCAGTAAGGCTCAGGGTGGATTTAATTTTTTTTTTAAATCCGATTTAAATTGGATTTTTTAAATTTAAATTGGATTTTTTTTATTTAAAAAATTGGATTTTTTAAAATTTAAATTGGATTTTTTTTATTTAAAAAATTGGATTTTTTAAAATTTAAATTGGATTTTTTTATTTAAATCGGATTTTTTTTATTTAAATCAATTTTTTTAAAAAAATTAAATCCACCCTGAGCCTTACTGACTAGTGATTTAAATCAAATCCACCCTGCCCCCCCATTGATCTACCTACTTATAGAGCTGCCCCATAGCAGGAGGACTCTAGGAAGGCAGGGTGGTGTAGTGGTTAGAGCGTCGGACGAGGACGTGGGAGATCAGAGTTCGAGTCCCCACTCAGTCATGAAGCTCACTGGGCGACCTTGGAGTCAGTCAGTCTCTTGGCCCACCTCACAGGGTCGTTGTAGGGATTAACTGAGGAGGGGGATGGACCATGGACTCCTTGGAGAAAAAGGTGGGAGATAAATGCAACCAATAAGTTCTTCTGCTGACCTGCTTAAGACAGCTGGAGGTGGCAGCCAGAGGGAGATGCCAGTCGCCGATCTGGCATCCAGGAATCTCTGCAGGGACCCACACCAGCTGGAAAACGCACCTGGCACCCGGCTAATTTCTAACACTGGAACCGATGAATGTGTCCTTCTTCAAAACAGCTGCCTCCAGTTTCTATTTCCAATTACCCATATATCTAGCTTTTTCTGTGCAACGCAGGTATGTTGCCTTACACTGAGTCAGGCCATAGGGCTCCATCTAGCTTGGTATTGTCCACACTGACCGACAGCAGCTCTCCCAGTCCTACCTAGAGATACCTCCGGGAGAGGGGACATGGGACCTTTGGCATGCAAAAGCTGACACTCTTTGGCTGACCTGTGGCCCTGCCCTTTGAAAGCAAAGCAATGACCCATTTAAATAGGAAGCGGACTTCTAGGTCAGTGCTGCCCACACTAACTGGCAGCAGCAGTGTTTCAAAACAAGGGTCTTTTCTGAGATGACAGGGGAGACGGACCCTTCTGCATGCAAAGCAGCTGTTCTGCCGCAGAGCCTTTCCCTATCTTAAAAATATAATGAGGTGTGTAGAAATGAAATGAATATTATTATTATTATTATTATTAATAATAATAATAATCTGCAAACTGAAGATAAATTTTGAGCTTCAGCCGGAACTCTGAATACGACAAACAGTGGATGGAACCTAATGAATTGCCTTAAAAACCTTTTTATGTTTCCTGCTTGCAAAACTGCACCTCCAAATTAAAAGAAAATGAAAAAGATTCCGGATTAAAAGCTTTTAGGAAGAGGCCAAGGGAGTAAATCCTTCTGGGAAAGGAAACTCGCCTCTCCCCTTTCAGCCAGGGGGGGGGGCAAGCTCTGCTTCCAAGAGGGATGCATTCAAATTATGGGCAACGACACACACACACACCCCCATCCCAAAGCTCACATCCCTTCCCCATCGCTTGAATCTTTAGAAAGAGAACAGAAGTGAAGAGGGGCGTGCAGTTTCTCTTGACCTAATTCAAGCTGAGCGTGCCTGGGTTTTATATAACGGCTTGGAAAGAAGAGAGAGAAAGAGAGAGCTGGTGGCTGAGAAGGAAAGGCTGAGAAAGGAATCCACAAAGGGATAGAGGGGGGGGGGTTCTGTTTGTTGAGTGAGGGATGAGACAGCTCATATCACTGGCGCCCAAACTTTTTGGGGGGGGGGCCTGCCACCTTGGTTCCACAAATTCATCCCCAGTGCCCCATGCCCAATAAAAAATTATTCAGACGAGCATGTTTGACAAGACTATTGTATTTTAGTATTTTGTTAGAAGCCGCCCAGAGTGGCTGGGGAAACCCAGCCAGATGGACAGGGTATAAATAGTAAATTATTATTATTATTATTATTATTATTATTATTATTATTATTATTATTATTATTATTATTATTATAGCAGTTTGCACGACCCACCAAGAAAAATAATCATCGGCTTGTAGCATTGGGAGGGACCCCGGGGGGTCTTCTCGTCCAACCCTCTGCAACGCAGGAATCTCAACTAAAGCATACATACAGGATCATAGAAACAGTAACATTCAAAGCAGTTATAGGTAGGTAGCCGTGTTGGTCTGCCATAGTCAAAACAAAATAAAATAAAATAATTCCTTCCAGTAGCACCTTAGAGACCAACTAAGTTTGTTCTTGGTATGAGCTTTCATGTGCATGCACACTTCTTCAAAGAATTGATGCTTTTGAATTATGGTGCTGGATGAGACTCTTGAGAGTCCCATGGACTGCAAGAAGATCAAACCTATCCATCCTTAAAGAAATCAGCCCTGAGTGCTCACTAGAAGGACAGATCCTGAAGTTGAGGCTCCAGTACTTTGGCCACCTCATGAGAAGAGAAGACTCCCTAGAAAAGACCCTGATGTTGGGAAAGATGGAGGGCACAAGGAGAAGGGGACGACAGAGGATGAGATGGTGGGACAGTTTTCTCGAAGCGACTGGCATGAGTTTGGCCAAACTGCGGGAGGCAGTGAAGGATAGGCGTGCCTGGCGTGCTCTGGTCCATGGGGTCACGAAGAGGCGGACACGACTGAACGACTGAACGACAACGAAGGTGCTACTGGAAGGAATTTTTTTATTTTATTCAAAGCAGTGACAATTAGTAGCCCACTTACTCAAAAATCCAACTGAAACTTAGTTTAATTAATTCAACAAAATCAAAGAAACTGACCCAGTGATGCCAGCTTTTCACACAGTCCTTTACACCCTCCCCTGCTGTCACCTTATTTTTTTTAGCACCCCGCCTAGATAACCACACTTTGGGAACCCCCTGGGTATTTCCACCCTGAGAAACTCGCACACTTCCAAACACCCAAATGGCAAGAGCAAACCCCCCTCCCCACAAAAAATAGCCCACACCTCAGATCTTGTGGCTCTCTCAACACCACCCATATCGAGAGATAGTAATGGTGCTTGGAACACACACAGAGAGGCTGATTCTCTGCGGACACTTCTGTTTCTGCCCCCCCACATCTTGAGCCCTCATCAGTCTAAGCAAAGAACTTTGATGGACTGAACCAAATGCATCCCATTTCTAGAAAGGGCAAAGGCAGCGAGGCTTGGCAACAATAGCCCCTTCCTGACACACAAACACACACCCCATCCCGCCCCCCAGATATTGGTATTCTGAACCAGGCACTTCCTGGCATTCACTATCTCCAGAAAGTCCAACCCCCCTGCGATGCAGGAATCTTTCACCCAACGTGGGACTCGAACCCACGACCCTGAGATTCAGAGTCTCATGCTCCGGCCGCTGAGCTTGCAGAAGCATCTTCCAGGACCCATAAGCCCCCTTTTAAAATTAACTCGTCCTCCGAAACACTAGGACGCACACAGTTTATGAAGGCTGCTTCCCTTTATTTCCGTCCTTTAGGAATTCAGGGTGGTCTGGGACTTCATCAGTTTAAAGGCGAGCGAGAGGCAACAAGAAAGAGGTTTGTAAAACATTCGCGTCACGGAGAAAGTGGGTGGATGAAAGCTTCTCTCAGAACTGGTGGACGTCCCAGGAAGCTGAATGTTGGAAGAATCGAGGCACGCAAGAGGAAGCCTTCGCACAGCGCAGTTCAACTGCGAAAATCCCTCCCTCCCGCAGGAGGGAGTGATAGGCACCAATTTGGAAGGTCGGCGGTTCGAATCCCCGCAATGACGGGGTGAGCTCCCGTTGCTCGGTCCCTGCTCCTGCCCACCTAGCAGTTTGAAAGCACGTCAAAGTGCGAGTAGATAAATAGGTACCACTCCGGCGGGGAGGTAAATGGCGTTTCCGTGCGCTGCTCTGGTTCGCCAGAGGTGGCTTAGTCCTGCTGGCCACATGACCCGGAAGCTGTACGCCGGCTCCCTCGGCCAGTAACGCAAGATGAGCGCCGCAACCCCAGAGTTGTCCGCGATTGGACCTAATGGTCAGGGGTCCCTTTACCTTTACCTTTAAAAGAGGACTGGGTCATGAGTCGACAGTGTGATGCAGCAGCTAAAAAAGCCAATGCAATTCTGGGCTGCATCAACAGGAGTATAGCATCTAGATCAAGGGAAGTAATAGTACCACTGTATTCCGCTCTGGTCAGACCTCACCTGGAATACTGTGTCCCGTTCTGGGCACCACAGTTCAAGAAGGATACTGACAAGCTGGAAGGTGTCCAGAGGAGGGCAACCAAAATGGTCAAAGGCCTGGAAACGATGCCTTAGGAGGAACGGCTTAGGGAGCTGGGTATGTTTAGCCTGGAGAAGAGAAGGTTAAGGGGTGATATGATAGCCATGTTCAAATATATAAAAGGATGTCATATAGAGGAGGGAGAAAGGTTGTTTTCTGCTGCTCCGGAGAAGTGGACACGGGGCAATGGATTCAAACTACAAGAAAGAAGATTCCACCTAAACCTTAGGAAGAACTTCCTGACAGTAAGAGCTGTTCGACAGTGGGATTTGCTGCCAAGGAGTGTGGTGGAGTCTCCTTCTTTGGAGGTCTTTAAGCGGAGGCTTGACAGCCATCTGTCAGGAATGCTTTGATGGTGTTTCCTGCTTGGCAGGGGGTTGGACTGGATGGCCCTTGGGGTCTCTTCCAACTCTAGGATTCTATGACTCATGGAGGAAGATAAGACCACTATCGCTCTGCCTCCACAGTTGGACTCGGAGGCAGCAATGCTTCTGAATGCCACTTGCTGGAAAACCGCAGGGGGGGGGAGAGTGTTTTCTCTCCTTCTTTGTTTAAAAATCACGCCAGCTATGTGCACCCACCCCCTCACCCACCTCCACCCCGGCCGATATTTTGTGGGGTGCATCACTCTTGTCCCACCACAGAGCCCTGCCTACTCTTGCATTCCACAGACTGGAGAGAGAGAGAGAAAGAGAGAAGGAAGAAAGGGGAGAGAAAGAGAACAGTATAAACAGCTCCTGTGTGCATACGCCAGGGGAAGATTTTTGGGCAGGTGTCCAGCAAAAGAAGCCGGCGCCCCTCCAACACAACAGGGCTGTCTTGGTACGTCGGTTTTGACATATCTTGATTTATTTAGTAGATGTGTATCCCTCCTTTTAGGAATCTTTCCTTACACGAGAAAACCACACCCACTCACCGGTGGATAGGAACCAGAGATGCTTGCCTGATGCTGCTGAGCCATCTAGCTCAGTCATGTCCACACTGACTGGCAGCAGCAGCTCTCCAGGGTTTCAGGCAAAACGCTCCTGGCGCCTGGCTAATTTCTAGCACTGCGGCCATTGTAAGGGGAGGACGTTGGACCTGATCCAGGATGACCCTTCTTCAGTAATGCTCTCCTTTCTTGCAGCTCAATCCCCAGGGGGCATCTCCAGGTAGGGCTGAGAGATATCCCCTCCCCCTCTGAAATCCAGGAGGAGGAGAAGAAGAGTTTGGATTTGATATCCCGCTTTATCACTCCCCGAAGGAGTCTCAAAGCGGCTAACATTCTCCTTTCCCTTCCTCCCTGTGAGGTGAGTGGGACTGAGAGACTTCAGAGAAGCGTGACCAGCCCAAGGTCACCCAGCAGCTGCATGTGGAGGAGCGGAGACGTGAACCCGGTTCACCAGATTACGAGTCCACCGCTCTTAAGCACTACACCACACTGGCTCTCAGTGTAGACAAAACTGAGCTAGATGGATTAAGGGTCTAAGGCAGTGGCCTCGATTAAATTAGCTGTTTATGCAAAAGCATGAGGACTAGCTGGGTGATTCTCAAGGACCCTCTCAAATCTACAATCCTGAGATTCTATCTATGACTCCCCCCCCTTTTTTTGGCCTGATCTAGCTGCTGCAGGGCTGTTCTCATGGGCTACAACCAACGTACAACTCCCCATCTATGAGATGCTGTCCCCAGGGAGGTCCGGCTGGTGCCTTTCATTATACAGTGGTACCTTGGTTTGCAGACGTTTTTTAATACAAACACGTCAAACCCAGAAGTGCGTGTCCCGGTTTGCAACCTTTTTTTTTGGGATTACAACCCATTTTTTTGGGATTACGAACAAATTCTTTTTGGAGGCCCCACTGGCGAAAGCGTGCCATGGGTTACGAACGGTTTCAGCTTAAGAACGGACCTCCGGAGCGAATTAAGCTCGTAACCAGAGGTACCACTTACAGGTAGGTAGCTGTAGTGTACACCTTTAGGCGTCAGGCCTTGGGCTGATTGGCATCCGACGTCCTTTTAAATGTATCGTGGGAGGGGACATTATTGGGGTGGGGGTCGGTTCTTATTTTTAGTATGCAGTTTGTGGTGTGTTTTTTTTTTAAATTGTAATTTTATGTTGTAAACCGCCCTGAGATCTACTGATAAAGGGCGATATAGAAAATTTAATAATGATAATTGCAATAGGGTCTACCTTGAGTAGAATCATAGAATCACGGAACTGTACAGTTGGAAGGGACCCCAAGGGTCATCAAGTCCAACCCCCTGCAATGCAAAAATTATATTTATTTCTCTATGTCTGTCTGTCTGTTTATCTATCTATCTATTATTCCCCGCCCATCTGACTCGGTTTCCCCAGCCACTCTGGGTGGCAGGCAGCATATACAAAAAATATAATAAAACATTATACATTTAAAAAACCTCCCTATTTAGGGCTGCCTTCAGATCTTCTGCAGCTGCACAGTTTCTTTTTCCCTTGACTTCCGATGGGAGGGCGTCCTCATCAGTTCGATGCAGCTGTGATTTCCACAAATGTACCTTGCCATCTTAAAGGGGGCGCGCCAGGGAACCGTGCAAGGCTACGAAACTCAGAGTCTATTGTTATCTAACTGCATCGCTCTGCCTGTTCAGCATAAAACACACAGACACAATCCTACAGTCCACATTCCCAAGAGGGAGAAGCTCAGACAAGCAGAGCATCTGCTTTGAGTGCACAAGGTCTTACAGTTCAATCCCTGGCTTCTCCAGATGAGGCCAGGAGGAGACGCCCTGCATGGAAACTCTGGAGGGCAGCTGCCGGCCAGTGCAGACGATACTGAGCTCAGTGGGCCAAAGAAGGGTCTGACTTGGTATAAGGCAGCATCCCATTTCCCTAAAGAAATGGGATTGGAGGGAGAATTGCAACCACAGCGGGTGGCGCTGTGGGTTAAACCACAGAGCCCAGGGCTTGCCGATCAGAAGGTTGGCGGTTCGAATCCCCACAACGGGGTGAGCTCCCGTTGCTCGGTCCCAGCTCCTGCCCACCTAGCTGTTCAAAAGCACGTCAAAGTGCAAGTATAGATAACTAGGTACCACTCCGGCGGGAAGGTAAACGGCATTTCCATGCGCTGCTCTGGTTCGCCAGAAGCGGCTTAGTCATGCTGGCCACATGACCCAGAAGCTGTATGTCGGCTCCCTCGGCCAATGAAGCGAGATGAGCGTCTCAACCCCAGAGTCGGACACGACTGGACCTAACGGTCAGGGGTCCCTTTAACTTACCTCTAGCCCAAAGTCTGCACAGAATGTACAAGGAATTTTATATGCTCGTTGGGGGCTACCACCAACAAGCCTCTGTTGTCACCTTCAGCTGGAAGCTTGGTTTCAAAAGCACCAGCACAGCAGGCGCACTGCTGCCCAATGAGCATGGGCAAAGGGCTCCTTCGCTCGACCCTTCTCCCAGGCCCTGAAAGCGAGGGTGCGAAGCACAAGGCACCACGACGTGGCTCAGAGCACCGCCCACATCGCTGGGATGAGTTCTGGATTCGAGGGAGGGGTGACAACAATTCCTACCCTGCTCCTGTTGGCAGTGGGAAGGTAAACCGGTTAAACGCCTTGTACCCTAAGCCAATGGAGGCGTTCTTGACAGGAGCCAGATGGCATCAGCTCTGCCAACTCACCACGAAGCAGGGGGCAGATAGTAAGGGGGCCACAATGCCTTCCGCCCCAGCAAGATTATGTCCCAGCTGGAGATTCCCCTCCGTCTCAAGGGTTTGGCTGGATCAGGCCAAAGGGGGCCCCATCTAGTCCAGTACCCTGTTCCCACAGTGGCCAAATGCCCTTAAGAACCTAGGAATCAAGATAGACTGCCTCTGGACCTGGAGGTTCCATAAGAAGAGCCCTGCAGCTGGGTGGCGCCATGGTCCAGCGTCCTGCCTACTCAGCGGCCAAGCAAGTGCCCCTAAGGGAAGTCCTCAAACAGGACTTTCAACCAGTATTCAAAATTAGCCAGGCACCAGGCATATCTTGCACCTGACTATTGGCCAAGTGAAGATGCCTGGGCACCACGATGGCACCTGACATCTCCCCCATCTAGGGATCCTTGGATCTGCACTGTTTTCAAACACCAATACCGCCCCCTCCTGTAGCATTCTCTCCAATATATTTTATCTGCACAACCGGAATGAATTTCAGGAACCAAAACGCTTTTTCTGTGCAGCCTGAGCAGCAGCAGTGAACAGTGTTATAGTGAATTGTTGTCGCTTGCCTTCAGTTGCCCTGTTCAGAGTTGGGAAGAATATTCCTACGTTATGAATGGTCTCAGTCACCATTACGAAGAAGAGGTCGGAACAGGCCAATAGATGTGTGGACTGTCTTTGGATCAAGTGAGTATTCTTCTTTAAGTTTCAGGTAGGCAGCCGTGTTGGTATGCCATAGTCAAAACAAAATTAAAAATTAAAAAATCCTTCCAGTAGCACCTTAGAGACCAACTAAGTTTGTTCTTGGTATGAGCTTTCGTGTGCATGCACACTTCTTCAGATACACTGAAGCAGAAGTCACCAGACCCTTATATATAGTGAGAGAGTGAGGAGGGGTATAACTCAGAAGGGGGGTGGGAATGGGGGATTGGCTGATGGGTGTGGAAAACCTGTTGATGACTGTTAACGACTGCAATTAGTCCTAAAAGAAAAAGCAAGGGGTGAGACTTTAGAGCTGTCTTGCCCAAAAAATGGCAACCAGGCATTCCATTTTGGCCACTGCAACCTTGGTTTAAGCCTTAAGGAGACTTTTGTTCGTTCGTTTGTTTATCTGAGTTTCTAACCCTGCTTTCAACCCAAACAAGTTCATATAGTTTTAGCGAACTCTGGCACGTTAACCCTACTGCTAGTTACAGGTAGGTAGCCTACTGCTTTGTCCACAGAGTTTTCTTGGCAGAGATACTGGAATGGCTTACCAGTTCCTTCTCCAGGTGGATAACATTTAGTCTAAATTCTCCGCTATGACCTGTCCCATCTTGGACCATAAAGAAGACCTGACCATAAAGAAGACTGATCGCCGGAGAATTGATGCTTTTGAATTATGGTGCTGGAGGAGACTCTTGAGAGTCCCATGGACTGCAAAAAGATCAGACTTATCCATCCTTAAAGAAATCAGCCCTGAGTGCTCACAGGAAGGGCAGATCCTGAAGTTGAGGCTCCAGTACTCTGGCCGCCTCATGAGAAGAGAAGACTCCCTGGAAAAGACCCTGATGTTGGGAAAGATGGAGGGCACAAGGAGAAGGGGACGGCAGAGGACGAGATGGTTGGACAGTGTTCTCGAAGCGACTGGCATGAGTTTGGCCAAACTGCGGGAGGCAGTGGAGGATAGGCGTGCCTGGCGTGCTCTGGTCCATGGGGTCACGAAGAGTCGGACACGACTGAACGACTGAACAACAAAAACAAGCCTACTGCTGTTACACCTAGTTGGATCCGAAGACGATAAGTCCTCTGGAAAAGGGTGTGACTGGGGCACAGAGTGAACACCAAGTTCCAGCAACTTTCTCCCATTTTCCATCCCTCACCCATAAACAGAAATCCTGCAAGACGGGTGCAAACACGGAAAATAAACAGAATTTATCAACTCTGAAATTCGGGATACGGCAGGTCCAAAAATGTAAATGTTCACCGCTTAATACTGACAGTTCTCTCCTCAGGCTGCCCTGCACTCCGTATTTAAAAAGAAATGCCTCAGATTCCAACCCTACTCACTAAAATATGAACACCACAACAATATCTCTAAATGATGCTCACTGTAATCATTTTTTGGAATTGCAAAATACACACAACGTATTCCATTTCTGCCAGCCTCCATGAATTATGGTACTGGAGCTCCATCCACTTGTGAGTCCTCCTGTTCCCACCCACCAATGCCAGCACCACGTGGCTTCAGCGTACTGGCTACCTTGAGGTCTAGAAACTTGGGGTGTTTGGTTGTTGTTGTTTTTTTTAAAAAAAAGTGAGGGCGGGTAAGGAAAACTGAGTTAAAATTCTCCAGGGTGTGATTTCCCTTCTTGAGGCCGATTATTGTAGTTTCATAAATGTCAGAACAGAATCCACATCACCCTAGCTGCAATATTTATGTAATTGCTTTTAAACATATATATATCTGGGTTTGTCTGGGGCTTTTGGGGAAGGGGGGGGTTTGCAACACAGCTGCCAAAGCACACCATTCCTCTTGCAAGCTGGGGGGTGGGGGCTGTGACATGCCAAAGCCACACTTCCCCGCAAACCCTTTGCTGCGCTCATTTTGCAGAATCACAGAATTGCAAAGCTGGAAGGGAGCACAATAATAATAATAATAATAATAATAATAATAATAATAATAATAATAACAATAATTTTATTTATACCCCGCCCTTCCCAGCCAGAAAACCGGGCTCAGGGCGGCTAACATCAATTAAAATCACAGCAAGAAACATAAAAACGATCAATTTAAAATAACAGATTAAAATACAAATTTAAAATTCAATTAAAACTGCAGGTCTCAATTTCAAAATATCCCACCAATAAAAGATGAAGCATAAATATCAAACAGAAACCAACCCAAAGGCCAGGTGGAACAGCTCCGTCTTGCAGGCCCTGCGGAAAGATGCCAAATCCTGCAGGGCCCTGGTCTCTTGTGATAGGCTGTTCCACCAAGTCGGGGCCAATATTGAGAAGGCCCTGGCCCTAGCTGAGGCCAACCTAACGTCTTTGTTGCTCGGGACCTCCAAAAGGTTATTATTTGAGGACCTTAAGGTCCTACATGGGACATACCAGGAGAGGCGGTCCCTTAAATACGAGGGTCCTAAACCGCATAGGGCTTTAAAGGTCAAAACCAGCACCTTAAACCTGATCCTGTACTCCACCGGGAGCCAGTGCAGCTGGTAAAGCACTGGATGAATGTGGTCCCGCGGCAAGGACCCCGTAAGGAGCCTCGCCGCGGCATTCTGCACCCGCTGGAGTTTCTGGGTCAGTCTTAGGGGCAGCCCCGCGTAGAGCGAGTTACAATAATCAAGTCTGGAGGTGACCGTCGCATGGATCACTGTGGCCAGATCAGGGCGAGAGAGGTAGGGGGCCAACTGTTTAATACGGCGGAGATGGAAAAATGCCAAGGGCGGCAACACGATCACAGGGCAGGGTGGATTTGATTCAAATCAAACCGATTTAAATCACGATTTAAATCACTAGTCAGTAAGGCTCAGGGTGGATTTAAATTTTTTAAAATCCGATTTAAATAAAAAAAATCTGATTTTTTTAAATTTAAATCTGATTTTTTAAATTTAAATCTGATTTTTTTTATTTAAATCAGATTTTTTAAATTTAAATCTGATATTTTATTTAAATCGGATTTTTTAATTTAAATCAGATTTTTTTTATTTACATCGGATTTTTTGATTTAAATCCACTAGCCTTACTGACTAGTGATTTAAATCGTGTTTTAAATCGGTTTGATTTAAATCAAATCCACCCTGTCACAGGGCCTTTTCTGCACTGGCTCCCCATCTGTGGAATGCTCTCCCCAGGGACGTTCGCCTGGCACCTTCATTATATGTACCGTGGATAGGCAAACTAAGGCCCGGCCCAATCGCCGTCTCAATCCGGCCCGCAGACAGTGCAGGAATCAGCGTGTTTTTACACGAGTAGAATGTGTCCTTTTATTTAAAATGCATCTCTGGGTTATTTGTGGGGCCTAAGGAATTCGTTCATTTCCCCCCCCCCAAAAAAAAATATAGTCCGGCCCCCCACAAGGTCTGAGGGACAGTGAAAACTGCTGAAAACGTTTGCTGACCCCTGATATATACCTTTAGGTGCCTGGCAAAAAACGTTCCTCTTCAGCCAGGCCTTTGGCTAATTGACACCCAACACCCTTTTAAATGTGTTGCGGGAAACGTGATTATCGGTTTAGTTTTTGTTCTTATTTTTATTATCGAATCAAATCAAATCAAATTATTTTTATTATGCGGTTTGTGTTTTTTGTGAACCTTCCTGAGACTTGCAGATATAGGGTGCTACGATGATGATGATGATGATGATGATAATAATAATAATAATAATAATAATAATAATAATAATAATAATAATAATGTTGGGGGTGTGGGAATCTTCCACCCAGCGTGAGGCTCAAACCCACGACCCTGGGATTAAGAGTCTCATGCTCTACCAACTGAGCTATGAAAATAACGATACGGATTTAAAACCGGTGGGGGGAACCTGTCCACAAAGGAAAAAGCTAATGGGTTCAAATTCAGGATTCACCCAGTGGAGTCCGTTTCTTACGCTACAGGAGATATTTAGAAGGCAAGACCTTCTAAATTATTAGCCACTGCCAAGCTGTGGTCTTGAGTTACCGCCATAACCTAGGAAGTTCTGGCACTGGGGGGGGGGGGGGGAAGGGGATTCTTCATGTTTTTTTAAAACTGAATGGCTGTTGGCAGGTGTTGAGAAGCGCATCAGTTATAGGGTGGCACCATTCGCACCAGAGTCCAGAAAGGTAAGGGGAACCTTTCTGGATAGTGCAAGTGCCAAACCCCAGGGGTGCAGACCGGAAGGAATGCTTTAAAAAAAAAATCTGGACATTGTAGATTTGTCCTGGTCTGGTGCAAGTAATATATTTCATAAATAATTACATAAATAATAATAATTATTATTATTTATTATTATAGTTGCATGATTCAACCTCATACTGTATTGCGATTGCCACGGGCTATAAACAATAAAAATCTATTGGAATTGACTCTCAGGTGATAGGAAGCCTCTTTGATTTGGGGGGAGAGATATCGCAGAACATCTGTGCTGCCGTGCATGCAGGAAATCTCAGGTTAACTCTCTGGCAGCATATCCAGGTAGGGCCAGAAACCCCAGCGGGACACTGCCGGTCAGTGATGAGCTAGATGGAACAGCAGAAGGCAGCTTTCTGTTTAATCCAGTCCATGAGGACTAGAATCTTGCTCTGTTTTTAAGGGAAGGGCACAGCTCCGGGGTGGGGCACCAGCTTTGCATGAAGTAAGTCTCAGGTTCAAGTGCTCTCATCTGGGGGGGGGGCAGGACCCCCGTCTTAAATCCTAGAGAGCCACTGCTGCCAGCCAGTGTAGACAGTACAGAAATAGATGGATCAGTGGGTTGGTTTGTGGCAGCCGCCGGGAAGATCCTCTGCCTGAAGCCCCGGAGAAAGGCTGCCAGCCAGTGCAGCAATAATGAGCCAAGGTGCACAAGGGCCTGACTCCACAAAAACACACACAGAGATAAGAGACCAGCGTCCATCCCAGGCCCTCCTGCATGCATCCTGACCTTGCCTGGATATTGCCCTTTCAAATGCATGCGTTGGAAGCTGGGGGGGGGGGCGAGTAATTCCCTCCTCCTCCTCCCCAACCCCTTAATGGCTCCCTGGGCAGATGCAGCAACCTCCTGCTGAAAAGGCAACGCACCTAATTATTCTTATTATTTTTAGCAAGACAACGCACAGAGGACAACCCTCCCGGTGCCCCGACTACTGCTGCCGCCGAAACCGACATGCAAACAAACAAACAAACCCTTGACGTTGTTGCAATGCTTTCAAGAACCCAGCTCGGCTCGCATGCAAATCTCCTTAAAGCTTTGCAAATCCTGGCTGATCTCTTCGGCGACGCTGTGTTTCCCAGGCTCCTTGGCCATTTCCACCAGCCGCTTCCCTTCCTCTTTGCACAGACCTTCCTATTACCTCCACCCCCCCCCCCGCCTCCATTTCTCTTCCCTGGAAACGCATCCCTGGTGCAAAAAATGTAAACGCGCACGAAACCAGAGCATCTCACCTCATTTATCCGCGAGGACCAGTCAGGCTCCGAGAGATGGCAAAAGATGGTTAAGAGAAGGGAGGAAGGAAGGAAGGAAAGAAAGAGCAGGCTCAATATCTGTCTAGGAACTGCATGCAATGTTCACCCCACCCCAAACCAACCCACTTTCTGCTGCTGTGATTCTGTCCAGCTGACATTCCCCCCCCCCCTATGAGAGCTGTAGGGATTTCAGCCCCAGGTTTCCTTCCTGCCTTCAGAAATTCACCTCTGCAAACGGGGAGGAGGAGGGGGAAGAGGAGAGGAGAGCTGGCTTTGCCTTCACATCAAATCCCTCCTTGTGGGAGGAGGGTCTGTGGCACATGACGGACAGGTGGAGGAGGAGGAGGAGGAGGAGAAAAAGCAGCGGGGGGGGGGGCGGGGGGAGAAAGAGGAGGAGGGTTATAGGACAACCCCCCAGCAGGTGTGCTGGCGGCAGTAAGTCTTGAGCAGAGGTGTCCAAATCATGTTTCCCCCAGTTTAAAGCTGGTTGTTGTTTTTTAAAGGCCTGCATGAAAATTATAATAGTGCAATTGCAATTTAATGCACACATTTTTTCATGCAGAACAGCTCCCTCCCCCACTCTTACAAGATGCAATTTCTCCATATCATTTTCACTATTCTTATTGTAGCCTTTGCTTTTTTAAAAAAATAAGATTTATTGGTATTTCCACACAAAATAACAAATAAAAACATACATTCTACATATAAAACAAACACACCACAACATACAAATAACAAATAAAACTAATACATACCTATCACCCTACAAAAACACTAAAACACACCAATCTGATTATTATAAACTTGTTTCAAATCTTTCTTGGGGGGACTTCCTCACGTTCTCTCTTCTGCGTTCAATTCTAATTTACTTTAGTAACTTTGTAACTATTTTAACAATCATTCACCATTATTCTTAATCTTCAATTAACATCTTATCCTATCTCTATCTACTTATTCATAACCATAACTTCTAATATAAAAAACAAATTCTTAACTTCTTATATACTATTTTAACCTAACATTGTATAGCTATCGCCTTGTGGCCTTTGCATCCCTGTTTGCCTGTGGAATCTTGAGGACACCAAAAAGCACAGCTGTCAACTTTTCCCCTTTTCTTGCGAGGAATCCTATTCGGAATAAGGGAATTTCCCATTTTTTTTTAAAAAAAAAAAGGGAAAAGTTGACAGCTATGCAAGAGATGGATGCCATCTGCCTTTGAGGATTCGCAGTGCAGACCCCCAATGATGGACAACAGCTTTTCCCCTCTTTAGTTCTGATAGTTCAAAACTACTTCCCTGCGCGTGGAGTACGGAGATAGGCTGGACCGGTACGTCCACCTTGCATTGCTGATATCATTACACATTTGGAAGCCCAAGGTAATGTCAGGCAGGAACACTGGTCAAAGGCCTGGAAACGATGCCTTATGAGGAACGGCTTAGGGAGCTGGGTATGTTTAGCCTGGAGAAGAGAAGGTTAAGGGGTGATATGATAGCCATGTTCAAATATATCAAAGGATGTCATATAGAGGAGGGAGAAAGGTTGTTTTCTGCTGCTCCAGAGAAGCGGACACGGGGCAATGGATTCAAACTACAAGAAAGAAGATTCCACCTAAACCTTAGGAAGAACTTCCTGACAGTAAGAGCTGTTGGACAGTGGGATTTGCTGCCCAGGAGTGTGGTGGAGTCTCCTTCTTTGGAGGTCTTGTAGCGGAGGCTTTACAGCCACCTGTCAGGAATGCTTTGATGGTGTTTCCTGCTTGGCAGGGGGTTGGACTGGATGGCCCTTGGGGTCTCTTCCAACTCTAGGATTCTATGATTCTATGATTCTATGATCCTTGTTGACCTTGTTGAAGTGCCGGTCATTCTTGGGCACATGCCTGCAAGGAGAGTAGTACCAGGGGAAGTGAGGGAACCATGAGTGAATGGAGAAATTAGGATCAGAACTCTACAAAAGACAAATTTAGTTAGGGAGGAAAAGCCAGGAACGTGGGCTGGAGTATTTCTAGGTCTGCTGGGCAGAGGAAGAATAAGAATAATAATAATAATAATAATAATAATAATAATAATAATAATAAAATTTTTATTTATACCCCGCCCCCCCCCTTCCCGATTCAAAAGCCGGGCTCAGGGAAGCTAACAACAAATATAAAACATTGATTAAAAACAACTTTAAAAACAGCTTAAAAACAGCATAAAGTACCGTATTTTCCAGCGTATAAGACGACTGGGCGTATAAGACGACCCTCAACTTTTCCAGTTAAAATATAGAGTTTGAGATATACTCGACCGCAGATTCTCCACCCGGCGTATAAGACAACCCCCGACTTTTGAGAAGATTTTCCTGGATTAAAAAGTAGTCTTATACGCCAGAATATACACAACATAAATGTGTGATCGCCAGGGCTAACTGGCCAAGTTAGTCCTGCTAGGGCCAGCAAGGAGACCAGGGAAGAGTTTAAATGTGGGGTTCTCAGAAGGCTTTCTTCATAGAAAAAGGGAAGGGGAAAAGGAATGAATGATCAGGCTAAATTGAAGGCCAGGCGGAATATCTCTGTCTTACAGGCCTTGTGGAAGGAGATTGAGTCCTGCAGGGCCCTAGTCTCGTGGGACAGAGCATTCCACCAGGTCGGGGCCATCACTGAAAAGCCGGCGTACAGCTTCCGGGTCATGTGGCCAGCACGACAAAGCCACTTCTGGCGAACCAGAGCAGCGCACAGAAACGCCGTTTACCTTTATCTACTTGCACTTTGACGTGCTTTTGAACTGCTAGGTGGGCAGGAGCTGGGACCGAGCAATGGGAGCTCACCCTGTCACAGGGATTCGAACCACCGACCTTCTGATCAGCAAGCCCTAGGCTCTATGGTTTAACCCACAGCGCCACCTGGGTCCCTATAACCAACATACTTAAATCTAATTAGTGCATGAAGGGGTTAAGACCATAGAGTAAGCTGTCCTGCCAGACTTAGCTCACCTTGGGAGGGACTAGGTAATCAAGGCTTTGTTCCCTTCCAGTCTATGCGTGTGAAGAGGCTAGCTGGGTTGCTCCAGCTTAGTGACTCTCACAAACAGTTCTTGTGTTTCTGTACCAACAATTCAGGAACTTTCGCCACTAAGCCAAGTTTTAGTGCCTATGCAACTGTTTCTGAATGCTGTATGGAATCTGACCTTTGAAGAATTTGTAAGTAAACCATTCTTAACTTACCGAACATGTGGTCTTTTCCTATGCTGCCGGAAGAGGGAAGCTTTGACATTCACAAGGGTGTATTTTAAAGGTCTAACAGTCTATTCTTCCACATACGTATTTTGTGTAGACTCACTCACTCACACACACACACACACACACACACAGGTTGTTCCCTCATATTTGAGAAGGCAAAATCTAACAGTCCCTTCGGATCTGTCTCTGGTGATGTGGATCCATTACAAGTCAGAAATTAGAAGTGAAGTGAAGTATGTCCAGCTGGAGAAAAGCCAAGAGAAGCCAAGGTGAGTAGAATTACCTGGTAATTGGGAAAGCTTTGCAAATCTATCCATTTCTGTTTTTCTCAGTTACAGGTAGGTAGCTGTGTTGGTCTGCCATAGTCAAAACAAAATAAAATAAAAAATTCCTTCCAGTAGCACCTTAGAGACCAACTAACTAACATACCAAGAACAAACTTACTTGGTCTCTAAGGTGCTACTGGAAGGAATTTTTTATTTTGTTTTGTTTTTCTAAGTTTATCATTCTTTCATTTTCAGTGCTCCACATTTCCACCTCAGTTTGTGATTTTGAAGTGGGGGGGGGGGAATCCTCATGAAAACCCACCAGCGTTTTGTGTGAACGAGTCCTTTCTCTCTGAATCTACTGCCGATCTCACTGGGGCAGATCCTGAATTTTAGTGCCATTTGAAAAGGGAGAAAAATTTCTATCCACTCCATTTCATTCTTCTTCCACCAGAGGGCTGTTGAAGGACATTCTATTTTCTATGCGATTCAGTATAAACACCCAGAGTCAGTAGCAGCTTTTATGCTAAGTGGCCTGGGGGGGACAAAAAATGAAAATGAGATAAATGATTCTGTAATTCAGGATTGTTTCTCTCTTGCTCCTTTCCCTCTTTCTTTCCATGTTCAGCCCAAAAGCCCAGATCACAGCAGCAGAGGGATGAAACAACTGGAACCACAATTGAACTATAAAATGGTGGTGTCCTTGAGTCAAAATGAGAGTACCCCCAAACATTTTTAAAGAAAAAAAGCAGTGTGTGTGTGTGTGTGGTTTTTATTAAATTTTCCGTTTTACAATTTAGAGTATTCATTTATACAAACCTTAAAATACCAATGACTTCCCTTCTTCTCTTTCCATGGTTCATTTTAAAGGTAAAGGTAAACGTATCCCTGACCATTAGGTCCAGTCGCGGACGACTCTGGGGTTGCGGCACTCATCTCGCTTTATTGGCCGAGGGATCCGGCGTACAGCTTCCGGGTCATGTGGCCAGCATGACTAAGCCGCTTCTGGCGAACCAGAGCAGCGCACGGAAACGCCATTTACCTTCCCGCCGGAGTGGTGCCTATTTATCTACTTGCACTTTGATGTGCTTTCGAACTGCTAGGTGGGCAGGAACTGGGACCGAGCAACGGGAGCTCACCCTGTCGCGGGGATTCGAACCGCTGACCTTCTGATCGGCAAGCCCTAGGCTCTGTGGTCTAACCCACAGCGCCACCCGCGTCCCATGGTTCATTTTACATAACAGAAATCCTTGCATATTTTATATAAACTAAACCATTCGGTATTCCATTATTATTACTTCCATCAAAACTTCCAGGGTGGAAGGGAAAGCACTTAAAATACTGATCAACTAGCGGCGGGCGGCTCAGTTTATATAGTGACGTGGAACTCACTAGACCCCTCTAGAAGATTCCCTCTTCTCTCTGCTAGAGCCCGCTAGAGACCTCTCCCTCCCTTGAATCCCACTGGCTGGCTGACATAGATTCCTCTACCAGTCGCTACGTGGCTCTAGATACTTCTCGGTTTTTACACCATTTCAGTGTGTTAAACCACTGATCACTCGCCATTGCCCTACCTAATTTTATTTCGTTTCATCACTTTATAACCATTTAATATTTTTTTTTGCTTCTGGGGAGGGGCAGCTGCCCCCCCTGCCCCTCGCTGGGTACGACCATGGATGCTTTAATTGAGATTCCTGCAGTGTAAGGGGTTGAACTAGAGGACCCTTGGGGGTCCCTTCCAACTCTATGACTCTATATGCTGTTCAATGGGCTCATACACATTCCTCACTCCTCTCACCCTAAATACATATTGCAATTCCAATCAACACTGGGCAAGCAGGCAAAGGATTTTTCCGAGACACGGGAGTTTAAACCCAGGAAAGGGGTTGAGTAGAAAGGGCATTGTGAAACACATGTTATTCATGCTTACTGGCACGCTCTGTTTTTGGGAAATGGTTGCTCTCCTTGGCCCTGATCTTGCCCCAGCCTTTCACAAAGTGGTGTCATCCAGATGTTTTGGGCCACAACTGTAGTCTTTCCCAGCCCCTTCATGGAGATGCAGAGGACTGAAGCTTGCAGTGCCTGGGCTCTTATCAAGGGGCTATCCCTTAAAAATTAAATTAAGACTTTATCTGTTTTTAAATAGTTTATTTATATGCTGATAAACAAACATAAAACAACACAGACATACAATATATTACAAAGAAAATACAAATAATATATTAGCATGAAAATAAAAATAGAAAAAAGAACAAAAAAGAAAAAAGGAACATCTCAAAAATAAAGATATATATTAACCTAAATTTGACTCCATTTTGTTTGTTGACTTCCTTCGTCCTCTACGCGGGTCTAATATCAACCATAGTAATCTGCTTTCTTTAATCTTCTTTTTAATTTACTTTCTATTTTGATTGTCTTTATTCTAACTGTACATCAGTTTGTTGTTGTTTAGTCATTTAGTCCTGTCCGACTCTTGGTGACCCCATGGACCAGATCACTGCCTCCCGCAGTTTGGTCTTCCACTGCCTCCCGCAGTTTGGTCAGACTCATGTTGGTAGCTTCGAGAACACTGTCCCACCATCTCGTCCTCTGTCGTCCCCTTCTCCTTGTGCCCTCCATCTTTCCCAACGTCAGGGTCTTTTCCAGGGAGTCTTCTCTTCTCATGAGGTGGCCAAAGTACTGGAGCCTCAGCTTCAGGATCTGTCCTTCCAGTGAGCACTCAGGCCTGATTTCCTTCAGAATGGATAGGTTTGATCTTCTTGTTTAGCCTGGAGAAGAGAAGGTTAAGGCCATGTTCAAATATATCAAAGGATGTCATATAGAGGAGGGTGAAAGGTTGTTTTCTGCTGCTCCAGAGAAGCGGACACAGGGCAATGGATTCAAACTACAAGAAAGAAGATTCCACCTAAACATTAGGAAGAACTTCTTGACAGTGAGAGCTGTTCAGCAGTGGAATTTGCTACCAAGGAGTGTGGTGGAGTCTCCTTCTTTGGAAGTTTTAAGCAGAGGCTTGACAGCCATCTGTCAGGAATGCTTTGATGGTGTTTCCTGCTTGGCAGGGTGTTGGACTGGATGGCCCTTGGGGTCTCTTCCAACTCTATGATTCTATGATCCTTGCAGTCCATGGGACTCTCAAGAGTCTCTTCCAGCACCATAATTCAAAAGCATCAGTTCTTCAGAGATCAGCCTTCTTGATGGTCCAGCTCTCACTTCCATACATCACTACTGGGAAAACCATAGCTTTAACTATCCGGACCTTTGTCGGCAAGGTGATGTCTCTGCTTTTTAAGATGCTGTCTAGGTTTGTCATTGCTTTCCTCCCAAGAAGCAGACGTCTTCTAATTTCGTGACTGCTGTCACCATCTGCAGTGATCATGGAACCCAAGAAAGTGAAATCTCTCACTGCCTCCATTTCTTCCCCTTCTACCTGTAGATGAATCCCTGCATCTTCTGCATTCAAAGCAACTGCTCTCCCACCAAGCAACAGAACTTCCCCATTCTCAACAAGCTTATCAATAGATTTAAATAAGAAGATGCTTCATACTGAATTGTTCACACAAACTGGTATTGACGCCACCCACAGGGCTTTTCCCAGCCAGGGCCTGAACCAAGCATGTTTTCTCGCACTGAGCTGTGGCCCTTCCCTTAAATTTAAATGTGGAAATACAAACGGGAAACTTTCGGGGCACTGAAGCCCCCAGCAGAAACGGACGTACAGCCCCTCTCCACCAGTGCCTCAGACACTCCGTATAGCTCCTCTGTAAAGAGGCTACATGTCAAAGCGGGAGACACCCTAAACCCATGTCTTTTTTTTTTTTTTTTGCAAACATCTTTTTATTTTTATCAACAAACAAAATACAAATATATTCATCATATAAGGTTGTACAATATTACACAAACTCCGCCAAGTTTTTGACTTCCTTCCTTTCCTTCTCTGGTTTTCTAGTTTTTCATCACTCCAACGCTTTACCTTCTTTCTCACATGTTTTGTTGTCTTATTGTTATCATTTCTGTCTATACATTTTTGTCCTGCTGCAAGAATTCCATCAAACCTGTAAGTGCTTACAAATTTTTACAATCTGTCATATAATCTAGAAATTTACCCCATTCCACCCTAAACCCATGACTTGGTGAGTGGGGAGAAGACAGGAAGGCGATGGCAGAGAAGACTGGAATGCAGGAGTCTGGCAGCAAAGCCAGCCGGATTCTCCCCTGTAATAAATTGAGCAAACGAATTGCGTCAATTCCGTAGAAAAGGACTAGTGTCGCAGAAGCAAAAGGGCAGGCAGTTAACTCAGTGGGCAAGGAGGAACGGAAAGGTAAGCTGGACCACCTCTTGTCAACCGCAGGCGGCCCAGGCAGCTATACAAAGAGCCGCCTTGTATAAGACTCCTCCTTGAGCAACAGAAGAGTTTGGCCAGAGAGAGAGAGAGAGACCTTTGCAGAGCCTGGGGAATGTGTACAATCCTCCCATCTGTACAGAATTAACAATGTTCAGCTTATGTGGACGGAAGGGAGGCATCGCTCAGGGCCCAAGGCTAAATTTGGGAAAACCTTTACAGCCCGCCATATGGCTGAGGGGGAGCAAATGAACAAACGAATGGGCAGCGCTTGTGGAAAGAAGATCAGGCAGCGCTGGGTCGGCATCCGGACTGGAGACACACCTCACTGGGATGAAACCCTATTGGAACCTGATTTGGGGGAAGTGGAGATTATAATAATGATTTATTTTGGTGCCAGCTATGAAGCTTGCCCTTCTGCCAAGCACTCTGAGGGGTGTTGAGTGGTTTTTTGGAGACAATGGCTGGCATTGCCGAAGAAACAAACAGAATGAACTTTTCACTGAAGCAGATTGTTTCGTTTTAACTGATGGTTTGTTTGTTTTTTTTAATTTATGCATTACATGTTTTGGATGGTAGCCAACAAAGTGTTATTCTTACTTACTAAATTTCTCTATCGCCCTTCATCTGAAGATCACAGCAGTTTACAGTATAAAAACACAAAAATATGTAACTTTAAAAATAAAAAAAACACCTCCCCCCTCCCACAAACATGTTTAAAAGGCCACAGATCATTTAATCCAGGCTTCCTCAACCTCGGCCCTCCAGATGTTTTGAGACTACAATTCCCACCATCCCTGACCACTGGTCCTGCTAGCTAGGGATCATGGGAGTTGTAGGCCAGAAACATCTGGAGGGCCGAGGTTGAGGAAGCCTGGTTTAATCAGACAACGGCTGGTTCTAGAGAAACGTTTTCGCCTGGCGCCTAAAGATACGTAATGAAGGGGCCAGGTGAGCCTCCCTGGGGAGAGCATCCCATAAGTGGGGAGCCACCACGGAAAAGGCCCGTTCTCATGTTGCTGTCTGCACAAAGACTTTTGGCTGCAAAACAGAACATATGTACAGAAGATGAGCCATCTGGATCAGGCCCATCTAGTTTAGTATCTTGTTTTCACAGTGGCCAACCAGATGCCCCCATGGGAAGCCCCCAAGCAGAATCTGAACCCAAGAGCACTCTCCCCTCGTGCAGTAACTGGTATTCAGAAACATCACTTAGAATCATAGAATCATCGAGTTGGAAGAGACCCCAAGGGCCATCCAGTCCAACCCCCTGCCAAGCAGGAAACATCATCAAAGCATTCCTGACAGATGGCTGCCAAGCCTCCGCTTAAAGACCTCCAAAGAAGGAGACTCCACCACACTCCTTGGCAGCAAATCCCACTGTCCAACAGCTCTCACTGTCAGGAAGTTCTTCCTAATGTTTAGGTGGAATCGTCTTTCTTGTAGTTTGAATCCATTGCCCCGTGTCCGCTTCTCTGGAGCAGCAGAAAACAACCTTTCTCCCTCCTCTATATGACATCCTTTGATATATTTGAACATGGCTATCATATCACCCCTTAACCTTCTCTTCTCCAGGCTAAACATACCCAGCTCCCTAAGCCGTTCCTCATAAGGCATCGTTTCCAGGCCTTTGACCATTTTGGTTGCCCTCCTCTGGACACGTTCCAGCTTGTCAGTATCCTTCTTGAACTGTGGTGCCCAGAACTGGACACAGTACTCCAGGTGAGGTCTGACCAGAGCGGAATACAGTGGTACTATTACTTCCCTTGATCTAGATGCTATACTCCTATTGATGCCGCCCAGAATTGCATTGGCTTTTTTAGCTGCTGCATCACACTGTTGACTCATGTCAAGTTTATGGTCTACCAAGACTCCTAGTTCCTTTTCACATGTACTGCTCTCAAGCCAGGTGTCACCCATCCTGTATTTGTCCCTTTCATATTTTTTTTGCCCAAGTGTAGTACTTTACATTTCTCCCTGTTAAAATTCATCTTGTTTGCTTTGGCCCAGCTCTCTAATCTGTTAAGGTCATTTTGAAGTGTGATCCTGTCCTCTGGGGTATTAGCCACCCCTCCCAATTTGGTGTCATCTGCAAACTTGATCAGGATGCCCTCCTGCCCATCATCCAAGTCATTGATAAAGATGACCTGCCTCAAGACATGGAGGCACATGGAGCCTCAGCCATCAACAGACAACCTTCTCTTCCATGAATTTGCCGAGTGCCCTTTTAAAGCCATCCAAGTCAGTGGACATTGAACTATATGTTGTGTGAAGGATGTCCTGGCTTGTAGGCTGTCTTGAATCTTCCAAACAAGCAGTCTGGACAAGGGCTGTTAAAACAGCCACCAGAACCACAACCTCCTTTATCCAATTCACCCATCTGGCTGGGCCACTTTGTTGCTGATTTTCCGGTGGCCTTCATTTACTTTGGCCACAGAGAATGCCGATTCCTGTGTGTTTGTCCGTTCTTTTCCTCTTTTCCTCATTCCCCCTTTCGCTCTCCAAATGGTTCATTGTGATGAGGTTTGCAGACGCCCTGCCGGGGCTTGCCAGAGCTTGCTTCTCCTACCGCCACCCAACGCAGAGCATAGCGTAATCGCTCGCCCAGAGGAGCTGTTAAAAGGGCCTGGCAGGAAACATCAGACATTTTTTCCTTTGCTACTCATGTCATTTTCAATTAAAAGACAATCGCTTTCCCCCTCCCCTCCTCTTCTTAGAACCCTGGGCTGAGTTCCTAGGCGGTAGCCGAGCTACTGGTTGAAAGAGGAACCGATGGAAAGGGAACACGCTCCGTGGGATGAGGAGGAGGAGGAGGAGGTGGAAGGAACACGGGTCAGGTGGCGATGAAATCATGAAATGGACCAGTGTTGGACAATAGGAGCAAGAAGAGGTGGCAGAAACCAGCAATTCCTGCGGCTGAGGCTTGATATTCCCCCAACACACATACACACACACAACCACGGGACTTCTGACCCAATTGCGGGAGGTCACAAAAACACACACTTTGGCATCATGTTTCTCATTTGGATCCCGACATTTTACCAGAAATCAGCCTTATGTTTTCAGCCTAATACTGTTTTCAGTTCCTGGCTCACTTTATGCCCTTGACTCAATTCTTCCTTGCTTGCCCTCCATCCTGAAAATATTATACACACACACACACACACACACACACATAGAGAGAGAGAGATTGGCATTTTGATTGAGCAAACAGCTTCTTTTTAAGGAAGAAGTAGAATAGAGGTCACAAGGAGAATGGGACGACAGAGGACGAGATGGTTGGAGAGGGTTCTCGAAGCGACTGGCATGAGTTTGGCCAAACTGCGGGAGGCAGTGGAGGATAGGGGTGCCTGGCGTGCTCTGGTCCATGGGGTCACGAAGAGTCGGACACGACTGAACGACTGAACAACAACAACAGAATAGAGGTGGACATCACCAGAGACCAACCAATAGCTGGAGAGGGGGAAGTTTGTTATGCAGAAAGTATCCCCTAGAAAGACGTGGGTGGCGCTGTGGGTTAAGCCACAGAGCCTAGGGCTTGCCGATCAGAAGGTCAGCAGTTCGAATCCGGGCGATTAGCTGAGCTCCCATTGTTCAGTCCCTGCTCCTGCCAACCTAGCAGTTCAAAAGCACAAAGTGCAAGTAGATAAATAGGTACCGATCTGGAGGGAAGGTAAACGGCATTTCCGTGCGCTGCTCTGGTTTCGCCAGAAGCGGCTTAGTCATGCTGGCCACATGACCCGGAAGCTGTACGCCGGCTCCCTCGGCCAGTAACGCGAGATGAGTGCCGCAACCCCAGAGTCGTTCACGACTGGACCTAACGGTCAGGGGTCCCTTTACCTTTACCTATCCCCGAGAAAATGGGTTCGATGCCCAACTTACGGAAGGAAAACTAGGTCTAAGAACACTGGCCATTCTCCATGACTGCCAGGTAGAGGACCAGATACTGTGGGCAGAGAGCAGAGGGTGGTTAGCTGTGTTGGCTCCGGGTTTCGGAGGACCCTCCTCCCTAAGTGAGCTTACCCAGCACACACACACACACACACTGCAGCTGAGGTTTGTCGTGTTCTGGTCCAATGCCGGAACCGCTGGGGGAAAGAGGCAAGGCTGGACAAAGGTTGCTGAACCACGGACAGCTCCGAGAAAAGCCCCCTGACAGAGGTTGGAAGTAGACTGAGGCCCTTTGTACCTCTGTCTGGACTGCCGCCTCCAGGCTAAACTCACCTGTGGAGACCTTCAGAGCCTTAAAGGACCAACCTTCTGGCCTGAAGATGAGCACTCCTCCCCCATTCCACAGCCTCCCTCCTGAAGAGCTCCTGAACTGGTGAGGTGCTGGGAAAGGAATGTGCCCACCAGGGTCCCGTCTCCAGCCTTATAGGTCCTGGTGGCCTCGGAGGTTCCTCTGGGGAGTCCTGCCCAACCACCTCAGGTGCAATGGTCTCTCCCTAGCTTCTGTAATCAGCTCTCAGCCCTGGTCCAGACCCAGCTCTCCAACTGGTGCTCCTACAGCCTGTGACTATGTGTGCAGATCACTGCTGGAGACAGGCGTCGTAACCTTGTTAGGGTGGGCAGGAGATAGCTATTACAACTTCAGGGTCTTCTGGTGAACTGCTGAAGGCACCTGGCTGGCTGCAGTTAGAAAGAGAATGATGGGCTATCAGGGGTCAGCAACCTTTTTCAGCCGTGGGCTGGTTCACGACAGCGCACTGCAAAATTTTGCTGCAGTTCAGACATATGTTGTTGTCGTTCAGTCGTTCAGTCGTGTCCGACTCTTCGTGACCCCATGGACCAGAGCACGCCAGGCACCCCTATCCTCCACTGCCTCCCGCAGTCTGGGGTCAGCAACCTTTTTCAGCCGTGGGCCGGTCCACCATCCCTCAGACCATGGGGGGGGGGAGCGGACTATATATTTTTTTTGGGGGGGGGGGATGAACGAATTCCTATGCCCAACAAATAACCCAGAGGTGCATTTTATACAAAAGGACACATTCTACTCATGTAAAAACACGCTGATTCCCAGACCGTCCGTGGGCCAGATTGAGAAGGCGAATGGGCCGCATCTGGCCCACGGGCCTTAGGTTGCCTACCCCTGAGCTAGATAGACTCAGCTTTGTGATCTCTCTAGATACTTTCTCAACAAAAGCCAGTGTTGGTGACAGGTTTTGGCAAGCGGTGGGCGGGGGCTATTGCCTTCTTGCCCTCCCTGTGGCCTTTCCAGAGGCATCTCATTAGCCATGGTGGGAGGCAGGTCATTCCATTAGGTGGGCTATTAATGGGGCCTCCACACACAGAGGCAGTCTACCCCTGAATTACCTCCATCCCCCTCGCTCGTCTTCCTGGAAGCATTCCACTGCATGAATCAGGATAAGAATAAGAACGCAAAGAGTCGCCTTATACAGAATCAGGCCGCTGGTCTATTTGGCTTATGTGGTCTGCTCGCACTGACTGGTAGCAGCTGCTCTGGAGTTTCAGACAGAGCACATTCCTTAGAGATGCTAGGAACTGAACACAGAGCAGGCACAGCGTTGGTCCAAACCGACACATTTCTTTCTACATCCTTTGCCAGGGCCTAAGCAGAACTTCCATGTCCAGGGCATTCTACCTCTGAGATAGGGCATGGGAGCAACCATGGGAGAGAGCTGTTGCCTCCCTGTTTGTGGGCTTCCCTGAGCCACCTGGTTGGCCTTTGTGGGGAACAGGATTGTGTTGTGAGTAGACTCACTTTTTGAGTGACCCAGTAGGGCAGTTCTGCAGCATCCTTAAGCTTCCCGGCTCCTTTTTCTTCCTCCTGCTCCCAAGACTACGTCTTCATTAAGTCAGAGAGGAGCCACCTGGCCCGCGGGGGGTGTGTGTTTGTCCTCATCTTCTGTGGGTAAAGGCTTTGTTTGGGGGGGGGAAACAGCAAGCTTTGGAGAGAGCCACAAGTTCCCCGAACCATCGGAGGAATGGCTCAGGGTGTGTGTTTTTCCAAGGAAAATAAAGGAAAGGAGTGATCTCACCCTGTTGGGACGCCGTGTGCTCAGCAAAAGCATCCCCAAAGGCCATCCGCTGGCTACTGGGTCTCTCGTGCTTCTGCCACGCACAAAAAGAAAAAGAAAAAGAAACGACACACACATAGAGAAAAATAACTTCCAGACCCCGTCCAGGAGGCAGGAGAACATCACCTCCTCTTACCGAAAAAGCAGAGTCTTGGAATTCTCTTTCCTGGCTAAACTAATTTGTACTGGGACCAACTGGCAGCTTAAGAGGGGGCCAGTGATGCAGTTCAGTAATTTTAGACTTTGGCCTTACTGCGGAGGGTCCAAGGGTTCGCTCCCCAACAGCACCTCCCAGGTGGGGCTGGGTTACATAGCTGTCAACTTTTCCCTTTTCTTGCGAGGAATCCTATTCGGAATAAGGGAATTTCCCTTTTTAAAAAAAGGGGGAAAGTTGACAGCTATGGCTGGGTATGTCCCCCTGCCTGAAATCCTGGACAGCTGCTGTCAATTGGATAAATGAGGCTCACGAACCTGGGGAGGTAGCCCATCTGGAAGAAGGAAAACTCTGGACCTGAACCTCTGCTGCCTTGCGGCAGAATTGTAGTGTTGGATGGGACCCCAGGGGTCCTCTAGTCCAGTGTTTTTCAACCTTTTTTGGGCAAAGGCACACTTGTTTCATGAAAAAAATCACGAGGCACACCACCATTAGAAAATGTTAAAAAATTTAACTCTGTGCCTATATTGACTATATATAAAGTAATTCTCTTGAATTTTTCAATTTTTCCCACGACACACCAGGCAACATCTCGCGGCACACTAGTGTGCCACGGAACAGTGGTTGAAAAACACTGCTCTAGTCCAACCCCCTGAAATGCAGGAATCTCGGCTAAAGAATCCATGGCAGGTGGCCTCCCAACCTCTGCTTAAAAATCTCCAAGGAAGGAGAGCCCACAGTCTCCAGAGGGAGACCACCCCCCTCGTCAAAGAGCTCTTACTCATTCGTGATAAAGGCTTTGGTAGTGAAATCCATACTTTGCAGACCACAATCTGGAGTGGACTAACAAGACAATTCAACAGTACCTTGTACACTTCCTTCTGGCAAGTTGGTGCCAGACGTCATAGAATCATAGAATCCTAGAGTTGGAAGAGACCCCAAGGGCCATCCAGTCCAACCCCCTGCCAAGCAGGAAACACCATCAAAGCATTCCTGACAGATGGCTGTCAAGCCTCTGCTTAAAGACCTCCAAAGAAGGAGACTCCACCACACTCCTTGGCAGCAAATCCCACTGCCGAACAGCTCTCACTGTCAGGAAGTTCTTCCTAATGTTTAGGTGGAATCTTCTTTCTTGTAGTTTGAATCCATTGCCCCGTGTCCGCTTCTCTGGAGCAGCAGAAAACAACCTTTCTCCTTCCTCTATATGACATCCTTTTATATATTTGAACATGGCTATCATATCACCCCTTAACCTTCTCTTCTCCAGGCTAAGCATACCCAGCTCCCTAAGCCGTTCCTCATAAGGCATCATTTCCAGGCCTTTGACCATTTTGGTTGCCCTCTTCTGGACACCTTCTAGCTTGTCAGTATCCTTCTTGAATTGTGGTGCCCAGAACTGGACACAGTATTCCAGGTGAGGTCTGACCAGAGCAGAATATAGTGGTACTATTACCTCCCTTGATCTAGACGCTATACTCCTATTGATGCAGCCCAGAATTGCATTGGCTTTTTTAGCTGCTGCATCACACTGTTGACTCATGTCAAGTTTATGGTCTACCAAGACTCCTAGATCCTTTTCACATGTACTGCTCTCAAGCCAGGTGTCACCCATCCTGTATTTGTGCCTTTCATTTTTTTTTTTTTGCCCAAGTGTAGTACTTGCATTTCTCCCTGTTAAAATTCATCTTGTTTGCTCTGGCCCAGTTCTCTAATCTGTTAAGGTCATTTTGAAGTGTGATCCTGTCCTCTGGGGTATTAGCCACCCCTCCTAATTTGGTTTCATCTGCAAACTTGATCAGGATGCCCTCAAGCCCATCATCCAAGTCATTGATGAAGATGTTGAATAAGACTGGGCCCAAGACAGAAGTCTTGCTTTGCTTTCCTTTGGATCAGCTCGGCGAAGCCGAGAGGGGGGTCTTGTGGTCAGGGCAGCCTCCAGACAGCCTGGGACCTCCAGCCCCAGGGAGATCACTTTGGTGCTGCGAACACAGCAAAAACAACACAGGAGGCAGCAGCCGCGAGTTACCGGTCTCTGCGGCCACAGCAGGCGCTGTGATTATCCAGCAATTTGACTTCGCCAGCAAGGCTGCCAATCGATTCAGACGGTGATATTTATTCGTTTCAATTAGAGGCTTTGTTACCCTGATTTTCAGACAGAAAAAAAACTCCCAGAGCAGATTACACACAGTCAAAACCAGACAGTCCCGACCGGCAGGCTTACAATATTAAACCAACTCGCAACACAACACACAAGGGGAAAGGGAGCAGGAGGGAAGAGGAAAATTGAAACTCAAGCATCGGTTTCTAAACGACTGCTCCTAATGTTGACCAGCTGGCAACGTTCAGAGGCAGGGGGTGTCTGATGGAAGTGGGCCTCCAGCGAAGCTGATGGAATGAGCCTTCTGCTTCCGATATCTCCAAATGAGGCAGCCTGATGGAAAATTCGGGTCACAGCAGAGCCGATGGACCAATTCTAGATGGACCAATGGCTCCGTCCCAGCCCACAAATATCAAAAATAATCAGGATCAGCAGGGTCCAAATTAGAAGCAGCCAAACAGAGGTTCTGCACAATGTTCTCATTTTTGGTTTTTTTTTTGGGGGGGGGGTTGGTCCTGAAACATCACCATGTGAATATTCGGTCCTGCTCAAGGTTATTGTTCCTGGCAGTATGTGCTTCCTCTCTCTAGGTGGTCTCCCACACACACACCAGGACTCGTGGAGCAAACGGAACATTTTCATGATGCTCTGCAGCTCATCAGATCGGGGCCGGATGTAGGTTTGATGGGGCCCTAAGCTACTGAAGGTAATGGGGCCCTTTATATGTGCAGCTGTCCATCACAATTTGTCGCTGTTTTTTTGTGTTGAATATATGCTATATGGCAATTTATGGACCTACTGTAATACCGGTAGGTATCTCAAGCCATTTGCACATGTTGCCCTGCAACCAGTCCATGCAGAACGTAGGCACCCTATATATAGAAAGGAGCAAACCCGTGATATTTTAGGGAGCAGGCTAGCAAACGGGGCTCATTACTTAAATCATAGGAGCCCAACCAAACACTGTTGCTGCATGTAGGTTTTCTTTTATTTGTTTTTTTATCTTATATTTTGCAAATGTACATCCAGTTTTTTCCGCTTTAAAATTTTTGGCCCCACCCCACCCCCCAGAGAGTGGGGCCCTAAGCTGTAGCTTGTTTAGCTTATACGTAAATCCGGCACTGCTAATGACACCAACGAAGGCAAGTGAGGGCAGTGACAACAAGCAAACTGCAATTTAAGCAAAAATGCCATTCACCACCAGGAGTGCCCTTCAAATGCCCCCCCTTTAGGGACCGTTTTGCTACTCTCCCCCTCTCCCTCCCCCTGCCCAAATTTACTTGTTTAAATAGCCTTCACTAGCCATCACTTTCCATTAGTCTCAGTTTAAAAAGAAGGTGTTTGGGGCAACTGGGTAAGGGTAAATGCTACAACCTTTTGAAAATTCAAGTTTTTGATACCAAGCCCATCTACCTGCCATCCTGAAACCTCTGTGAAATGTTAAAACTTAAAATCTCATCAGTAAACCTAGCTCGGCTGCTGCCCTGCGTAAGGAATTATAGAAAGATGGGGCCACCACCGAGGAGGCCCCGTTTCCCAGTCTTGCCTCCATAGACCGGGGGGGGGGGGCTTTTTGCGGACCACCGAGACAGTTCTCTTGTCAGGACAGCTTAAGAACATGTTGGTTCCTGTGGCACGACTCACATTGACACAGCAGCTGAACCTTGACTCTTTCCGTACACCGCGGGGAAGAACTTTTATCTGCTACGTTGGAAGCGCTGCTGTTAAAGGCGCAGGAGCAGTTCTGGTAAACAGAAGTTGGCAACAGAAAGGGCACAGCCTCCTGTCTTTACGATGGGGTGTCGAACAAAGCATAACCACGAGGTGACCCTCGCTCTGTTTTTTTGCAAGGTGCCTGGCCTCCGAAATTTGGGGGAGGGGCTCCCCCACTCCAAAAAAACAATCCATTAACACCTCGCTTGGATGAAGAAAACCACTCTTTCCATATGGCCTCGTTTTTATTGGTGTTGGAACGGACATTTCTAGGCGCAGGGGTTTTTCTTTTTTAAAAAAATAAAAAATTAATAATGTTGGACTTTGAGGCTGGCCTGTCCATATTCTAAGTCCAGCCCTCTTAATGAGAATTCCTGTTGGGATGGTCTCACAAGAGGCGCTTGTCTGCTCCTGCAGCTTCAACCCATGTTCCGCAAATTCCCTTCCACAACACCGACAAACAACCCTCTTTAAAGAAGAAGAAGGAGAAGAAAATTACATACACAAGACTTCTTTTGAAGTGACGCTCCTGTTGGGGGAAAAAACAGCTTGCCGGCTGGGTTGGGAAGACATCGGTCAAGCTGTCATGTTTGCCTGGAGAAGGGACTGTAACTTTGCCTTCAGAAAATCCCCAGTTCAATCCCTGGCACTTCCAGTTGGAGGTGCGAAGGCTCCCCGTTTGAAAACCTGGAGAGCCGCTGCTGCCAGTCAGTGTTGGCAATACTGAGCTGGACGGAGTGGTGCAGTATAAAGGTGCAATGTAAATTCGCCCTTTATTCACAACCATGAGGACCGGAGCCTTGATTTAGTTTTAGGGGAAGGGCTGCAGCCCACAGTTCAGAAAATCGCAAGATACCAATTGCTAGCACCAAGAAAGAAAGAAAGAAAGAAAGAAAGAAAGAAAGAAAGAAAGAAAGAAAGAAAGAAAGAAAGAAAGCCCTGTATATAAAATAATAATAATAATAATAATAATAATAATAATAATAATAATTTATTGTACCCCACCCATCTGGCTGGGTTTCCCCAGCCACTCTGGGCAGCTTCCAACAGATATTAGGATACATTAAAATGTCACAGATTAAAAACTTCCCTGAACAGGGCTGCCTTCAGATATCTTCTGAATGTCAGGTAGTTGTTTATCTCTTTGACATGAGATGGGAGGACGTTCCACAGGGCGGGCGCCACTACCGAGAAGGCCCTCTGCCTGGTTCCCTGTAGCTTTGCTTCTCGCAGTGAGGGAACCTCCAAAAGGCCCTCGGAGCTGGACCTCAGTGTCCGGGGCTGAGCGATGGGGGTGGAGACGCTCCTTCAGGTATACAGGACCGAGGCCTTTTAGGGCAGGCTTCCTCAACCTCTGCCCTCCAGATGTTTTCGGCCTACAACTCCCATGATCCCTAGCTAGCAGGACCAGTGGCAAGGGATGCTGGGAACTGTAGTCTACAGCACCCCCGAGGCGCATGCATTCCGATGCCCACCAACCAGCCCAGTCAATGGTCAGGGAGCCGGAGATGAACACTGTTGGCTACCCCCGTTGTAGAGGGCCACTGGCCAGGCCTTGGAAGCCTGGGCAAGTGGACGTCGGAGGGGGCAGTTCAGGAGTGGGGGGGCACAAGCTGTCTGCCGTGGTTGAGCCTCAGCTAAGCACAGCAGGAAGCATGAACTCACTGCCAAGCTCAAGATGCTTCTTCGGCATACCAAAGCAGAGTAGCTCTCTGCCCGCAAAGAGCTTACAGTTGGAATTTCAGCAGTGGTGGGAGAGGAAGTGGCGGGGAGAAGGGATGTATGTAAGGGTCAACTTTTCGCCAACCAAGGTTCCACAAGGACAGGGGGAAGGGGAAGGTGAGTTTTGAAGAATGCTACGGAGGAAATAATCCCTCCAACATTTTAATCCCGGAGTTGTTTTTTCTCCCTGATTTCATTAGAAAATTTTAAAAAAAACATGCCAATCCACCACCGCGAGGTAATCTTGATGGTTTTCTCGTACACTGTTTGTTCTTCTAATTTAATTTATCTCGCTCTCTCCCGCTGGAGCAGGAGCCAGGGATGACGTCTCCTTTGAGCATCCGAGCGAATAAAAACTTCAGAAGGCAGAAATGCAGCTTCATAAACAGCAAAGCCCAGGCACTCAGCAGGGGGAGCGGAGCCGAGGTTCACGAGTTCTCGAGCCAATTTTTTTTATATATACAAAAGACTCTTAAAAGGGGGGGCAGGCTGCCTGCTCGGGCATCACCATCAGGCTTTGAGAATGACTGTCGCTCCGAGGTTAATTTTTCTGCTGAGCCTCTGCTCCTGGGGTTCAGGCCAGATGCCTGGAGGAAGAGGTGAGTTAAGATTCCCTTTTGCAGTCTTGTTCTTTCTCAAGGAAGTCAGGGGGTGGGTTTGTAAAATAAATCATCCAGGTTGATTTTTTTTTTGATTTTTTAAGTCATCCCCGTTGAGGCTCCTGTGATCCGTTCCCTTTCTGTTTTAGTCCAGCATCATATCCTGGTTTCCTTATTAAATCTTGTTACAGGTGTTGTTCTGCCATAGTCGAAACAAAATAAAAAAATTCATTCCAGTAGCACCTTAGAGACCAGCTAAGTTTGTTATAGGTATGAGCTTTTGTGTGCATGCACACTTCTTCGGATATCTGAAGGTATATGAAGGAAGTGTGCATGCACACAAAAGCTCATACCAATAACAAACTTAGTTGGTCTCTAAGGTGCTACTGGAAGGAATTTTTTATTGTATTTTATTAAATCTTGATAGCATGTTAAAGGTAGGTAGCCGTGTCGGTCTGCCATTGTCAAAACAAAATATAAAATCAAAAACCAAAATATAAAATCAAAAATCAAAAAACCCTTCCTTAGTTGGTCTCTAAGGTGCTACTGGAAGGATTTTTTGATTTTTTGATTTTATTTATATATATTTTATATTTTATTTATATTACATTTTATATTTTGTTTTGATAGCATGGTTTATGTTTGCCTAGGTAAGCTGGCTGCTAACTGCACCTTAGAGACGAACCAAGTTTCGCGAACAATCAGCACAATTATTTTACACGTAATCTTTAGCATCCTCGAATTCGAGAGTTGGAAGGGTCCAATCCCCAGCTGTGCAGGAATTACAGCTGGAAAGTCCATGACATGGCAGGTGGCTATCCAACCTCGGCTTACAAACCTCCGAGGAAGGAGAGCCCACAGTCGGACTGTTCCACATCAGAAAGTTTAGTCCTGGTGTTTAGTCCGATTCTCCTTTATTGTCATTCGAATCCAATGGTCCAAATCCTGCCCCTGGGACAGCAGAAAGCAAGCTCCATTTTAGCTCAGCTGCATTTGCCTTCGAGAGAGAGATATATATATACACACATTTCCTCATGTAAAGATGGACAAATCTGTCAATCCTATTTCCCACCCCCACCCCCCATTATTGGTTGTTGTTTTTTAACAATTTCAATTCTAATAAATAGTGATACAGAGGAAAAGAAAAGAAAAGTGAGGGGGGGGGGAAGGAGATGTGTAGAATACGTCTTACAGATGTAGACTTTGTTTGGATGATTATGACAACATTTGGTAGGAGTTTACACAGAATTCAGTAGGATTTTAATATCTGCATACATATGTATTAGGATAATAAGGTCATATCTATTTAAGAATGTATGGGAGTATGTTACATTGCATATGATTTCTGTCTTTCTTCCTCCTGTTATTGTGCACTTAACCAGCTTTCCACATTAGTTTGCAAAGCTTTTTCTTTTTCTTTTCTTTTTTTAAATCCTCCTGAAGATTCATCAGAATTTTGTTGTGCGGTTATCCTATAATTTATTTATTTTACATAATAAAATATATATATAACGCTTGATTGTTGGTAAAAACTTCGGTGTGACCTGCAGGAAATATTAAAAAAACATTAATGAAAGTAGTTTAAAATGCTTGAAAATAATTAAAATTAGCAGTAAAATACATTTAAAAAGTCAACATATCGACATGTCCAGCCTGGGTATGTTTGCATAAACAAAAATGTTTTAAGCAGGTGCAGAAAAGAGTCAGCAAAGGAGCGTGCCTGATTTCAATAGGCAGGGAGTTCCATAAGGTATACCTTTTGGTATGCGATTTTGCATACTGTACAAACTTTGCAAAGCAATTTTAAAAAATATTTCCACTAATGCATGCATCTTTATGCACATACTATGTGCCTGGAGAACTGCGTTGCAAAAATGGTGATGACGATGATGATTTAAATTTCCATACCACCCTTCATTTGAGGATCATCGGGTGGTTTACAATATAAAAACAACAAAAATACATACCGTATTTTCCGACGTATAAGACGACTGGGCGTATAAGACGACCCCCCAACTTTTCCAGTTAAAATATAGAGTTTGAGATATGCTCGACCGCAGATTCTCCACCCGGCGTATAAGACGACCCCCGACTTATACTGAGAAGATTTTCCTGGATTAAAAAGTAGTCTTATACGCAAAAAAATAAAAAATACTCACCCCAAGTTGAAAAGGCTAGGGCTAGGAGAAGAGGAACGTTTTCGGCCTAGTGTCTAAAGATATGAAGTGAAGGCACCAGGCGGGTCTCCCACCAAGCAGGGAGCCACCATAGAAAAGGCCCTGCTCTCGTGTTGCCGCCCTCCAGTCCTCTTGCAGAGGAGGCTCCTCCTAAATATCTTGGAAATTGGACCCATGTAAGAAGTGTGTTCCTGCTTGCTTCATAACAGTTGAGCCAGATCAGTGAAAAAAAACTGACCAGCGGGTATAGTCAACTCACGGAACTCATTGCCACAAGAATCCAATGGCTGGCTGTGGCTCTCCAGGGTTTCAGGCTCGGGGGGTCTTTTCCAGCCTGGTCTGGAGGTGTCCCTGGGCAACAGGCAAACCTCCCCACTTGCAGGTTGAATTAACGCTTTGTCACTTGACATGGAAACGAGAAAGGAAGATTTAGGGGCCGTACGACTTCCAACGGCAGTGAGGGGATGCCCGGCCCAAGACAGGAACACAGGATCCTGTGTGATTCCGGACCATTTTGGAAAAAAGCATCCCCCCAAAAAAAAGGGGGGGGGAGAGAATGGGAACATTGACTAGTGGAGAGGGGCAGAATACCAGAAAATAGGAAGAGTGTCCTTATTGGAAATGGGGGAGGGCAGTGTGTATGCCCTGAGAGAGAGAAGTATTATTAATTTTATTTACAGGTAGGTTGGTCTGCCATAGTCAAAACAAATAAAATAAAAAATTCCTTCCAGTAGCACCTTAGAGACCGACTAAGTTTGTTCTTGGTATGAGCTTTTGTGTGCACACTTCTTCAGACACGAAAGCTCATACCAAGAACAAACTTACCGTAGTTGGTCTCTAAGGTGCTACTGGAAGGAATTTTTTATTTTATTTTGTATTAATTTTATATTTGTTTTGTTGTAGCATGAGGTTAGTGATTTCAGCAAGTGATTTCAGCTCTCTGGCATAGCAGGCAGGAGACAGCTTCTTCATGTAACACTCTTTATTGAGGCAAACAAGACTGGAGACTGAGGAGAGGGAAGCTACATTTATAGGGACAGAAGACTGGCTAGAAAGGATACATTTTGGAGGCAACAATCTCAAGCAATCACAAAGCTGCCTTTTGGTGGGAACCAATAAGACCGAGGATCCAAAGGCAGCAGCTTGAATGAACCAATTAGTAGCTGTTCCTTCTGGAACAGGAAGGCAATTACTTTTCCCCTAATGTGAATACAGACACTATGATAACCCTTGAATCAATACACAACATGTTTTAAAAGTTTTAAAGGTGCTCCCCCCCTCCCAATAGTTCAGTCAGGGCATGTGAGCAGTCCTCAGTGAGGATGACTCTTATCACACCAGGATGGATGAGCAATAATCAATAAGGGTCTCGTTAGGAGCACAGTACACTCCCGGGAAGGGTGGACAGAGCAATAATAAGCAGGTAGGAGGTCTTAGAGGGGCAAGACTTTGGAGGAGAGTGAGTAGATCAAAGTGTTGGTGCCACTACAAAGAAGGCCCCTTGCCCAGCGTCCTGGCAGATCAAAATTGAGGGAGGGAGGGAGGTGGTTTTTGCTGGGGGGGGGGGAGAGGGTTAGCTCCTCTCCCCCAAACCAGAATGAAAAGTGGGTCTCCCTGAGGCAGCTCCACCACTGGCTGCTCTGCAATTGTGGGGGGCGAGAGCGAGGCAAAGAGGGGGGCAAATCATTTGGCGGGGTTTGTGGAAATAACTTCTGGGGTGTTTTTTTTTGGGGGGGGAGCATATGGCCTAACACTGGAAGCTGCAACCTTTTAAAGTCTTAAAAAAACCCGAGGTTTTGTAAGTTTGAGCAGGAACGGACTTGTGAAACGAGCTTCTGGACAATTTACCTTGCAGGGTGGGTGGATGAAAGATGCCGATTTCCAGGGCTTAATTGGGGTTGGAACAAGTTGTGTAATTGCAATGGCAGGCAGGCAGGCATGCACACACACACACACACACACAAATACACACACACAAATACACACACACACACCAGTTAACCCTTAAGTTTTAGCTCCACAGATGTGCACATACCACAAGGTATCTGATCGTGGGCACCCCAAACTGCCCTGTCTTGTCTTAAAAAGGACCTTAAGGAATTGTGGGGGAAAGTGCAGAAAAGGGTGACCAAAGTTATCGTGGCTCTGTTTGCACCCTGTTGTGGGATAGCTCAGTCCGTAGAGCGTGAGGACTCTTGAACTCAGGGTCGTGTGTTCAAGCCCCAGGTTGAGCAAAAAGAGTCCTGCATCGCAGGGGGTTGGACTAGATGACCCTCATGGTTCCTTCTAACTCTACAATTCTATGATTCCCTACACAGCAGGGGTCAGCAAGCTTTTTCAGCAGGGGGCCGGTCCACTGTCCCTCAGACCTTGTGGGGGGCCGGACTATATTTTGAAGGGGGGGGGGAGAGAACGAATTCCTATGCCCCGCAGATAACCCTGAGATGCATTTTAAATAAAAGGACACATTCTGCTCATGTAAAAACACGCTGATTCCTGGACCGCATTTAGAAGGTAGTTGGGCCGGATCCGGCCCCCGGGCCTTAGATTGCCTACCCATGCTATCCTCCTTCTTTGGCGATCCCTAGTAGCCGAGTAAGATTGTCTTCCATAAACACGGTTTTAACAATGAGTCCGTAAGTGACTGTGGACGCCAGTTCTGGATCCACACGTCCTTCCACAGTGGGGACATTGGTTTCCGGGCGGGAGTCAATCACGGTGTAGATTTGCCAAGTGTGCCTTCCTCTTAGCACGTTTCTCCCTTTCGTCCTGAGTTCAAAGCCCATGACACCTTTGGTAAAGGCTGTTCTCCAACTGGAGTGCCCTCAAGCCAGTGTCTCCCAGTTGTCAGTGTTTATACTACATTTTTTAAAGATTTGCCTTGAGAGTCTTTGAACCTCTTTTGTTGACCACCAGCATTACGCTTTCCATTTTTAAGTTCGGAATAGAGGAGTTGCTTTGGAAGACGATCATCAGACATCTGCACAACATGACCAGTGCAACATGAACAGTCCATGCTATACAGGATGCTGCCATTAGCCCATCTAGTGCAGTCTTGTCTCCCCTGACTGGCAGCAGCTCTCCCAAGAGCTCAGGCAGGGAGATATTCCTTGGAGGTGCCAGGTTTGAACCCGGGAGCTTCTGCATGCAAAGCAGGTGCTCTACCCACTAGGCTATAGGCCCTCCTCTTAAAAAATGGAGGTTTTAGTTTAGCAGGGGAAAGTGATTAAGAAGGTACTTGATTAAATAAAGTATAGATGAAGAAAAAATGAATAGAAATGGTTTTATATATCTACATCTATCTGTCTGTCTATCTATCTATCTATCTATCTATCTATCTATCTAGTATAGTATTTCCTCACTTGGGTTCATCCATTTAATCTCAACTGATCCACAAAATGAATTTCAGTATGTCACTCAGCAGATAATTAAACTTGTGGAACTCACTGCCACAAGGTGTTGCTGCAGCAGCCGGATGGCTTTAAAGTGGGGGCGGGGGGAGGGTTAGATAAATTCATGGAGAATGAGAGGTCTATCAATGGGTGATGGTCAAGATAGCTAAAATGGAACTTCCCTATTCAGTTGCAGGCTATCTGTTGCTGGACAGCAATAGCAGCAGTTGATTGGTTGAGGTGGCTGGCTGGACAAAGAGAAGGGAGTAGGGGTGGGTCTCAGGTGCCACCAAACTGAATTATCTCTGTGAATAGATTAATCAACTAAAACAAGAGTTGATTGAGGGGTCGGCTTTAACTGCAAGGGGGCAGATTTCAATTGTAAAAAGAGGGGGGGGGGGGGACCTGGTTTTGGTGCTTTACTTTCACAGAGCATGATTGAAGATGGCTTCTCTGCTTAACTGCTATACCTTGTTCCCAAATCATGGTTTCTCTGAAGTGACTCAGGCAGGCAGCTCCCCTGAGATTTCTAACTGGTCAGGTATTTGTGTTCAAAAGGCTGGATACGGCGGTGGGCAGGTGCCTTAGCTCCGAGTCAACCCCGTGATTCTCTTGCCCCCCTGAAGTAACAGGAAAATATCCGCTGCTTTCTCATTGCAGGCGGAGACCTTTCGCCCCAGATGCTCTCGGAGATGAGGGAGACGAACCAGGTCCTGCGGCAGATCACAGAACTGCTGAAACAGCAGGTAAGGGAAGCGCGATGCCGGTCGCATCCTCCTTTTCAGTTAAAAAGGAGAGGAAGATTAAAACACCTGAACCCTGCATGGCAGACGAAAGCCATTCCCCACCATCAAATTATGTACTAATTGTGCACAGGCTATTTGCATACCAGATCTTTTTAAATAATAACAACAGCAACAGTTACCCTTAAGCATTTGATAATTATTTCTAGGATTCGTAAAGCAATAATGTGTTTTGCATGGGGTGCGTATGCAATAATGTTCGTAGAGCAATAATGTGTTTTGCATGGGGTCACCTCTATCCAACAGCCACCCCAAGTTGCAGGCTTTTCCTCATTTGCAGCGTTCTCTAGTGCTTGCCGGCTATCGTGCGCAGTCATAAGGACTAGAAGCTTGCAAAGAAATTGCAGGGGGAGGATGCAGGGCGACGCTGGTCGGCATCCCACCCCAGATGCCGAATCCTGCCTTTAGGTGTTACATGATAGCCATGTTCAAATATATCAAAGGATGTCATATAGAGGAGGGAGAAAGGTTGTTTTCTGCTGCTCCAGAGAAGCGCACACAGGGCAATGGATTCAAGCTACAAGAAAGAAGATTCCACCTAAACATTAGGAAGAACTTCCTGACAGTAAGAGCTGTTGGACAGTGGGATTTGCTGCCAAGGAGTGTGGTGGAGTCTCCTTCTTTGGAGGTCTTTAAGCAGAGGCTTGACAGCCATCTGTCAAGAATGCTTTGATGGTGTTTCCTGCTTGGCAGAGGGTTGGACTGGATGGCCCTTGGGGTCTCTTCCAGCTCTAGGATTCTATGATCTGGGGGACCCTCTTCTGCATTGCATCTACCTAAATAATGGACTGGAGTAAACTGTGTCTTTAATTTCAGTGGGTCTGTCTGAGCGTGGCTACCGTTGGAGAACACCCCAAGAACTGATTCTGTACCCCTGATTATAATGGACAAGAAGCAATTACGATATTGTGACCTGGGAGAAAATGGCAAGGATCCTGAACCTAAAGAGTCTAGGCCAATCCAAGGCCTCCAGAATCTCCTGAAAAGGAGAGAGGGAGCCTTTTAAAAAATAAATAAAATCTATTGAGGGTCACATTCCCTTGGGGACAATCTGTCAGGGGCTACTCTCTCTCTCTCTCTCTTTTCCTTCCCACCCAACAAGAGAGAGACAGAGAACCCCTGGTGTGTGAAGAGGGCTCCCCCCACCCCATGCTTCCTTCCATCACTCCATTCATTTTGTTCACCCCATGGCAAACTGGAAATTAGGCTGTGGGTTGTGGACCACAGTTCTCCACCCCCTATTTAGACCAATTAATTTCTCCATCCCCAAGACTAGATTCTTGGGACAGACCACAGGGCAGCGGCGAGTTTGGGAGGGGGGGACTTTTGCCTCCCTAGAGGTGCCTTGCTGTACACCCATCGGAAACAAAATGTTGGGTGGATTTAATTTCCCTCTGGCCCACACAACAGGCCTCTGCTTACGTCCTGCTTCTCCAAACAAATCTCTGGGGCTGTGGTGTCCAAACTTCTTGCAAAGGGGGCCAGATTTGATGAAGTGAGGGCCGACCAAAGTTGTTGACCTTTTTTTTAGGGTTGAAATTGTTGGGCATTTTTTTAGGATTGAAGTTGTTGAATGGTTTTGGTTTTTTTTTAGGATTTTACCCCAGGAAATAAACCGCCACAGGGGCTGGATCAAACCAACCGGCGGGCCAGATTAGGCCCCCGAAACGGACTTGGGATATGCCTGCTCTAGGGGAAGGAGGATAAGATGCCCATAGCTGTCAACTTTCCCATTTTTTGCAGGAAATCCCCACATTCCAGCGCCGTTTCCCACTGCAAAAAAGGGAAGGTTGACAGCTATGCAGATGCCCATTGCAGAAAACCCACAAGTGAGATTTCAAGCCCCACTTTCTCAATGGCCCTGCCTGCTTTGGGCTCCAACCCCTGTTGGGACTTGCCACCTGCGTTTGGTATTAGCGAGAACGTCAGCATAACAGACTCTTTATACTCAAGACTGCATATTGCTGGGGCCACATAGCAGAGGAGAGAAGCACATTGGCTTCCCGGAGGGGTTTTTGCCTCCCCCCAGCATCCTAGGCCCTCCAAGTGTCCCTATTTCTCAGGGGCAGTCTTGGATTTACAGAAGCTGTCCCGGTTTTTTATTTGATCCCAGAACGTCCCGCTTTTCCTGTCCTCGTTGGAGAAATGTTGGAGGGCATGCAACAAGATGGCTGCCCCGATGCTATGGGGGCGATGCAGCGTCTGGGGGTCTTCCTCCCTGCGCCATCCAAAGTCTGCTTTGTCCGGCCGCCTCTCTCTTGTGTAACTCCACATTCCAGACGCGCTTTCCCCTTCCACCCCCGGCTCCCTTGCCGCCTCTCCTTGCCAGCAAACTGGAAAAGCAGACTGGCCCTCTCTGTGCCAGGACAAACTCTTGCGGAGCCGGGGGGGGCCCTCCGGGGGCAGTCACCGCCGTGCGTGCATTCCTCTCCGGCCGTCGTCCTTGCTGGGATGAAGTCAGATCTTCCCCACTGCCCCCAGGCAGCTAGGACGCCTCCACTCGCAAGCCTCTCGGAGAGACCCCCGCCGGGGGCCAGATGGGCCTTCCAGTCAGGGGCCTGTCTTTCCAAAAAGAAAGAAAACCCTTTCCTGAAGGAGGGGAGAGTGCTCTTGAACTCAGGTCCTGCTTGCAGGCTTCCCATAATGGCGTCCGGTTGCCCATAATGGTGTCTGGATGCCTCCCCCCATTGGCCCCCTCCCCATCACTGACCCCCTATTCTCTACTCATGCAGGAAAAGGCTTATCAACCAGACACATTGGCTATATGTTCTGCCTTCGCAGTAGAAGGGAGCAGTGTGTTTGAGTACCAGTCCCAGGAAACACTGGCCACTGCAAGAACAGTATGCTAGACATTTGGGGGGGGGCCTGTTTGGCCTGATCTGCTTACGTTCTTAATGTTTTTTGGGGGGTGAATCCACATGGGCAAAGTCTTTTGGCTGCCCATTGCCTCAGTGGCTAGGTAGAGCCTCCAGGTTCAGAGGCAGGCTACCTCTGCACATAGCAGCTTCTGGGGAGGAACAACAAGGTGTGGTCTGTCTGGTTGTATGGCTAGGTACTTAAAAGATTTGGGGTTTATTAGGACAATGAGGCCTGCATAAACTTAGCCGTTTCTGTTCCCTGGAGTTAAATTTGGATTTTCAGTGTCACAGAAGGGCAGCCCAGATGAATTATTCAATGCATTTGCTATCCACACCCAATTCGTTCTTCTTTTCATTTACACAAAGAACACCCCCTCCACCAATTAATTTCCCAACACTCCTTGCTTCAGATCAGTTGTGCTCGCCCGCCCCAACAAATCATTTCTACATAAAGTCATCTTAATTTATTCCCGCTCATCACATTCATTAATATCATACCCATTAAACTCAGATCACCCCTCTCCAAAAATCCACTACACTTGAGGAAGACGAGGGGCTGGCAACTTATGGGCCCAGAACTAACACTTTGCCACTGTCAGTCGAGCTTCCACCTTCAGGAGCAGCCTACCTCCAACTAGAAGCATATTACAGGGGATAGTTTTCTTTATTGTGCTGTTGGGTGGGGGGCATCCTGGTTGCTCACTGTTGGCTCTAGTTTGATATCACAAAGCAGTTCCCTTGCTCCTTCTGCTCTGCCATTTCTGGGGAAAAAGAAAAGGAACTTTTCACGAGCTCTTGCGCTACTCCCTTCTAACTGCACACCCATTCATCTTCAGCCTCTGCCCTTTTGAAATATATGTTTTCAAAGGGGGGGCATATCTCCAAAATAAGGTCGCACATGCCCTTCCTCACTTTGAGGTTGGGTGGTGTTTGTCAGTCTCTCCTGAAATATAGAAATCACCCACCCACAAAACGCAAAAAGAAATTAAAATAAATAAAAATCTGGCAGTGGAAGCTAAAACCACCACGGGTCCCTTCAGGCCTGCTCTGCCCAGGTTTACAGGAAGGTCTGGGTTAGATTAAAGCTTTTTAAAAAACCACAACACGTTGGCAACACTTTAATTGCGAGCTGGAAAGCAAACGGTAAACCTCCAGCCTTCTGCCAGATGAGGTGATTACCTCAAGTAGACCTTGCCGACAAAGGTCCGTATAGTTCAAGCCATGGTTTTCCCAGTAGTGATGTATGGAAGTGAGAGCTGGACCATAAAGAAGACTGATCGTCGAAGAATTGATGCTTTTGAATTATGGGGCTGGAGGAGACTCTTGAGAGTCCCATGGACTGCAAGAAGATCAAACCTTGTTGTTGTTGTTCAGTCGTTCAGTCGTGTCCGCCTCTTCGTGACCCCATGGACCAGAGCACACCAGGCACGCCTATCCTTCACTGCCTCCCGCAGTTTGGCCAAACTCATGTTAGTCGCTTCGAGAACACTGTCCAACCATCTCATCCTCTGTCGTCCCCTTCTCCTTGTGCCCTCCATCTTTCCCAACATCAGGGTCAGAAATCAGCCCTGAGTGCTCACTGGAAGGACAGATCCTGAAGCTGAGGCTCCAAGACTTTGGCCACCCTCATGAGAAGAGAAGACTCCCTAGAAAAGACCCTGATGTTGGGAAAGATGGAGGGCACAAGGAGAAGGGGGCGACAGAGGATGAGATGGTTGGACAGTGTTCTCGAAGCTACCAACATGAGTCTGGCCAAAAAGCGAGAGGCAGTGGAAGACAGGAGGGCCTGGCGTGCTCTGGTCCATGGGGTCACCAAGAGTCAGACACGACTAAATGACTAAACAACAAGACCTTCTGCTGCTTCCCCGGCTTCAAGGCCAAATCCAGATGGGAACGAGGTCCAGACTTTATCTACCAAGACATTTTTAAGAGTTAGTCCCTCGTTTTCTCAGGAATGCCCCTAGGGAACTCAAAATGTCAAAACAGCACACCCTGGGCGATACATTAATTGGCATTTGGCCTCGTTAGCTCCACCCTGGGCAAAAAGCAGGGCCGAAACTAGGCTTTATTTCACCCGGGTCAAAGACCCAGATTGGCACACACGCCCCATGCACATTTGTGTATACACACGCACACACAGAGGATAGGAGCCTCAATGGAGCCCCTCTGGGGGTTTCACCCCGGCAAAAAACCCCAACAACTAGCCCCCTGCCCCTGTAGCTATGGCTCTGCAAAAAGGGCACATCTTCAGATGATGCCAGCAAATTATTATTATTATTATTATTATTATTATTAGATTGCCCCAGCCACTCTGGGCAGCTTCCAACAAATTAAAACACAGTAAGACATCGTGAAAAACATTAATGGTTTTTATCTCTATAGTTCCTTATGATGGGAGGGTGTCCCACAGGGCGGGCGCCACTACCAAAAACCATTTCCCTCACAGCTAAGGGAACCTATAGAAGGCCCTCGGAGCGGGACCTCAGTGTCCGGGCTGAACAATGGGGGTGGAGACGCTCCTTCAGGTCTACTGGGCTGAGGCCATTTAGGGCAGGCTTCCTCAACCTCGGCCCTCCAGGTGTTTTTGGCCTACAACTCCCATGATCCCTAGCTAGCAGGACCAGTGGTCAGGGATGCTGGGAATTGTAGTCTCAAAACATCCGACGGGCCGAGGTTGAAGAAGCCTGATTTAGGCCTTTCAAGGTCAGCACCAACACTTTGAATTGTGCTCGGAAACGTACTGGGAGCCAATGTAGGTCTTTCAGGACCGGTGTTATATGGTCCCGGCGGCTGTTCCCAGTCACCAGTCTGGCTGCCGCATTCTAGCATCATCCCAGGGCATCGTGGGAGAAAAATGGCAGCCCGCTCCCCTCCACAAATGATGTTCTGGCCTCATCAATGTACAAGTAGTGTAGTCTGAAACTAAAGAAAGCAAGGCCAGAAAGAGGGGGAAATGGGGGGGGGGCGGTTTCTAAACAGAATTAGATTTATTATTATTATTATTATTATTATTATTATTATTATTATTATTATTATTATTATTATTATTAGCTGGCCCAGCCATGCGTTGCTGTGGGGTTTGTTTGTTTGTTGTTGTTGTTGTTGTTGTTGTTGTTTTGCTTTTTAAAATTCTCCTGACCCCGAGAGTATTCTGGAAGCTCCTGTTTTCATTCTTCCCTGTCCCTTTAGAGCAGGGGTCAGCAACCTTTTTCACACGTGGGCCGGTCCACTGTCCCTCAAACCATGTGGTGGGCCGGACTATTTTTTTTGGGGGGGGGAATTAACTAATTCCTATGCCCCACAAATAACCCAGAGATGCATTTTACATAAAAGAACACATTCTACTCATTTAAAAACACCAGGCATGCGAAGCTGCGGCGGCCATTTTAGGAGAGGGCAATGGTGACCTTAAAGAGCATTCTCCCCCACCCCAGTCCCAAAATTACCCAGTCCCAAAATCACGCACCCCAGCAAAACAATCTCCTCAGAGCTGGTCTTACTCAGTGCGACCTCTCAAGCATGCCTCCTGCTCTGTGGTTTTTTTTTTCCCCTTTCTCGGAGCATGCGAAGCTGCGACGGCCATTTTAGGTGAGGGCACAGACATTGTTGCTCTGGCCAGGTCTGATGATGTCGACGGGCCATCTGCCTTTCTATTGGATGCTGTTGGAGTCTTCATTCCTTTTGCTGGTGAGGTATAATAGGCGCACCATTTTTTGTGTTTATTCTATATTTTAGGCATGACAGGTGTGGTTTTTTAAAAAAATTATTATACCAGATCCTTCCTCGATGGTCAAGTTATGCTTTGTACTAATTTGATGCGCTTTGGTCTAGCGGTTAAGGAAAACATCGGTGTCCGCCGTGCACACAATGGGAACATTTATATATTTATAGATTATTATTATTATTATTATTATTATTATTATTCCACAAAGGAATCACCACTTAATGCCGAACACAACAGTCAATTCCTCTTCCCAGGGAATTCTGGGAATTATAACTACAGCTCCCAGGATTCTTTGGGAGGGAAGCCATGACTGTTTAAAGCGGAATAAAACTGCTTTAAATGTATGGTCTGGATATTTAGTTGGATCCATCCCAGAAACCAGGGGTGGTACATGACAAGTAAAGGCAGAAGGGTGAAGGACCCCTGGACGGTGAAGTCCAGTCAAAGGCGACTCTGGGGTTGCGGCGCTCATCTCGCTTTCAGGCCAAGGGAGCCGGCGTTTGTCCGCAGACAGCTTTCCAGGTCATGTGTCCAGCATGATTAAACTGCTTCTGGCGCAACGGGACACCGTGACGGAAGCCAGAGCCCACGGAAATGCTGTTTACCTTCCCGCCACAGTGGTACCTATTTATCTACTCACGCTTGCGTGCTTTCGAACTGCTAGGTTGGCAGGAGCTGGGACAGAGCAACGGGAGCTCACCCCGTCGCGGGGATTCGAACCGCCGACCTTCCGAACAGCAAGCCCAAGTGGCTCAGTTGTTTAGACCACAGCGCCACCCACATCCCTATTAGTAACACAACACACACTTGGAGAAACGGATGGAAATCTTCGGAGAGACTTATTAGCGTGAAGATTAATTTCAATTTTCAATTTTACTACAACCCATCTGGCTGGGTTGCCCACCTAAAATTTTAGGATCCACCATGCTGCATGTCTGGATTTCATCAGGACTGTTTCCAATCCTGATGGAACAACCATCATGTTGCATTTTGTTACTTCTGTTGATTGCATTTTTTTGTCTCTTTCCAAAAGTTTAAAAAAAAAACAAACCACCACCCCACAAGCTTGGGACAGAACAATATGGAGAGAAACTTTTGCTGAGTGCTTTATTTTTTTTTTCTAGGAGGTTCAGAAACAATTGTTCTCAGAAGCATGTCACCTGGGAATTTTCAGCGCTGCTCTGCTTTTGTATACATGGCTTTGGGTCGGAAGCTGAGCATTCCTCCCCCCTACCCCAAATCACCAAGGAAGGGGGCTGTAAACTGGTGTTTATTTTCGCAATTGTTTTGCAGATCAAGGAGCTCACCTTCTTGAAGAACACAGTGATGGAGTGTGATGCTTGTGGTAAGTCCGCTTGGGTCCCTACAGACCCAACACATTGCAGCCCATTTCTTGGAAAGAGTTAAAAATTCCTTACAAACCAGCACTTGGAGTGAATGGTACTTTGGGCATGCCCAGAGGCCCCTCCTGCAAAAAAGGGAGAGGACCATAGGGCCCTTATTGTAACCAGATTTCATCTCACCTACCAGGTGCAACCAGCCAGCCGTAAGGGGCCAGAGCACTGCCGCCTGAGAGCACCACCCAAGGCGTAGCCCCTAATCGCCTAATAGCGCATGGCTGGGTGTGCGCTGCTGCAACTTCTGCCTGGCTGCAGCTGCTGAAGGACAGCTGGCTCAGCCTTTCTCCCTCTCCCTTGCTCCCTGGCAGCCCACTAATGGCAGCCACTCGTCCTGCTCCAGCCCACAGGAACACTGAGCGCCATCTCATCCGATCCCCTGCATGCAAAGCAGAAATTTTGCAGCTGCCCCATGCGGGGATCGAACCTGCAACCTTGGCATTATGAGCACCACATGGGCGCATGGCAAATAAAGGCAAAAAAGATAAAGGTTCCCTGGGCGGTTAAGTCCAGTCAAAGGCGACTATGGGGCTGCGGCGCTCATCTCGCTGTTTCAAGTGGGTCAAAATACTTTAAATGTATGGTTCCAGTTACAGGTAGGTAGCCGTGTTGGTCTGCCATAGTCAAACCAAAATAAAAAATAAAAAAAATCCTTCCAGTAGCATCTTAAAGGTAAAGGTAAAGGGACCCCTGACCATCAGGTGCAGTCGTGTCCGACTCTGGGGTTGCGGCGCTCATCTCGCTCTATAGGCCGAGGGAGCCAGCGTTTGTCCGCAGACAGCTTCCGGGTCATGTGGCCAGCATGACAAAGCCGCTTTCTGGCGAACCAGAGCAGCGCACAGAAACGCCGTTTACCTTCCCGCTGGAGCGGTCCCTATTTATCTACTTGCACTTTGACGTGCTTTTGAACTGCTAGGTGGGCAGGAGCTGGGACAAAGCAACGGGAGCTCACCTCGTGGCAGGGATTCGAACCGCCGACCTTCTGATCAGCAAGCCTAGGCTCTGTAGTTTAACCCACAGCGCCACCTGAAATGCACCTGCATGCACACGAAAGCTCATACCAAAAACAAACTTACCGTAGTTGGTCTCTAAGGTGCTACTGGAAGGGTTTTTTTAAATGTATGGTGTCAACGTGGCTTGAGTTGAAGGAAGAGGAATCAGACAGGAGGGAGATGGTTGGTGGGGCAGTGCCCCATTCTCCCCTAACAGACCAGCCTCCAGTGGGGGCAGCCCAATGTCTTTTTCTTTGTTTCCTTGCCTCCCAGGGATACGTACAGGAGCGACTGGCCCCGGCATCAGCGTGGTGCCCATTAATCGCTGCTACCCGAATCCTTGCTTCCCCAGGGTCACCTGCACGAACACCCCCACCAGCTTCCGCTGTGGGGCCTGTCCTCAGGGCTACACGGGCAACGGGACCCACTGCACCGACATTGACGAGGTCAGGAGGTTCCCCCCTCTGCTTCTGCGTGAAAGATGGGAGGCAGGAGAAAGCCATAGATCTCTTCTGAATCTTTTTTTTTTTCCTCAACTGCCTTGGGAGTGGAGGACAAGCACTAAGATTGGCTTGGATCCCCCTACGCCCGCAAACACGCACAGTTCTTCTCGGATCAAAAAGATTGCCCCCCCATCCCCACCCCAAATCGCCTACTTTCCATGTGAAGGCTGGTGTTCTAGAACCCCATAGAATTGTGGGAGGTGTTCATGATTCACACAATGGGGGAGGCATGTTGGCAGAGGCGCAGGTGGCACCCGGTGTGGAAAATTTCTTGTCAACCCCCCCCCCATCGATTCCCCCCCCTGCAAAAATGGTTTTACGTTAGTTCATATTTTCTTACAAAGGAATAATAACAAGTAATAATAATAATAATAAACTTTTATTTATATCCCGCCCTCCCCGGCCGAAGTCGGGCTCAGGGTGTCTAACATCAGATACATAACATTGGTATAAAATCAAACAATAATTAAATTACCTCCTAAAAACATCCTAAAATCAAATTAAAGTCTAATTAGATGGCTTTCCACAGGGTTAGGGTTGGGAACAGTAAGTGCTCCACCGAACTGAAATTTCAGCCTTCACGACGTAGGGAAACAGCCAAGTAAACAGCTGTTTTGGTGGAGGAGGGTCAAGATATTAACCGATATGCGTGAAATTTCATATATAGCTATATAATCCCTAGTATATAGTAAGATAAGACCTTTGGAGCAGGCATTTTTTTAAAATAAGTTTTTTTTTATGAACCGCCCTAGTAGGGCAGTAATTGTTCCTTGATAATTTGTCACCTCCTCCATTATGGAACATGGGATGGACTGCCCCCTACGCCCCCCCCCCCCTTGCTACGCCTCTGCATGTTGGACAAGCTCACTGGCCTCATTTTCATCTTGCTCCAACTGAGAGTGTGACCGGGGGCGAGAGAGAGAAGGATCCTCTTCAAGGAGATTGCCATGGGAGGGGGTAGTGGAGCGAAGGAGGGAATGCGAGCCAATGTCCCAAATGGTGTTATCAACACCACAAACCACACACACACACCCCCGTTTGAAAACCACTGTTATAGCGATGCTATAATCATGCACAAACAAGCGAAACCTTTCCTCCTTGCAGTGCGCAGCGAACCCCTGCTTCCCCAGAGTCCAGTGCGTCAACACAGCCCCCGGCTTCCACTGCAACCCCTGCCCTCCTGGCTACAGCGGCCCCATATTGGAAGGAGTCGGTCTGGCTTTCGCCAGGGCGAACAAGCAGGTAACTCCTAAGAGGATAGGGTCTTCTGCCCTCTGCTCAGGGGTGGTGAGCACAGCTGCGGAAACAGAAGGGTGGCGGGCAGGGTTCCTCCCAGTTTTCCATTTCTTTGCCATTCCTTTAAGCCGGGCAGCCTGTTTATGCTCCCGGGGCCTGTATCCAGGAGGGCTGATAGGAACAGGGATGGAAGAACGAAGGCTTCGCATGCTGTTCCGCCCAACGTCCTGTTTCTCTTCTGCTGCAGTTCGTCTCCCGCCCAAGGCCATCTCATCCGCCTCTCTTGTCTTCTCTGGTGAAATTACTTAGCCTACAATCCATTTGCCATTGCATTATTACAACCCCATTCATTTCAAACTCGAAAAATTAGAAAAGTCCATTTATGTAAGCAATTGTTTTCATTAGCTACTGGAGTTTAATATATGAGATAGACTCATGACATGCAAAGCGAGATATGTCAAGCCTTCGTTTGTTATAATTGTGATGATTATGGCGCACAGCTGATGAGAACCCCAAAGTTGAGATTGTTAATTTGGGGTTCTCATCAGCTGTACGCCATAATCATCACAATTATAACAGATAAAGGCTTGACATATCTCGCTTTGCATGTCATGAGTCTATCTCACCTTTCACCTTTTAAGTTGAATTACTGAAAGAAATGAACCTTTCCACGATATTCTAATTTTTCGAGTTTCACCTGTATGTAATCAGTTACGGATCATTTGTGAACTAGCAGCAGAAAACAACAGCAAATACCATATTTGCCGGGTTTGTTTTGGTTCCGGGGTGAATAAATGGATACCAGCAATTTCTGCTCCTGTTTCCATTTTTGAAGCTGTGCTGCAGGGCAGCTGGAGGGCACCGGGTTGCAAGAATGCTGCCAGCAGCAGGCTGGAGGGGTCCTGTCTCCGGGTCCTAGTCCTGGCAGTGACTCTATACAAGGCCACTCAGGTCCCAAGCATAACGCTGGTCCATCTTCAGCCAGTATCTTCACACTAGCACTTGGTCCAATTACCTGTATTTTTCGCTCCGTAAGACACACTTTTTCCCTCCTGAAAAGTAAGGGGAAATATCTGTGCGTCTTATGGAGCGAATGGTGGTCCTTGTAGCCGAATTGCCCAGGGGCCAAAAGAGGATCGTGCTTTTTATTTTACAAAGAGAAAAGGGGGTGTTGAAAGGACCCCCCTCAGCAGCTGATCAGCAAGAGATCAGGAGAGAGATAAGAGTCCCGGCTCCCTTTCAGCCCAGGCATTCCTTTCTTGCCCAGGCCTCCTTTGTTGAATGTGCTGCAGAGGGAGGTTGTTTGTTTCCCCTGTGACATGTGATTGGCTGATTAGATTATCTGTCTGGAAACTGTAGAAATGGCTCCCTTTCCTTAAGATTTTTCAGAAATGTGAGTTGAACCCCATAAAAACAGGGCTTTTCCTCTTTGCTTTTCCTCCTTTGCAAAAATAGCTGCAAAACTTTTAGCCGATCCTCAAAAAAACAGGGCTTTTCCCTTTGCAAAAAATCTGCAAAACCTTTAGCTGATCCTCAAAAGAACAGTGCTTTTCCCTTTGCAAAAAAAGCTGCAAAACTTTTAGCCGATCCTCAAAAAAACGGGGCTTTTCCCTTTGCAAAAAAAGCTGCAAAACTTTTAGCTGATCCTAAAAAAGGGCTTTTCCCTTTGCAAAAAAGCTGCAAAACTTTTAGCTGATCCTCAAAAAACAGGGCTTTTCCCTTTGCAAAAAGCTGCAAAACTTTTAGCTGATGCTCAAAAAAGCCAGGGCTTTTAGAGGAGGAAAACCAGAAAAATATTTTCCCCCCTTGTTTCCTCCTCTAAAAACGAGGTGCGCCTTATGGTTCAGTGCGCCCTATGTAGCGAAAACTACAGTACTTACTGAAGCCCTTTTGGTATGCAGGGTGAGCAGCGTTCAAGCTGGCGAATCTCTCTTAGAGAGCAGACTTTACCTATTGCAGTCACACAAGGAAGGAAGTTGCTTATTGCAGGCCAAGTCTGTGTTTCGCTGTGGAGCTATTGATCCTCCCAAATACCTGATCACCCAAAAATGCCTTTGAAACAGCGAAAAGGTCTTGCGGCACCTCTGAGGACAAACAGATTTATTGCTGCAGAAACTCAGGCCCGGTCCCAGAAGCTTATGACATAATAAACGTGTTGGCCCTTAAAAGTTGCCACAACAACAGGACACTTTGCTGGTTTTGCCGCAAGGTAAACAGGCAGGCACAAATATTCCCTCTTTCTGTTCTTTCTTGCACAGGTCTGCAATGATGTCAACGAGTGCGAGACAGGGGTGGGCAAATCCTGTGTCCCCAATTCCATCTGCATCAACACTCGGGTAATTCTAGGCAATTGCCTCAGACCAGACCTTCCTCCTGTCCCGCCGCAAAAGGCAACCCCCACCCCTCCTTTCAACGAAAGGAGAAGCAGCTCAAGAACAGGGAAGGGTGGGGTGGAGGGTCTGCCCAGCATGTTAGATTCCTGACTAATGTCTTTTAGTTTCGCTGCAGACAATTATCCTGAGAGAGCCTCTCACCTGGTTCTGTCCATCCCATTTAAATTATGCCGGGTAACAGCTAGATGCATCAACAGGTGTTCCTTCATCTTTAGAGGTGCATTGGAAGCGGCCACAAATGACACCCACCTTGGGGGTTCCCAGCCCACCAAAAACAATCCTATTGAAAGCAAGACGAAGCACACGGTACACACTGGCCTGTGTTTCCCAAAAGCATGTGTAAGGTCCTCAGTTAGTTGCTCATGCGTAAGCAGGAAAAACTCCGACTTTTCCTTTAGTAATTTTATTGTGCATGCTATGTACAGTGCAGAGCTAACAAGTTCATGCCTGTATCAAGCGTCGGCAGAATCCAGGAATGGCCCCTTCCAGTGCTGTCAAATTGACACCATACAATTTAAAAAAATCCTTCCAGTAGCACCTTAGAGCAGTGCTGTCAAGTATCCCGTTTCCCCCGGGATTCTCCCTTATTTCAAGCAGTTTCCCGCTGCTCTCCCTTATTTTTTATTTCCCGTTTTTAATGGAAGCAGCTCCTCCCCTGCTGGCCAGGGACTGGGTGGGAAGACCTCGCCTACTTGGAGAGAAAAGCCTCAGCCCTCAAAGCAAGTGGGAGCCGTTTCCCATGCTTACAGGGGGGTGTATTCCTCCCCCTGCATCAGCCCCGATCCGCTGCCGCCGAGCCCCTCAGCTGGCCAATAGGGTTAGCTGGTGGGCGGAGCCTGGCTGCCTTTGAGCAGCTGCTGATTCCTGTCCTGTTTTGATGGGATCAGACAAGAAGACAATGGGGCTCCATCGCGCGGAGCACATGGCTGCCCTCCTATTTGCTCCGCTCCGAGCCCGCTTGGAGTTTACATTGCTGCTCCGCCCACTTTTGCTTCTGGCTCCGCCCACCACTGACATGTGACTGTCCCCGGGATAGGTGAGACTGCTGATCCCTTATTTTCAAATCCGAAACTTGACAGCTATGGCCCCTTCTGGTTCTGACCCCAACAAAAGAGTTTCAGTATACAGAAACCCCGCCTTCCATCCTTTCGTTTCACCCCTCGACACCTTTGGGGCGATGGAAATTGCATGCCTCCTTCATCACCCCTTGGGCTAAGGGAGTGCAGGGTCTCTCCAGCATCCTCAGAGCCTCGACCCTCCATTCCCTGAGACAAGTCTCGCTGCTTCTTCCGCTGCCAGAGGAGGTGCTGCTGGTCAGGTGGGGCCGGGGCTCTCCGTAGCATCCCGAGAGCCCTTCCACCACCTTGCGCTGCGCCGGGCGGGACAGTTCCCTGACAGCAAGGATGCCCCAAAATCGGTGGAAGGGAAAGAGAGAAAGCACCATGAAACAGCAGGGCAGGTTTCACGCATCTAGGGAGGGGAGAGGACACCCTTTCGGCTGCTTGGCCATCGCTGCAAATGCCAGACTGCAAACCACCCCATTTCTTCTCCCTGCAGGGCTCCTACAAGTGTGGGGCGTGCAAGCCTGGCTTCACAGGGGACCAGGTTTCCGGCTGCCGCAGCAAGACGGAGAGAAGGTGCCCCAACGGAGAGCTCAGCCCGTGCCACGAGAAAGCGGACTGCATTGTGGAACGCGATGGAACACTCAGCTGTGTGGTGAGTTCAAATCCTCCCTTGGGCTCCTCCTCCTCCTCCTCATGTGCCCTAAGCCCTAAGCACCTCCAGATCTAGCTGACGGGGAAGCTGCAAAGTTCTGCAGACTAGAGGAGATTGAGATGGCTGGTGTGTTTTTCTCCCCTGGCTCACCCTTAGAAATGTGAATTTCAGGCTTCTGCTTCACAGCATGTCCAGAAAACGAAGGCAGGCGTACGCAGAAAAGTGAAGACTCCATTCAAATCCATTTCTAAATATATCCCTCACCAAATGTGGCGGGAGGGGGGGGACGACTGATTCAGAAGAACAACAAAATAGGCCTGTTCTAAAACTGATGTTTTAAGATTCAGAATGTATGGGTCATGTTTGCAAAGAAGTACTGTACATTAGAACAGCAAAATCTTCTACAGGTGAAACTCGAAAAATTAGAATATCGTGGAAAGGTTCATTTCTTTCAGTAATTCAACTTAAAAGGTGAAACTAATCTATGAGATAGACTCATGACATGCAAAGCGAGATATGTCAAGCCTTTATTTGTTATAATTGTGATGATTATGGCGTACAGCTGATGAGAACCCCAAATTAACAATCTCATCTTTGGGGTTTTCATCAGCTGTGCGCCATAATCACCACAATTATAAAAAGCAAAGGCTTGACATATCTCGCTTTGCATGTCATGAGTCTATCTCATATATTAAACTCCAGTAGCGAATGAAAACAATTGCTTACATAGACGGACTTTTCCACGATATTCTAATTTTTCGAGTTTCACCTGTACAGCACAAAGCCTTTTTTTGTTTAGTCTCTGTTGCCCCCTAGTGGCTGGACAGTCACACACTTGCACCTCCAGAAATTAATACCCTCCCTTCGCTCGTTGATTCAAGGGCAGACCTTTGTGCAAAGCCCCCTTCAGCATTGAACCTTTGTGTTGTTCTTGTTGTGCGTGAAAATGCATCGGTTGAGTCAAAACAGCACTAGGTTTCAGGAAACTGCTTGCAAAAAAAAAATGTGCATAAGGCAAAGTTAAAGGACGCATGGCGACTTTACTGGAGATCAAGTTTTTAAAATAATAATAATAATAATAAACGCGTGCAGAAGTGTAGTGAAGACTAGAAAAGTGAGGAGCCTGTGTTAACAGGTCTGCCTTCCTTGGTTAATATTGTACCCCGTCTGCTTTCAGTGCATTGTTGGGTGGGCCGGCAATGGCTTCATCTGCGGCAAAGACACCGACATTGACGGATTTCCCGACGAGAAGCTTCGCTGCACAGACAAGAAGTGCCGCAAGGTAAGAAGAGACCCTCGGTGCCCAAGGCTGTGCCCCACATCTGGACTATGCCTCTCCTTGTCTGAGCACAGCTTAGGCAGGCTTAAGAGTTGCATTCCTTTTATTCTTGTGAAAGGGTATTGGGAAATGATCCATAATGAATTGAAAAAAATGTTTAAAGGTGCTTCCAACCCCCAACCCCCCCCCCAAAAAAACCCCAGAGTCCTTTCTGTTGGGGATTATTCAGACTGAAATTCCCAGGTGTCAAAAAAGGTTATTTATGTATGCCAGTATTGCGGCCCGTGTTTCGTTAGCCCAAAAATGGAAAATGAGCGAGTTCCCAACCAAAGAAGAGTGGCAACTTAAACTCTTCTTGCGGACTTAACATATAGAATAAGAGAACAAGAAGAACCTACGTTTAGAGAAGACTGGAAAACGTTTATTGAATATATAGGAAATAACTGTGTACAGATGAAAATGCTGGCAGCATTAAGATAAATTCAACAGTGTAAATAAGTTATGGTGGAGGTAATAATGGAAAACTGAATGGTATAGCTCTTGTAAAACATGCAGGGATTTATGATATGTAAGATGAACTGTGGAAAGAGAAGAGGGGGAGTCATTGATATCTTAAGGATGTAAAAATGAGCACTTTAAATTGTAAAACACAAACACACACACACACACACACACACACACACACACAGAGTTACAGGTAGGTAGCCGTGTTGGTCTGCCATAGTCAAAACAAAAATTAAAATTAAATGAATCCTTGCAGTAGCACTTTAGAGACCAACTAAGTTTGTTCTTGGTATGAGCTTTCGTGTGCATGCACACTTCTTCAGATACATGCATGCACACAAAAGCTCATACCAAGAACAAACTTAGTTGGTCTCTAAGGTGCTACTGGAAGGATTTTTTTTTATTTTGTTTTCACATACACACACACACACGAATGAGTTGGATTCCAAGTTAAGGGAAGTCCTTGTGGTGACTTTGGCCAAACAACTCAAACTGGGTTGCTGTGGTTGTTTAAAAAAAAAAAGCGAGAGAGAAAGTCACAAGTTAACTATGAAACGGAGGAAAAACACAGGCAGAGGAACACCACCTTGTTGGTGAAAGAAAGGGCAAGGATTGTAAGCCCTGCTTTCCATGCAGGAGGTCCTGGCTGGCAGCTCCCCCTAAGTCACGCACACAAGCACCTTAGAAGCCTAACCGTTGTCTCCCTTTCCAGGATAACTGTGTGACTGTCCCCAACTCCGGGCAAGAGGACGCGGACAGAGATGGGGTGGGAGACGCCTGCGATGACGACGCCGACGGCGATGGGATAATAAACACCGAGGTTTGAACTCCTGTCCTGCGTGCGCGTCAAGTAGAAAAGTGCCGTTCCGGTTTGCTTTCAGGACCAAGGAAAGCTGTCGTTTCCTTGTCAAGCACAATGCTCCATGGAGGGCAGTTTCCAATAAGCTTTTATGTCAGGCAACTTGACCCTCCCTGCCCACAAACTGTCTTGCCAGAGTGGTCCATGCTCTAGTTATCTCCCGGCTTGGGCTACTGCAATGCGCTCTACGTGGGGCTACCTTTGAAGGTGACCCGGAAACTGCAATTAATCCAGAATGCGGCAGCTAGACTGGTGACTGAGACCATGTAAACACCGGTCCTGAGAGAGACCTACATTGGCTCCCAGTACGTTTCCGAGCACAATTCAAAGTGTTGGTGCTGACCTTGAAAGCCCTAAACGGCCTCGGTCCAGTATACCTGAAGGAGCGTCTCCACCCCCCATCGTCCAGCCAGGACACTGAGGTCTAGCGCCGAGGGCCTTATGGCGGTTCCCTCACTCTGAAAAGCCAAGTTACAGAAAACCAGGCAGAGGGCCTTCTCAGTGGTGGCACCCACCCTGTGGAACACCCTCCCACCAGATGTCAAAGGAAAAAACAACTACCAGACTTTTAGAAGACATCTGAAGGCAGCCCTGTTTAGGGAAGGTTTTAATATCTGAAGGACTATTGTATTTTAATATTTTGTTGGAAGCTGCCCAGAGTGGCTGCGGAAACCCAGCCAGATGGGCGGGGTATAAATAATAATAATAATAATAATAATAATAATAATAATAATTGCACGTGTGTTAAAATCGGAAACCCTGTTGTTGCTGACAGCTGCTGGGAATGGTAGTTGTGTGAAGGGCAAACTGGGGGGGAGGGAGAGGTGTTCTTTAAATGTATGGTTTTTTTTTTGTGGAGCTTGGATTGTTGGGTTGCCTCCAGCGATGTTCTGCTCAGGCTAAACCCTCTGAAATTAATGCTTGGAGGAAGGATAGAGGAAGCAGAATGCTGCCTGCGCAAGAGACAGGCTCAGGGTTCGAGTCCAGCAGCAAACTCTCGCCCTCCCGTATCTCTCCAGCCCCCTCCCCTGACTCACCCCTCCTCTCCTCTCCCCACCCAGGACAACTGCGTGCTTGTGCGCAACTCAGACCAGCGCAACAGCGACCAGGACAGCTTTGGCGACGCCTGCGACAACTGCCGGAACGTGAAGAACAACGACCAGCGGGACAGTGACGGAGACGGGCGGGGGGACTTGTGCGACGACGACATGGACGGAGACAGTGAGTACTTGCAGGGCCCCTGAGCGATTCCAAAGACAGAGGGGCTGAAGAGGAGGATAGATAATAGGAATGATGATGATGATGATCAGCGGGTGGATTAACAGCAGTAATCATCACAAATTATTATGGTGATGAACACAAGAGCAGCCCTCCTAGATCGGGCCATCTAGCCCAGCATCCTCTTCTCACAGTTGCCAAATACCTCACAGAGCCTAGAAATCAAGATAGACTGCCTCTGGGTCTGGAGGTTCCGCAAGAATGTAAGAAGAGCCTGGCTGCCGGATCAGGTCTAGGCAAAGGGATGGTCAGGAGAGGACAATTGTAGCTGCTGCATCCTGCTCCATCTCACAGACAACACCTGTCCTGTCGTCATTCTAGGACGTGACAAAGAAAGCGCATCTGTGTTAGAGTGGAAAGATGGACTATTTGGTCAATTAAAACACACACCTTCTGAATTAATTAATAAAGAGACACACAATTAATTGGCCAGGAGGCTTTTTGAAAAAGGTTTTATTTATTTTTTAATGTAAGCTCTCAGAACTGTGGATTGGGCATTCAGTTTTTGGAGAGTGCCTCTCCTTCCTCACTTTGGCATAAGCCCTGATGCCTCTTCCGGGAGGAGAATCCTGCCCCCACCCCTGCACAGGAGGGAATACCTCTCCTAGAGCTTTGCAGGCAAGGTGAGATGCCGCACTCTTTTGCCTCCCGCTTCTGCAGAGATTAAAAATGTCCTGGACAACTGCGTGAGGATCCCCAATCCAGACCAGAGGGACAGCGACGGTGACGGAGTTGGAGACGTTTGTGACAGCTGCCCCTTGATTAGCAACCCGGACCAAGTAAGCACTTCCTGGGGAAAGGAATGAGTTGGCGGCGGGGTGCAAATGGGTCTTTTCCCAAGGGTGGGGGAGCAAATTGAAGGGTGCCTAGAGACTGGGGTTGAAGGTGAATGTCTGTACGGCTTAGATCTTTCAAGCGAAGGTTTGAAATAGGGGCTGTAGGTAGACATGGTTTCCCCCACCCCCCACCCCCTGCAGTTAAGAGTCACGGATTTCAAAGTCAGGTTTTGCTCCTGTATACTTTTTTATTTTATTTTAAGCAAATAATGCAGCTGTTGTGTAGTGTTCATGCAGGATAAATAAGGAATAATAAATTGTCTAAAGACATTGTGAGGGTTGAGCGGGACATTCCGATACCCATATATGCGGTTGTGTTTGAGTGCAAAGCTCCCTGCTGGTCTTGTTGGCAAAATATGATTTTCTATGATCAATCCTACATGACCTGAAATTGGCTATGTTATTTGGCTGTGTTCCTTAAAGCTTCCATCATTGAGAAGCACAGAGTCACGTCTTTCTTTCAATTGAGTTGCTGGATTAATTTACAACTACATGGCAATGAGTGTATCTTTGATAAACTCTGAGCATCTGTCCCTCTTGTCTCTTTGAAGTATATCTGCTAACATCCTGGAGGCCTGGGAAGTGTCAATATGGCCAGGATGCTTGTTCTTCGCTTCCTCCTATCAATCTTGTGTCTTTCTACCTACCTCATCTTTGGAATGCTGATTAGAATTGTAGCCTAGGAAGTAGGGTTAGATCAAACCAGTTCTGCTAAGTTCAAAGATTCTTTGTTCTCTACCTGGCCACATGGCCCTAGGAGAGGTTTGCGCTGGAAGCTGTTGATTGGATGATTTGAATCTTGGAAGGCGGGTTTTTGTGTTCAATAAAAGTTCCTGGATGAGAGCAAGGGGAAGCTCTTTTCTTTCCCCCATTCTCTCAGACAGGTTGTTGCTGGTCAACTTCCTTTGTCTTTCTCTATTCTTTGAACTCACGCATTGTGGTTTAAATCATAAACACCACACTGTTGCTTCCTGCTATTTAGAAAGACACGGACCACGATCTCGTTGGGGACCTGTGTGATACCAACCAAGACAGGTAAGTTATAGAAATGGCTTGTCTCGTTTCACATGTCAGGCGGCAGGAGCTATGGAGCACCTATAGTTTTTGTTTTTGCTGAACTGCCACTGTCCTGAGACCTATCCTGACACCCAAAAGTAAGAGCAACTGAGAGAGAATCATTATCTACCCTCAGGGTAGCACACGCCACTGGATTTGTGCAATAATTGCCTCTTCTGACAGGCAGAGCACCCAGAGCAGGGAGTCATACAGAGATGCGACAGGCGCCTTCAAGGGCACTTAGTTCTACTACATCTTAAGATCCGATTGCACCCAACCTGGCAGATTGGATGGATGGAGGACAGGAGGGCGGGGGGTGGTTGAAGGGCAACACTAGCTCATGCAGAGATACAGCAGGCAGCCTCCTGTGGATGAGTGTGGTTCGGATTCACCTTTAAAGAAACCTAGGAGTCTGGGTCCAGAGCCAGGGCTAGAGCTCAGCCAAGGAATTTCAGAGCTGGGAATCGGTTTACTTTAAAGGGACCCGTTAAAAGAGGAGACACAGAAAGAGACTTACTTAGCCACTGCCAATTCCTCTTCTCCGTCGGGTCAAATTGGCGACCCTGAGCTTCCCATGTAGAATCATAGAATCCTAGAGTTGGAAGAGACCCCAAGGGCCATCCAGTCCAACCCCCTGCCAAGCAGGAAACACCATCAAAGCATTCCTGACAGAAGGCTGTCAAGTCTCTGCTTAAAGACCTCCAAAGAAGGAGACTCCGCCACACTCCTTGGCAGCAAATCCCACTGTCCAACAGCTCTCACTGTCAGGAAGTTCTTCCTAATGTTTAGGTGGAATCTTCTTTCTTGTAGTTTGAATCCATTGCTCCGTGTCCGCTTCTCTGGAGCAGCAGAAAACAACCTTTCTCCCTCCTCTATATGACATCCTTTGATATATTTGAACATGGCTATCATATCACCCCTTAACCTTCTCTTCTCCAGGCTAAACATACCCAGCTCCTTAAACCGTTCCTCATAAGGCATCGTTTCCAGGCCATTTTGGTTGCCCTCCTTTGTAGGTCCAAGGCTCCCTTTGCTCTTGAAACCTCAGTTCCCATACCCCAAACTTGCAATCCTTCCTTCCTCTCTCTCTCTGCACGACAGAGATGGGGACGGCCACCAGGACTCCAGGGACAACTGCCCCTCGGTGCCCAACAGCTCCCAGCTGGACTCTGACCAGGACGGGATCGGGGACGAATGCGACGAGGACGACGACAACGACGGCATCCCTGACCGCAGGCCCCCCGGCCCAGACAACTGCCGCTTGGTGCCTAATCCCGGGCAGGAAGATACAGACAGTAAGGAAGGAGAACTGGCCTTGGGGGAAAAAGTAGAAACCTCATCAGGCCACCTCCCTGGTTTTGTCACGGGCCACAGCCTCACCTGGAGTATTTCGTTAGGTGCTGTCCCCTCTCAGAGTGCTGAAAGACTGCAAAGGTGTTTCCTCAGAATGAAGGTCTGGGTTTTATTTACCTGAGCATAGGGCGGAGAGGCTCACAGCATTAACGCCCCAACAGATCTTGCTTCCCCAGTTGGAGCCCCAAATCCCGCCCAGAGCAAGGCATGTCTCTCCCCCCCCCCACCCCAGTCATCAGCAGAACTCACACACACCCCTCTGGCCACCTGCTCTCCGTCCTACGATGGTGTGGCATCCAGCCAAGTGATGTGGGAGAAGGACCACCCACACGTCTCTATGGCAACAGGGCCCCCTCTTTGGATCTGTTGAATTGCAGGTCTTAGCAGGCCTAACCAAAGGCACGGCCTTGACAAAACATCTGGTTGCTCAGGCTTCCTCTTATACATTCTTCTCCCCTCCCCCACCCACCGCAATATACAGGATTGGAAGCGACCCGGGGTATCGTCCAGACTGATACCCCCGCCAAACTCATAACAGTAACTTCGAATCCATGAAATCCATCAACTTGCTGCTGTTGTTTTTAATTAAAAAAAAACAATTTGTCTTCCAACTTCAGTAGCTGCCTTGAATGCCTGTGGGCAGAAAGGAGACCTATGTATATTCTGGCGTATAAGACTACTTTTTAATCCAGGAAAATCTTCTCAAAAGTTGGGGGGTCATCTTATACACCGGGTGGAGAATCTGCGGCCGAGTATATCTCAAACTGTATATTTTAACTGGAAAAGTTGGGGGTCGTCCTATACGCCGGAAAATACGGTATATAAAATAAGTAAAAAAAGTAAAACTTCCTGAATCCTAACTTTTCATCTAGCAGCATCTGCCTGCAGGGAGGGGTGCGTGGCATCTGTGACCTTCCCGCCCCACCACCCCCTGCCTGGGTCCTTCCATGATCTAACCGGAACCCCTTGGGGGGTAGAGCTGCTCTTAGAAAGCTGACCCTCCTCCCCCCCCCCCCCCGCTGCAGGAGACGGCATTGGGGACGCCTGCCAGGGAGACTTCGATAAGGACATGGTGGTCGACCGCATAGACGTCTGCCCAGAGAATGCCCAGGTGACGCTGACTGACTTCCGGGCGTTTCAGACAGTGGTGCTGGATCCCGAGGGCGACGCGCAGATCGATCCCAACTGGGTCGTCCTCAACCAGGTCAGCTGGCAAAGGAGCAGCTTCTACGTTCTCCATTTCCTGTTGTGGTCCGAGGCGGAAGGATAAAGCTTTCCGCAGAATACGCTTCCTTCCTTGTCCCTGTTCAGTTACGCCCAGGTGTGGAGGGGCCTGTCCAGAAGAGGGGTGCAAATGTGGCCCTCCAGATGTCTCCATCTGGCCCTGGAAACTAGAGTGTCCGAATCTCCGGGGATGGCACAGGGAGATGGATGTGAGGGAGTCGTTCCTCGGACATTTAGTTTCCAAGCTGCGTAGCTGCTAAAGTTTTGTGATCTACCACAGCCTTGGCTTTGAGATGAAAGCAAACGGGGTGTTTTCTGAACGGATGAACAGCTCCGCAGCTGTTCTACACCGGATGTAGCTTCCAGGTGGTCTTCAAAGGTGGCCCCACACCGAGCACTTTGCAGTAGTCCAGTTAGTGCTTCCAAACCACCTGTGCTTCTGGAACAACGCTCTCAGACTGAAAAAAAAGCACCCACTTCTCTCTCTCTCTCTCTCTCTCTCTCCCTCATCTCTCCTCTCTCTCTCTCTCTCTCTCTCTCTCTCTCTCTCCTTTCATTTGCAGGGAATGGAGATTGTTCAGACCATGAACAGCGACCCAGGTTTGGCAGTCGGTAAGTGATATTTTTCCACACATAAATCCCACATCCTTTCCCCACCATTATTAATATTCTTTCACAAAGTCTTCATAAAAACCAACCACCAATAAAATATCAGTGAATAGCTGTAGTTACAGGCAGGCGGCCATGTTGGTCTGCCATAGTCAAAACAAAATAAAAAATTCCTTCCAGTAGCACCTTAGAGACCAACTGAGTTTGTTCCTGGTATGAGCTTTCGTGTGCGTGCACACTTCTTCAGGCACACGAAAGCTCATACCAAGAACAAACTTAGTTGGTCTCTAAGGTGCTACTGGAAGGAATTTTTTATTTTTTATTTTGTAGTGAATAGCTGTGTCATCTGAACATAAATGCCACGGGCTTGTTGATAAAAGAGATTGTCACGGACTGGTTGGATGTGGATGAGTGGTGGGAGGCACCAGCTAGGGGGACCCCCAAGGGAAGAAGGCTCAGAGCCCAGGGAGGGGTGTGGCGGGATGACAATGAGTAGGCAGAGGGAGAAGGCTGGGAGCAGGGAGTGCCGGAAGCTGAAGAGGCAACAGGGTTTAGTGAGTGGGGAGAGTCTGTGGCAGAGAGCAGTCCAGATTCAGAGGCAGAAACAGAGACAGGAGAGGAGGCAGAGATGAGGCAGGCTGCTGAAGAAGACAGGGGGTCTCCCCCTCCTGCTGTGACCAGCTCCCCTCCCCCCTTGGTCTCCCAGAACGTGCAGAGGGCAGAGCAGAGCCTCAGGTTGCAAGGCAAGAACCCGGGGGTGGGGTGGGGGACTTAGGGAGTTGTGGGAAGGTGGGTAGTTCAGTCCTCACAACTGCCGCACTGGGTCAAGACCTACTGGGAAAGAGTTGCTGTGCTCACTGGTCTGAGCTGTTTCCTTTGAATAAAGTGTTAGCTTCACTGGCATCTTGTGAGTTGTGGGCTGACCTGGCCCCAGCACTTGCCCTGATAGTGATGTGGGGAGGGTGGGCTCAGCGGTAGAACACCTGCTTTGCATGTAGAAGGGCCCCAGGTTCAATCCCTGGGGGCTTCTCCAGCTAGAGCTTGGAGAGAACCCTTCCTAAAGCCCTGGAGAGCTGCTGCCAGTCAGCGCAGACAGTACTGAGCTAGATGGGCCAAGGGCATGAGACAGGATTCCCATGTCTGCAGCAGGGAAGGGGGGGGCCACCTCTGCCCCTTAAGGTGCTGGTGGACTGCAACTCCCCACCCCCAACCATTCTGGTCTCCTGCTGGCTGGCCGGGAGTTGCAGGCCAAGACCACCAGCTGCACCCCGCCCCCAGATTCTGTGGCGGTGACCCCTCTCTCCCTTGGTTGAGGGTACACCGCATTCAACGGGTGGACTTCGAGGGCACCTTCCACGTGAACACGGCCACGGACGATGACTACGCCGGCTTCATCTTCGCTACCAGGACAGCGCCAGCTTCTACGTGGTCATGTGGAAGCAGATGGAGCAGACCTACTGGCGAGGCGAACCCCTTCAGGGCTGTGGCGGAACCGGGATCCAGCTCAAGGTAGGTGGCGGCTGAGGAGCCCAGGGGGAGCCCAGATGCCGCGGGTCAAGCCAGGAAAACGGGAGAAGAAAACGGGCCACACAAAATCTCCCATCTCGTGTTTCTCCTCTCTGGCAACGAGAGCAGGGAAATAAGGAATGTTTTCCCTGACGGCTGATCTGTATCTCAGTTGCCTTCTCTCAAATCTCGTCTGCATCTTGCCTCCGCAGGCTGTTCAAGCAGTTAAGAGCCAGTTCTTCCTGCAGACACAAGGCAAAGGCACTGGCCGGCCTCCAGGAAAGAGGCTAAGACAGCCTTCCGTGCACATGTTGTCCTCCAGATGTCCTAGACTACAACTCCCATCATCCCCTGCCAGAGCAGCCGTCTCCCGCCAGGGCTGATGGGACCATGGCCAAGTGCTCAAATCAGAATGGAATGCTCCTAGCAAACAGATCAGGTCATCTGGAAGGACCCCTAGGGAGGCTTTCATCACCTCAACCACATCCTTCTGCCCTTGGTAGTCTTTTTCTCTAGGAAAAGGCTTGCCTCGAGATCTCCTCTCTGTGGGTCGTGAATGGCGTAGTTGAGATTCCTGCATTGCAGGGGGTTGGACCCTCAGGATCCCTTCTAACCCTATTAATATTAAAAATCTGTATACCGCCCTCCATCCATAGATCTCAGGGCAGTTCACAACATAAAGATACAGGATAAAAAAACACAAAATACAGTTCTGTGGTTTCTAGGATAGAGCAGGTTCTACCAGTATATACCCGAATATAGATCCGACCAAATATAAAACGAGGCACCTAATTTTCCCACAAAAACCTGGGAAAGCTTATTGACTCAAGTATAAGCCGGTTCACCCTTTGCCGCTGTGGAGGAGGAGGAGGAACGAGCAGCCCGAAAGCAACCCTTTGGGCTGCTCTTCCTCTTCCTCCTTTTGGCAAGTTTGCATTTATGCGAGCAGTTCAGGAATGGAACAAGCTGCCTGGGGAGAGTAAAGAAAAACGCTGTTCTTGTACGCTTCTTAAGGAATGGTTGACTGGGGAGAGTGGGTGGCAGCACAAGCGGAGAGAAAGGGCTTCTTTCTCGCCGCCCCCACCGCCCGCCTCACTCAAGTATAAGCCGAGGGCAGCTTTTTCAGCACAAAAAATGTGCTGAAAAACTAGGCTTATACTCAAGTATATATGGTAAATGTGTTCGGATGCATTTTGACTATTGTCTGTAACTGGTTCGTTAGAATTGTTTCATATTCCACGACGTTTGTTTCTTCGATTTCATAAGATTCACGCGCTTGGGCGTTGAAAGGAAAACCTCAAAAGCAGTTTACGAAAAGGGCAAACAATGAAAATGATCACCAAAAAAAATGTTTACAACCATTATTTTCAAAATGCGGGAAGCCTCCTAGAATCCCAGCTTGCGGGAAAGGCGGGTTATATAAATAGAAAAGGGACGGGTTGCTGACGCCGATAGGTTGTGGTTCTCCAACCACATTGGGGGGGGGACTCAGGGAAGCCCCCCACACCTGCTCCTGCTTTCTGAGCTTCCTCCCTTCCCTCCAAATCCCAGGCAGTGAAGTCTAAGACAGGCCCTGGAGATTACCTCCCGCAACGCCCGTCGTGGCAACACGGAGACACGGCCAACCAGTCAAGCTGCTCTGGAAGAGACCCTCGCAACGTCGGCTGGAAGGACAAGACCTCCTACCGCTGGTTCCTGCAGCACCGGCCCCAGGTGGGGCTACAGCCGTAAGTGGCAGGGACCAGGGTCACAGGTGCTCCAGGAGCTGGATGGTTACCAGGGAGAAGGGCCTGGATCAGTGGTGGTCCTGTAGCTCTGGGATTCCCTCCTCAACAAAAGCCCAACTACCCTCCCAACTTCCTGCTTCCATGCAGTTTTGACGGGTGCTTGAGTGCCTGTCCTGGCTGTATTCATTTACAGGTGGGTAGCCGTGTTGGTCTGCCATAGTTGAAAACAAAATAGAAAATTTCTTTCCAGTAGCACCTTAGAGACCAACTGAGTTTGTCTTGGTATGAGCTATTCGGTGTGCTATGCATGGTAATCTGAAGAAGTGTGCATGCACACAAGCTCATACCAAGAACAAACTCAGTTGGTCTCTAAGGTGCTACTGGAAAGAATTTTTCTAGTTTGCTTATTCATTGTGTTTGGGATGGTTCCCTCCACCTCAAGTTGGTGCATGGTTTTGAATGTGATCTCTTAAAAAAAAAAAAAATACTGTATCTTCTTGTTTTCTGTTGTCGCTGAATGCAAGACACCCTGCAAAATTTACTTCAAAACATAGGTAAAGGTTAGGTCCAGTTGCGAACGACCTCTGGGGTTGCGGAGCTCATCTCGCTTTATTGGCCGAGGGATCCCGGCGTACAGCTTCCGGGTCATGTGACCAGCATACTAAGCCGCTTCTGGCGAACCAGAGCAGTGCAGGGAAAACGCTGTTTACCTTCCCGCCGGAGCAGTAACCCCTGTTATATCTACTTGCACTTCTTTGACGTGCTTTCGAACTGCTAGGTGGGCAGGAGCTGGGACCCGAGCAACGGGAGCTCACCCAGTCATTGCGGGGATGCGAACCATTGACCTTCTGATTGGCAAAGCCCTAGGCCATGGGAAGGCAAACAGCGTTCGCCAGAAGCGGCTTAGGTCATGCTGGCACACTGACCACGAAACTGTACGCCAGCTGCCCTCGGCCAGTAAAGCGAAATGAGCGCCACAACCCCAGTGTCGTCCATGACTGGACCTAATGGTCAGGGGTCCCTCTTTATCTATTTGCACTTTGACGTGCTTTCAAACTGCTAGGTGGGCAGGAGCCTGGGACCGAGCACCGGGAGCTCACCCTGTCGTGGGGATTCGAACCACCAACCTTCTGATCAGCAAGCCCTAGGGAATCAGCATGTTTTTACATGAGTAGAATGTGTGCTTTTATTTAAAAATGCATCTCTGGGTTATTTGTCGGGCATAGAAATTCATTCATTAGTATTATTTTATGCAAAATATAGTCCGGCCCCCTGCTTAAAAAGTTTGCTGACCCCTGCCCTAGGCTCTGTGGTTTAGACCACAGCGCCACCCGTGTCTCATTTCAAACATAGCAAGAGGTTTATAAGCTTCCTTTTCAGTTTCCAATTAACGTATTTGTCTTGTTTTGTGAAATGCATATTTAAAAATAAAAACCAGATAAGGCAAGTTCCTAAGGTACAAGGGACCTTTATTTGGGGTTATTTCCAAAGAGATTTTGTGTTATTATTCAAAAAAATCATTTCGGCGGCGAGGAGCCTCTTTTCAAGCAGAGGCTCGCCTTGCCGGAGACCCTCACATTTTTTTGCCACAAATGTGCTGGCATTAGAATCCTCGAATCGTTTTACTTGCCTCTCTAGGGCTTCGATATCTACGAGGGGCCCTGACTTGGTGGCGAAGACACAGGCGTCGTCCTTGACACCACGATGAGAGGCCGGGCGCCTGGGGGTCTTCTGTTTTTCCCAGGAGAACATCATCTGGTCCAACCTGCGGTATCGCTGCAAACGGTGAGCAGGGCCCCACTCCCCCCCCCCCCCCGCAGCCTTCAAAGCCCTGCCAATTTTAATGCCAAAGGGTGGAACTAAAAAAAAGATTTAGTGACAGCGTTTCACACACCAAGCAAAAGAAAGCGAGTTTCAGTTGCTTTACAGACTTCCGGCATGTTGTGGGTCTTAGGGTCGTATTCCCTTTGGGACTCACCTATTTGTTCGGCTCTGCCTCCAGAGTCGGAGGCAGTGATGCTTCTGGAATACCATTGCTGGAAACCCCAGGAGGGGAGAGGGCTCTTGTGCTCAGGTTCTGCTTGGGGGCTCCCCATGGGGGGGGGGCATCTGGTTGGCATCTATGAGAACAGGATGCTGGATCAGATGGGCCATTGGCCTGATCCAGCAGCCAGGTTCCTTATGTTCTTGTGGAACCTCCAGGTCCAGAGGCAGTCTATCTGGACTCCTGGTTTCTTATGGGTATTTAGCGGCTGTAAGGAACAGAATGTTAGCCTGGGAGGGGTTTACCAAAGCGCGTTAACTCCCACATTCGCATCATCAAGTCCCTCTCTTTTACTGGAGAGCCATTGTGGTGTAGTGGTTAAGAGCGGTAGACTCGTATCTGGAGAACCGGGTTCGTGTCTCCGCTCCTCCACATGCAGCTGCTGGGTGACCTTGGGCTAGTCACACTTCTCTGAAGTCTCTCAGCCCACATCACCTCACAGAGTGTTTGTTGTGGGGGAGGAAGGGAAAGGAGAATGTGAGCCGCTTTGAGACTCCTCGGGTAGTGATAAGCGGGATATCATATCCAAACTCTTCCTTCTTCTTCCTTTCTTCTACTGGGTGGGACTCTGTAACTCCCTGCGTTACGGGGGGTTGGACTGGATGACCCTCGGGACCCCTTCCTAACTCTACCATTCTAAGATCCCTGCCTCCTGTTTCTCCTCATTCACAGACACAATTCCAGAGGACTACGAATCTTACCGGAACCAGCAAGACTACTAAGCGCCTTTTAGGGTTGGCCCAAGACACATACTCGCCCCTCTGCTTCCTGCTCTTTTATACGATATATCGAATTATGGACAGTCTCGCAACACCATGCAGCGGCCGCCCAGCCGCCCTCTGGCATCGCTGCGCCCCCCTTTCCCTAGTAACCAGAAGCCCCCTTGGAATCACTCGCTGGCCACGAACCTGCTGAATGTTCTGCAAAAGAGCAGCAGCTAATCCAGTTGTTCCAACAGAGGCGCTTGAGAACATGGAGGGGAAAGGCTGGCCAGGAGAAACTCACCAAGAACTCCAAAGCACTCACCAGCAGAGGGAAGCTGCTTCCTTCTGCTCCACCCCTAGGTAGGGGGTTCGGGTCTGATGTCAAGAAAGTGGGGCTGACCGTTGCATCCCTGCATGAATCACTGTCCAAGCACAGATCAGCGATTCATACAAAAACGGGGTGGGGTGTGAGACGTCCCTCCTGAGAAATGGTCATAGTCTTGCAAGTAGCCAATTCTGAGAAATGTATGACTGAACCAGCTTTAAATTGGACAGGGAGGGAAACGTGTACCGAGCTAATCCAATCTGGCCTGCTCTGGCATCCTGTAAGAGCGATGCTCCTGCTTTGATTCGATCCTCAGCCCCTCGAGGCTCCGGCCGGAGGTGGTGAGAAGCCTGGTGAGCAGGTGACCCTGGGTAAACAGAGCTTCCTTCCAAACCCACTTGCACGGTCATTCCTCGCCCTGAATCCTTGGCGCATTAAAGGCAGGCAATGAAATGCGCACCTTCTCGGAAGCAGTAAGAAGAAACGCAAAGAAAGCACTTTTTTTAAAAAAATAATATGTATGTATAGAGAATTTGGAGAATTAAATTACTTTGTCTTAAGGACAAGAAGGTTGTGTTTTGTTTTCTGATGCTGCCTGCAGGGCGGGCTCTCTGAAAGCCAGGGGAGATCCAAAAAAGCAAAACTGCTGTCTGGCTAGGGAACAGGAAGGCTTTTTTGCAAAATAAATAAATAAATACCCCTTTTTAACCCGTTGCAAAGAAGCTTTGCAATTAACAACAATTATTCAGAAAAGCAGAGCTGAGCAGCGAGAGAGAAAAACAGCTGAACTTTATTACATTTCATTTACAAATAATGCAAAGTTACAAAGACAAAAAAAAGCCTTCACAGAGAAAGAAAGAAAGAAAGAAAGAAAAAGGAAACGAACGAACCAAAAAAAAAAGAGAGATCAAAAAGAATGTACACAGAGTTTTGCCGCTTTTTCACATCATTGTCATGTTCTTAAGTTTGCAAAAAGAAGAAAAACACACACACGCTTACAAAGCCACCTTCAGGGTTCCTTTTTTTTGCCAAGAAAAAAAGCCACAATAAATTAAGCTTCTATGCTCCAGAGTTCCTGTGCTGCTGCTGCTGCTGCTGCCGCCCCAAGTTCCCCCTCCCCACCCTCAAGAAAACCTGTAACTCAATGGTAGGATTTGCATATATCAGTAAAGTCATTCCACTAGTCCTCATGTTTGTTTGTTTTTTAAAAAAAAACTATAAAGAACAGGATGTTACACAGTCAAAAATACAGAAAACAAAAGACTGTTCCCTTCCCACCCTTTTAATCCACCTCCCCCCACCCCCACCCCAAAATATGATTTTTGTGTTACTGTTTTTTAGCTGCCTGTCTGTAAGGGAAGCTGCCACGCACAGCTGAATCTTCCTTATTCAGATAAAACCCACCTTTCCCCTGGTGTTCTTTTACACTTTCAGGTGCCCCAAAAGAAATTGGGGGGGGGAAGAGAGAGAAATTAAATTTCCTCCCTGCCCCCAAAAGAAAGCCATGTATTGAAAAGCTACCACCCGACTAACAGCTAGAACTAAGCACATTTGTTTACTTGCTAAGTTGCGTTAATGTTCTGGATGTCTCTAGCAATATGGTTATTATAATATGGATAATTGCGTTCAAGGTGCAACTGCTCATGCCCATATAGAGTTAGGAACTATTTAGGATTGAAAGGGGAAATAAGGTTTAGGCGTGGTCTTATCCCCCCCAAAAAGAAAGTAATGTTAGGGTTGCAGCCCAATTAAGTTCTGCTCGGAGTAGATCCACCAGACCCGTTTGGCCACATCCGTCTGTTTCAATAGGACTACTCAGAGTATGGCCGACAGCAGACGCAACCTGCAAAAGCTTGCAGAATTAATCCTGGTGTTCCTCTTACATATGGCAGGGAATTTGCAAGCCTGTTCTCCAGTGTTCTCCAAATCAAGGGTCTTGAGGAGGGATTGAGCCATTTCTCCTCCTGGCACAAAAAGTTTAAAAGGAATGCAAGTGAGGGGTTGATTTCTATGCGCTGGTCGCCATCATCAAGAGGGTTGTGGATCTTCCCACTCCCAAGGATAATGGCTTTTAGTAGGGATTCCTGATACCGCCATTTCTCTTTTAAACAAAAAAAATGATGCAGCTAGTCCCTGTGCATAAGCCTCTGCTGATCTGCCCAGTTAAGTTTTAAAGCTCTGCTGGTGCTTTTTTCCAGAGAAGCTTCTACCGCGCACCCAAGCCCCAGCCTCCAAAAAACTGCTTGCCCACCCCGTCCAGAACGGTGGCAGCATTGGGGGGGGGTGCCAGGTTGGCGAAGGCTGGGCCAGGAGAAGACCGTGCCATACAGCAACAGAACACCGTTTGGATGTGGTGGCAATTGATAATAATAGTAATAATAATAATAATATTAGTAATAATAATTTTATTATTTGAACCCCGCCCATCTTGACTGGGTTGCCCCCACCTCCCAAACATATATAAGTTGTGTCTGGGGGGGGGGAAGGAAAGGCATCTCAGATCCCATCTCCCATCCAACCCGGTCCCAAAGGTGGGCTTTCCACTGTTTTTGACACACCTGAAAATTGCAGCTGGGTGCGGGGAGCAGAACAGTAACGCTGGGAATTTTATCATTGTTATTGATATACCGAGAAGTCTTTGAAGTGGGGGTGGAATAGGAGAGGAGAGAAGGGAACTTGGCAGAAAGCCAAAAAAAAAAAAGGCAATGAATGCTCAACCACGGGCGTGAGATCGTCCAACCTGCAGGTGGGAACTGAGACATTGAGCCAAGACAGCCTTTGCTTCAATACACATGCTAGATACCAACAGCTATTATACTTTTTTTTTTTTTGCTTTCGGTTCTTATCATTATTATGTAAAAGGGAGGTGAAAACCAAAACCCAACAACCCAAAGGCAGAAAGTACCAAGCTGGAGCCGCAACCTCGGAGCATCTCCCCAACGACAGCCTGCGTTTCCCTCCCCAAAAAAGCCACGCCTTTCCTTTATCAGCACAGTAGAAACTGGCCAAGCTCACATTTATTTATATATACCGGTACTTTTAAAATATATATATATTTATATACACACACGCACCGTGCCCTCCTCCCCCTCCCCGAAAGGAAGGTTTTTTTCTCCTTTTTAAAAAAATAATAATAAAAACAATAATAAATACAACGAAAAGCACAAAGATAATGACCGAAGTTCCATAAACGTAGTGTTGCTTTTTAAAACCCTCCACGCCCCCCCAATTCACATATTGCAATATGGGAATTCCACACAAACCCTAAAAGTTTTCTTTTGAAAATAAAAGGAAGGTTAAAAAAAAAAAGTTACAACAGAAAAACACTTAACTTTTTATTCGGGTTCCCCCTTTTCCCCCCTAAAAAGAATGCATACTCAGATATTCAACTGCTCTTTCACAGATGTTTTCACAGTGACAAGGGAATTTTTTTTAATTAAAAAAATAATAATCAAAGTGCCTTCTTTCTTTCTTTTCTCAAAAGCCATGAGTGTGTATGTAGTATGTAGATTCCTCTTCCGGAGAAGAATCCTACCTAAGGGGGGGGGGGGACCAGAAGGCTGCCTTGAAAGGATGGAGGAAGGAAAAGGAGGATGGAAATGGGACCACCACAGAAAAATGGGGGGGGGAGAGAAGTATATTTTGGTTATTTTTTAAAGGGACAGCTCAGTCTCTTGCTGCTGCCTGTCAAGAGAGACAGATTTCCAAGGAGCCCAGCGAGACTCCTGCAAACATGCAGAAAAGCCACGGCGATAACAAGATTCGGTTATCACTGGCCATGCAATGGGCAGAGGCCGTACCCAAATTTGGCCTTTTTTGGCAGGGATGGAGGGGTGTCTTATCCCACCCGCCCCCAATTTGTGCAATGCTGGGTCTGACCACCCCAAGCCCAGCGTCCTGTATCCGAGGAAAACTGGACACTTAGCCCTCTGCTTGCTGAGGGTCTGGTTGGCCGCTGGGGGAAGAGGGGCTGGGCTGGGCCCCCTTTGGCTTGATCCAGTTGCTGGATCTGTACCCCCCCTCCCTGCACCACTTTTAAGTCTTGCTTTTTTACACTTCCATCGCAGTCTGCTTACACACGCACACACCCCAATCAGCTCTAGGGCTCTAACATGCCTTGCTAATATTTTGGGCTGGCAGCAAAGCTCCTGCTAAGAATCACAGACTTGTAGAGCTGGAAAGGGAACCCAATGGGTCATCTAGCCCATCCCCCCTGCAATGCAGGAACCTTTCGAACCCACAACCCTGAGATTCAGAGTCTCATGCTCTTTTATCAACTGAGCTATGGAAGCCTGTACTGCCTGGCAGTCTGAGGCGGCAGACCAGAATCGGCAGTGAAAGGGGACCCTCCTGGCTCCTGGGAATCCCACTGGGATGAGAAGGCGCAGTACCCCTCCTGGCCTGCTCCCGTGGAGGTGCTGTGGAGCAAGCGGAGCCTGATGGAAACTGGAGGGACGTCGACTTACGTGCTCGGTTCCTCACTGGGAACTTTTTCTTGCCAAATTATAAGGAGAAAGGGCACTGCTTATGTAAGTTCAGGAGCTCAGACCGTGCTGCGGGGTGAAGCTGGTCTCGTTTACACAGTATTATTAGCTGGCGCACGCACACACACACACACACCACACACACAGCAATACTGGACCAGGCTGGTGTCAGATTAAGGCCCACAGAGACCCAGGATAAAATGACCACTCGGCACAGCCACTCCCTGGGCCAGCTGCCATCTCTTGGCCTAACCTACCCCACAGGGTTGTTGGGAAGGTAAAGGGTGGGAAAGTGGGAGTGGGAGGAAAGGAGAGCACAGAAGGAACAGCTTAAGACAAATGCACCACTGTGCCCATCCCGGTATCCAGACACAAACCAGGCACCTAACCAAAAGAGAGCTGCTCTTTTAAACCTGACCCTAACTGAGCAATGAACAACAAACCTGCTTTTGAATGAGGCAGGATGGCAACAAAGCATTCTCCCCTGGAACAGAATCATGGTGGGTAGAATCCCCCAAAAGGAAAGATTTGGGGAGCTTTCAGCTCCGCCCTCTTCAAAATAAGCAACTTTAAACAAGCTCTGCATCAGAAGCTGATGCAGCCAGAGCATGTATCTCAAAACCTCCGGGGGCTTGGCCTTAAACACAGAATTGAGGGCGGAGGTGAGCACAGAAAACCCCCACAAGATGAAAGAACAGAAAGAAGCAGAATATAAGGTGCATTAACGAGGAAGTAATTTGCCACTGTGCTAAAGTCATCGCTTGGATACTCAACATGATAAATTAAGAATGACACTGCCCCCTGCTGGGAGCAGAGGTACCGAAATATCTTACGCTACGATCCTGCCATCTTTAACAATCCGTTTCCAGCAACAGCAACAAATGAAACAACAGACCAGAAAATTAAACAGTGCCCTCCAAAGCAAATGGTCCCTAATCCTCAGTGACCCTCAAACAAATCCAGAAAGGTTTTTTGTGTGTGTGTGTTCACGTGTGTATACAGATATATATAGATATAGATATATATTAAGGCCATTTTTGTAAAACTACTTACAGTTTATCCGCACACAGGCTCTCCTATGTACATGTGTAATTTAGAAAAGGGAGGAGGAGAGAGATTTCTACATCTCCCTATAAAACTGTCCAGTTCGAGAGCTGTGTGTGTTTACCAGACCAGGCAACACATCTTCCAATTCCGCATCCCAAACGGCAGGCCAAAGACGGAAGAGGATTGTGCACAACGTTGAGATCTGAGGGAAGGGCATCCCAGAGAGTCGGACCAATGAATTCTGACAGGATCGCTGGAGGCCAAAGGACGAGACCTCTGCTTTCACCGTCTGGAGCAGGAGAGATACCACCTCCTGTTTTTTTCTTTAATAGCAGATGGGATTCCTCCTCGCGCAGGAGAGGGACCGAGCAGGCTTGAAATGGGCAGACCATGGCGAGTACTAGAGGCTAAAATACTGATACGGGTTATATAACAATGGGAGAGGACACTTCCTGGGAGTGGAAAGGGCTGGGGGAGAAGCACTGCATCCAAGTGCCCACACAGAACGCCTAGGAGGCGGCAGTTTTAGTGCAAAAGTCGTAAAACAAAGGATGGCACAGGCGGAGTGTAAGCAGACACGTACTCGGAACGGGACTTGCTAGCGGCACATGCAGGGGCCCAGGGGCCCAGCTGTAACTCGCCGGGGAGAGCAGGGGGGCATTCGGGGAGGGCTATGGCAGGACTCAAACCCAGACCTGAGGGACAACAAGGCAGGGACTCAAGTTAAGTTGAACGCTGCCCGGCCAACTCAAGAGCAAAAGAGGGGATGGTGGGAAGGTGATCTCTGCTGCGCCAGCCAGGAAGACCCAGAGGACTTAAGAAATCGCCCAGCCAGGCCAAGGGAGCCACAGGAGGCTCCCTTTTTGGCAAATGGGAGGTTCACTTCCTCCCAAGCAGCACAGAGAACCAGAGGCCTGACCTGGGAAATGAGATGCTGTAAAAGAAAGGTTTTTCGGGGGGGGAGCAGGGAGAACCTGCCTGAAGCATTCAGACTCACAAACATGCCTGCGAGAGGATTTCTGAGTTCCAGGCATGTGTTTCAGGGACCCACAAACACCCCAGGGGCACTTGGCACAAAATTCTGCCATCGGAAAGTGACAAACTGCCCCACACCATCGAGACGTCAAAGAGAGCGCATCTCTGTCCACTTTGCAAGCAGGAGACGTGTGTGTACATCTTAAACGATTCCCCCCTTCCCCCACTGAACCCCTCTGATTCTGCCACCCTCAGCAACCATTTGGGGGCTTAGTCTGGCTCGGCACCCAAGGCTGACTGGATTTTCCTCACTATTCCCTGCTGAAAAATAACAAATCATGCACATGAGTTATTTTCCTTTAATACTGGGCGGGAACTGCCTTCGCCATGCAAAAAGGGGAGGGGAGAGACTTGCACGCTGGACAGCAACAATCCCGCAAGCGTTCAACTCAGAGGAAACCGCAGCTCCTTCCTTTAGGGAACCGAAGTATGCGACATAAATAAAATTGCCCCTCCTCTTCCTCTACCTGTCCCCCACCCCAGCCCCCGCCAAAAAAGTACTTTGAATCGGAAAGAGGAGTTAGGCAGCTCGTGCAACTAAATCCCCGGACAGTGTTGCCCTCCAAAAAGAGATGTTTCTGCAACTGTTGAGCAAAGCGGCAAACGGGGGAACAATAGAGTTTTGGATGAAGAGTCCAGGCTAGCGAAAAGGGGGGGGGCAGGAGATCACAAACCATTTGCACCCCTCCCCATCCTTCAGAACCAAGCATCTGCGTCAGGAAATTATTCTGGAGGGCTCGCCAGACTCTCCCTGCCACCTCCTGCAATAAAACCCCACCCACCCCATTTCCCAGAAGGAAAGCAGCAATATCCACAACGTAGCTTTTGAACTCAGGGTGGTGGGGTGTCAGTGTCTGTCGCACAATCCCCAGCGCCCCCCCCCCAAGCTCCTGGCATTATGCAGAAGTGGCTGTTTCTGTAACCGAAACCGAAGACCCGGACGTTTCGACAAAGGGGGCGGGATAGGAATTATCTATTTACCTTTTCAGAGCGCTTTGCCCAGCCACCCGGGGGGGGGGTGAAGAGAGGAGAGCAACCTCCTCTACTGCCGCCCCACTCCCCAAAGACAAAAAACGAAGAAACCATTTAGTGCAAGGAGAACAAGGACCGAACTTTGGTGGCAAGCAGAAGGGGGGAGGAGGAACAGAAAGGGCACCGGGGGCGGGGGGGCTTGTGGATAAAGAGCTCCTCTACCAAACCAGTGGCCTCTGGAGGGCTGTACGGAGGGCGGGGGTGGGTGGGGTGGGGTGGGCAGCTGCTCTGTGAGGGTGGAACGAGCCCGGCTCTCAGGTGCGACGGACCCGAGGTGGGCCGGTCCCTGCCTCTGCGGGCGCCGAGACTTGGGACACCTTATATTTGCGATTTGGCATGCGTCTCTCTCACTCTCGGCGACGCGTCCCCTCTTCCCCTCTCCCCTACAGCCGGTCCATCCGGAAAGTGTCCTCTGTGGCGGGGTCGGCGAGGACCATGTCGGGGTCGTTGAGCATGTGCAGCCCGTCCAAGGTCAGGGGGTCGATTTTGAGTTCGTCCAGGGGAAACTGGGAATCAGAGTCGAAGCTGACATCCCCCACGCCGGCCAGAGAGCTGGTCAGGTCCTTCGACAGGCTGGGAGGGGACTCCCCGGTCACTGGGAGTGAGGGCGGGGTGAAGGGAGAGAGGGAGGGAAAGAAAGAGAGAAAGAAGATCTTTGATTAGGATAAGCCTCCGTTCGTCTTTCTGATCCGCTCCTTGGGGCAAGCCAGGAGCTTACTTCAGATGTTAGCAACACAGGAAGCTGAAAGAGTCAGACCCAGCGTGCGGAACATTCCCAGCCTGACCCAAAGATGCTGCAGGGGACTGCACCTGGGGAAATCTGCATGTGAAGCCCTGTAGAGCTGTCAACGTTCCCTTTCTTCGCAATGGGAAACGGCGCTGGAATAAGGGAATTTCCCGCAAAAAAGGGGGAAAGTTGACAGCTATAAGCTAAGCTGCAGCTCTTCCTAGAAAAAACTATGTTCTAGTCCTCATGGTTTTCTGAACAAGGAAAACGTAGGAATTTGCCTTGTGCCGAGTCGGACCCCTGGGTCCATGTAGCTCAGTACTGTCTACACCATGGGTAGGCAACCTAAGGCCTGCGGGCCAGATGTGGCCCAATCGCCGTCTCAATCTGGCCCACGGACGGTCCGGGAATCAGCGTGTTTTTACATGAGTAGAATGTGTCCTTTTATTTAAAATGCATCTCTGGGTTATTTGTGGGGCATAGGAATTTGTTCGTTTTTAAATATATATATATATATATATATAGTCCTGCCCCCCACAAGGTCTGAAGGACAGTGGACCGGCCCCATGCTGACCCATGGTCTACACTGTCTGGCAGTAGCCCAAATAGGCCCAGAAACAATGGAGTCTGCTCTGCGAGAGCATAATGGGGACTGCCCCACCAGCCTCCGTCTGCCCGCCTTCTGACCTGCAACCAGTCTGGGGGGTGGCCCTGCCTGCCTGCCAGCTTCCTCCTCTTGATTCTCACTGTTGCCCCTTGTAGAATCCAGGACTTGAAGGTCACCAGGCCCGTCACGAAATTATGTTTATGGCAACAAGGCCAGGCCAGACCATGGTGACAGTGACGGCAGCGAACGAATACCGAATTTTAAACTCTGGCTCACATACTTCAGCTGACGAGTGTTGCTTTTAATGCAATAAGCACATGTGAAATTCTCAACTCTGCCTACTTCCTTCTGCCCCTCGGTGCTGAAGCAGTTATACCTGTTTTTATTGTTCTTTTCGCCGGTCGGTCTTTGACTGTCATAAAGACTGGTTGATCGATTGCCCTTTGTAGGAGGAGGTCAGCAGGAGGAGGAGAAAGCTATAATTTGTGGGCTCCGTCTGCCGCCGGCTGCAGTGCCACTTGCTGTTGAGCTCCGTGCCTTCTGCCCAGCAGCCGCTACTGCTCAGAAATTCAGCAGCTGGAAAGGGTGGCGATGCGCAGCCAGTCCCACCCCCCAGGCACCAAATCACAGATCTGGACCCACCTGTGAGGATGATGTTTGGGATGTTCCCGTGGCTGGCGTAGCTGAGCTGCTGGGCGTCCTGGAGGCTCCCGTGGCTTCCGGTGAGGCCCATCATGGCCGCCTGGGAGTAATTGAGGGTGGAGCAGGGGCTGTAGAGGCTGTTGGAGCTGATGGCGTTCTCAATCATGTTGAACTGCTCAAGCTGGAGGAAGGAATCCTGGAGGTGAGAACTTAATAAAAGAGCCTTGCTGGGCTGGGCTGAAAAGCCGGCTGGGTTCATAACCCACCAGTCAGATGGGTGGGGTACAAGTAATACATCATCATCATCATCATCATCCCAAGGGCATACTGCTCTGAACCATGGGCTGAGCTAGATGACCCTTGGGGGCCCTTCCTCAAGTCTACAATCCTATGATTCTACGTTCCACTTTGCAACCATGGCTAAAATGGTGATTTAGCATTTTAATGCTGCGGACCGCCCCCAGATCTACGGATGAAGGGCGGCATACAAATTTAACAAATATTTTAGCTGGCGCCCGATGAACCAAACTTCTCTGGGTGGCGAAGAGTCGAAACCACCAATCCCATTTGAACCTCCAGTCAAGGGGTGCTTGGGAGTCACAGAAAGCGGTCTCACCTGATGAGTAAAGCGTTTGCCTGCCTGGCCGTCATCTGCTGGTCGTAACAGGAATCCCCGAAGACGCTCCCCAGGATAGATGTTTGCTGCAAGAAGGAGGATGAGGAGGATGAGGTGGATCATTGCAGAGAAGAGCCCTTTGCTGAAATCCAGAGTGGGGGCAGCAGACAGTCTGCCAAGACCACCCTTGAGGACGCTGAATGATGGCACCCCACCTCACCCTGCTGGCTAACTACCAACCAGCCCCAGAATGATGATGAATTCAGAGCAGAGCAGAGCTCTGGAGAGGAGATGGGACTCAGGGGGACGGGGGACGGTAGCCTGGTTTCCACCTTAGATGAGGGCCATGCCGCTGCCACCACCACGCCAGAAACACACAGGCCGGAAAGGGGAGAGGGGACAAAAGTGAACGGGTGGCACATAGTTTGAAGAAGCATGTCTGCTCCAGAGGGTGGGAGATGGGTAGAAAGGCTATGAGATAGTTTGCAAACTGTCCAGACCAACATGGCTGCATGCCAGTGGAGCAATGGAGAGGGTAAGGGGCTGTGCTACCCAAAACAGCAGCAACTGAGATGCCCCCTCCCCCTTTGGTTAGGAAGTTTGCTTGGAACGACAACAAGCTTTTTATTCCTACTACCACTGTGCTTGTGACTCGTTGTATCCAACGCTCATCAGACGCTGATGAGGTTCGCTTGGTTGCGGCCTGTAATATTTTTATTTGTACTCCTACTCCTACGGCTGTTATTACTATTTCCATCCAACGCTAGTCATGCACAGATTAGATCAGATTGGCAAAGCCTGACTGGGAAGCTCCCGAATGCTACAATTCCCCAAATTGCTTCAAATGAAGAGGGCAAAGCAAAGCAAATCTTGGGAGTTACTTTTACCCTGCCTTCTAGAGTCCCGGTCTCAAGGTCTCTTACAAAGTAGGAAGGGCCTAAAGGGTTTTGTTTTGTTTTGTTTTTGCAGAAAACCAACAAACACCAAGTTGATTCTGCAAGCCTGATCCTGCGCTTAAAAAACAGCCGAGACGGGCAGCAGCGAGCGAGCCTCCTCCCCCACTATCAACCCAAATTCAGGAATCCCTCTGCTCGCTTGCCCTAACCTTTCTCTGCTGGGCTATTAGAATCCGACCACCTCTCCCCACCAGCAGGTCTATGAGAAACCACTCTCATTTTACAACTGTGCAGCAGTGCGAAGTGATACAGATGCATTTTTTTATTTAAAAAAATGCTCCCCTTGAGAATCCTTAACTGCACTGTTTTTAATAACTTTGCCAGCAGAGACCGGGGTGGTGGTGGAGACGTGATTAAATGGGAAGGGCTTTTTTTCATCTCTTCAGCACTTTGGGATCCAAGACGTGGCCTCTCCCGCTGGCTGAGGAAGCCAAAAAGGCTCTCTCTACAGCACCGAAGAGGGAGAGGGGCTTGCTAGCTTTCGTTAACTGAATGGCTGAGCACTGCGGCAAGGAAGGCATGGGATTCCCCTGGTCCAGCATTTCGTGTGAGGGAGGAAATGTTTTCTCTGTCCACTTTTTCTTTTTGTATAGGCTTCTATCCCATCGCCTGTTGCTCGTCTTTTCTCTAAACTGGAAAAAAAGACAAATGCACACTGGAACCTTTCCTCATAAGGCTGGCTCACAGCTTTGTTCTCCCTGCATGAACCTGTCCCCTGCAAACTGTGCTCCAAGTCTTCTCAGCCTTCTGAATCAAGGCAAGCGGAGAGAAGAAGAAGAAGAAGAAAAGAAAAGAAGAAGAAGAAGAAGAAGAAGAAGAAGAGTTTGGATTTGATATCCCGCTTTATCACTACCCGAAGGAGTCTCAAAGCGGCTAACATTCTCCTTTCCCTTCCTCCCCCACAACAAACACTCTGTGAGGTGAGTGGGGCTGAGAGACTTCAGAGAAGTGTGACTAGCCCAAAGTCACCCAGCAGCTGCATGTGGAAGAGCAGGGAAGCGAACCCGGTTCACCAGATTACGAGTCTACCGCTCTTAACCACTACACCACACTGGCTCTCGGGGACGAGGCCACATGGCCTGGCACCCTCCTTTCTGCAGATGCCCAAGGAAATGGCAGCAGCCACCTGTCGCCACCGCCTGGTGTTTGGTGGCAGCGAACAAGGGTTCCTTTTTGCTATGATGGCCGACAGCCGCTGGTGCTCTCTCCACCACACCAGCAGCAGGCAGCATTCAGAGGTAGAGTGTGCCTGAGCAGGGAGGCCCCATGTGGCTAGGTGCCGATGCTCAGTCTACTCCTCCCCTCTGTAAAAACCAAGGGCTGTAGCCAGCATTCAGTCGTCCTCAGAGCAGACCTGGGGAAATCAAATGGGCATGACTCGCTTGGGTATACTGATTTCAGTGGGTCATGCTCAGAGGAAAACTTGCTTGGACACGACCCCGATTTATTTACAAGACTATCAAATCAAGTGGCCAGACCCGTACGTTAAATTTAACGTAGGGATGGGGGAAAGGTGGTGGCCTCCAAGGCACTGCTGGACCTCAACTCCCACCTCCCCTTGTTGTTGCCTATACGGGCGGGGGATGATGGGAACTGTAGTCCAGGAACTTCTGGAGGGCGAAAGCTTGGCCTTCCCTGATTTTCTCCACACAGAAGTTGCACTGATGGCTTCAAGTTACAAGAAAGGAGGTTTGGATTCAACATCAGGAAGAACTTTGACAGTGAGAGCTGTTTGACAGTGGAACACTCCCCTTGTTCTCCTTCCTTGGAGGCTTTTAAGTAGAGGTTGGATGGCCCTCTGTCATGGGTGCTTTGGCTGAGATTCCTGCATTGTGGGGGTTGGCACTAGATGACCCTCAGGGTCCCTTCCAACTCTACAATGGAGGGCATGAAAGGTTGGGCACCCGATATTCCCACCAAGAAGCAGCAGCAGCACCCAAGACTGCCTGAGGTCTCCTGCTCTGCACTGCTTTACCCTTCTAAAACCCTTTCTAACTGCTGCCGATTGTTTTAAGTGCTCCCACGTTGTGGGATGAGAGCAGGGAACGAGCGGTGCTTTGCTTTCCCTGAATATGAAAGTACTAAAAGGTTTCATGTGCTCCGGCTGCTGTCAGCTGTGTGGGCAAATAACGTGACGCCTTCTGCAGGTCTTTGCGCTGACTTAGCCGACTCGTTCCGGGTGTGTTAGCAGACCTCCAAACCCACTATTTGCCGTTTGGGTCCGATTATCTTCCAAGGTACCAGTGGGACAACAAAGTCTTTATACCCACACTTAAGTCTCACAATTTCATAGAATCATCGAGTTGGAAGAGACCACCAGGGCCATCCAGTCCAACCCCCTGCCAAGCAGGAAACACCATCAAAGCATTCCTGACAAATGGCTGTCAAGCCTCCGCTTCAAGACCTCCAAAGAAGGAGACTCCACCACACTCCTTGGCAGCAAATCCCACTGTCAACAGCTCTTACTGTCAGGAAGTTTTCCCAATGTTTAGGTGGAATCTTCTTTCTTGTAGTTTGAATCCATTGCCCCGTGTCTGCTTTTCTGGAGCAGCAGAAAACAACCTTTCTCCCTCCTCTATATGACATCCTTTTATATATTTGAACATGGCTATCATATCACCCCTTAACCTTCTCTTCTCCAGGCTAAACATACCCAGCTCCCTAAGCTGTTCCTCATAAGGCATTGTTTCTTGGCCTTGGACCATTTTGGTTGCTCTCCTCTGGACACGTTCCAGCTTGTCAGTATCCTTCTTGAACTGTGGTGCCCAGAACTTTGATTCTTCTTTTGGTCTTTCAGTACAATTTTTAACCAACCCTCTTCTTCCTACGGATTTCTGAAACTCACTTTTGGAACTCGGACTGTGTGTGATGGATTAAGAGCTCTGTGTTAAGGGCTGGAGATTCTTTCCCCTCTTTTTGTTACTTGGCCTGTTTTAAACCTAGCAAACATGCTTATTTGGTGTTGTGTGTGTTTTTTCTTTTAAAGAACCTGCGCTCTCCAGCCCAGCCACCACGGGGCAGCTGGGAGTTTTAGTCCAAACATCTGTATACATATCTACTCAAAAGTAGGTCTCTGTATGTTTAATGTAGGACAAAGCGCAGGAAATTCATGGCACTAATAATATTAATAGTTTATTATACAACATGGCTTCTAGTGACCACTGAGAAGCCGAGGAAGATTCGTACTTAGTGCAGAAAACAGTGCTGGACGATACTGAAGAAAACCAGAAGCTGCACCTTGTACTCTGAAGTGTGTTGTTTACAACTAACAACAGAAAGTTGCCACCCTTCAACTCATGTCATCTCAAACCCACTTATATAAATTAGTGTGTGCTTGGGGGGGGGACCTCTTGGATTATCAAAACAGTCTGCACATTTAGAAAAACCTATGCGATAGCTGAAGCAGTATGAATCTACCAGCATTGTACAGGTTCAGTGCAATCCCTATTTTTACACCTTATTTAAAAACAGGCAAGCACTCATCTAGACCTGGCTGGAAGTGAGGGAGGTATTGTTTTTGCCTGTTTATATGTTTTTATATCTAAACCGCCCTGGGATCCTCAGACGAAGGGTGGTATAGAAATGCAATAAATAAAGATATATATTAAAAATTGGACAATGTGAAATTAAGAGGGAGTGGGGAGAGAGAGAATAAGACGGACCCACTGAGAAGCATGGAAGCGAAAGCAGAGAGAGAGAGAGAGAGCACACACACACAGATGCAGTCAGTCCCTTACTTGAGGGGAGCTGCCAGGAGAGAAAGCTTGATTGGAGACAGGAGAGGTGGGAGACTGGTTGGCCGGGGAGCCAGCATTGTTGCGGTACTGCTGGAGTGAACCCTACAGAAGGACATAGAGTTAGAGAAAGAGAGAGAGAATAGGGTAGGGGGAAGGAGAGAAGGCAGATGAAATCACAGGGTTTTTTTCGTGTGGAGGGAGAGAGAGAGAGAGAGAGAGAGAGAGAGATGGAGGGAAGAAAAGCCCTTGTATGAACACCCAGGGAGTCAGCTAGTACCGGTTAAACAATGCCCCGAGAGATCATGGACAGAAAAAAGTGGGGGGTACAATCATTTCTGGACTTCCTCCCCGGCTTCCTGGAGAGCAAGGTGCAGCTAGGAACTGTATTCCAAATGCCTCTGCTCCTTAGAATGACAGGAAAGGCATTGAGGAGACACAGCTGGTTTTTAAACTTTCCTAGTCAGTCTTCCCCCAAAACTCCTAGAGGGAAAGGACCCGCATGGATGTAAGAAGAGCGCTGCCGCTGGATCAGGCCAAAAGCCCATCTAGCTCCGCTCCTGTTCTCACGGGCCGACCAGAAGCCACTGTGTCAGGTGGGGTGGTGGGGTGGGGAGAGTTGCCATTCTGCTCAGGTCATGCTTGCTGGTTTCCCATGGGGGCATCGGGTGGCCACTGTGAGTACAGGAAGCTGGGCTAAGTGGGCCCCCTTTGGCCTGATCCCGTAAGCCGGACCTGAGCACAAGACCACCTTCCCCTCCTGTAGTTTCTCCCAGCCACAGATATTTCTACGCATTTACACTGGAATAAATATGCATACATTTATCTATGCAGGGCTTAATTTCAGCGACGCCCCCCCCCATCTACTGATGAACGTAAGAGCAGCCTGCTGGATCAGGCCACTGGCGTATCTAGTTCAGCATCCTGATCCTCAAACAGGGTCTGAGCACCAGGCCTCCCCTCCTGCTGTTTCCAGCAACAGGGATTCAGCGGCATGGCTGCCTCCGCCTGTGGAGGGGGAACACTGCCAGCATGGCTAGTAGCCATCAGTAAGTCCTCTCCTCCACGGATCCCGCTTAAGAGGTGTGGCTGGCACACTGCTTTTGCACCTGGCTCAGCCCACTCCGGAGAACGCTGCCCCTTCTTTTGCTTTCTCACACCTGCATCTAAAATTGGGGAGATCTGTGCTCAGTGAACTCTCCACTCCTGTCTTGCACCAATGTGCTTCCCCCGCCCGCCCCGACTTGTCCAGGGGATGTAATAATAATAATATAATAATAATAATAATAATAATAATAATATAATAATAATAGTAACAACGACATTGCTGGGTGTGGATGCATGCACTGAAATCCCAGGAGAAAAAGGACAGGGTGTGTGCGATTTCAGGCTTCCTGGGAACCTCGGTGTCAAACGTTAAAACACACCTCAATGGTGCAAAGGGTTGCTTCGAACAGTGTGTGAACCTAAGAAGAGCTTGCCAGATCAGGCCAGTGACCCATCTAGTCCAGCGTCCTGTTCTCGCAGTGGCCAACCAGTGTCCCCAAGCGAAACCTGCAAGCAGGATCTGAGCACAAGAGCAACTCTCGCCTCCTGTGGGCTAGACCCCCAGCCTGAGGGTCGGGGCCGGGGAGGACCCCTAGCCAATTCAGAAGCAGGGTGTCAAGAAGTTGGCATCGTTTAGAAAGGCTGCAGAATTTTCTGTTCCCCTGCCTTTAAAGAAGAAAGAAAAGCCACACATACACAAGCTCTGCTTCGTAACGCTAAAAAGAGTGAACGCTTCCGCCAACCGCTCCAACGCGTCAAGAGGAGTTTGGGGGAGACGAATAAAGGGGCAGAAGGGAGGGCTGCAAGCTCAAGCCTTAGCAAGCTGCTCCTGCATCCTCTATGGTCAGTGGGGGCTCAGGGGGAAGCTCAGGTGAGACACCCCATCCCTGAGGATCCCGAGGCTCAAAGCCAGGAACTAAACCCAGCCTTTGCCATTCGCTGGGCAGCGCTCCCAAAACCACCCCACCCTCCCATCTAGCACAACTGTAGGATGCCAGATCAGTGAGAGGGCCTGGTGTGGCAGAGGGTGAGGTGGGAGGCTCCCCAGGAGAAGCTGCCTTTGATCGAGCCAAAAGCCAGGGGTAGAGGGCATGGCGGTTTCCTGTACATAGTGATAATCCACTCAGGCTGATGTCCCGAGAAGCCAGCATGCCCATTTCCTTTTGCCAAGGCAAGGAAATATACAGGCACTGGCATCTCTCAAGTGCTCCCCGAAAGTCACCCTGAGCAGAATGACAGAGCGCACGGCCGGACTTGGGAGGCAGGCCTGTCCTCTGCCTTGAAGCTGTTACCTAAAAGCCTGCTTAGGAACGCCCAACGCAGACCCCTTGGAATTGCAGTCCTCTCTCCTAACACGCACCCTTCGGAGAAGTCTCTGTAGCGACTCATTTCCCAGAGGCCCCCGGGAGCGTGAGCAGTGACTGCCAAAATGGGCTTGGAAGCAATCTGCTTTGTCTACAGAGAAGCAGTTCAAGTTCTAAAGCGGTCAGACACTTGCAAAGTAGATAGCAGACCAACGCTTCTGCAAAGGCGGTTGTGCGCCAACTTCTCGCTGCCTATTCCTGCATGACCCAGGAGATCTTGCAAGTCCTCCGCGTGGACGCCCACCCAGACCTAGACCCACACCCCACAGGGCTCCCTACCTTGCCCGCCCAGCCCTTCCCCAGTCCAGCTTACCGAACTGATGTCTATCCCCATGGAGGTCTGGGTCTGGCTTCCCGGCGGAGACTGTGGGATTGTGGAAGGGACGGTGACGGAGAGCGGGGCAGCTGCACCCCTCGCTGCAGGCCGGACGTCTGCATCAGGGAGGCATTGGACGGGAGAGCACTGGCGACCTGGGTCTGCTGTTGCTGCTGCTGCTGGGCGCTCGTCTGGGTAAAGAAGGGGTAGGGCGGGAGCTGCTGCTCCAGGGAGAGGGCGTCCATCGCCACGGCCTGGGGAGGGGGACAGGGCAGGAGAGGGCAGTGAGGAACAGCCTCCCCTGGGTCACAGGACAGGCAGGGAGGCCAGGGCTCTCCTTCAAATGAGCCAGTCCGAGAGCAGGGGTCCCTACTAGTGGTCTGTGGAAACAGCCAGCACCTGGCAGAATAAGTGGTGCTCAAACGTATGTGTGCTTGTGTGTTTAAAATGTTCCAAAGTGCCCAGAGGTCTCACTGGGCCACATAATAAACTTTGAGAGTCTTAATCTCAGGTCGTGGGCTGGAACCCCACGTTGGGCGAAAGATTCCTGCATTGCAGGGGGTTGGTCTAGATGACTCTCCGGGTTCCTTCCCATTCTACAATTCAATGATTCTAAGGCTAGGATATCAAGAGCTGGGATATGAGACACTGGCGCATTGGTTGGAGTGTTGGACTGGGACCTGGGAGACCAGGGTTCAAGTCCCCACTCGCCACAAAGTTCGCTGGCACCAGTAACTCAGAACATCAGATCTTTTCTGCCACCCCTCTTCAGCGCCAGCATTCCTGTCAAAGCTGGCACTGGATTATGGAAACCCCAGACCCAAGCCTCATCCGCCTACCCCACAGCATACTCCCAATAAAAGCAACCCCCATCTCATCCCTTGCGTACCTGAGTGATTGGTGACAGTGGCGAGAGCGTGGGGGAGACCTGCTGGGGCTGGTTTCTCCTGGAGTCTGCGTTCAACGAAAGGGGGCCGGTGGGTGGCTGTCGGTGCTGCTGGGAAGAGGCCTGCGTCGTCGTCATCCCTGCGGCAAACGGAGGGAAACGTCAGCACACGGGCTCCCGCGGGGGTCTTCCCATCACTCGTTCTCATGCCAAAGGGTAGTTCTGGCAAGGCTAACCCTGAACACGCTTCAAAATACACAATCTGGACTCCCTCGTAAAGCGGTGGGCTCTCTGCCATTGGAGGTTTGGGTGGCCATCGTCAGGGATTCTTTAGCTGCGATTTCTGCATTGCAGGAAGTTGGGCTGGGTTCCTTCCAGCTCCTAACATTCTGCGATTCTATGGGCTCTGTATAAGGCAGCTTCTTCAGAATTGCCTACAGTGACAGATATTCTAAGACTGAAATTCCCATCAGTCCTGGCCACCGTCCACGTCAACTGGGGCTGAGTCCAACAACTTCTAGAGGGCAGCAGCTTCCCCTAGGCATGGCCTGCAATGACCGGCAGCAACTCTACAATCTCTCTCCACCCACATGGACTGAGAACTATTACCATGCTCAGCTGTCCTGCCAACCTAATAAACTCAACTCCCAAACAAGATGACCCCATGGCCAGCGGGAGAGGGGCTAAGTCAGGTTACATCTGAGGCTGCAGCCTCATTTCCACCCTGCTGCACTGAACGTGCCAGGTGTAGACAGGGCATCCTACGCATTCTGAGATGATCTACAGGGTTTCCATCCTATGTTATATTCCATTATATCCTAATCCTGGAACTTGCATATTAGTGGCTCCCAGTACGTTTCCGAGCACAATTCAAAGTGTTGGTACTGACCTTTAAAGTCCTAAATGGCCTCGGCCCAGTATACCTGAAGGAGCGTCTCCACCCCCATCGTTCTGCCTGGACACTGAGGCCCATCTCCGAGGGCCTTATGGTGGTTCTCTCCCTGTGAGAAGTGAGGTTACAGAGAACCAAGCAGAGGGCCTTCTCGGTAGTGGCCCCCCTGTGGAACGCCCCCAGCAGATGTCAAGGAAATAAAGAACTACAGTGGTGCCTCGCAAGACGAAATTAATTTGTTCCGAGAGTGCTGTCGTATAGCGAAAATTTCGTCTTGCGAAGCATGGACGGAGGAAGCGCGGCTTTACGGGGGGGGGGGACAAAAAAACCGCAAAAAGTTTTCGTCTTGCGAGTCGCGCCCATAGGGTAATTGTCTTGCGAGTCACCCTTTGTTAGTGAATGCCTTTCGTCTAGCGAGTTTTTCGTCTAACGAGGCATTCGTCTAGCAAGGTATACCACTGTATCTGACTTTTAGAAGACATCTGAAGACAGCCCTGTTTAGGGAACTTTTTAATGTTTGATGTTTTATTCAGTTTTTAGTCCTCTGCTGGGAGCCGCCCAGACTGGCTGGGGAGACCCAGCCGGATGGGCGGGGTATTATTATTATTATTATTATTATTAGTTTTGGAAGGACTAACCAACTCCTCCAATAGCTGGTTGGTTGAAGGGCCTTTCCTATCTTGCAGTGTATGAAAAAGCTACTTTTGCCCAGAGATGAAAAAAGCGCCCCTTTCCTGAGATTTGGGCCCTTCCTCAGAGTTGTTTACATGACATGCACGCCATGTGGGCTTTGCCGGTCTTCTCCCCCTTTCCTCACTGCTTTTCTCCTTTTCTTCTTGATTCTTGGTTTCAACCACAAGTGCATGACCTGTATTCTGGTTTTGTTATTTTTCTGTTGTGAACCTGCCCAGCATCATCCCAGGGGGTTCGACTAGATGACCCTCTAGGTCCCTTCCAACTTTATGATTCTGTGGGCCTCCGCCTGCTAACTGCCACTCCCCATCGCCTGATATGCTGGCTTTCTGTAAAACGGAATTACTTCGCAAAGACAGGGTTTGGTTTTCCACGCAGAACGACAAACTAGACAAGGAGGTTTGCAACAGTGAACAGCGAGCTTAGACAGGAAGTGGCATTGCAGGACAGGAAGTGAAGTCACACTGTCATTCTGGGCAGCTGCAGCCGCAAACACCCTTACCCTGATTGGCTGTGCTGATGCCCATATGCGTCAAGTTGGCCGCAAGGTTCCCAGTGCTGTTGGAACTGCTGAGGGACGGGAAAGGGGATTCTTCTGGGTCCAGCGGCGTCGGGAGAGGAGAGGGGAAGTGGATGTTCGTCAGGTCCGGCAGGGAGCCACCCGTGTTGTGAGTGGCTGGGATAAGTGTGGTAGTGTTTTCCTGGTCAGCTGACGGAAAGATGCTGTGCTCAAGAAGAAACCGGGGGGGGGGAGAGAGGGGGGCAGAAAACTGAACCTTTTGACAGACAAAAATACCCCAAGACCACATAGTTATCTCAGTTCAAGCACCATGCCACACCACAGTTAGGCTTTCCCATGATGTCTCAACTAAGCCTTGCCTCCCATTGTTCTTGGGACTCCCAAATGAGTTGCAACTACAGTGGTACCTCTGGATATGCACACCTCCAATTGCGTATCCTTCAGGATGCAAAGGTGAGAAACCCGAAAGTATTTTTGGGGGGATTCGCCGCACGCATATGCGCAGAAGCACTCTACCACGCCACGCGCATGAGCAGAAGCGGTCCCTCCAGTTGCAGAAACCTCAGCTCCAGAACGGATCCGTCCACAACTGGAGGTACCACTGTACCTATTTCCAAGAGTTGCAAAAACAATGACACTGGACTTTCTTTGTTGTCAGTTACATAGGAGATGCAATAGCCACCTTCCAAAATCTAAAGGCTGTCACATGGAAGATGAGCCAGCTGTTTTCTCCTGCTCCGAGGGTAGGGAACCAACCAATGGCTTTAAGTTACAAGAAAGAGGAGATTCCAATTAAACATTAGAAAAAGCTTTCTGATGGACAGTGGGACAGACTCTCTTGGAAGGTGGTGGACTCTCCTTTCCTGGAGGTTTTTAAGCAGAGGTTGGATGGTGATCCATCCAGGATGCTTTAGCTGAGATTCCTGCCTTGCAGGGGGTTAGGCTAGATGACCCTTGGGGTCCCTTCCAACTCCATGATTCGATATGACTCTTCCCAGCACACCCACAGGAAGGGACAACAGACCATGGGGAAGGATCCAACTAAGTTATACTCACAGTAGACCTCTCTGAATTTAATTCAGCCTAGGATGTTCACCAATTGCAATGGGTCTGCTCAGACTATGACCAACGGGGGATATAACCCTTTGTTTCTACAAAAAGCCAGCCAAAGTGTCCTACCAATGCAGAAACCAAAAAACCCCAACTCTTTCACGTACTTGATTCCTGGAACCTCACAGGATTTAGGCCTTGGCGATCCGGTCTGAAAGAGAAGAGAGAGAGAGAGAGAGAGAGAGAGAGAGAGAGAGAGAGAGAAACGGAGTGATTCCTCTTCTGCATCATTTATATAGGCTGCAGAATCTAATCATGAGCTGTCAGGATGCCTTGTTTTCAAAAGAGAGCTCTGGCTTATAAGCCAAAAGGTATCATCACCCTGAACGCTCACCCTGGAAGCAAACCCGACTTTCCCCAGGGGTGGAACAAGTTTATGCAGCTGTGCAGCATGTCACACTGGGGCAGAATCAGTGCCTTTACCTTCTTAGCTTCCCACCCTTGCTTCGAGAGGTTCTTCTCTGTATCCGCTGTGTCCTCCTCCATGCCTGGGACGGCCAATAGTAAGACTACAAGAAATTAATTTAAAGGTGGGGGGGGAATCTCATTATGGATCAGCAAAAGATGCCCTGAAAACGAGACTCTGTTGGACCCAAGCGGGTAAAACTAAACTGCGTTTTTTTAAAAAAAAAATGAAATATGAAAGTCTATGCACATTTGTTGCTTTCCCTTGTTCTTCCCTTTTCCTAAAAAAAAAAATGTCCTTTATGTGTACTGACCTGCTTTCGATATGTATATTTTTAGGACCAACCTTATTTTGTGGTTGTAAAGTTGCATTGTGTAATTTACAGCTTTTGGGGGGTGGGTTTGAAGTTTCGGTCTATTCACTAGTCCTTTCGCCTCCCTCCCATGTCAAAGACAAAACAGATATACATGTACTTCACCTCTTTTTGCTGCATGTCCTGTGACCCAGCTAAGAAAGGCTCCGCCTGAGTGGGAGTCATCGTACTCTGGTGCAGGGCAGAATCTGAATTGGTCCTGGTTAAGAAAGGGCAGACAAAAACTATCAGAGCTGGAAAGTGGCCAACCTCCCACCCAGTTTTGAAAAGGAGTGAGGGAAATCACTAGCCAAGTAGCCTGACGTCTGTCTGATTTTGGCTAAATGTTAGGGGAAACTTCCTAATGAAAGGAGTTGTTCGACAACAGGACAGAGGCTGCCTTGTGGGCTCTCTGTGGTTGGAGATATATAAGGAGCAGCTGGGCAGAAATTTGATGAAGGAGCTCAGAGCAGGATCTTGCAACGCCAGTTGCTGGAAACCACCAGAGGAGAGATTGTGAACTTGTGCTCAGGTCCTGCTTGTGGGTTTCCCATTGGGGCCTCTGGTTGGCCCCTGTGAGAAGAGGATGCTGGACTCAATGGGCCAGTGGCCTGATCCAGCAGGCTCCCTGTTTGCAGTTCTCTCTCCCCGCCTGCCCACCCCTGTCCCGACAAAGAATTGCAGTTTTTAAAGCAGGACTGTGCTAGACAGGAGGAGGTAGGTAGGTAGGTTTATTTCGGCCATGTAGCCCATATCACATCATAAAACACATTCATCATAATACACACAGAGTAAAACAATTTAACAAACTTAAACAATACAGTACGAAAACAATTTTAGAACAACCCATTTACACCCTTCCATCTAGATCACACTGAGATCTGCAGTCCAATTGAACTAGTTTTTTTAATTTAAATCTGTTAAAATTAATTTATCAGCTATTTTATCCCCAATAATAGGTCTTAATTATTTTCTGCATTGTCATAAATGGGAAGAGAACCATTCCTCTTCTTTGTAAATAGCACATTAGTCAAAACCTAGCAACCATATGGGTTCTATTTGGTTCCTCGTCATTTAATAAGTAAATTAATTTAGCATCCTGAGTTCCATCTTGGGTTTTCTTCAAAAGTGGAACCAAAAATTTGGACCGAGCTGCTGAATGAATTGGACAGCAAAAAAATATATGCTGTAAGGATTCTATGGAACCACTATTAAAGTCGCAAAGGAGGGAGATTTGACCATTGGGTAGACAGGAGGAGGAAACGGGACATTTCACAAACGGAATACCCCGAGTTAAAAATCGGCACTTACGTACCTCCTCCAGCTTGTGTCTGAAGGAGGCGACAGATAGACGGTACCATACGGACAGCTGTCCACGTGAGTCGGGCAGTCAAGGAAGAAGGGAAGGTATCCAGAGCTTCTTGGGAAAGTTTCAGCAATAAAAGTTTTAAGTGTTCGTCGGAAAGGAACAAAACCCAGAAACAGGCCTTGTTGGGCATCATATATTTTACACACAGACACCTCATGGTGTTTGGTCAGCACAAGGCAAGAGGAAATGCCTACTTCACCAAGCCCCCAGTTTTGCAAAGAACAATGGGGAAGAGCTACAAAACGGTGTTCAGGCGGTGTTTGCTTTCTGTCCTCTCTCCCTCTCTCAATGCTTTGCTTCCTATTCTTTTCCTTTCACCTGACATTTCCCTTCACCTTTGGCTGAAGCTGATCGCAAAGCACTGCTTCATTCTTCTCTCACGAATAATGGCTTCATGGCCTTTCAGATGAAAATGAACTAGAGCCATGCCACATCCCACCTCAGAATGAAAGGGGGGGCTTCTAGCAGGGCCCTAAATGTGGGAGAGATGGGAAGCGGGGCACATTAAGTCATCTCTGCCGAGAGACCAGCTTCATCAGATGCCTCCTGCCCCTGGGCTGCTTCTAGGCCAGACAGCCATTCTCAGAACTACTACCGGTACACCTAAGCGCTTTTTTTCCTCTTCCTTCCTGGTCTCTCCTTCCTTGTGCACAGTGTATTTTAATGTGTTACCAGTTCAGGTTTTTGTGGGTTCCCAGCACCTACTGATAAGCTGCACTTTCTAAACATCTCCCAGGCACATGCATCCCTCCTATGCTCTAGTGCCGCAATGCTGAGCCAAAGGATATCTGCCTGCCGTGCTTATCCACGGACAGCGGGCGCCGGTGGGGCGAGCCAAGGCGGCTCCGGTCGCGATACACCCTGTCCACCAGCCCATGGTGCCGGGTCGTCCTGCTGGTGTCCAATCCTGATGACTGAAACGGAGTCTAAAAAGAAAGGCAAATGGGCATTGAAAGGACGGGGGAAACAATCCTGTGACAACATTGCAGGGGATTCGACCAGATGACCCTCGGGGGGGGGGGTCTCTGTCAATTCTACCAGTGTGGCAACTTGCCTTCATGCATATGGTTAGCGAAGTTTAACCAGGCTTCATAGGAATAATGGTGCACTTGCAGTCTATCAGTTTCAAGGATACTACAAATGCTTTCAAATCTTTTAATTGTCTTTCAAAATTGAGAAACAGGCTTGGCCTCTCTCCTGCATAATAGCTAATAATTTCCTACAGACCAAGAAATAATATTTGTGGGGTATTATTCATAGAATCATAGAGTTGGAAGAGATCCCCAAGGGTCATCTACTCCAACCCCCTGCAATGCAGGAATCTCAGCTAAAGCATCCAGGACAGGTGGCCATTCAAAACTGAATTACTCATATACTAGTAATATTTGCATGCACACACACACACAAAAAAAAAACACATTTGTAGTCTGATATATTTATGGGACCTGAATACAGGTGTCTGAACCAATTGGGGAGGTTTTTAACGCTGGAGATTTTTTGTGTTTTGATATTTTTGTTGGAAGCCACTCAGAGCGGCTGGGGCAACCCAGTCAGATGGGTGGCATATAATATATTATTATTATTATATTATTATTATTATTATTATTATTATTATTATTATTATTATTATACATGATGACCTGGGTTCCTTTGTAGGAAGGTGCAGGATTCATTATACACACACGAAAATAATGTAAAGCTCCTTTTAGTGCAACATTTGGATACTGCTTTTTAGATGGGGGGGGGAAATTAAGTGAAATATCTGGCGATGCTATCGGGCAGAAAGGGCAACCCTCACCTGGAAAGGCAGGTCCATAGCACTGCTCCCAATCTGATTGACATTTGGCAGGGATCCTCCATAGTACTGTCCACGGGTCTGGCCCAACTGCAAATACTGGTTTTTCTGTAGCTGTAGCTGGAAAACAGAGAAAGAGGAAGATTAATTAAGCTGTGCAGGTTCCAGATGAAGAAGGAACAATCCTGGGCTGGCCAGGGGAGATATGGAACCCAAGCACCTGGCAAGGTTGTACCCAACTAATCTCAGGGTTGGATTTCTGCAATGGATTTACCTTTGGGGTTAGTTCAGAGGATGCAACTGGTACAGAATGCAGGGGCTAGGTTGCTTGTAATGCCCTGCTGGCAATGGCTGCCAAACTGCTACTGTGCCAGGTTCAATGTGTTGATACTCAAGACTCTACATAAATGAAAGACCAGATTGCTTGAGAGACCGTCTTGTCTCTTACACAAGCAGTAGATCACCAAGGACTGCCGGAAAGCTTCTCCCGTGTGCTCCAAAGGTCTGAGAAGCCCACTCCATAGTAACTTGCAGCAGGGCTTTTAGTGTTGCTGCTCCTGCCCTGTGGAATAGCATGCCCGTTGAGATATAGCAGGTGCCCACTAGCTGTACTTCCTGGAAGTGACTGCATTTCTTTGCTTTGGAATCTTGTAAACACCTTATTGCAATCAAGTGGCATATAAACTACGTTAAATAAGTGAGTAGCAGATTCTGGGCTCCATGATCACTGCAGAAGTGACTGCAGTCACGAAATTAGAAGACGCCTGCTTCTTGGGAGGAAAGCAATGACAAACCTAGACAGCATCTTAAAAGCAGAGACATCACCTTGCCGACAAAGGTCCGTATAGTTCAAGCTATGGTTTTCCCACTAGTGATGTATGGAAGTGAGAGCTGGACCATAAAGAAGACTGATCGCCCAAGAATTGATACTTTTGAATTATGGTGCTGGAGGAGACTCTTGAGAGTCCCATGGACTACAAGAAGATCAAACCTATCCATTCTGAAGGAAATCAGGCCTGAGTGCTCACTGGAAGGACAGATCCTGAAGTTGAGGCTCCAGTATTTTGGCCACCTCATGAGAAGAGAAGACTCCCTGGAAAAGACCCTGATGTTGGGAAAGATGGAGGGCACAAGGAGAAGGGGACGACAGAGGATGAGATGGTTGGACAGTGTTTCGAAGCGACTAGCATGAGTTTGGCCAAACTGCGGGAGGCAGTGAAGGATAGGCGTGCCTGGCGTGCTCTGGTCCATGGGGTCACGAAGAGTCGGACACAACTGAACGACAAGCAGATTTACATATTTATTTTTTAAAAAAAGCAAGCCAACCTCAAGCCAATTTGAAGAACACATGCCCATGGATATCTGCTCGCCATGAGGGCTGGTACGGATGCAACAGCCACATTTCCGAGGCAGCTTGACTCTGAATGCCCATTTAACAAGAGGAAGGGGAGTCCTGCCTTCTGGTCCCTGAGTTTGTGGGCTGCGTGGAGGCATCCAATGGGCAGAGCAGGGAAAAGAGGGTGCTGGTCTAGACATCCACCTCTGGCCTGACCCAGTGCGGCTCTGGCATGAACAGGAAGGAAAGGAGCAAGGAGGCATTTTCAGTGTGTTCCTGTGGTTCCCCAACTTTTGGGGGGTCCCATCCCCTCGGCTCCACAAACTCATCTCCAGTGACCCCCTACCATACACAAAGCATAATTAAGAATAGCAGTTTGCACAACCCACTAAGGAAGGTAAGAACACAATAAAATTTGAAACTGTAACAAACAATTGCACATGTACAGGGCCGTCTCATCATAGGGGCTGGGTGGCGGGTGCACCAGGGCGCCAGGCCCCCAGTGGCGCCCCCGTGAGCCCACCAGCATACCAGGCCCCCTCCCCAACCCGCGCCCGCCCCGGGGGCGGGCAGGTGCTCGCACGCCGGCGGGCAAGCTTCAAGCCGGCTGCCCTCCAGAGCCCCAGCTGGAGTGCTGGGAAGGGCGCGCAAAGCCCCGCGCCGCTCCAGCGTCACGCCCCTCATCCCCGAGGGGTGGCCAGCGTGGAGGGAGGTGGGCGAGCGGGGGATGAGGGGCGTGGCGCTGGAGCGGCGCGGGGCTTTGCGTGCCCTTCGCAGCGCTCCAGCTGGGGCTCCGGAGGGCGGCAGGCTTGCAGCGCCACACCCCTCATCTCCTGCTCGCCCACCCCCCTCCCGAGGGGCGGCCAGCGCGGGAGGGAGGTGGGCGGAGAGGCGGCCCACCGGGGGTGCCGAGGGATCGTCGCGCCAGGGCGGCCGATCCCTTTAAGACGGCACTGCACATGTATTCAATACCCAATCAAAACTATTCATTAATTCAACAAAACTGATGAACTTGATCCAGCTTTTCAAAGTTTGATAGGCATTTACACCCCACAGAGCCCCCTTTCTCTCAGGGTCCCCCTAGTTAACCCCACTGCCCCCCAGGGGAGGTACTGCCCACTTTGGGGAACACTAGCCCATGTTGAAAGAAGCATTGCCATTCCTGACAACCAAATCCTGATGCCAAGTTCCTGATTAGCTGAACAAAAAAGGAAGGGGAGGGGATATATACGTTATTAAGATTTATACCATGACCCCTTTTAAGCACATCATCAGGACAGCTTCCGATAAGGTATTTTCCCACACACTAGTACGCAAATATAAGCTGGAAGCAGAAGATCTGGTGAAAGCAGCACAAATATATACAGTTCGTGATAACACAGGTCAGTCTTTCCTGGTGCCTTGCATAAGTCTCGGACTACAGTTCCCATCAGCCCTGGGGACACATGGCCATGCTGGCTGTTGGGAGCTGTAGTCCAAAACAGATTTCACATACACTAACCACCCAATGGATATCAGAAACCAGTGAACACAGAATGGTTACCATATTAGCTTTGTGGTCACCACAGATGCAAAGAGGATCCTTTTACCCACCGCTCCAGAATCTGATCAAGAAAATATGAGCGTCTTTTGAGTTTGCCTTGGGTTTTAATCCACAAATTAAACCACACAACACAAACACCATTCCTGAAGTCTCAAAAGGTTTAGGAAGCACTTTGCTTCCCCTCCTTAAAATAGGGCCAGTTGGTAACATTATCATGATGATGATAAATTGTAAGCTGCCTTTAGGGTAGAGGGCAGGCTACTAACAAGACAAAAGAAAGAAAGTAAAGATAGAAAGAAAGAGAAAAAGAAAAGAAAGAAAGAAAGAAGAAAAAGAAAGAAAAAAAAGAAGAAAAGAAAAAAAGAAGAAGAAAAAGAAAGAAAGAAAGAGTTGTAAGCTGCCTCCTTTAGGATAAAGGGCAGGATAACAACAACAACAACAACAACAACAACAATATCAGCCCTGCTTGAAAATGCCAGGGATTGAACTGGGACCATTTGCATGCAGAGATTGTGCTCTGCAGCTGAGCAACGGCCCTTCCATATGGAACATGCTGAAATCAGCAGACCATTTTTACGCAGGAGCTGTAAGCAAGCCATTTAAGCAGACATAACCAGGAGCTCTATTAAAACAAACACGCACAGACCAACAGCCCCCTGCCAATTACACCCAGAGCCTAGAAATGTCCTAAAGAGCTTTTACATTATTAATGCAGCTTAGTTAAAAAAAGAAAAAGAAATGTAATGTAATCAATACGGGCCGCTGGAAGTCAGGGTGGAACGGACCGGGAGCCAGAAACATTTTATCAATCAGCAGATGCGCTGCTCTTGCCAGGCCGGGCCCTGGACCTAATGAGGCAGTCGTGGCGCACCTTCCCATCCCAGAGCAAACAGAAGACTCCCGCCGCTCCATCGATCCATTGCTGAGGGCTAGGCGGCACAGAAAACCTGTAGGCAGATGAGAACAGCAGCCCGTTGCTGGCTCAGGCCGGCCTGTTCCAGCAATCTGCTTCCAAGAGCCCAAGTGGGGGGAAGCCTCACAAGAAAAGAAGACATTATCTTTTTGCTGGGGCCCAGCACCTGTAACTCCCTGAGGTAAACTGCCTTGGGAGGAGGAGGTTCTGTTTACGGGTGGTTTTGCTGCAACACTTAGGGAGGGGCAGAGCACATTCGCAGCCCGCCTCTCTTATTATTGCTGTTGTTGTTGTGTTATTTATTGCATTTAAATATCACTTATTTTATCCAAGGAGCTCCAGGTTGCGTACATGGTCCTCCCCCTCCTCACTGACCCACACGACAACCCTGTGAGGTAGGTCCCGTTAGGCTGAGAGAAACCTTTAGGATCATTACCCAGAGAGCTGCATGGCCGAGTGGAGATTTGAACCCCCATCTCCCAGGTCCTAGTCTGGCACTGTAAACCCTACCTCTGCGCTGGCTCTCTTCTGTGACAAGAGTGCAGACAGTGCCCCTGCAGGCATGGAGTGTGCACAGGTCTGCTTGGCTCCAGCAAAAAAATGGCTGCATCTCAGGCCTTCAGGCTATGCCCTGTGGCTTAGGCATAGAGAAGGTCCCAGGCCTTCCTATCGCACAGAGAGATGATAGCAGGGGAGGGCCACGTTCTCTCAGAGGGAAGCCTCTAAGGGGCTGTATTGTAGTGACAGGCAGGGGCCGAGAAAAAGGAGACAGAACAAGGCATTAGACTCTGTGCATCTGAGGCTGCACTCCAAGCATGCAAAAAGACCGAAGTGTCTATGCATCCCTTCAATCCAGGCAACCAAGAGGCATCATCAGAGACCAGGGACACAGTCTAATCAGGCGAAAGTCCTTGAGGAGAACAGAGAAGAGGGATGGTGACAATCCCAAGGGCCATACAGAGAGGATCGGAGCAGCACATTTGGCCCCCAGGGCCTAAGATTTCCCACTCCTGCCAGTCAGTCAGACAATTTAGGTTAGACAATATGCTGAATATTGATGTGTGTTTCAATCCATTTTAGCTTATTGCCGCGTTTAATTATTTTGAATGCTTTAAATTGTTGCTTCTGATTGTTTTTAATAATAATAATAATAATAATAATAATAATAATAATAAATCTTTATTACAGTCATAGACCAGCAAAGATTGTTTTTATCAACATAATCTTTTTGTAAACCGCTTTGAGGCATTTTGCTTGCTTGTTTTTTGTTTCACAGACAAGTGGAGCATACATTTTATCGTAGAGCTGGAAGGGATGCCAAGGGCCATCTAGTCCAACCCCTTGCAATGCAGGAACCTCAACTCAAGCATCCATGACAGATGAAATAAAACAAATGAATTTAGCTAAATGCCTACTCCTGAGATGAAAGGAGTGACCAAAATAAAGCGTCAACGCACACACACACACACACACACACACACAGCAAGAGATGCCCACTGCCGGGCGGGATAAAAATAGCTTTTTCTGTTCCTAGTGTTTTTAAAATTATTTTTAGCTGCAGCCATGAATATGCAGTTATGTAACCGGGCACAGCTCCTGATAAATCAGAAAGCAAACAGGAGGGAATGTTTACATTCTTCGCGGAAAAGCGTAGTGGCTGGATGGCAGAAAGGCAGCACGCACAGGCAGGTAGTGGGGGGGGGAGAGCAAGAGAGGGAGGGAGGGACGCGCCCATCGCCAGTCTGGTGCTGATTGGCAGCCAATGGGTGTAAGATAAAATAAAAAGCTGCCGGGGAAGCACTCCAGTGAGGAGTAGGAAGATGCTGGCCTTGCCAAGTGACCAAAGAGAGCTAAGGTGGGAAAGGACCTTTCAGGGGAGGGGTAATAAAAGGAGGTGCCCTTTCTGCGAAATGTCCCCCCTTCCCACCCTGACATCTGCTGGCTTACTTCCTTTTCCCCTTGGAAAGAGGCCTTGCCTAACGTTAAAGCAGTGTTGCCTGCGCTGGTGGGCAGCTGCTCAGGCTGAAAGGTCTCACTGGGAGGAGCTGGGGACGTTCTGCACACAGATGCTATGCAGTGGGGTTACCGACAGCGCCTGCCAAAGGGGATTCTTGCATTACTTAAGAAAGGAGGAAGGCTGGCTCTGATACGTGCAGGCCTGCTCCGTGAATGTGTCCGTTTCCAGGAAATGAGCCTGTTCAGGAAACTCTCTGCTCTAATCTCTGAAGGCTGAATGAGAAGCAGCCCAAAGCAGTGTTAGAAACTCCAGTATATAAGCTAGGTGCCAAATGGCTCCTTAAATCAAGTTTGCAGTCGTCAAAACGAAATGCCTAGTTGCTATTTTGGGGCAAGACAGCTCTAAAGTCTTATTTTTCAAATGACTGCGATTATTAGTTAAACACTGGCTAGTTCAGATGACAACCCTGAGCCAGGTTAAGAACTTTGAGAACTGAAAGAAGAAAAATCAACTTTATTCAGGGACAGTCCACATATCTACTGGCCTATTCCTATCTATTTTTCTTCATGGTGACAAGGACCATTCAGAATGTGAGAATATTCTGAGCACGGGCAGTGCAGTGAGGGAAGTGAAGACAAGCAATAACCATTCACTATAGCATTGTTCACTGCCCCTGCTCAGACTGCACGGGAAAAGCATTTTGGTTCCAGAAATTCATTCAGATTGTGCAGATAAAATATTAACTGATAGAATTCTAAAGGGTTGGGCATTAGTGTGTGAAAACAGTCCAGATCCAAGGATCCCCAGATGGTGAGGATGTCAGGCCCCTAGTGCCCAGGCATCTTCACTTGGTTGTAAGTTGCTGAAAGCCAGGTGCAAAATGTGCCTGGCTGATTTTGAACACTGGCCCAAAGACTGTGCGAAAGAACAAGTAAAGGAACTTTTTCACATCTCAGACCACTTGGTCAGCCTGTTCTCTCAACCTGCAGCTCCAGGGCTGCGGGCACCAATCACCAAGGTACCACGCAAAGAAAACTATTTCCTTCTAATTATGCTGCATCACTGGGAGGCTATCTTGGCTGGAAACTGGGCATAAATCTGATAAATTTAGGCAATCAGCCATACAGCTTTCAGAACTTGAGGTCTGCAGTTGGAGATGTCATTCCAGTTCCAACCAGAGACTGAAATTTAGACATCAGGGACTTCCGGCGGCGACGCCATCGCGGAGTGGTCGTGGGTTGCCTCGGCTGCGAGGCGACCCAGTCCGTCCCGGGGGTTGGAGCCCTGCTACCGCAAAGCGGGGCTCTGGTGGGGTGCGGGAAGAGCGTCCCGCACCCCGGGCTCCCCGGCTGTGCCCACTATGGCTCTGAACCCTTCCGTCGCTCCCCCTGTAAAGGGGGAGTGGGGGTGAAGGGACAACGGAGCCGGGCTATAGGGGACATGCCCCAACCGGGACGCGGAGCGGCGGTTACCCCCGCGACAAGCGTTAAAGTTCTACCTGTTATGTTTGGAGCTAAAGAAACCCGGTGGTCGTGAGTATCTGATTGGACTAGTTTTTGTGTTTTTTTTAACGATCCGGGGGACATTTGGAAAGGAAGCCTGCCTCCCTCCCTTCGGGGGAAAGAAAATAACCAGTTTAAGAGGCTGCTGTTACAGAGATGGTTACAAAGTATTTGAATTTGGATAAGTGAGACTCTTTTCATCTCCCTTTGGGGAGCAAGTCTGTGGAAAATATCCTCTTTTAAAGTTTTGGTCTTTGCGCCCTGGTTTCAGGGAAAATGGCTACGAAAAGTTGGAGCTGAAGTGGAAAATCACTGGTACAAAAGGGAGAACATAGAAATAGAAACTGAAATCTGATACCTATCCCCCTTCTCAACATGTTGGACTTTGTTTTTGAACTCGTTTTGAACTCTGGATTAACGGATGAACAAAGATTTGTTATCTTGAAGCTGGAACTGCTTGATCAGAAATTGAAGGTTTTGAGTGGGGACATGAAATTTTTTTACTTCCCACAGAGGAGGCCTTTCAAGTTTTCTACACCATGGAAGAGAACCTTTGCAAAGAGCTGAAGGGGATGACTGAAGATTGGAGAGAGATGGTTTGGCGACTCCCGAAAAAAGGAACGTCCTTTGGGGGTGGCAGCCCCGGGACGGCAAGAACTGTTATATCCAGCCCCCGAGGTGAGAGCTCGGGAGTGAGGGTCAAAGAACTAAGATATCTACAAATACAAGAAGAATGCAACATTGAATCGGAGAAGCTGAAAGATGAACTGCGTACCCTGATGCTCGATGCAAGGTCTATTGGGAACTGTGTCTGGATCTGTGGACGTATAAGAAAAGAGAACAATTGGAGGATTGGTTCCGGTGATAGATGGAAATGGACAATGGACAGAGGGGGAATAGGGTGAAGTATTAAGTGTAAAATTTAAATGGTCTGTTATGGTAATCTGAAATCGGAGGGTTAAGACTTTAAGTTTTATTTTATTTTTAATAAGAAAAAGGATATTTTGAACTGTATGTTATTAGCAGCAGTATAAGGGATAGAAGAAGCTCATATAGATTTGATATAAGAATAATGTGTTAAGATTTAAAGATTTGTTATTAACTACTATGGATTAAGATAATTGTTGTTCAGATTTGAATTTTTTTTAATGAATTCAATTTTTAGAGAGATGATGTTATTAAAGTACATTTTTGATTTAAAACCGAAGGTGAAAGGGCAGGGGAAGTCAATCGTCAAGATTTGGAACTAGAAATTTTTATTTATGCATGTAAACAAGAAGAAGAATCCTGGCTATGTTTATATTTGTTTTATATTTGTAGGTGTGGGTTTATGTTTTGTTATGAAAATACCAATAAATTCTTATAAAAAAATGAAATTTAGACATCAGACTCTGCTAACCACGCCTCGTTCTGGAGAGTAACATACAGGGTGGGTAGATAAATCCACTCACCATGTTCGCTTGATCTGTTCCTTCACTGATCAAGGAAAAAGCTAGCAGCCAGGCACCATAAAACAGGAACTCTTTATACGCTCTCGAGTACTTAAACTGCTACGCTCCGTTTAGTGAGGCGTACATTAAGAGTCTCAAATAAGAAACACACAGCTCAATTAAGGCAGCCCTGTTAATTCAGTGGGTTGTCCAAGAAGAACAGCTTGTTCTCAGCCCCATGGAGCTGTGGTCCTCCAGCTGAAAAAACACAGCTGGTCCCAGTTCAAGCAAAAGGCAATGCAATTGGTTTCTGGACCTAACTGACCCATAAAGCATTATATGGATCAGAACCCCAGGGCCTCAAGGACCGCCTCTCCCCATAGGAACTGACCCGAACCTTGCACTCATCATCTGAAGCCCTTCTTCACATGACCTCTCCAAGGGAGGTCCCAAAGGTGGCAACACAAGAGCGGGTCCTTTCAGTGGTGGCTTCCTGTTTGCGGACTGCTCTCCCCAGGGAGGCTCACCCTCATTACAAAGTTTAGGCGCCGGGCAAAAAGTCGCTTTTCCACTAGGCCTTTCATTGCCTGCGGCCTCCCTGAGTGGGTGGGAGTTCCAATCAGTGTTTGAAATTCCCCAGGTTCCAGGAGCATTTTGCTACTGTGCAAGTCCAATTGCGACTACGTGGAGATTTCTGGGTGCCAGGTTGGCAACTGGCCAACCTGACCATCTCCATCAAGACAGCTGGCTCATGAGCAGCTACAGTAGCGCATCCTGTCCTTCTGGGTTGCCAGGCAAATCAGGAAACCCCTTGCTGGGCACCTTAGTCCTCCATCATCACATCAAGGAAAGTACCGGTAAGTGCAGGGCTGGGTACAGAGATATTTGACTGTGCTGCAGCCTTTCCACAGGCCACCCAAAAGGATCTCAAACCACAGTTTAAAAACTTCTGCTTTAGTCCATAGTTAATGCCATCTCCATTTCCATTGTGCACGTTTCTCCTTCTTGCATATGGGGGACAAGTGAATTGTTGTAAGAACAAGCTACAGTCAAGCAATGTAGCTGAGATCACAGAACCATAGAACTGCAGCATTGGAAAGGACCCCCGAGGATCAACTAGTCCAACCCCTGGGCAAATAACACATTCTGTTTGTGGTGACCGTAACCTAGGTTTAAGGTGCCATTTGGCGCCTAGTTATATAGCTGAGTTTCTAGCACTGTTTTGGACTGCGACTTGCTTTGTTCCCAGAGGTAGCATACAGCCATTGTGACTAGTGGACCCTGACAACTTTATCCTCCTTGAATGAGTGTAATCCCTTTTAACGCCATCTAAATTCGTGGCCGTTGTCACATCTCGTGGGAGGTGGGCTTCATAGCTTAGATATGTCCTGTGCCAAGTCCTTTCTTTTGCCTGTCCTGAATTTTCCAATATTCACTTTTCTGGATGGCTCCAAGTTCTAGTATTGTATGAAGAGAGAGAGAGAAGCTCTTTATTTTCGGACAATGGTCCAAAACATCTGGGGGCCACCAAATTGGGGGAGGTTGCAATAAAAGCAACCACAGCAGGGCAATTCTGCTCTCCGTTAGCAAATGCATAATGCTAAAGATATACAGCAGCAGCAGCTATTGAGAGTCCAACAGCTGCTGCAGCGGCCCTTCTTGCTCTGAGCAAGCTGCCCTGGACAGCAGATTAAAAAGTGGCAGATTCAATGGAATAAATAAGGCTTCTGGAACAATGAATCTGCCTTTCCTGGTGCCAACAAAACACTGTTCTGAGCCACCGTGGTGTGAAGAGTTAGTCCTTTCAAGGCAGCAACGCACACATACACACGCCAGTTCAAAGGCCTAGCTCAGCACCACCCGACTGCAGAGGACAAAATATCCCTTTAATATTGTTGCTTGCAGATCCATTTACAAGGATTTATGGGGAGGAGAAATTCAATCAAGGAGAAGTAGCCAGCCACAGCACTTAGGAGAAAGTGACCTGTTACTTGCTATTCTGGACTGTATGAAGAAGAAGAAAGCCTCTGCATGTCAGCTCACTTGGCATCACAGAATCTAGCTCTAGACAAACACACACACGGATGTTGATGCAACCCTTAACTTAACTGCAGGCTCTGCAACGAGGTAAGTCTTGCCAGGCTCCCTATTTGCATACAGTTAAAAGTACATTATGTTCTCCGCTGGCTTTACAGACAATTGTATCTACACGCACTCACCTCCTTGGCAGCGATGCACCTCCACTCAAGTTTCATTTCCATCACCCCACACGGTGGGCGTTGCTTTCAATCTGCCTGTGCCAAGGTTAGGGGGGGGTAGTTTCCCAGACTTCACGTAAACCGTATCAACACAAACCCAGTTTACAGTCTGAGCTGCACATGGCAAGAGTCCACTCTTGGGGACAGTTAACATCTTCCTTCCTACTGAGTTGCCTGCAGCCACAGGCGATCGGTGATTCCATGCAGGCGACCGAGGGAGCTGGTGGAGGAAGGAAGGATCCCTCCGCACTCAGCATGGAAGTCAAGTAGGTTGGTGGAAGGAGGACAGGGTGGCATGCCCCACTTCTGCCAGTCACATGGTAAAGTCTTTTCTTTTTCAAAAACTAGCCTCTTCTAGCCTTCATCTCAAAGCTGACCATCAAGGATTTCCGTTTCTCTGTAGCCAGCACAGAAATTACTTGTTTTTGTTGTTGTCGTCAGTGGCGTAGCATGGGAGGTGGCAGCAGGGCCATTGCCCCGGATGCACCAATGGGGGGGGAGCATGAACCAGGCGCCCCCCCAAAAAGATCCCCATCGCACCCTGGGGAGCGGAGGGTAAACAGCACCCTCTGTACCTTGTCCAGCACCCAAGCATCTGCCCGTTACTGGAAGGGGTTGGGGAGCTCAGAATGAGGAGAATCCTCTGCACTCCCCAGCCCCTGCCAAGCGAGCCCTCACACCCTGGATGGGGCGCAGAGGGTGCTCTTCACTCTCTGCACCCAGCAGTGAGGGTGAGGACTGGACGAATGCACTCTGCCCCCATTTGGGGGCGGGTGCAAGCACACCCTGTCCCAGGTACCGGCAAACGGCGCTATGCCACTGGTTGTTGTAATTTCTTAACTGCAGCAATTAAAAGGACAATAGTAAAATCAGTTTAAAACAAATTACAATAAAAAGAATGGGGTGGGTCCACTGATATAGATAGTGATGTAGAGATATATATCAGGTGTCAAGGACCGGGGGGGGGGGGAGTTACACAACCGCCCTCTAACAAACTAGAAACTAGCAAGTATGTTTGTAGGCTGGCAACTTTTGAAGGCTTACTAGAAAGATGTTACAGGACCACGTTCATTCCCCAAAGCCACTTGGAAACTTGGCGAGAAGCTGCTAATCAGCATCAAGTTATGGTCCTTGCGCTTCAGACTGCAAATTGCTCAGCACCACATAAAAACAGTCACCGCTGTTTGCCAGCAAGCCGATGCAAATGAATGGCAGCCAAGCTGAGCCACGGGAGGAATGAAACGATTCAAAAGCTCTCTCCAGGCCCAAAATGGCATTTCTCAAGGCTAGTAGTGACTCCAAATTGCCATGTCTTTAGTCAATCAATAACAATTTATTCGACCGTCAGTCAGAACACAATCATCCATACAAATTTTAAAACCTGAGACAACTCAGAGGGGTCATTTCTTTAGTAGTAGTAGTAGTAGTAGTAGTAATAGAAAGGATCTGCAATTATAGAGGACATTTGTTGAGGAAGGGGAAGGGGCAGGGGGGAAACACATTCACATAAGAACTTAAGAAGATCTGCTGGATCAGGCCAGTGGCCCTATCAAGTCCAGCATCTGTTCCCACTAGTTGCTGACCAGGTGCCAATTATGGGAAAACCCACAAGTAGGACCTGAGCACAAGAGCAACACTTTCCTCTCCTGTGGCTTCAGCAACAGGCATTCAGAAGCATTACTATCTCTGACCGTGGAGGCAGAGCACAGCCACTGTGGGTAGCCGCTGTTGACAGCCCTCTCTCCATCACACGCAAAGCCCTGAATGTTTGACACGGTTGACAGCGCAACCCATGAGAATAGAGGAGGTTTGCACGTGGCTCACACCTGAAGAGGCAGCGCAAAAACTGGGTGGGGTGGGACAGGCAGCACTGGAGCAGGGAGGCTCTGCCCAGTCTGGCAAGGCTGGTGAGGACGATGAGGCATGCTATTTCTGAGAGAAATCAGCTCTTTCCTCTCACCCCGACTGCTTACAAGCTGTGACGTTACAATCACAAGGGAACCACTAAGTTGTACTCTGAGTAGGCCTATCTGAAATTAATGGGCCTCGGTTAATCATGCCAATTAATTCCAAAGGATCTACTCTGAAGAAGACTAACGCTGGATACAACACCCTAGAGCCTACTCATCTTAGCGTGTTTTAAAACATCTGATACCCCACCTTTCAGTTCTTCATTCCCAGTGTGGGCTTGTGATCAAAATTAAAGCAGTGTATCACAGAAACAAAACAAAGGAGAAACCTTTGCTAACAAATCCTTACTAGCAATTGGCCCCCTCCTCCTCCGCACCCCAAATTTCCTCACAGCAAAGCAACTCACCAGTAATACTGGAGATAGAAAAGGTGCCTGGCTTCTGGAAGACCTCCACCCCATCCACTGTACCAGTCTATCACTTCCTGTCTGGGTGTTGTGGCTTATTAGTGCCAGCCTGCAACAGCCATTTCTTGGTTTTGGGCATCAAGAGGCTTAGGGAAGATACTCACTGCCTGGGATGTCTCTTTGCCAGGACCATTGAGTCTGTTTCCGCTCTAACCACCTCTTACTATCAGAAGTTCTTCCTGGTGTTTAGTCAGAAACTCCTTTCTTGTAACCTGAATTCATCGGTTCAGGTCCTACCTTCCAGAGCAGGAGAAAACAAGCTGGCTGGGCTCCATCTCCCATGTGACAGCCCTTAAGATATTGAAGATGGCTGTCCTATCTCCTCTCAGTCTCCTCTCCAGGCTCAAACATACCCAGCTCCCTCAACCACTTGTTTCCAGACCCTTGATCCTCTCAGTCACCCTCCTCTGCATACATTCAGCTTGTCAACATCCTTCTTAAATCATGGTGCCCAGAATTGGACATAGTATTCCAGGTGTCGGGCACTGACCAAGCAGAATAGAGAGGCACTATTTCTTCCCTTGATCAGGACGCTATACTTCTGTTAATGCAGCCTAGAATAGCATTCACCCTTTTTTTGCTGCTGCATCACCCTGTGACTCATGTTAAGCTGGGGTCCATCAAGACCCCTAGATCCTTTTCACATGTACTTTTCTGAATGCTAAACCGAGCTTTAGATTAAGGTGGGGATCTTTCCAGCCCAGGAGGCCACACTCATCCTGGGAAACTTTCCCGGGTGGTGGGGCATCTGGGGAAACTTTCCCGGGTGGTGGAGCAAGAGGCACAAATAGGGAAGCAGCTCGAGACGCAGCTCTGCATAACAGGCTACATTCCAGCCATGCAGGTAAGTCACTTGCACACCTCTCTCGATACAGGCAAGCAAGAGGGAAATCACAAATCCAGGATGCGTTCCAGGCTAGGCAAAAGCATTTGAAGACAGCAAGGCCTGGAAGCGCGTGGCTTAGGGAGAGGAGGTGTGGTCTGAACATTGCTGTCAACTTTCGGATCCTGAAAATAAGGGATCAGCAGCCTCACCTGACAGTCACATGGCAGTGGTGGGCGGAGCCAGAAGCAAAAGTGGGCGGAGCGAGGAGCAGAGAGGCGGCCGGGGCGGAGTCCGGGTCCCTCTAGTCACCGGTTCCCCATGCTGGGGCTCGGCGCAGCGTGGAGGAAGAGGCGGTGTGGAAAGCGCCGGGGAGCGTTGCCCGGCGGAGACCGACGGTTTCCGCTCTCCACACACACACCCCCGCCCCTACTGTCGGCTCCGCCCGCCCTTCATTTCCTCCTCTTTATGGCGCATGCTCGGCGATGTACCTTACGTGACTTTCCCTCTCCGCCGCGCACCCTTGCCGTTTGTCCGCTCTCTAGGGAGGGAGGGGTATCGGCCGCGCGCCCAATATGGGAGCCTAACGCGCGCGCGCTCTCCCTCTAGATACGGGAGCCTAGCACGCGCGCTGTTGTTATTGGTGCTGCCGACTGGCTGGCTGACTGCTAGCTGGCCTGGGCTTGCGGCGGCGGCTGTTGGTTGGGGCTGGCGGGGTGGGGGAGGAGGTGAAGGTTTCGTGAGGGAGGAGGAGGAGGAGGAAAGCTGGCAGGGGTGCGCCGACGCACGAGCAAGAGGGGGCTGCCCAGCCCTAGCCGCTGGCCCTGCACCCTACCCTCCACAAACACACCCGCCTGCAGCGCGGGCCCGAGGAACGGAGGGAATCCAAGGCGCTCTCCTTCACTGGGGCTTTTTTTGCTGCTTGGTCTCGCCCCGCCGGCCCTCCTCCAAGGGTGAGGAAGAGGAGCGGCTAGCCAGCCGTTGCGCGCTCTTGCCCTCCATCCCAGCAAGCCTTGCCGCGCACCCTTTTGTTTCCCCAGGCCCGGCAAGAAGAGTTTGTGCGCTGAGAAGGGGCTGGCTCTGCCGGGCGGGAACGCCCAAGGGCCTGGCCAGCGTGCCGCGCCCGCCCACAAACCCGGGAAAATACGGGATTTTGATTCATCGGGATAAAAGCGGGAAACACGTATAAAAACGGGAGAATCCCGGCCAATACGGGATACTTGCAGCTAGGGTCTGAAGAGAGCCAGACAGAGAATTCGGGAGGACAGCATGCAGCCCCTTGAGCCTGATTGCTTAACTAAGCTCTGTCACACAAGTTAAAAACACTACCACCATTTTATCGTTTACAATTTTTAAGAGAAGTGGAAAGATGTGAGGGGTGAGAGAACAGGGAAAAAGAACAGGAAGGAGGAGGAAGAAAACAGAGACACCTACTCCCAGTTTGCTGATAATAAAACTATTGTTAAAATTAATGATGGTTTAGCAAGAACACATGGTGTGCTGGGCATACTGGCTCTTTCCTTTCACACACAGAGGCAGCAAACCAGTGGCTGGCTTGTTGTTGCACACAAAAAAGCCACCGATTGCAGTTTGTTCTCCTGCTAGCAAACCACAATGGTAGGCCAAGAACAAACCTTGGTTTACCATCATGGTTAGTTAGGAGAGGAAACAAATTGTTATTATTTATTAGATCCCTTACCTACCCTTGGTGGTGAAGAACCGGGGCAGATTGCAGCAATGAGTGCAAAAATCAGAACGATTGACAGCCGGAGTAAAAGGGTGGGGCACTTTCTTTTTTCTTTCAGGGGAAGGGCGCACACTAGCTCAGAAAACCAAGTATGCATGAAGCGCTGTAAGCAAAGTGCTGTATTAGCTTGCTGTATTAAGTGATGTATCAAACAGCAAATGTCAACACTCCCTTTACTCGGCCATTAACAAAAGAGCTGAGGTTGAAGCACAGCAGGTAGCAGGTGCTGATCAAGCTGGGGCAACTGACATCACGGACACAACAGAAGGTCCCAGGTTCAGCTCCTGGCAGCATATTCAGGTAGGGCAGGGAGGAGAATCCTGCCTGGAACCCTGGAGAGCTAATTGCTGCCAGTCAGTGCATACAACATTGAGCCAGGTGGTATAAGGCAGCTTCCTTTGTGGGGAAGTGTGGGGGAAGAGACACTCTTGAAAGCAGTGTTTCTCAATGTGGGCGATATCACCCCTGGGGGAAGGCTGGAACGATCCAGGGGGGTGATAGTCGCCTCAGTGCAATTGGGGGGGGGGGTTTGAATAGAAATAAGGAGGCGGTGGAAGCATAAAGAAGAAGAGAAGAATTTTGAGAAACCGTTTGTACATGTTTCATCTGTTGTGTTATGCTTATTGCCAGGTCCGGCAACGTTGTGTGACAGCAACAATGCCTCCCCAGGATGTGGAGGTGATGCTGGAGGAAAGGGTTCTTTCTGGGTTTGGGTGAACCCTTTTCGGCTCCACCCAGGCCCAGGAAGTGTCAGTGATTTTTATTTTAATATTATCCTGTTATCTCAATTTTCTGTGTGCAAAGTGAATGCTACTAGGGTTATTTAAATAAGTACTTTTATATAATTTCCAGCTTCAAGGTGTCTTATTTACAACAACGGACTTTCTTTACTATGCTGTAGGGCAGAGGTAGAAAAACAGATGCATCACTTAAAGAAGGCAGCTTTCAGGGGTGGGGACACTGAGTAATTTTTTTCTGAAAGGGGGTGGTAGGCCAAATACCGGTAAGTTTGTGAACCTCTGCTGTAAAATAATAACCATTTCTCCCTGTAGTTAAGAGCTCCCCCTTCCCCAATTTAAGCAGAATCTTCCACCACCCCAGATTGGCAAGATGGACTCCCCACCACCCTCTCCCACTTAGAGATGCGCATCACAGAAGCACATCCTTTCAGGCATCTCTGGTGGCGCTGCTGCATGGTCCCCTTCAACAACCATCTGCCTCCCACTCTCAGCACTAGAGCAGAAATGTCAGAATACTCCCTGCTAACCGCGAAAGGCGCCTCCCCTCCGCCCCCTCAATCAGAGGCTTATTCGCTCTTCACGCTGAAATTGTTTCCAGGGGAGGAGGATCTAAGAGAATAAGAGCTCCGCAAGCTCAGATTAAAAAAAAAAAAAAAAAAAGGAGTAAGGAGGAGGTATCATGGGCCGCCAACACAAGGCTATACACCAAACAATCGTAGGTGTTTATCCATGTGTGCAATTTGGAAGGGGGGGGGGGTTTGATCACAAGAAAATAAAAAAGGGCTTGACATCCAAGCGGGGGCACAGCACAGCCAACAAGCTGTAGAAAAGCAGCGGCTCACAACCTCTGCTGTAACCAAGGAAGAATGTGAGAGAGCAAACATGACGGCAAACGCTCCCAAATTTTGTGGTGGTGCGGAAGGGGAGGAATTTAGACAAGAGAGAGGGGGCCTCACAATTGCTAATAATGTGGGAGGGGGGCATTTCGCCTCTGCTGAAGCAAAGGGATAGCCAAGATGCTGGTTCCCAAACAAAAACAAAAACAAAATTTAAAAAGGAAGGCACAGAAGAGCAGAGGAAAATAAACCACCAACTCAGTCTAATTTCATATACAACCAAACAAAACAGGAGGGTGTGGGGGGCTGGGGGGGGGGAGAGAAGTAGCAGCAAAATGGCTGATGGTGCTATGCATCAAAGATTGTCATTCATCTCTCCATGGACACCATCATGAAAGCTTGGTCCTGCAGGTAGCAGGAGAGGTGTCTCTCGAAGTGTGGAACTGCTTTCCTTGGGACACTCAAAAATGTTGCAGAATCATGCCCTTTTTGGCCGCAGCTGCCAGAGGTGAGGGGCGCATCACACCCTACCCACCTGAAAGGCAGAGTCTGTGCGCAGATTCTCGTGCCTGGAGGCCCCACACAAATCCCCCTGGAACAGAGGATGGGGAGCTTGCAATACCTCAACCTCCAGCAGTCCCAGCAGCCAGCCAACAGTCCGCTTCCCTATCACTTCCAGAGGATATTAGGAGGACACCCAGCTCCGATACTGTTGTTATAAGTTATTGGGAGCCAGTAAATGTCGAGATCAAGAGAAGAATAAGATGCAACAACTCACTTGGTGGGTTTTAACTCAGCCCAAGGACCGCATTTCCTTCTGGGTGACCTTCTGGGGGGCACAAAGCAGTGGCAAGAAGGGCGTAGGCAAAGGGGGGGCAGAGGAGCAATGGATGTAAAAGTTAAGTTTGTACTGTAGGCTAGGTTCTACACACACCCTCTCGTTCTCCATCCAAACAAGCAAGAGATGTGTTCGGGGCACATCCCAACCAGGTACAATGTTCCAGATATGCAGCAGGGAACATTAAGGGGTGTGGGCCCAGCATTTGAAATTTGCCACGTGCATTTTACGACTGGCTACTGGCCACTTGCAACCAAGTGAAGATGCCCTTATGGCACATGATGTCTCCACCATCTGGAGGTGCGTGCCTGGGTATCCTTGGGTATGGACTGTTTTTACACACTAATACCACACACCTGTTATATTTTATCTTCACACTCAGAATGAATTTCAGGAACCAAAAAGTTGTATTGAAAAATATGACTTTCGAGCCGTCTGGCCCCAAAATGGCAACTACCGTGTTTCTCCTAAAATAAGACACCGTCTTATATTTTTTTTTCGCTCACAAAACACAGTATGGCTTATTTTCAGGGGATGTCTTATTTTAACCGCGTCGCATCTGTACGCTGCATAGCCACGCTCTCCAGGCTGTTTTAATGGGAGGTACCACGTCACTATGGCTTATTTTCGGGGTATGGCTATTTTTGGGGGAATGGCTTATATTTCGCAAATGCATAGAAATCCTGCTATGGCTTAATTTTATTGCTATGTCTTATTTTAGGAGAAACAGGGTAGGTATTCTGTTTTGCTGACTACAACCCTGGGTTAAGGAGCCATTTGGTGTCTGGCTTATATTATCCAAGTTTTCTAACACTGAGTGTTAGAAAGGCCAGATAGAGGCTTGGAAGGACACAATCAGCCCCCACTCTCGAGGTTACCCACAGAGCTTAAGTCCAATCTCCCTCTCTCCGCTCCTGTAAACCAGCATCTTAAATTCTGAGATAACAACAAAGAAGTTACTTTATACCATGACAGAATACATCCACCTAGGCCAGTATTGTCTAGACTCTACTCTGACTGTTAGCCAGGGACACAAGGGAGGAGAGGACTTACTCCATCATCATTTACCTGAGAGATCATTAACGGGAATTGCTAAGGAACGTTTGAAGCTGGAGTCGCCTGTATGCAAAGCCATTGTTCCTACTGAACAACAGGTTCTCCTGAAAACACTATTGCATGGCAACGCCTTTGCCAAGCTTGTGTTCTGGAGATCTTTGGCAGGGGGTGATGGGATCCAGCAGCCGAAGACACCTGCAGAGCATCAGGTTAGCAAAGGATGTTTTACAGAAATAAGATCATGTCCATGATATGAGAGCCATCTTCAGATGCCTGAAGGGCTGCTACACAAAAGATGGAGCCAGGCGGTTTTCTGCTGCCTCCAGAGAGGAGAACTCGAGGCAATGGATTCAAATGACAAGTAGATTCCGACTCAACATTGGGAAGAACTTTCTGAAAGCAAGAGCTCTTCAACAACAGAACTGACTACCTGGGAAGGTCAGGTCAGGGATTCTCTAATTGTGATTCCTGGATTGCAGGGAGGTTGGACTAGGTGAGTCTTTGGGGTCCCTCCCAACTCAACGATTCTATGGTTCTGTAAGTGCCCTGGAGTTAGTGCTGAGCTGAAATCTGTTGTGTGGCAGTGCTTTGTGCTCTTCCCCTGCCCCACATGAAAAGACAGCTCCCCTTTCTCTCTGATATTTTTTGCACCCTCTTGGCAGAAGTGTACAGAACTGTTCACAAGGCTGTAGCTGTTAAGAAATAGAAAGCAACCCTCCCCCTGCACTGCTGAGACAATTGCTGCCAGCCTTCCCAATCCTGCCAGGCAAGAGTCGATAAGAGCTATGGCAGAAACATCATCATCATCATCATCATATATTAATAAATTTTTATTTATACTCCACCCTCCCCGGCCACGGCCGGGCTCAGGGTGGCTAACACCAATATAAATTACAATAAAACGTAATAGAAAAACAACAACAAAAATAACCAGTTAATTAAAATACGGCTTAAAATACAGCCTCATTTTAGTAGTAGCCCATAAATCAAGACCATAAAGGAAGGAAACATCAGATATTCACCGAGCCACCTATCCATGATGGTCCTAACATAGGCCAGCAAAAAAAAGCCAAGGGAAAATTTATATACCAAATCCCATATAAGGGGTCAGAGTGAGTCTAAGCCAAAGGCCAGGCGGAACAGCTCCGTCTTGCAGGCTCTGCGGAAAGATGTCAAATCCCACAAAGTCCTAGTCTCTTGAGCGTTCCACCAAGTCAGGGCCAGTACTGAAAAGGCCCTGGCCCTAGTTGAAACCAATCTAACCTCCTTGAAGCTCAGGACCTCCAAAGTGTTGTTGGAAAGGGGATGCCTAACTCCTAACCTTCCAACCAGAGGTGGTCCTGTATCAATTGGACTTTTCCAAAACAGAGCATTTTCCAGGGGTTAAATTTGCCCATAGAATTTCTACCTTTTTCTAACTTCATGAGTAACAATGGACGGACAGTGCCCACTTCAAAGACACTATGAGGCAAGCTTGACGGTTTGAAGGCCATAGCTTTCCTTTGCTAAAGACAAGTAAAATAAATGTACTAGTTAGATTGCCCTCAAGGGCTTCAGGAAAATCTTCCAATGCAAATTACTCTATGCAAGTTACTTGGATATGCATGAGAAAGTTTACCAAAAAAAAAAGCCACCACATCCCTGGTGAGGAGTGTACCTCAGATGCCTAGACAAAAGATGTGTAATCTCCTCTTCTTGCATTCAAATTGAGACTTCATTTGTCATCAAGTGTGCCATCATGTTACAAAGTGAATCAAGCCATAGGGGGAGCATTTAGCCCAGAATCCTGTTCTCACAGCAGCCAACCTGGTGCCCAAATAGGAAAGCCCTCAAGGTAGCCGAGCTCAACAGCAGTGCTCTCCCCACTTGTAAGTCTCAGCCATTGTGGTTAATAGCTATTGATAGCCTTGTCCTCCATGAACATGTCCTAATCCTCTTCTAAAGCCAGTACAAGTTGGTGCCCATTGCAAGAACAAATTCCATAGTTTAGCGATGAAAAAGTTATCACTTCTTCCAGGAGGTGGGGGGGGCAGGCAGATTTTTGCCTGAGGGTCCTCTAGTCCAATGCCCTGCAATGCAAGAATCTCAACTAAAGCATCCATGATAGAGGGCCATCCAACCTCTGCTTAAAACCTCCAAGGAAGGAGAACAAGAGAGACTGTTCACTGTCTAACAACTCTTACTGTCAGAAAGTTTTCCTGATATTTAGTTGGAATCTCCTTTCTTGTACCTTGAAGCCATTGGCTTGAATCCTATTCTCCAGAGCAGGAGATTTTGACTTGCTAATTACCATTGTTATTGCTTTTTTATTATTAGCACACTGATTGGTCATTCTCTGCTGGCCATCGTTACTCGATACTATTAAAATATTCCCAGAGTGCTAAAGCGTACGTGGTTGCTCCCTTTTAAATGATTGTTATTATTTTTCTTTAAATTAAGGGCAAAGCAAGCAGCACAGCAAAGCTTCTCCCACTAGCCATCTGCTCTGCCTGCAGACATCTCAAACAGGAACAGAACATAAGCAGTCATCAGTGACAAAGACTATTTTGCCTAGATGAACTATCCCCGACCAGGTGCCCTCCAGATGTTCCTGGCTTTATTTTATATGTGTGTGTGTGTACAAAGCCAGCAACAGTAGAATAATTTTTTATTTGATTATATTACTAATGTAATTACCTGGACATAGCTGGGGCTGTTTTTTTGTGGGGTAGGGGAAAACTGTATTTGATTGCTTGTATTTGATTATTTGTTGCTCTTATATTCAACTAATAAAACATTCCCCCCAAAAATACATTAAAACATCAGTCATTAAAAACTTCCCTAGTTCGGGTGGAGAGGAAGTCCACCATGTGACAACTTTGGAGGGGGGCTTGGCCCTCTATATCCCTACCCCTCCTCAGAGTGTGTCTCTGCAAAGCTAACAGCTGATCAAGACAACTGAACCCCTGGGGCACATTTGGGGGTGCACTGGATCGAATTCAATGATGGAGCTGACTCTTCAAAAAGTTCTGCTTCACAGCTTCCAGAATAACAACAGATCCAAAGTCAACAGAAAGGTTAGGCCGCTTCAGTCACCAAACACCTGATACCACCCAGGTCCATCCACAATTTCAGCCAAAGAGCCAAAAAAATATAGAAAAAAGTAAAATGTAATCTTTGTTCCTTATCTAGGCTTATCTCCGAACCTCTGAAAAGCAAATATTGACACTATCCCGACACCAGGAAGTCAAAAAGAGGAAACTTCTTTTTGACAGATTCAACACTATGCTCAATTGTTCCTGGCCTATTATAATTTCATTTTGCGCTTTCTCTGTCTCTGTCTCTGTCTCTCTCTCTCTCTCACACACACACACACACACATACAAAAGCACCTGTGTTTCCTTGCACATGTAAGGGAATGGCAGACGAAAGAGGGGCGATTTCGTTTTTTTTAAACCACCTATGACAGACAGTGCCTCGGTAGAAGACCAGGCCAGAGGCACAAACTCCATAATCACACTGTAATTTGTAGTTACGTGTTTTTGTCCAAACCACAAGAGACTAGGCATAGCTGGAAGAGGTGTGCTTTGGAGCCCTTGGTGCCAATTAAAGTGCAGCAGGGACGTTATCCATGGGGTATTTGCCACCACAACCCCCACCTCTTGACTCAATGTGCACGTGGGAGGAATGAGAACAGATTGCTAGGTAGAAGAGACCCATGTCACACACTGGTTCTGCAAATGCGGAAGAATTTCACCGGATCTCTTTTGGTACCACATTTGTAGATGCAAGGGAGAGAGAATACTACAGGCTCAAGGGTGCATAAAAGATATTCTTTCCATGTACTGGCACACTGAAATGGAACACTCACCACTATGCTGTCAGCCCACTGTGAAAACATCACCCAATAAACACTCACCCCCTGCAACAGAACATCACACCACAGCTACTTTTAAAATCTCTTATATCTATCACACCTGCTTTTCTGCAATAGTCTGCCCCAGTGTGAGGGCAGTGAGAAATTCAGAAAGAGCCACGAGCTATTAACTTGTCTGCATCAAGTTCACACCCTTTGGGTGATTTGGACTACAACTCCTATCATCCACAGCTGCACAGCTGATGGGTGCTGCAGCCCCCGAGCAGGCAAAGGCTGCACTGCCGACCCTTGGCCCTACGTAGCAAAAGCCCCTTGAACCCAGACCCTCTGAGATGACATGGCATTTCCACAAAGCTTTACAAGGCAGCACCTGTGACAGAGACAGCAGCGTTAAAGGGAGCGTGCTTAGATTGGCGAACCTGCCCAGCAGATGGAAATGATTTTAGAGAGAATATGTTAAATGGGTATTACGCTGCATCAGCCGACTAACACATATTCCCAAGGGACACCCCCACACACTCAATCAGCAGCAAAGATTGAGCTTCATTGCTACCCTCACAGTTTCTCCTCCTGCCCCAAAATGTTATCTCCCAAACTCAGTCATTTCATCCTCAGTGCCTTAATCTGGATTGGCCCCAAACTTTTTTTTTTTTAAAAAAAAAGATGTAATGATCACCAGCAGCCCAAACAGAACAAAAGCCTGGCTGTCCACTTGACCCAAATACAGGCCAACGATTGTATGCTTGACATGTGGGGCCGGGGGAATCCAAGAGACAAATTCATGCTATGATGGCAATGCTGTGCCTCTACAGTTGGAGGCTGAGGAATCCTAATTGTTGAAAACCACTGGAGGGGAGAGGGCTTTTGTGCTCAGATCCTGTTTGTGGCCTTCCCACTGAGGCATTTGGTTTGCCACTGTGAGAACAGAATACTAAACTAGTTGGGCCACCAGTCTGACCCAGCAGGCTAGTCTCCTGTTCTTCTACCCTTAACTGGAAAGATTTGAGATAGCACCCAACCCTGCTGCAGTGTCAGTCTGTTTCGGGGTGACCCCAACTAATACAGGGGTGCCTAGACATTGGATACTGAAAAGCAAGCCTTGCTTTCCATCAAGAAACAGACCAGTCCATATGCATAATCAACTGATGATTATCCCTATGCCAACTAGGGTATTGTCAGGGATGGGGGAACCTGAGATCCTCTAGATGGTGTTGGATTCACAGCAGCCAGTGTGGGAGGCAGTGTTAGAAACTCAGATATATACTCTAACTTAGGTTGCAGTCCCCCCCATAGTGATTATTATTGGTAGTGTTATTATTCATTTCATTTATATACCACTTTATATTTTAAAGAATAAATCTCAAAGCAGCTTACAACACATTGAAACATCAAATCAAACAATCCAGAATAAAACAAATTCAAGCATCAAGGAAAATCTTTCAGATCCTTCTCTAAGTGGCATTTTGGTTTGCCCAGTCACCAACCTGGCATCCAGAGGTCTTCACATGGCGAAAACTGGACCTGCACCAGTCACAAAATGTGCCTGGCACCTGGCTAATTTCTAGCACTGGCGGGAAGTGGTCAGGGGAGACAGACAAAGAAATCTAACACATCTGGAGGAAGGCAAGTTGGTGAAAGCAGCTCCAGGCGGTGAGCTCTCTACTGCAGCAGATATACCCACCTCTCAGGTGATGCCAGCCACTCCTGCCATGGTGTGTTAACACTGTGTGTTAACAGTGCCATCAACTTTGCAAGAGCACAGTGGTTAACACACTCTAGTACTCTCCTAACCCTATTATCTTTCCACCGTTAGTAAGAAAATGCCAACAATGCCTTATTACTAAGAGAGAACGTTATAAAATGAATTGTAAGGTGCCAGGTTGTAGGTGCATCATTACTGTTGTTACTTATTAATAACAGCCACACCGCACAAGCTAAATTCAAATTCAACAGCAAAGAAAGCCCACACTAAACCAGACAGCTTGGTACATTAAAGAACTATGCACACCACACATTTTTAGCAACGCTGAAGTGCTGTGATGAGGAGCCCGTATCGGCCTTCAGCTGCTCTACACACAGAGAAAGTCATGAGGATGTGTAGTAAACAAAACTCCTTTCCCAGTATGAGCTGGCATGTATTAGCTGTCCGTCCTCCTATAAATACGCCCCTTTGATACAGAATGATTGGCACTAATGGCTCCACATCTGCTCAAATCCAGGCCCCCCACCTGGTCAAATAAAATGGCATTATTGCAGAAGAAATGTAATGCTTGTGCCCTCCTACTCCTGGATAGAGGGAGCAACTTGATCGCAATCCATGTGCACTCATGGGCATTACGATAACCGGTCATAGCGCAAGCACACATATCAGAGAAGGCAACGAGTCCGCAAAGAGCCCCCACCATAACTCCTCAACCATTCACAATATTAACTGCAGCAGACTCACCCCCACCAACAAACAATAGGAGTCATATGTTATCTCCTCATTCTGACTGAGCATTTTTTTTAAAAAAAAAGTTCATATTGGCTTTACTAGACAGCTGCAAGTTCTCAAATTAGCAAATATTAGTAATGATTTCCCCTGCTCGTGGATTCAGAATCAAACCTGTTGTTTACCGGAGGTGTGGCTAACCCGTGGCCCTCCAGATTCCATCATTTGTGGCTGATAGGACTCATCGACTATAACATTTGGAGGGCTACAAGTTAGCCACCCCCCTCGGAACAATTTACACAAACATGTTAAAGAGCTTTTCTCCTTTCCCTCACATGCACACAAGGGAACTTTATCAACACCTGATATTCAAATACAATGAGGAGGGGGTTACATAAACTCCCCGCTCTCACAATTCCCCTTGTTAAATTATAAATCAGCACACCCTTTTATTCCACAATCCCCCTGCAAATAAAAACACCCCTTAGGTTCCTTTGGGTGGAAGGGTGGGATATAAATTTAAATGCAGGAAAAATTATTCATATCCCCATAACAAAACACACAAGCACTGGTAGAATAATTCAGAACCCCTCCCTCACAATTCTCTCCGACACCGTTATAGGGAGAATTTATTCATTTGTTGCTTTCGTATTTTTCACTGTTTTAATTATCTTATGTGTAAATCGCATTGAGCCAATGTTTTAGAAGGTGATTAAGAAATACAGGATAGCAGAATAAATAATGATAATAGAAAATGGGTCATTAAATCCTCAACATAGACATGAACTGGAGAGCTCATTAGCAGTTCCCACTCCCCAAAATAATCCCCCATGGTGACCTCCCCACATGCAAATAAATGGAAAGGGGCTCCTTAATCTCCCTTAAGAATTTTCATTATACTGCACAGATAACAAGAAAGGAGTAAATTATCCACTCCCACTCACAGCATAATAATGGGAGAATTTAGTTAACCCCATATATGCAGCATTGGTTTCTTTTCGTCCCCAATTCATAAACTGGGAGGGGGGTTATTAATGCCTCCCCCTATACATCAGGGCAGGAGAGCATCTTCACAACTTTCCCACATTCCTCATAAGGGAGTAAAAATGAGTAACCTTCCCTTACCTGTCAAAAAAGAAGGAATGCACCAATAACAGTCTACTTCACGGTCACATATTTGGGGGGGATTAACCTGCTCTCAATATTCCCCCACAATATATTAATTCCTCAAACCTTCAGAGAAGGGAAAGTTATTCAGGTCCCTCCCCCATTAGATCCCATTTACCTCTACACTATTTTTTTAATGTTTATCTCCCCTATCCCCCAGTTTAAGAGTTTCACTGAACTGGTGGTATATTCTGTCCCTGACTTTCTACTGGGTTGCAAGGGGGGAAGTGGAGTCACACAACCCATTTCCCCCACAGGTAGAAAAAGGAGAGGACATAAAGAACCACCCCCTCTGCAAGTAGTTGGAGGGGTCCTTTCCACTCACTCCCCCCCCCCAGTTTTTTTTATTTATTTCTCTTCTGCTCCCTTTCATTCAATAATTCCAAAGCATTGGGCGACAGGATGGTCACTGCCCCCCTTTTTCCTTCGGGGAAGGTGTCAACCCATTCCTATGGGTCCCCTTCGCCTAATTCCCCTCTTTAATTTTTCAGACCCCTCCACTATAATTTGAGAAGGGGGGTGGTCCTTAACCCTACACACACAACCTTTCTGAGCAGGGAGAAAGAGGGGAGACAGCAGTTCTTCCCCTTTTGTGTACTGTACTGTACAATACTGTAACCTCAAACCACCAAACAGGCTTTTAACATCTTTTCTGAGGGGAGAAGGAAAACAGGGTGTCACTCCCCCCAATTTATCCCACCCTCAGAACAGCCCCATTTTCCTGTGTCGTAAAACTGAGGCCACTTAATTCTCTCTCTTTCTAAGGAAGTGGATAAAGGAAAGGGGGGCACAGGACATCTTGTCACCCCCTTAACCCCATTTCCCCAAATAGCAAATTTTCCTTCACATCCGCCAATAACCCTTCCCCTCACATCCATAAATGGGGTGTGTTTGTGTGTGGCCTTTTAAAATCCTGGAAAATGGGAGGAAAAATGGGGTATGTAACCAGTTCCCTAAATTCAAAGCACCCCCATTTGCCTCAAATGTAAACTCCCTTTTTAGGAAGGGGGGAAGGGATAGAGAAAATAGGGATCATGTGTCGGCCTCTCAGCAACATCCAACCCCCTAATGGGATATAACTGAAAAGGCAGTCCTTCAACTCTCCTTTCTGAAAGGGGGGAACGAGGAAGAGGTGCCACTCTGAGGGTATTCTGGGCTTACCTCCCTAAGGGGGTATCAACCAGTAGGGCATCACCATTTCCTCCATCTTTGTCCTCAGCCCCCAAAACCCCACTACTACCATTCCCCCCCCTCACACCAGAGGCAGAGGAAGGGGCCATTCGGGGCTCCCCTTCCTAAGGAGATGTCAGCTGGGATGCCTGCCAGCCAGCCAACATCCCCCATCCCTCCCTCTTCCCTCTGTCCTCTTCCTTGCCCCGCAATGACTTCCCCACCCCAATCATTTCACCTCACACACACACCCCTTTGAGGAGAAGAGTATTCTGGGCTTCCTAAGAAGGGGGGGGGGGGTAATGTCAGCCAAGCACATCCAACCCCCCCAACCCCGTTTCTCACCCCTCCTCCCTCGGCCTTCCTCCTCCCACCACCTCTCTCCTCTTCTTCACCCCTCAAAGACACCCAGTCAGATGGGCAGCATGCGTGTCTGTGTGTATATGTATGCATGTATGTATGTAGACGTTTTCCCTCACACACACACGCATATGGGGTGGTGCTGAGCTTCCCTCCTTGGGGGGGGGGGTGCCTTCCTCCTCTCTCTCCTCTTCCTCACCCCTCAAAGACCCCCCCTCCCAAATACACACACGCATAATATTCCCCTCGCACGCAATGATGCTGAAGCTTCCCTCCCTTCAGTCAGTCAGCCAGGCGCCTCCATCCCATCCTTGCCCTCCCCAAACCTCCCTCTTTCCTTTCTCCTCCTCGTCCCCCCCCTCCCCCCTCCACCGCGCTTAATTTCCCCCTCACGGACCTGAGGGGCTGCCAGCCTTCCCACCGCCTCCATCCCGCGTCCTCCCTCACAGAACTATTCCCTCCTGGCGACCCCTGAGGCGGCCGTGAGGGGCTTCCCTCCCACCCTGAGGGGGCGTCCGCCCAGCGCCTCCACCCCTCACCCCGCCGCCCGGGGCTCACCCGGTGGGCGCGCGTGAGACTGAGGTCCTTCATGACCTCCTCGAAGGCCGCCGTCTCCTCGGCCTGCTTCTGGTTGTGCAGCGCGATCTTCTCGCTGAATTTCCGCGGGTTGTTCGACGAGGCCGCCATCTTCCCCCGTCCGCATCCCTCCCGCCGCCGCCGCCCCCTCCCGCTCCGGGCGCCAGTGCGCCTGCGCACCCGCGCGTGCCCTCACTCCCTCCTCCCCCACCTGGCCGCCGCGCCGCCAACCAAACAAGCAAAATCTGGGCGAAAAGCCCCCAACTGCGCAGGCGCAAAGTCAGAGGTCTGGCAGGAGAGGCGGCGCAGCCAACTGCGCACGCTCCGCCCACAGGCGAACAACTGCGCAGGCGTAGGAACGGGCAGAATAGAGGGAGGAGGGGGGAAGGAGGAGGACAGCTTGCGGATCGAAGGCTCGGACGCAGTGCGCATGCGCGCGAGAGAAATTGGATAGAGAAAAGAACTCGGGATGCAACAACGCGCACGCGCAAAATAGGGAGGGAGGACTGGAGGAGGCGTGGCGGGACGCTCACGCGCGGACTAAAAGGTGGGTGGCGAGGAAACGAGAGGGAGATGTTGGTTTTGCGCACGCGCAACCTTGGAAATAGGCAGAATAGGTGGGAAACGAGGAGGGGATTGGCTCGCGACAGACGAGTAGAGCTACAGCGCGCAAACTCGGCAGCGGCGGGGGGGGGGGAAATGAAACGAGGCGGCATGGCGCATGCGCCGCGCTTTCTCCTCTATCATACGCATCCCTCCGCTGCTTTTCGCCGCAGCCGCAGAAAGCTGTTTGGTGGTTCCCTCCCCACAGGCTTTGTAGCGCATGCGCACTGCTCTATCTCCTTTCTCAGGCCCTCCTTGCTTGGTGGACCAGCACCCCCCCACACACACAATAATTAAACCTCCCCCTCTCTCAATTTCTTGATTAAAGTCTCCAACACACAACCTGCTCTTGTTGCTCCATATCTGACAAGAGATAGCCATATTAAATTATGAGAAATAATTGAGCCTCCACAGACAGGGGCAGTCTACCCCCAAAAAAATAACGGCACTAAAATGAAAAGCCACAGCAGAGGGGTGGCTGCTTATTCTGATGTTCAGTGACAGGCTGCCTTTGAACATATTATCATTTTATTTAACAATATATGGTATGTTGTTGTTTAATCTATTGGTCGTGTCTGCCTTTTCGTGACCCCATGGACCAGAGCACGCCAGGCACTCCTGTCTTCCACTGCCTCCCGCAGTTTGGTCAAACTCATGCTACCGGTAGTAGCTTCGAGAACACTGTCCAACCATCTCGTCCTCTGTCGTCCCCTTCTCCTTGTGCCCTCAGTCTTACCCAACATCAGTTTTTTTTCCAGAGTCTTATCTTCTCATGAGGTGGCCAAAGTTTTTGAGCCTCAGCTTCAGTATAACAATATATAGATAAAACAAAATAAAATAAAAAATTCCTTTCAGTAGCACCTTAGAGACCAACTAAGTTAGTTCTTGGTATGAGCTTTCGTGTGCATGCACACTTCTTGAGATACCTGTAACTGAAATATATAGATAGATATGGATTGAAACCAACTCATTTCTGCTCAGTCAAACCCATTGAAATGAATGGAACTAGGTTAGTCCTGGGACACAGGTGGCGCTGTGGGTTAAACCACAGAGCCTAGGGCTTGCAGATCAGAAGGTCGGCGGTTCGAATCCCCGCGACAGGGTGAGCTCCCGTTGCTCGGTCCCTGCTCCTGCCCACCTAGCAGTTCGAAAGCACGTCAAAAGTGCAAGTAGATAAATAGGTACCGCTGCGGCGGGAAGGTAAACGGCATTTCCGTGCGCTGCTCTGGTTCACCAGAAGCGGCTTAGTCATGCTGGCCACATGACCCAGCAGCTGTACGCCGGCTCCCTCGGCCAGTAACATGAGATGAGTGCCGCAAACCCGGAGTCGGACACGACTGGACCTAATGGTCAGGGGTCCTTTACCTTTACCTTTTAAGTTAGTCCTATCTATTAATCTCTGAGCAAGGCTAGCTCTGGATGCAGCCCAGCATGGTGCAAAATAGCCATTTTAAAAATTAAAAAAGCCATTAGAAACACATAAAATTATCAAAATACAGATAAATCCTATGAAGTCTCTCTGGATATGGAGGCTGCAGAAATAGACATTTCAGATATTGGTCTCTGGTACCACCACAAATTTCCCATAATCCTCTTTGGGAGCCATCTCATCAGAAGAGACCATGGCGGAGAACCTTTCTTCGTATTTGAAGCCGTTTCCTTCATTGATGCAAAGCACACATTTCATCCGACTCCAGAGTAGAGACAGTGGGCTGTATTCAATGCTAAGACGGACTCTAGTCCCAAGTTAATGTAGCATTAATTTCAGTGGGTCAGATCCATGGACTTCAGTTAACCATGCCAATTCTCTTTTAAATGTGTAAACTCTGAGCATGACTAATTTTGGAGACAACCCCATGTTTTTATTTCTAGAAACCTTCCATCTCTTCGCGTTTTGTCATGTTTTGGCCTGTCTCCACAATGGGGGAACGGGACCATATGCAGTTTTGTTTTTCACTCGGAGTCAGCCCTCGGCCCAAATGGCACGGAGGAGGCAGGGCAGGATTTCTCAGTGCCACAAATCTGACAGAAGCACAAGCACACTTTTGTACCTCTTCTGCACCGAGAACTTAAGGAGAGCGCTGCTGGACACCAGCACCACGAACGAAACTCTGGCAGAAAACACCCCAGGCACTTTTCACAGAGCCGTATCAAAACTCATTTTTATTGTAAATAAATACCAGCGAGTTCTTGCAGCATGGAGGTTGCAGTTTGAAAGGAGGCAAAGTGGTTGTAGACCCACAATGAGGCCGTTCTCCACGGGCGCAGGCACGCTGTGTGGGAGAGAACAAGCACACTCCTCCTGGCCAACCTAAACTGACTTAGATCTTATCCTCCCGTCCCGTTCCCCAAATCCAGGGAAGAGAGACCCAGGAAAGCAGGATTGAGGCAGTCACAAAGCTACGTGAGAAGTACCTTACACCTGCAATTTATGTTCCTTTTGATACACTGTTGTTAAGGGCTGCAATTTCCCTGCAGTAACTTCCCTCTCTTTTGCACAAGGCTTCCTCAAACTGGTGTCCACAGGTTGAATTTTTTACTAACATTCAGCTCTAGCCAGTGCTGGTTGGGTCCAGTATTTGAAATTCCCCAGAGCTTTGAAGTGGGGTGACTTTTACCCATCGCAACCATATGGAGATTTCTGGGTGCCAGACTGGGAACTGACATCTCCCTCTGACTGCCCCTCTAGCTTTCTTAAGCAGGTCAGCAGAAGAGCTGATTTTTTTGCATTTAACTTCCACCTTTTTCTCCAAGGATTGCATGCTTTAAACACCCCCCCCCCCAGTTAATCTCTACGACGACTCTGTGAGGTGGGCTAAGAGGCTGGGACTGACTCCAGGGTCACCCAGTGAGCTTCAGGACTGAGTGGGGATTTGAACCCTGATCTCCCAGGTCTGACACTCTAACCGTTACACCACCCTGCCTTCCTAGAGCCCTTCTGCTAGGGGGAAGTTCTATACATTAAGTAGGCAAATAAATAAATAGAGGGAAAGCAAAATGTCACTTACAGAAGGATCTGAAAGATTTCCCTTGAAGCTTGAATTTGTTTTATTCTGGATTGTTTCATTTGATGTTTTAATGTGTTGCAAACCATTCTGAGATTATTTCCTTTAAAATATAAACCGGTACGGAAATGAAATGAACAGTAATAATAAATCTCGTTGGAGCGGGAAAAAAATTGTGCGATTTAAAACTCTCAAGTTAAAAGGGGGCACCACACACACAAAAACAAGTCTTTTGGTTAGAAATCTCATCCCAGTTCAAAGTTCTGGACCGCCGATACATGCAGATACATTCCTCTGGGGGAAAATGCTGCATTTCCAATAAGTAAATCTCTGCATCTCCCCTCCCCCTCACTTTACCTTCCTGTGAGAGGGGAGGGCAGCCTGCCGCTCGAACATTTTTAAGTGCATCAAAGTAATTTGGAACGTCAACGCATCGAAACGTGCTTAGAACAGCCTGCTTTAATTTCGCATCTTGGCAGGGAGGGATGGGAAATGCTCCAAGAGTCCACGATCTGTTAAGACAGAAGCGAAAAAGCTGACTAGCACAAGGCATGAACGGCCAGGGATGCATTCTCGCCTGTTCCAAACAGCTCACTTTGTTTTGTGGGTTTATAGCTTGTTTCATCCTACAAGCCGTGGCTCAGGCCTGTGCGGTTAAAATGCATAGAGTGAGCCTCAGCTGCAGCCAGCAGCAACACTACAGCACAGGGGCTACTATAGCTCAGGGAGCAACTACAGACGAGGAGCTGTGCTCACTCCACTCCGGGAAATATAATCACGGCTGGCTTCATGGATAAGGCATGGCAACCTCTGGCCAGCTCCACTATGTAGCAGGACCCAATAGGAGTATAGCATCTAGATCAAGGGAAGTAATAGTACCACTGTATTCTGCTCTGGTCAGACCTCACCTGGAATACTGTGTCCAGTTCTGGGCACCACAGTTCAAGAAGGATACTGACAAGCTGGAACGTGTCCAGAGGAGGGCAACCAAAATGGTCCAAGGCCTGGAAACGATGCCTTATGAGGAACGGCTTAGGGAGCTGGGTATGTTCAGCCTGGAGAAGAGAAGGTTAAGGGGGGATATGATAGCCACGTTCAAATATATCAAAGGATGTCATATAGAGGAGGGAGAAAGGTTGTTTTCTGCTGCTCCAGAGAAGCGGACACGGGGCAATGGATTCAAACTACAAGAAAGAAGATTCCACCTAAACATTAGGAAGAACTTCCTGACAGTAAGAGCTTTTCGGCAGTGGAATTTGCTGCCAAGGAGTGTAGTGGAGTCTCCTTCTTTGGAGGTCTTTAAGCGGAGGCTTGACAGCCATCCGTCAGGAATGCTTTAATGGTGTTTCCTGCTTGGCAGGGGGTTGGACTGGATGGCTCTTGTGGTCTCTTCCAACTCTATGATTCTATGATTCTGGGACCCCCGTAGAAACATAGGAAACTAAGTATACAGAGTAGGACGCTTGGTCCATTTAGGTTGGTATTGTCTACTCTGATGCTTTGAGTTTTCCCAGCCCTACCTTGAGTTGCCATTGGGATTGAACCAGGGACCATCTGCCAGGGATGCTTTAGTGAAGAATTCTGCATTGCAGGGGGTTGGACTAGATGACACACAAGGCCCCATCCAACTCTACAATTCTGTGTTTCTACAACCTATGTGCAAAGCACAAAAATGTTTCCTGTCTTTTGAGCAGCAAGCTTACCACCAGGCGCCATTGTTCCCATGATACTGCAAAGCAGCGCTGCACAATAGGCATTGTGGGAAATTAAAAATGGCAGCTGCAAGGCCAGTTTAAAAATTAAAGGGGAGGTTGGCCCTAGGGTGCAGGGTGGGTTTTGCCAGGGGCTGACAGTTGCCCAGGAGCACTGTGTGGTGATGTGAGAACTGGCAGAACGGGGTCTTGTCTACAGTGGCTCCCTGTCTGTGGAACGCTCTCCCCAGGGAGGCTCACTTGGCACCTTCATTATACACCTTTAGGCACCAGGCAAAAATGTTCCTCTTCAACTAGGCCTTTGGCTGATTGGCAATGCCCTCTCTTTTAAATGTGTTGTGGGAGAGGGGATTATTAGATTGTTGTGTTGTTGTTTTTATTGTGTATTTTGTGTTTTTTATTTTGTAATTTTACATTGTGAACTGCCCAAAGATCTTTGAGCAGAAGGCAGCATACAAATTTAATAAATAATAATAAAAATAATAATCTACAACACTTATTCGGAATCAGTCCAACCCAAAAAGCACCTCCTTGGCCTATCTCTGGCCCAGACCAGAGTTACTCCTGCAGCAACAGAGTTAAAGTGTGTTGCAGCGGTGTGGGGGGGGGGGCAACCAGCAGACTTGGGAAAGGCAGCACCAAGCAACTTAAAACTGGGAGATCTGGGGGAGCACTGCTGTCATGCGAGAACAACATGGGGAAGCAGGGTGGCAGCACCAACCTTAAGCTCAATTTCTTTTTCTGCCCGTTAACCGTGCTGTGCTAGGCGCTGCACAATTGCTAATTGCATTTGAATTGCTTTATTCCTTACATGTTGCTTTGAATATCTAGCTTCCTGTTCCATTTTGCTGCTAATCCTCTCCACTCCTCTCAGGCCACTTAAGGTGACAGAGCAGCAGCTTCTCTTGCCGTTCCTCCAGGGATGCGCAGCGGACCACCGGGACAAAGCTTGTGGGCCATCGGTGGTCCACAGAACGCAGTTTGGGAACTCCTTCTCCGGTTTTTGAGAGAGAAAGAAGACGACCCAAACTAGTGTGCAACGTACTTGTGTTTAAAATGTGCTTTTCGGGGGGGGGGGGGGGTGAGTGAACAGGCGCATCTGCTAGGATGAGATCACACATTTTTCATCTCCTCTTCTGAGTTCTTCCACCCCAGCCCACCCCAGCCAGCTGCCTCATCCTCCTTTATTGCTTTTTCGGAAGTTCAGGACGTCCTTATTTTTTTTATTTTTTTTATTTTAAACTGTCCATACCAAACAAACTCACATGCACCAATGCTTTGGGGTGCAGTAAAAACTCCACAGTTCATAACTTTGGGGGGGTGGAGGGGAAGAAAAAGGAGCTTCTTTTTAAAATTAAAAAATACCTGCAAGATGGGGGGAGGAGCTAATGGGGAGCACCACCCACCCCCTCGCACAAACCCCACCACAATCCTAGCTCAGTCTTCCTTATAACCTCCTCCAACCCAGCAGGGATGGAACACAAATTGCCGAAAAGTTACAGAAGACAAGAGGGGGTAAGGTGGAAGACCTTGCTCGCCTGCCATGGACACAAAACATTTTATTTTCCAAAACGGGGCAGGGCAGAATGTACATCTTTGATGGCATGCGATGCCTTGGGAGACTGGGCAGAGGTCTCAGAGTGGTCACCTCCGAGCTGTGGTCTGTGGCAGGATGACCGGCACACAGGCAATGCCAGCGAAAGACTCTGGGAAGTGCAGGTCCCTCTCCCACTCATCCGTCTCCGTGTTGTACACCTGTATGATGCTGGTCACGTTGTTGAGGTGCCAGTTGTACCCCCCGACGATGTAGATCTTCTTCTCCAGCAGGCAGCAGCCCGCCTCGGACTGCCCCGCCCGCATGGGGCTGACCGTCGTCCACTGGTTGGCTTCAGGGACGTAGTACTCCACCGCCAGGACGTCAAAGCAGCGGTCGACGTGGTCCATGCGGCCCCCGAGCGAGTAGATCCTGCTGTTGGCGCTGACCATCGCGTGCAGGACTCGTGGCTCGTTCATGGGGGCCTTGAACTCCCACTGGTCCATGGCGGGGTCGTAGCAGTGCAGGGCCTTCTTGTCCTCAACCGAGATCCCGTAGCCACCCGATATGTACAGCCTGCCCCCCACCGCGGCCCCGGCGTGCCCCCACGTCCTGCGCTTGAGCGAGCACACGTAGCTCCACTCGTTGGTCCGCGGGCAGTACCTCTCCACTGAGGCCAAGCTGCCGGAGCGGTTCCTGCCCCCCGTGGCGTAGACCATGCCATGCAGGGCATTCAGCTGGAACTGGATCCGGCTCTCCTGCATGGCCTGGATGCGCAGCCACTGGTTCAGGTGCGGGTCGTAGCGGTAGCAGGCGTCGACTGCCCCCTCGCCGCTGCGGTACTGCAGGTGCTGCCCGCCAACCACGTAGACAAAGTTGTCCAGCAGCGCCACGCAGGTGTGGCTGCTGCCCACCTCCATCTCCGTCAGCTCCTTAAACTGCCGGGCGCTGCCATCCAGAAGGTAGTAGACCTTGCTGCTCACGGTGCGGTCGTTGTCCGTGTAGGGTGTGCCGCCAAAGGTGATGAGGGAGAGCACGTCCGAGCGGATGGCGGTGCGGGGCGACTGCATCTCGTGCTGCCGGAAGGGCAGGATCTGGTAGTTGAAAGCCTCCAGGAGGTACTGCCTGCACAGCACGTCTTCCACCATGATGTCCAAAGTCTGGACGTGGTCCACCAGCTCAGAGGACTTCATAAGCGGGAAGCGGATGTGGCAGAGGACCTGGCTGGCGTTGCCGCGGCGCGCCGGGTCGTACTGCAGCCAGCGGATGGCGGCCCGGAAGAGGTCGATCTCGCTACAACTCTTGAGCTTGTTACTCTGGAGGAAGAAGACGAGGCGCTCGAGGGGCAGGTGGAGGAAGTCCTCCTCCTCGGAAATCTGGAGGAAGTGGCGGAAGGTGAAGGCGTCCACCGACTCCTTCAAGGAGGCAAGGCTGAAGGTGGTGGCCATCTGCCCGATGTTGAGGCAGGTCTCGACGCTCATGGCAGACTTGAGGAACTCCTCGCACAGCTCCACCACCGGGACCATCTGCAGGAAGACGGCCGCCCCGAGGACGTCCTGGATGCAGTCCAGGTCCAGCGTCACTTCGGCACTGTAGGCGAACTCAATGATGTGCTTCAAGCCCTTCGCAGAGACGCCTTTTAGCTCAATCACGTCCTGGTTGGCTTCCCGCATTCCACCAGTGAACATGGCCCTAGATGTCAAAGAACCCAATAGAGAGAGGAGAGTGTTCAGATTCACCATTCCTAGGTTTCAATACAGGCAGATTCCCCAAAGGCTGCTGAGTGATTCCCGTTTCCACCAAGTAAAAGTTATCCTTTTAACCCATATGCCAACTGTTTTATTATTATTATTATTAATTTAACAAATAAGCAATTCAGTAACATTTTTAAATTTACCAATCAATCATTCCAGCTATGACTTCCCCTCCCACCCTCCCTGGTTCCCTCAAAATTTGAATTTATGTGGCATATTATAGTTACTCTATATGTTCACCCTATCTCACAAGAAAAACAAAAAGTTCACCCTCACTGCTATTCTTACTCAAATCCTATTTGTGTTTTACCATCTTTACAATGAGTTTTTAAGTATTCTGCAAACATTTTCCAATTGTTGCATACTATTTAGGCGCTAGGCAGAAGTATTCCTTTTCTACCAGGCCTTCCTTTGACTTTTAATTATCTGTAGCCTCTTTGATTCGGTGGGATGGTTGTGTTTTCTTTTGTGCTGTAGGTGTTACGTGTTTTAAGTTACCTTGGTAAAGAAAGTGGCCAATAAATTTAAAAAATAATAACAAATAACAATAAAATTTAAGAATCTTTGCAGCTGCCCCACGGCTAAGGAAACTCCCTCCCTAAAGAAATCTGCCCTGACCCTTCTCTGGTGGCTGTTCACCACTTTCTATTCTGACCAGCGTTTGGCTTTTTCTGGAGCCCTGAAATGGTCAAAGGCCTGGAAACAATGCCTTATGAGGAACGGCTTAGGGAGCTGCGTATGTTTAGCCTGGAGAAGAGAAGGTTAAGGGGTGATATGATAGCCATGTTCAAATATAGAAAAGGATGTCATATAGAGGAGGGAGAAAGGCTGTCTTCTGCTGCTCCAGAGAAGCGGACACGGGGCAATGGATTCAAACTACAAGAAAGAAGATTCCACCTAAACATTAGGAAGAACTTCCTGACAGTAAGAGCTGTTGGACAGTGGAATTTGCTGCCAAGGAGTGTGGTGGAGTCTCCTTCTTTGGAGGCCTTGAAGCGGAGGCTTGACAGCCATCTGTCAGGAATGCTTTGATGGTGTTTCCTGCTTGGCAGGGGGTTGGACTGGATGGCCCTTGTGATCTCTTCCAACTGGATGATTCTATTTAGGCGAAATGTCAGCGAAATGTCCAAGCATCCTTTTGAGATGTTACCAGATAGGAAAAGGCTGGGCAGGCAGGTAGACGAAAAGGGAGCTGACTAACAACAGGGGTCTGTGGGAAGAAGAGAATTTCTCGCCCAGCCCAGATCTAGGTCAATTTTACTCCGGAAAATCGAAGCGCTGAGTTCCCTCCCCTCCCCACAGCTCAGTGACTGGCTAAGCCACTAAATGGTTATTGTTCCTCAGGGGCAACAAATGGAAGCTTTATGCATTATGATGCCGGCGTATCTTAAGCTGGTCCATTGTTGTGGAGCGGGAGGAAGGCTTTTTATCAACAATGGCAAGCTAAAAGTCCGGAGAGGCACAGTCAAATAATCCTGGTGTTGTCAGAAGATGACACTTCGTAGCCCTGAAATCCAGATTAAAGAAACAAGAGGTGGAAAGCTTTTCAGAGCCGCCTCTCCCTCGCCCCCTTGATCTGAACCTAAATTGGGGCAAGGCAGGGGGACGAAAACGGAGGAACATGCTCCTAGATCCTCTTTCCTCTACATACCCAAGTTATCGAAGCAGCTCTTGATGCACCTTAAGTGCACAAATTCAGTCGGACAAGAGCCATTAGCACTGTTACAGAAATTATGGGGGGGGGGGGGGCGGTCACCTAAGCAAAGTCTCCTCCCGAGTAAAGTCATTGGGGTACGAAGTGCTGCCCTTAAGGGAACCCATCTCTCTGCCATGATGCAGACCAGGTACACAGGGAAATGCCTCAGCAGGTAATGTCTGGGTGCTTCAGGAAGCCACTGGGCTAATATCCCTCAACCGGAATCCCATTGTTCTCTCCCAGATAAGTGCTCAAGATATCCTTGCCAATACTTAACACCCATTCACATTGGCCCAGGGCTATCTCCATGATATTGCTCCATTTCCCCCATATGTTAATCTTGGTTTTCCTATATGTTAATCATGTATAATCCTCCCCTTTTGTGATGTAGTGATGATGTTTCCAAACTGTATTCTGGGATATGGTACAAGTTTTTAAAAGTTCTTGTAACGCTGCTCTGGGTGTGCAGTTTGACTGTAACCTATTGCGCAATAATAAACCCTGTTTTGTCCTTTGCTCCAGTGGCTGGACTGCTTTTATTTAACTCCACAGAAACCAGTGGGCTTATCCCCAAGGGCCAGGTGCCTGGGCAGTTCCACACCTGGGATTTTCCGTTACATCACTCACCTGTTAGGAAGAGCAATAAAACTCTGGGGTTTAATGTTACTAGGGAAACTAACGCCAATAAAGATAATAATAATAATAACAACAATAATAACACCCACACACAAATCTCAGAAGGTAGCCAAAAAAGCAAGGAGAGTGTTAACACCAGCTGCTGCAAGAAGGCGGAGAAAGGGTTGTCAGTGCCAAGCACGGAGTGGGTATTGGGGCTTTTACTCGCCACTTCTATATGCTCAGAAGCGCGCGCGCGCACACACACACACACCCAGCAGGGACGTGGCAAAGGCTTTGAGCCTAGATCCTCTGCCCCAATGGTGGTGGTAGTTTTCCCCAGCCCCTCAGATATCAAGTCTGAAGGGGAAATGCAAAGCAAGCCGCTGTGCAGGTGGGGAGGGGTGAGTCTCCAGGCTCAGAAACAGGAGCACAGCTGAAGGAATAATAATGATAATAATGATAATAATATGCTGCCCATCTGACTGCGTTGCCCTGCCTGCGTTGCAACTGCTCCCAGCAAAATACTGAAAACACAATAAAACAGCAAACCTTAAAAACTTCCCTTCAGGTGCCTTCTAAAAGTCAAGATAGTTCTTTATTTCCTTGACAATCTGATGGGAGGACGTTCCACAGGGAGGGCGCCACCAAGGAGAAGGCCCTCTGCCTGGTTGTTTGTAACTTCACTTCTCACAGCGAGGGAGCCGCCAAAAGACCCTCTGAGATGGACCCATAGCTGTCAACTTACCCCTTTTCTAGCGAGGGATGCTATTCGGAATAAGGGAATTTCCCTTTAAAAAAGGGAAACGTTGACAGCTATGGGTGGACCTCAGTCTCCAGGCTGGACGGTGGAGCTGCGGACGCTCCTTCAGGGCTTTGCAGGTCAGCACCAACACTTTGAATTGTGCTCGGGAACATGCTGGAAGCCAGTGTAGATCCTTTAGGACCAGTGTTATATGGTCTGACGGCGCCCTGCTAGATAAGAGCAGAGGCCCGTCTGATTCAGCCTTCCCCAGCCTGGTGCCCTCTGAACTACAGTTCCCACTGCGGCAGCCGCACAACCCTATGGAACCCACGGCCTGCCACTGCAGTGAATCAGGTGCCTCCAGGAAGTTTACCTAATGGCAGCAGCCCTCCGCAGAGGCTGGTCCAAAACATTCCTGGTAACGCTCCTAAACATCACAGCTAATAAGCCACAGGTGCCTCTTTGCTCCTCTTCCACGAAACTCTCTAAGCCCCCTTTTTAAAAGCCATCTAAACTCACGTCCATCGCCACACCTCTGTGAAGCACTTTATTTCTCCTGCTCTTAGTCGGTGCCAATTCAGTTCTTAAAAGGGGATTAGAAAAACAGGGCGGTGTTCAATTCAGTTTTAGAGTAAACCTGCTGAAATCACAGGGCCTAATTTCAACGGCTACTAGCCAGGATGGCTGTGCTCTGCCTGCACAGTTGGAGACAGTAATGCTTCATAATACCAGTTGCTGGAGATTGGGGTGAGGGGAGTGTTTTTGCACTCGGGTCCTGCTGGCGCTGTGGGTTAAACCACAGAGTCTAGGGCTTGCTGATCAGAAGGTCGGCGGTTCGAATCCCCGCCACGGGGTGAGCTCCCGTTGCTCAGTCCCTGCTCCTGCCCACCTAGCAGTTCGAAAGCACGTCCAAGTGCAAGTAGATAAATAGGGACCACTCCAGCGGGAAGGTAAACGGCGTTTCCGTGCGCTGCTCTGGTTCGCCAGAAGCGGCTTTGTCATGCTGGCCACATGACCCGGAAACTGTCTGCGGACAAACGCCGGCTCCCTAGGCCTATAGAGCGAGATGAGCGCCGCAACCCCAGAGTCGGACACGACTGGACCTGATGGTCAGGGGTCCATTTACCTTTGTAGATTTTCCTTCTAGATGTTGTGGGACTACAACTCCCATCATCCCTGGCAATCCCTGGCCACACAGCAGCTCCACATGGGCTCCAGCTGCCTTCTCAGGGACACTGGAAGCTGCCTCACACAGAGTCGGATTATTGGCCCATCTAGCTCAGTAGTATCCACACTGATTGGCAGAGGCTCTCCGCTGCTGCAAGCAGGAACCTCTCGCAGCCCTGCCTGCAGGCTGAACCTGGGACCTTCCGCATGCAAAACAAGATGCCCTGCGTACCACAGGGGCCGTTCTAGGAAGATGGTATCCCTCCCTCCCCCCACTTCACCTAACACCAACAGGGACTGTTTCCTGCACTGTTTCCAGAGAAGACAGACAGCCTCCCCTAGTAGAAGAGCAGTGTTTGAAATTCCCAGGGAGCCAGTCACAGGTCCAACTCCAGCAACTGACCTCTCCATCAAGACAGCTGACTCATGAGCAGCAACAGACACACGTTCTGTGCTTCTGTGCTGCTGCTACACAATTCATGGAACCCTTTTCTGGGCACCTTCGTCCTCCATCACCACATCAAGGAAAAGTTAAGTGAAGGGCTGAGTACAGAGATATTTGACTGTGCTGTAGCCTTTTCGCAGGCCACCCAAATGGAGCTCACAGACCACAGTTTAAAAACCTCTGCTTTGGTCCATAGTTAATGCCATCTCCATTTCCATTTCCACTGTGTGTGTTTCTCCTTCTTGCATATTGGGACAAGTGAACTGTTCTAAGAGCAAGCTACAGTCAAACAGTGTAGTTGAGATCATAGAATTGTAGCGCCGGTAGAGACCCGGAGGGCCATCTAGTCCAACCCCCTAGAGAATGGACATGCTGCAATATATGATAAAGGGTCTTTTTAGTTCTTCTCTATTTTTTCCCCTCTTTCTCCTTTCCATACAATTGTGTTTTGTAATTTCTTATGTGCGAGTTTGAATTTTATTGTTTAATATGTTTAAAAACTTTCAATAAAATTATTATTTTTAAAAAGTATCTCAGTCAGGGTGGGAGACTGGGAGAAGAGGTAGGCACCCAGGTGAGAGCTGGGGGAGCCTGCCTTTTGATGTGTGGGTAAATTCACAGTATAAATGTGATAAAGGGTCTTTTCAGTTATTCTTCCAGTCTATTCTTTTTTCCTCTTTCTCTTTTCTGTACAATTGCGCTCTGTATTTTCTTATAAACGAGTTTCAATGTTATTGTTTAATACGTTAAAAAAATGCTTTCAATGAAATCGTTATAAAATGAAAGAGACATTCCGTTGTGGCAACCGTAAGCTAGGTTTAAGGTGCCAGTTGGTGTTTATATATCTGAGCTCCTAACGCTGGAGCAGAGGTGAGGGGGTACTCCGGGTCTCTCACCTGAAGTAGTCACTGCAGGCAGCCAGGACAACTTTGTGGACCTGGAACACCTCGTTGTTGATGGTGAGGATGACATCAAGCAGCTGGGCCTGAGCCCGGAGGGAGGCCAAGCCGTGCAGGAGTGTCGTGCTGTGGCCCGGGGCGGAGAAAGTGCATTTCAAAGTGCTGCTCTTGTCTGCCATGCTGCAAGGACGAGGGGTTGATATGGGTGGAGAGAGGAAACAGAGAGAGAGGCTTTCAAACTGCTGGCCTGTAAAACTGACACAATCAGGGCCGTAGGAAGGCGAGCAGAGCTCGGCAGCACGCCTGTATCAGGCCAAAGGGGGGCCCATCCAGCATCCCTTCTTCCACAAGGTCTATGATGCCCTCCTGGAATCATGGAATTGTAGAGTTAGAAGAGAGCCCCAAGGGTCATCCAGTCCAACCCCCTCCAATGCAGGAATCTCAGCAAAAGCATCCAGGACAGATGAAGAAGAGGAAGAGTTTGGATTTGATATCCCGCTTTATCACTACCCGAAGGAGTCTCAAAGCGGCTAACATTCTCCTTTCCCTTCCTCCCCCACAACAAACACTCTGTGAGGTGAGTGGGGCTGAGAGACTTCAGAGAAGCGTGACTAGCCCAAGGTCACCCAGCAGCTGTGTGTGGAGGAGCGGGGAAGCAAACCCAGTTCACCAGATTACGAGTCTACCGCCCTTAACCACTACACCACACTGGCCATCCAACCTCTACTTAAAAACCTCCAAGAAAGGAGACTCCACAAGCAACCCAGGGAGACCATTCCACCGTCAAACAACTCTCAATGTCAGGAATTTTTTCCTGATGCTTACTCAAAATCTCCTTTCTTGTAACTTGAAGCCATGGGTTCAGGTCCTACCCTCCGGAACAGGAGAAAACAAGCTTGCTCCATCTGACAGCCCTCGAGGTAGTTGAAGATGCCTATCCTATCTCCTCTTAAGTCTCCTCTTTTCCATGCTAAACATAACCAGCTCCTTCAACCATTCCTTACCAGGCTTGATTTCCAGACCCTTGATCATCTCCTCTGCACAAATTCCAGCTTGTCGATATCCTTCCTAAATTGTGGCGCCCTGGACTCCAGGTGTGGTCTGACCAAGGCAGAGTAGAGTGGTCTATTCTGAAAATCTGCCTTGCACTCAGAGAGTTGCTGGTTCAATTGCTAGTGTCTCCAGGCACAGCTGGCAAAAACGTCTGCCCGAAACCCTGGAGAACTGCCACTGTCAGTCAATGTAGATGATCTTGCGCTGGAGGGACCAATGGTCTCGCCTGGTATAGGGCAGGTATCCCAACAGATTCCTAAGTAAAGCTTGGTTCCCAAGCCCATTTCAACCAAAGAGCAAGCAGGGGCCTTTTCACAATTCAGACACAACTTCTCAGACTGGCACCTACCTGATCAGTCCGGGATCAGCATTGGGTGCCATGAGAAGCACAAAAGCCAAGTGCAGCTGCCAGCTGAGGCAGATGGATTCCACCTGCCCCCTGACCTGGGCTGAAGTGGCCATTGTGACAGCGTCCAGGTGAGGTGCCCCTAGCTAGCTCACAGGACTAGGGCTTGGAGGCAGAGAGAAGGGTTCCCAAATCTCTGCCGCTTCGCTTCTGAATATGCTGGAACATCCACAACCCCTTGCATCGGCTAGCTTTTTTGTAATCCTTACCAGAACCTTCTCTCCTAGAAGGTCCATTTGGCTTCCTCTTTTCTGGAGAATTTAGTTTCCAGGGTTTCCCAAACTTGGGTCTCCAGCTGTTTTTTAAACTACAACTCCCATCATCCCTGACCACTGGTCCTGCTAGCTAGGGATGATGGAAGTTGTAGTCCAAAAACAGCTTGAGAAGCATACGTTTGGAAAGCACTGATTTAGGCACATGGTAAACATCTTTTCTGGATTGTTTTAATTCAGTGACGGAGAACTCTTTTTTTCTGGCGAGGGCCACATTTCCTTGGGGTAACTGACAGGGGGGGGCAGTAAAAAAATAAGGACACCCAGTTCTCTCTCACACACACACTCTGCCACCCCATGTCCCTTCCTAGCACCCAGAATGAAATTTGCTGCCCTGTTAATTTTTTTTGGGGGGGGGGACTTTTAAATGAAGTTTTCAAAAACACAGTAAAAGAAACAAACCAATCTACAGGAAGTAAAGAGAAGAAAGAAACTAAAGTAAGAAGAAACAGAAAAAGAACCGACCAGATCCCGCTTATCACTACCCCTCGCAAATGCATAGAAATCCTGCTATGGCTTATTTTATGGCTATGTCTTATTTTAGGAGAAACAGGGTATATCTTAGCTTTCATCCCCTACAGAGGAATGGTCCACCCCATTTCAATTAACTCTTTCTTCCCTGCTGCTGTTGGATGGTATTAGTGACGTATCCATTTTCCCCTCCCAGTTATTAAATGTATTCTATTGATTTTACTGTACTGTGCACTGCTTAAGCTTTGGGTTTCCCCCATGGGGCCTTTGTGGCTGAAAGGAGGCACAGAAAACCCTAAACAGAACAAATTCAACGAACAAACTCTTAAGACAGATCAGTACCGAAATGATCCCATTAAGATACAACAAAGCTACGATGAGGTTTGTGAACAAGCTATCGTAAATTTTGATTGGAGATGTGCAGAAGCAGTTAGAAGACTAAGGGATATTGTAACTGTGTTTATAGAATGATAGACTTGGAAGGGACCACTAGGGTCATCCAGCCCCCTGCAATTCAGAAATCTGTTGCCCGAGGTGGTGCTTGAACCCACAACCCCAAGATTAAGAGTCACAAGCTCTACTGACTGAGAAATCCCAGCTGCTCAGTAGAATGAACTGTGGCTTGGTTTAAGGCACATTTTGTGTGTATGTGGAAAATAATCCTAATCCTACCCCACGACCCTTAACGTTTTTCCATCAGATGCTTTGATGGGCACAAGATGCATCATTCTGGATTTGTACAGAAGAAGAAGAAGAAGAAGAAGAAGAAGAAGAAGAAGAAGAAGAAGAAGAAGAAGAAGAAGTCTTAAACTTTATTCCAGGCACACAAACCGGAAAATAAAGGAGGGAAGCATTATGCATACTTAAAACCTAATGCTATTCTACTAAACGCTGCTCACTTAGTGCCTCTAGTTACATGCCTGCACGGAAGGCTAATTTTCCGCTACTAAAATGGCAATTAGAATTTTTTTTAAAAGCATATATACATATAATACTGTATATAATACAGTCAGCCTCCTTCAGATAAATTAGCGGTATCCATGGTTACTGAAACAATTCAGATATTTCACCACTGTACAAAACAAGAGCACAACACCTCTCTTGAGCAAGTGCTCGGAGGGGGGAGATTCTTAAATATGGAAAGGATCTTAGAAGCCCTATAGGCCAGTGGTGGGCTAAAACTTACGGTAAGCCCCACAATGTCCACCAATAAAAATTATTACAGTGGTACCTCTGGTTACATACTTAATTCGTTCCGGAGGTTCGTTCTTAACCTGAAACTGTTCTTAACCTGAAGCACCACTTTAGCGAATGGGACCTCCCGCTGCTGGTGCGCCGCCAGAGCACGATTTCTGTTCTTATCCTAAAGCAAATTTCTTAACATGAAGCGTTATTTCTGGGTTTCAGAGTCTGTAACCTGAAGCGTATGTAACCCGAGATACCACTGTATTACAGTCATACCTCTGGTTACGTTCGCTGCAGGTTGCATTTGTCACAGGATACGAACGAGCCGAACCCAGAAGTACCGGAACAGGTTACTTCCGGGTTCAGCGCTTTGCACATGCGCAGAAGCGCCGAATCGTGCCGCACACATGCGCAGACGCAGCGCTTCATGTTGCGTTCTGCTCATGTTGCGAACGGGGCTCCAGAACGGATCCCATTCACAACCAGAGGTACCACAGTATTATTATTATTTGTTGTTATTAAACAAAACTTATATACCATACCACTTGATCATTTGTTTTAAAAAACTAAGAAGCTCTAAGCAGTTCACAACAATATAGATGAAAACATTAAACACTGTCAAAAATAAAAATAAAAAGCAGGTATTAAAAATATTCAAACAATGATTAAAACAAATGGTAGTGCGTTCTCTCTCTAAGTCATCATCCACTTGTCTAGATAGGCTAGCCTAGAATAAAATGTTTTAAGCAGGTGCCGGAAAGAATACAGGGAAGGCATCTGCCTGATGTCAACAGTCCAGCTGCCGGTCAACACAGAGCAGGCAATACCCTGAGCGAGATCAACACATTATCTGACCTGGGATATAAAAGGCCATTTCCTGTGTTCTGTCTCTCAAGCAGGAGACTGGGGCTTTTGCAACGTGGAGGAGGACAACTATCTCCACCTCCAACATCCAGCCTGAAGAAGTACTCTGTGAAAACGGAAAGCTTGCTCATTTTTTAGCAAAATACACATAGCCGTTCAACAAAGCAACCTACCATTGAACTTACCTACAACAAACTTACTTGTAATACCTGTCCGAATCCTTCAGCTGAATCGCTATGGGGTGGGGGGTAAGCTCAGTTGGTAGAGCATGAAACTTTGAATCTCAGGGTTGTGGGTTCGAGTCCCACGTTGAGAAAACGATTCCTGCATGGCAGGGGGTTGGACTAGATGACCCTAGGGATCCCTTCCAACTCTACAATTATATGACTCTATGCTGTTTGATGGGCCGTGTTTTAGGAAGGGGGATTTTATATACTGTATTATTATTATTACAGTATTATTGTTATTACAACACCTACTACTACTATTCTGTGGTTGATACAACCACGATGGTCAAAGTGACAACAATAAATGTAACATACTAAAATAAAATAAAACAGAAGTAGTAGTAGCAGCAATAATAATAATAGTAATAATTTATTTATATACTGCCCCATCTGACTGGGTTGACCCAGCCACAAATTGAACACAGTAAAACAAAGTAAGTAACAACAACACAACAAAATAAAAATATATTGTGAGGAAATAATAAATAATATAAAGTAATAATGATAGGAATAGAAAAAAAGCAGTAATAAACATAAAATAACAATGATAGGAACACAAAAAATAGAAAAGTAACAAAGATATAATCAATATGATAACAATATAAAATAATTATGCAAGGCATATGATATAAATATAATAATGATAAGTGATATAAAATAGTAATGATAATAAGAGGATAAATTCATATTAGCAGCGATATAATAAACTGTAGAATTGTAGGATCGTGGAGTTGGAAGGATCATCTAGTTCGACCCCCTGTAATGCAGGAATATGCAGTGCTCCATACGGTGATTGAACCTACAACCCTGACATTAGTACAGTAACACCAGACTCTAACCAACAACAACAAATACTGCAAAATAATGATATGCATGTGATAAAACAAAAGAGCAACAACGATATCCCAAAGGCTGGGATAGCTCAGCAGAGCACGAGACTCTTAATCCCAGGGCTGTGGGTTCGAGCCCCACATTGGGCATTGCAGAGGGTTGTACCAGACAGATGACCCTCACGGTCCCTCCCACTTCTACAGTTCTTTGGTTCTATGATATACTAAATATGATGCTAGTATGAGGATAGCAACGAATAATGCAGAATAATAACCACAGAACAGCAACAACGATATGCTAAAGGTGATAACGATTATAATAACAAATAATGTAAAATGAAAATCAAGCAGCAACTAACCGATGCACCAAGTATGACAACAATAGCAATGCGATAGAGCAAAAAAGAGCCGCAAGAATACAACGCGCTAAAAAATATATAAAGAAAAATCTTAATAAATGATGTACTGCAAGGAAAGGAAAGCATAAAGAATAACGGGTATCAAATAGTAAAGTGCAGGGAGTTCCTTGATAAAGATCGGGCGCCCCTCTTCTTCTTCTTCTTCTTCCTCCTCCCTCCTCCTCCCTCTTTCCTCACCTGCTGCTGCCGCTGCCTCCTCCGCCGCCGCCGCCGCCGCCGCTCCCTCCGCCTCCCCCGGCGATGCTGGGCGTGGGCGGCCGCTCGGCGGAGGCGAAAGCTTCGGCCCCTCCGGACTCTGCCATCTTGCCCGCCGACGCCGCCTCAGCGCGAGGCCCGGCCCGGCCTTAGCCCTCCGCGAGGCCCGGCCTTGCCTTCCAGGCGACGCCGACGCTGCGCCTCAGAGCAGGCCGGCCGGAAGGCGGGAGGACGACGACGACGCGGCGGAGGGGGCGGGGCGAGGGGCGGGGGGAAAGGCGGAGTCGAGGCCAGCCCGCCTTTTTCTTGTATTCCTCACAGCCTTTCTCAAACCTTGGGTCCCCGGATGTTTTTGGCCTACAACTCCCATCATCCCTAGGTAGCAGGACCAGTTGTCAGGGATTATGGGAGTTGTAGTCCAACAACATCCGGGGACCTCAGGTTGAGAAAGGCTGCAAGAGAAAGCTGGAAAGGCCGCGTCAGATACGGGCCTCCTCTCTCTCTCTCTCTCTCTCTCTCTCTCTCTCTCTCTCTCTCTCTCTCTCTTTATATATATATATATAATATATATATCAGTTAAAAAATATATATATCAGTTAATATATATATATATCAGTTAAAAAAACACAAAGGTGCAGACTTGCCTGTCCCTCTCTCTAATATAAAATATCTCTCTAGAGAGATACACTATATAATATATAAATATCAGTTTAAAAGCACACAGGCGCAGACTTGCTCTCTAATGTATAAAATATAAAATATAAATGTTAAGTTTGAAAGCACACAAACACAGACTTACCCATCTATACACAATATATAATATGCAAAATATCCCTTTTGAAAGCACACAGGCGCATTGCCTTTCTCTCGTAATATAAAATATAAATGACAGTTTGAAAGCACACAGGCGCAGGCTTGTCCATTCTCCCTACACAGCAATATATAAAATATAAATGTCCATTTAAAAGCACATCTACTTGCCCGTCTCTCTTAAAATATATCCCGGTATGTACATTTTTTATAATGAATCTTACCTATATCTCTCATCGCAATTAGCAGTGCAAATACTAAATGTTTCATTATAACAGTTTACTTTAAATCACAATAAGCACGCAAACGTCTCTATTCAATAAAGGCCACCATCTTTTTATTGCAATTTCCTTGCATTTTAATTCTGTTAAGATCAATTCAGTCTGTTTCAATGTTGCTGTTATGTTTTGCATGTATTTAAATGTGGGTTGTGAATTTTTCCTTGAGGAGGAGGAGAAGAAGATATTGAAAATGGAAGACAATTGTCGGGGTTTGGGTGCTGGAGCTCCTCGTGCACAAACTTGGACTGCTCATGCACGAGGTACCAGTAGCGGGGAAAGCGGCCAGCGTTCCGCGTGCTTCTGAGCACGGGCACCGGCCAGGTCTCACAATCTGAAGGTTGAGTAAGCCGGGTGATGACTCCGAAGGTGCATGAGTTCTTAATTGCCTTTTAAAGAAATATGTTGCCTCGAGAAATAGGATATGCCCTGACTCTGAATAGATAGATCAACTTAAGGAAATTAAAATTTTTACTCTAAACCTTTTACTCCCTCTTTTACCCCAAAGAAAGACAGACACCGGTTATATCTTTAGTGGCTTCGGCAGAACCCGCGTAGGCTCGTCCCCTAAGCTAAGTTCTCCTAAGCTCAAAGTCCCTGCGCGCCCAATCTTCCGCGAGGCTAACTAAATAAAACTAAAACCGAAATATCTTCCGCAAGCCTAGCCCTAGGCTAAACCTAAAAAGCAAAGACATCACTTTGCCGACAAAGGTCCGTATAGTTAAAGCTATGGTTTTCCCAGTAGTAATGTATGGAAGTGAGAGCTGGACCATAAAGAAGGCTGATCGCCGAAGAATTGATGCTTTTGAATTATGGTGCTGGAGGAGACTCTTGAGAGTCCCATGGACTGCAAGAAGATCAAACCTATCCATTCTCAAAGAAATCAGCCCTGAGTGCTCACTGGAAGGACAGATCCTGAAGTTGAGGCTCCAGTACTTTGGCCACCTCATGAGAAGAGAAGACTCCCTAGAAAAGACCCTGATGTTGGGAAAGATGGAGGGCACAAGGAGAAGGGGACGACAGAGGATGAGATGGTTGGACAGTGTTCTCGAAGCAACTGGCATGAGTTTGGCCAAACTGCGAGAGGCAGTGAAGGATAGGCGTGCCTGGCGTGCTCTGGTCCATGGGGTCATGAAGAGTCGGACACGACTGAACGACTGAACAACAACAACAAAGAAACCTAACTAAAGCTAAACCGAATGATCTTCCGCAATCTAACTCTAACTAAAGGAAAAACCCATCCAACCCATCCAGCCCGCTCCCAATACCCTTAAACTAAACTCTGACTTCAACTGAAAGAACTAAAGAACGAACGTCGACTAACCCAAACTGAACGTAGGAAAAAACGTGCCTAAGCGGGGGAGCCTCAGCCTTTTATTTAGGAACAAACGTGACATCATGATCAATGCCTCAACCAATAAAATCACTGTTGCTGCCCTCCAAAAAGGCGGGAAGCAAGTTTAACGCTCATTAATAACTTTGAACATGACCGGAACTATGAAATAAAGGCGGATTAATCTCATTGGTGAACCAAACTATTCATTCTTACTTTTGCTTTCGCTTTTGCGCGTAGTAATACCAAAAGTAGTTCCCGAAAACTTCATTAAACAATTAAATAAATGTGGATCCTATAGCGGATCCGTGCAGCGTATTCCGACAGACAATGGCAGAGTTGCCTCCCTGGGTGAAATACTTATATTGTTATAGACAGCTTACCTTATAAACGAGTTATATATTACAGTATCTATCTATAGCACAATATACGCAAGTGCTATAAGCAGTGACACAGTATCACAGGCGTAAGAAGAATGCGCAATATATATTTTCCATTCAACATAAAGCATGCTATCTTACCTTAATGTTCTTATAAATATAAGATAGTTTATCTTATAAACTATTTAGAATCAGAATCTTTATTTGCATCAGCCACTAGCCCTAGCAATAAAATAAAATGTACTGAAGATGAGGTAAAAAATTAACTATAGAAAATACATATAAACTATTTATTTATAGCCAAATAGAGAGAGCACATAAACTAAATAGTATAAATTATTGCTTCCCTTAAACATATCTTATATATGGTATCGTTTTATCTTACAAACTACTGTACTCCTGTAAATATCCAGATAAATATATTGGGGGTGTGCAGTGTAAATAAATGTTTGCTTTAAAAAGCGCCGTTTCCTATCTATGTAGAGTTCATAAGGTAAATAAGATAAGATACAGTGCTTTAAAATAAATAAAAATTATTCCATGCCATGTGACAGCTCGATAAAGTTCACAAGATAAATGAAATATCCCAGATACATTGTATGAGTAAGCGTTCAGTTTGAAATTGCACAGACTTGAGACATGAGATACATCATGTTTTGGAGAGGGGTATTTATGGTTTATTTAAAAAGTTTGTCTCAGGGTTGTGGGTTCAAGCCCCAGGTTGGGCGAAATATTCCTGCATTGCAGGGGGTTGGACTGGATGACCCTTGGGATCCCTTCCACTCTACAATTATTTGATCCTATCCATGAAAAGTCTTTTGAGGGAGGGATACATGAAACGGCATTTCCCATACTGTAAAAAACAAAAACAAAGGTGTGAAGTGTGAATGGAACAAATGTGATTTTGATTAAAAATAAAACAACCACGAGGTTAGTTTTGAGGGGGCGGGCAAAAATAATGGGGCGGGGGCATTTGATATGTCCACACGCACACTGAAAAGGGGTTAAAATTGGGGAGACTTTGAGTGCCCTCATTCAGAGAATGTGGATCTATGGGGACAAAGACACCCAGAGTTTGGAGGGTGTGTATCCTTTTGTGGGGTGCATCAATAGGGTCAGATGTGCACCCTTCTGTACACAGGGAACCCCTGAATTATGGGTCTACCAATAAGACCAGTCCTCTAGATCCTGACAGCCCACCCACACCATATACATACTTATAGATCCATAAAATTGTAAGGTTAGAAGGGACCCCTAGGCTAGGGTCATCCAGCCCAGCCCCCTGCAATGCATAAATCTTTGGCCCAACATGGGGTTCAAATCCCGGCCCTGAGAGTCAGATCCTCATGCTCTACTGACTGAGCTTCCAAGGCAGACTTAATGCACATTCAGTTCTGTGGTGGCTCCCTGAGGTTATAGGGAACCAGGCACAGGGCCTTCTCAGTGGTGGCACCTGCCTTGTTAAAACACCCTCCTGTCAGATGTCAAGGAAATATACAACTATACAACTTTTAGAAGACATCTGGAGTTTTCAGTTTGATGTCTCACTGTTTTTATTATTGTTGTTATTGTTGTTGTTGTTGTTGTTGTGGCTTTATAGGTCAAAACCAGCACTTTGAAGCCGATAGGCAGCCAGTGCAATCGGGTTAGGATCAGTGCAATATGCTCAAACTGTCTTGCCACCAAATTCTGTGCACCAGCTGAAGTTTCCAAACTGTCATGAGATCTGATCTCAGGGTCGTGAGTTCAAGCCCCAGCTTGGGCTAAAGATTCCTGCATTGCAGGGGGGTTGGACTAGATGACCCCACGGGCCCCTTCCAACTCTATGATTCTGTGATTCAGAGGCAGCCCCACGTATAGCGCGTTGCAGTAATGTAACCCACAGGATTCCTAAATCAATAGAAAAACAAACTGCTATAGGTAGGAGATGTAAAAAATCAACTGGAATGGAAAGCGTTAAGTAGCTGCCGTAAGTCCCGACACTGTCGCAAACCACCCTCCCACGCCTTGTTGCCGCAAAACCTTATTTCCTTCCCAGCCCCTCCCACTTTACGTCGTCTCTTCCGTCTCTTCCTCAAAAAAAAGAAAGAGATAAAAAAAGAAGCGAGAATTTCCAAGCAGCCATTACACCGGGATCCGATGGGACGCCTCACATACGAGAGTGGAGAATGCAAAAATTTGCCTAGCAGGCAGAATTAGACATACCTGTACTTTTTGTTGCAGACATTAAACCACACCTTCTAGCTTTTTTTTGGCAGGGCGGCAACTATGCTGATGGAGTAAACCAAGATTTGTTTGTTTTAAAATTGAATTTAAAATAATGGTTGTTTTAGCAGATGCTTAAAAACGTGTGAAGAAATAATAACTTTAAAAAGTGTGTTCCCCGCCCACCAAATTGTATAAGCAACACTTCTCTGGAAGCAAATCCCCCTGGACCATAGGCTTACTCCCAAATCAAGGATTGCAAGCGCAGTTGCTTAACGGGCATTAGCAAGCAATTCACACTTTTGAGACTTGCTATCCTGTGGAGTTTGGGCAGCTCGCTGGCAGAACATCTGCTTGGCTTCCAGAAGGTCCCGGGGTCAGACAGTACTGAGCCAGATGGGACCAGCAGTCTGACTGTACAGGGCACCTTCCCAGGTTTCCGCTTAAAACCATCTCTTTGTTCAAGGTCATGAGGAGCAGTCTCTTTCCTCCCGATTCTCTTTTGTTAAGTTTCAACATTCTTCACATATACAGTCAAAACACAAATTCATATTTTCTCTCATTTTTATCAACTTCCCACCCAGTTTTCAATGGAGTTGTTGTTTCTCCCCTTTCCCTCTTCTAGCTATGAAATCATAACCACAGTAAAGTAAAGGTAAAGGGACCCCTGACCATTAGGTCCAGTCGTGTCCAACTCTGGGGTTGCGGCGCTCATCTCGCGTTACTGGCCGAGGGAGCCGGCGTACAGCTTCCGGGTCATGCGGCCAGCATGACTAAGCCGCTTCTGGCGAAACCAGAGCAGTGCACGGAAACGCTGTTTACCTTTCCGCTGGAGCGGTACCTATTTATCTACTTGCACTTTGATGTGCTTTCGAACTGCTAGGTGGGCAGGAGCTAGGAGTGAGCAACGGGAGCTCACCCCATTGCAGGGATTCGAACCGCCGACCTTCTGATCGGCAAGCCCTAGGTTCTGCCCCTATTTTCATCGGAGAAGTGTTGGAGGGTCTTCTTCTTCTTCTTCTTCTTCTTCTTCTTCTTCTTCTTCTTCGTCACCATTTCAAAAGATGGCCCAGACTGGGCAAGATAATTCTATCAACAAGTGTTATCAGGTACAGTGGTACCTTGGTATACGAATTTAATCCGTTCCAGAAGTCCGTTCTTAAACCAAAGCGTTCTTAAACCAAGGCATGCTTTCCCATAGCAGCAGGGGACTCAATTTACAAATGGAACACACTTGACATGTTCTGCTTCCAAGGCAAAGTTCACAAACCAAAACACCTACTTCCGGGTTAGCAGCGTTCTTAATCCAAGTTGTTCATAAACTAAGCTGTTCTTAAACCAAGGTACCACTGTATCTTGACAAACAGGAGACAAGACACACACTCAAATTTTTGCTGTAGACTACCTCTTTCTGTAGACTACCTCAACATCAAAAAAACTAAGATCATGGCCACTGGTCCTATCACCTCCTGGCATAGCTGTCAACGTTCCCTTTTTTTTGGTGGGAAATTCCCTTATTCCAGCGCCGTTTCCCAATGCAAGAAAAAGGAAGGTTGACAGCTATGCCTCCTGGCAAATAGAAGGGGAAGAAATGGAGGCAGTGAGAGATTTTACTTTCTTGGGCTCCATGATCACTTCAGATGGTGACTGCAGTCACAAAATTAGAAGACGCCTGCTTCTTGGGAGGAAAGCAATGACAAACCCAGACAGCATCTTAAAAAGCAGAGACATTGCCTTGTCGACAAAGGTCCGTATAGTTAAAGCTAAGGTTTTCCGAGTAGTGATGTATGGAAGTGAGAGCTGGACCATCAAGAAGGCTGATCGCCAAAGAATGGATGCTTTTGAATTCTGGTGCTGGAGGAAACTCTTGAGAGTCCCATGGACTGCAAGGAGATCAAACTTATCCATCCTTAAAGAAATCAGCCCTGAGTGCTCACTGGAAGGGCAGATCCTGAAGTTGAGGCTCCAGTACTTTGGCCACCTCATGAGAAGAGAAGACTCCCTGGAAAAGACCCTGATGCTGGGAAAGATGGAGGGCACAAGGAGAAGGGGACGACAGAGGATGAGATGGCTGGACAGTGTTCTCGAAGCTACCAACATGAGTCTGACCAAACTGCGGGAGGCAGTGGGAGACAGGAGTGCCTGGCATGCTCTGGTCCATGGGTCACGAAGAGGCGGACACGACTAAACAACAACAACCACCTCTTTCTGTGATGCTTATATGATGCTTTTGGGTGGTCTTTGGCTAAGGAGCTGGGCAATTTCTAAATTCTTTAAAATCTGCTACACACCATTGTTGGGGGGTCCCTTCTCACTTCCTAGCAAAGGTGGGGGGGGGAACTCTGTTGCAACTGGAAAATAAAGATCTGCCTTGCTTCGGCTGTTTCCTGCCTCCATCCATCCTTCTCTGACCGATAATTGACTTCAGGGGACTCTGAATCCCTTGGTGATTGGTGATGTAGCCAGTGTGGTGTAGTGGTTAAGAGCGGTAGACTCGTAATCTGGGGAACCGGGTTCGCATCTCCGCTCCTCCACATGCAGCTGCTGGGTGAACCTTGGGCTAGTCACACTTCTCTGAAGTCTCTCACCTCACAGAGGAAGAGAAAGGAGAATGTGAGCCGCTTTGAGACTCCTTTGGGTAGTGATAAAGTGGGGTATCAAATCCAAACTCTTCTTCTTCTTCTTCTTCTTCTTGTGCTGTAAAAGCCAACCCCACTTTTACATATACTGCAATACCTAACACTGGAACTCGTAGACACCCAATGAAGCTGCATGTTGGGAGACACAGGACAGAGAAAAAGGAACAACTTACTGGGTTCACACAGCGCAGAGTTGAACTGTGGAACTCCCTCCCACAGGAGGCAGTGGCGACCACCAACTTAGAAGGCTTTACACATAAGGCTTAGAATTTATTATTATTTCTTGGCGGAGTGATAATATTTATTTATTCTCACACCTATGGCTTTTCTTTCTTTCTTTTTGGTAAATGCTTTTTATTTCATTTTATCGCTTATTTAAAAAAAAAATCAAGATTTTCTTAGGTTACAAAAGTACGCGCTTTTTTCATTTCCCCCCCCCCCCCCAGGTCGCAGAGTCTTTTCTACAGATCAGTTACGTTTGACGTGAGGCATTTTATCGCTTATATAAAACAAATATATATAACATGAGAAATATACAGTATAACTACATAGAGAGATGGGGAAGAGAGAGAACTATAAATAACAAGACATTTATTTATTTCCAGGTTTATACATTTCAATAATTTTACAGTCGTTTTAACATTTCGAAACTTGACTTCCTTCCCCCTCTTTCTGCGGTTCCTTAAATTTTATATATATATATATATATTCTGCATATCCAAATCAACTTAATTTGTTCATTTATTCATCTACTTTCAATATACACTCCTATGAAACTGCAGGTTATTACAATAATCCTGCCAATGTTCTTATCTGTTTGCCATTTGTTTGTAAATATTAAATAAATAGAGGCAACTATTTATAACAAGAGGTAACAAGAGATGGAAGTTTTTAAAAAAATGAAATAAAATAACCCATAAGATTAGGCGCGTAAAATAAGTTATGGTCATGGAATTATTCGAAAGGCAGAATACTGTTTCACTGTGACTCGATGGTCCAGATTTTGCCCCGCACATGGACGATTCCTCCCCCCCCCCTTCACCGTCCAACGGGAATCCGAAAGTGTCTCTCAGAGAACCACCGATCTCTCACCCTCTTTGCCCGCCGGCCTCCTCCTCTTCCCCTCCCGCCCCGCGCCCTGACTCCCGCCCGCCCCTTTCTGCGCCTGCGCGCAGCACCCTTACGGGAGGGCCCCCCTTGAGGGCCAGGGAGAGAGCGAGCGAGCGAGAGTCGCCTAAGCCAGCTCCGGAGCGGAGCCCCGTATTCACCAAGGCGGGTTGCGCCGGCGGCGTGACGTCAGCGCCATAGAGCGCCGCGGGGCCTTACGCCGCTGGCGCCCCGGGCGTCGCTTGCCTGCTTTTCTTGCTCAGAAGGCGAAAGAGGTTTAAAGAGACCAGAGCAGAAAATGGGGCGCCTGGAGGGGGGCAGGCCCGTGGGCCCCCACCCCTGAAGAGCCAGGGGGAGGGGGAAGAAAGCCAGGTGAGTCTCTTTTTTTCGGAGGGGGGGTGTTAATTTTGGAAGGGCTTAATTGTTGCTTTGGAGGGGGGCTCTTCCCCAATCCCCCCTTATTTGCATTGCTTTATATAGGTGCAAATTTTTTGGGGGGGGGCAACGACAGAAAAAGAGCCAGCAATGCAGTGTTGTCTTGAGGGGTAGGAAAGAGGAAGCTGCATTTTGGCCGAAGGGGGTCTTAATCTTTTTGCACATTGAACTAGCCCTATTGCAACACTTATAGACACTTTATTATAAATTTATTGGTAGGGGGGGCTGCTGGTGGGAGGGGGGAGAAGGAGGCTGAGCTGGGTGTGAGTTAAACTTGGAAAGGGTTGGGGGGGGGGAGAGAGGCCTGCTGGCCCTGTTGCTTTTTACCTCCTCCAAACACCCCAATTTCTCTCTTCCACCCAAGGAATAAATAAAGCCACCATCGCAGCCCCCCCTTTTTTTGTAGGGGTGGGACTTGCATTTAGGTTGGAGGGAATTTCATAAAATACCCACCTCCTTTCCACAAGCCTTTCCAACTTTAAAGGGGAAAGGGAGAAAACCGTTTTTTTTTTTTTTTTTTTAAAAGTGGATTTTGCTTGTGTGGGACAGAGACACGTGTTTGTGTGAATTGGAAGATGCTCGTTGTTTTTTTTTATTTACCCCAAAAAAGAAAAAGAAAAAAAGAAGTAACCGTGACCTGGGCCTACTTAATTTCTTTTGCTCTTAACTTCCCTTGTCTTCTTTCTTTTGTTTTGCAAAACGAAACAAAGCGCAGTGCTAAACCTTGTTTTAATATTTTCAGTGCTGAGTGTTCGCTTTTTTTGGAAACCCCCCTCCCCTCCCCCCAAAAAACTTTTTAATTTTCCCTTCCCCAATTTGAAGAGCAGACGAAAGAGGCTCCTGAACTGTGGTGGTTTCTAACTTGGAGGGTTATCTTTTGAAACACCAATGATATATGATGATGATGATGATGATGGTGATGATGAACTGAAAGGAAAGAATTCCACATAAAGAGTTGTTATTCTGCTCTTATAATTCCCCCCCCCTTTTTCCTCCGGTGGGAACTGGGCCTCTTTCTCAACACCCCCCCTCCCAAAGTCCCTTTTTCCAAAACAGTAGGTTAGCAACATCCATAGCTTGGGTGTGTTCATGGAAAAGGAAGGGAAAAGGAGAGGTGAGGGGGAGGGGAGACAAAAGGAGGAAATTAAAGGAAACTTTAACCAAAAAAATGAGTTTTTTGGGGGGTGGGGTGGGGGATGAGGATCAGTGCAGCTGTAGCTGAGTGCCTTTTAACCCCCAGGTTGGGGGATCCATCTCATTTTCCTTTCCACTCATCTCAGGCCAGGCCTTGTCCTTTCTGTTCTCTCCCCCCCCCTCTTTCATCCCTCCTTTGTAGCAAACCACACATACACCCCCCCCCCCCAAATTGCAAAGAGAAAAAGTGAAAATCTAACTGTTGCAATACTGGTTTGTTTCCCCCCCCCCCGTTGGAACCTTCTGTTATCTGTAGCAAGTCTTTTGTTTTGTTATTAATGCAAAAATAAATAAATGCTTCTTTTCTTCATCTTGCCGCTTCCCAACCTTCCAAAAAGGGAACCCCCCCCAACCCCCCAAGTGTTTTGATGTGGAACTCATGAAGGGATTTGCAATCCTTGGGGGTTTTTTAATGTCCTAAATTGCCCCCAGACAGCCAAAAATCAAAATGTCTTGATGGAATAGGGAAGAATTCCTTCTGGTGGCAGGCCTGCGAAGGGGACCACCCATTTGGAGGGATCCTTGCTCTCTCTGTAATTTTATTTTCCAAGCGCTAACCTGTTATGTTTCTGCTGTGTGTGTGTGTGTGTGTGTGCGCGCACAAAGTGTCTTCGTGGCAGGCTTTTAAAGCAATCTGTTAGGCAGGCTGTATATAAAAAAAACCCTGATTTATTTGCCCGGAACTTGTGTTTGCAAAGTCACTATCTTGGGTCTTGTTATATTCTGGCGAGGCCTTTCTGGAACGGATAAACTAAAGCGTGCGAATCCGTCTGGCAGCAGAACATTTGACCAGGAAATACATCAGATTCCCCTCCTCCTCCTCCTCCTCCTCCTAGCAAGTGAAATGCCGAGAAACAGCTTCAAAAATAAAAAAAAAGAATGGGTTGGCTTATGAGGCCAGTCGTGTCCAGTTAGGAATATTTATTTGTTTATTTTTTCTGAATAACTTGACAAGACACTGGAGAAGTTTTGTTTTTTCCCCATGCAGACGAAGGGAAATTGTTTAGTAGAATCATACGAGTTGGAAGAGACCACAAGGGTCCTCTAGTCCAGCCATGTCCAACAGGTCACTGGACGTCTGCGGTAGATCACTGGCAGATCATTGGCCCCCCCCCCCCAAAGAAGCTGAACAACTGTGGCTCAACATTTTTCCTCCTCCCTGAAAGCTCAACATTTTACCTCCTCCCTGAAAAAACTCAACAACTTTGACTGGAACCCCTCAAAAATGGGCCTTCCTAAAAAAAAAGCTCAATAACTTTGACCTGAACCCCCCCCCAAAAAAGGGGGTAGATCACTGCCAGTTTTTAACTCTGTGAGCACATCGCAGTCCACCCCTCCTCTAGTCCAACCCTCTGCAATGCGGGGATCTTTTTTTGCCCAATGTGGGACTCAAACCCAGAACCCTGAGCTTCAACATGTGCATTACACAGAAGAATAGAGAACTGCATGTGGAGGAGCGGGGACGCGAACCCGGTTCACCGGATTATGAGTCTACCGCTCTTAACCATTGCACCACACTGCCTATGACAGAGTCGAACCATTCCCCTGCTGCACTGAACGGCAGCCGCCCTCTGGGGTTTTAGGCAAGGGATCTCTGCCAACTGAGCCTGGAAATGCCCTTTTACATGCAATGCAAACCACTGAGGTACACCGCTTCCTTTGAAAATAATAATAATAATAATAATAATAATTTATTTACCCGCCCATCTGGCTGGGAATAAACTTAAAACAGAGTCTTAAACTTAAAATGAGTTTAAGACTGTAGTCCTCAGGGTTTTTGTGGTTTTAAACAGGAAGGTGGGGGCTGAACCCACCACCCTGTTGCAGAGCTACAGCCTTTCCCCATCAGCTAAGCCTCTTCCCTCCCCCCTGCTTATGTTTCGCAGTAGTTCTTAAATCTCCTGACAATCCTGCGAGGTAGGCTCGCTCTGAGAGGCGCGTTTGAATCTCCTGCTCCACGGTGGTTAGAGCTTAGAAGCACCTGTGCATGGGAAACAGTGACTTGGTTCTAGCGCTGTGGCATCAGTTGATATAGGGTTGAAAACTCCCGATATATTAGCTTATCTCCAAATGGCACCTTGAACCTACCTTGTGGTCGCCACGACAGAATGTCCAGGCACCCTTCTTCTTCTTTTTTGCAACGGTACATATTATTAGTATCATTTCTATACTGCTTTATATTGTAAAATGAAAAATCTGAGTGGATGACAACACATTAAACCGCATGGAGATCTTTCTGGGTGCCAGGCTGCTTCGTTAAGCAGGTCAGCAGAAGAGCTTATTGGTTGCATTTATCTCCCACCTTTTTCTCCAAGGAGTCCATGGTCCACCCCCCTCCCTCCTCAATTAATTCCTACAACGACCCTGTGAGGTGGGCCAAGAGACTGTGACTGACTCCAAGGTCGCCCAGTGAGCTTCGTGACCGAGTGGGGACTCGAACTCTGATCTCCCAGGTCCTCGTCCGACACTCTTCAACCCAGGGGTCCCCAAACTAAGGCCCGGGGGCCAGATGCGGCCCAATCGCCTTCTAAATGCGGCCCGCAGACGGTCCGGGAATCAGCGTGTTTTTTACATGAGTAGAATGTGTGCTTTTATTTAAAATGCATCTCCGGGTTATTTGTGGGGCATAGGAATTCGTTCATTATTCCCCCCCCCAAAAAAATATAAGGTCTGAGGGACTGTGGACTGGCCCCCTGCTGAAAAAGTTTGCTGACCCCTGCTCTAACCACTACACCACCCTGCCTTCTTAGAGTCCTCCTGCTATTGGGCAGCTCTATAAATTAAGTTGGTAAATCAATTGGGGGGGGGAAGCCAAATGTCCCTGAGAAAAGGATCTGAAATATTTTCATGGAAGCTTGTTTTTGTTTTATTCTGGGTTGTTGGATTTGACATTTTAATGAGTTGTCAACTGCTTTGGGATTTCCCTCCTTTAATATAAAAGGCTTTTTACGGTTTATTATTACATTCCAATGAGTTGTTGAATATTGCTTTATTTGACATTGCTTTGTTTTCTCTAAGTTGTTTATTCTGTAAAGTTATTGTGACTTTGTCTTGTATCAGGTGCTTGTTAGGTGTGTGACATTTGCTGCCTGTTCTGCGGTTGCTTCAGCTCACAAACCACTTTCTCATTGTAATATATAGAAGGGAGGCATACAAATTGAAATGAAATGAAATTTAAACGGAAGCAGTATAGAAATGGAATTTTATTATTGCAGTGGTACCTCAGAAGTCGAATGGAATCCGTTCCGGAAGTCCGTTCGACTTCCAAAACTTTCGGAAACCAAGATGCGTATTCCGATTGGCTGCAGGAAGCTCCTTCAGCCAATCGGAAGCCGCGAAAGCCACGTCGGACGTTCAGGTTCCAGGGTGGATTTGATTTAAATCAAACTGATATAAATCACATTTTAAATCACTAGTCAGTAAGGCTCAGGGTGGATTTAAATTAAAAAAAATCTGATTTAAATAAAAAAAAATCTGATTTAAATAAAAAAATCCAAATTTTTAAAAATTTAAATCCACCCTGAGCCTTACTGACTAGTGATTTAAATCGTGATTTAAATCAGTTTGATTTAAATCAAATCCACCCTGTCAGGTTCCAAAGGACATTTGCAAACTGGAACACTCACTTCTGCGTTTGCAGCGTTTGGGAGCCAAAACATTCGAATTGCAATGCGTTCGGGATCCAAGGTACAACGGTGTTGTTATTATTATTAGTACAGCATACCTCATGTTGCGAACACTGTGGGTTATGCGTTTTCGGGTTGCGCTCCGCGCCGAACCCAGAAGTACCGGAACGGGTTACTTCCGGGTTTCGGCGCTCGTGCATGCGCAGAAAACTAAATCACTCTTTGCGCATGCGCTGAATCGCAACCCGCACGTGAGCAGACGCGGCGCTGCGGGTTTCAGGTTGCAGATGCGCCTCCCGCACGGATCGCATTCGCGACCCGAGTGTCCATTGTAGTAGTATCAGTACTGTACTTTTTTCTGGGGGGACACAGGGGTACGCGTACCCCATAACATTTTTTTTAAGGAAAAAAAGGACTGATTAGTATTATTTCATTGCGGGGAGAGTGTTGCCTAGACAGTTCAGTCTGGCGACTGTAACCTAGGATTAAGGTGCCATTTGGCAGTTAGCTGATATATCTGAGTTTCTAACCCTGTCCAAAAGGTCCCATTTATCTCCCCAGGTAGCGCTGGGAAGGTCCCCTGCCCAAAACTCTGGAGAGAGCTGCTGCCGGTCAGTGTTGACAATATTGAATTAGACTGAATAACTCTGTAAGGCAGTTCCTTTTCTCCCGGTTTGTTAGAACCACCAGGCCTGGAACTTTACCGTGCAGTTGGTGAGAATAAATAATACAGTCATACATTGGAAGTCGAACGGAATCCGTTCCGGAAGTCCGTTCGGCTTCCAAAACGTTCGGAAACCGAAGTGCGGCTTCTGATTGGCTGCAGGAAGCTGCGTCGGACGTTCGGGTTCCAAAGAAGTGTCGCGCCTGCTCACGTGCGGGTTGCAATTTGGCGCTTCTGCGCATGCGCAAAGCGCAATTTAGTTTTCTGCACATGCACGAGTGCCGAAACCGGGAAGTAACCCATTCCGGTACTTCTGTGTTCGGCGCAGAGCACAACCCGAAAACGCATAACCCACAGTGTTCGCAACATGAAGTATGGCTGTACTAATAATAATAACAGTTGTACCTTGGATCCTGAACGCATTGCAATTTGAATGTTTTGGCTCCCAAACGCCGCAAACGCAGAAGTGAGTGTCCTGGTTTGCGAACATTCTTTGGAACCCGAACTTCCTGATACAGGGCTGGGTTCCGATGCCTTCTGAGGCTCCCAGTCAGCGCAGGCAGTACAGAGGGTCTGACTCTGTATTATAAGGCAGCTTCCTGTGAGCAGATGGCTTTGCAGCAGAGACTACACGGCAGAAAGTTTGAAAGCCTCTCCACGCCTCCAGCCAGCTGCCCCGCACACGCCGAGTTTTGTAAAGCCTCCTCGGCGAAGTTTTATAAATGAAGTGACCCGGGTGAGTTTTTTTCTTAATTACAAACACCGAAAAGCTGGAAAACGAGGTTAAAGCACATGCCAGCATTGCCTAAACCAAAACTGTTTTTAGCAAGCGAAGGCGTCAATAGGCAGGGAGTTCCAAAAGTGGGGAAGGCACCGCAGTAGAAAATGAATTTATGTTGTCAACAAATCGCAACTTAAAGGCCCTTTCCAAAAGCCTTTCTCTACTCCTCTCCATTGATTAGTGGTTCTTGTTGAATCTGTTCCTTCAAATACTTTTGCACTGTACCTAAAATCAAGCCAGGAAAACCCAATCGTCATGGCCAAGTCCCTGTTTTCAGAGGCCTTGTCTTAGAATCATAGAGTTGGAAGGGACCCCAAGGGTCATCCAGTCCAACCCCCTGCAGTGCTGGAATCTCAACTAAAGCGTCAATGGCAGATGGCCACCCAACCTCTGCGTTAAAACCTCCAAGGAAGGAGAGCCCATCACCTGCCAAGGGAACCCGTTCCACTGTCAAACAGCTGGTACGCTCAGAAAGTTCTTCTTGATATTTAGTTAGAATCTCCTTTCTTGTAAATTGAAGCCGTTGGTTTGGGTCCTAACTTTCAGAGCAGGAGAAAACAAGCTTCCGTGCAACAGCTGGCTCTCCTATCTCCTCTCAGTCGCCTCTTTTCCAGGCTAATCATCCCCAGCTCCTTCAACCGTTCCTCATCAGGCTTGGTTCCCAGACCCTTGAGCATCTTGGTTGCCCTCCTCTGCACACCTTCCAGCCTGTCAACATCCTTCTTAAACTGAACCATCTGGAATTTGCAGACGCTCTCCGAGGCCTGCCCCACACAGTGCAGTGATCAAGCTTGACAAAGAACGGCTGCAGTATTTCTTTGGCCGGTTTTCTTTTTTTTTTTAAAGATATTATTTTAGGGACAGGATGGGAGCAACCTAGCAACCTCCTCACCCGCACAAACCTAAAATGTTTTATGCCGCGTCGAGAGCTTAGAAAAGAAAAGGGAGTGCCAGTCTTCTCCCAACTTCCAGGTTGCCCGGAGGTAGACCTGACATGCCGCAAGGCAGACAGCTATTTATAAACCTGGCCTAGGAAAACTTAGTGCAGAAAGTGAGAAAAAAGTGGAATGTGTGCAGGGCTTTTTTGGGGGGGAGTGGGTGGGCAGGTAAGACATTCACAGGAAGCACCTGGAGGCCTCCACCTGTTTGCAATTGGAAACGTGCCAGGCACCTGGGGGATTTCTAGCACTGCCCTGAAGGGCACAGAGATGTTCGGATGCTGCTGGGCGCCAAGGCTGAACCAAGATGGCAGACTTCGCTCCTTCGAAAGCGGCGCTGCCAGTTTGAGAGCGGCACTGGGTTTCTCTTTTTTCCTTTCTCCGGTTTCTTAGACTTCCCTATTGGCTCTAGCTAGGAGCCTTTTTGGAGAGACCGGGAGCGTATCTGTGTGTCCTGCAAATCGTTGTTTTTCTTTCAGGAGCGCGAGCACACAGGCATGTCTGTCGGCCGCTCTCCTGCACGGAGAGCATGCATGAAACGCCTCATTCACAGCCGCCCTGAGTCTGAGGCATCGCATTTCTCCGGGGCGGGCGGGCGGGGGGCTGCAAGCGCTCCTGCAAAAACAGCTGGGGAATGAGGGCTGCGAAGGGGCAATATGGTGGGGCCGCCCCTCCGACTCTCCGTTAGTCCTCTTTTCCGATGGCAGAGCAAAGGCTTTGTGGTGCGGAGGGGAAGGCCAACCTCTCTCCCCAAAATGCCCCCCCTTTTAAACACCTCCACTGACGGGTTTGCAAGAGCTAGGCTGGATGCACAAAACTGGCTTGAAGTCCAAATCGTGATATTCGTTCCGTAGTTTTTGACCTGGCAATATATCGCGAATGGTGATGTGTGTGTTTTTGTGTGCCGTGCAAAAAACGCGGGAGAAGAAACAGTGAAGCCAGTCAATGCCTCTACATAACTCCATCCTTATTTCAGACATTGCGATATATTCAGATATTGGTGTATTGCAATGTTCAGCTGGGGATATATTGTGACGCTGGAAACCAGATCTCTCCCATTGCATTTTTTACACCTTGCTTAAAAACTGACTTTTCTCTTAACGTTTGCAGCGGGTTGGGCTAGACTAGATGATGCTTGGGGTTCCTTCCAAACCCACCGTTCTGTGATTCCTCCGTTCTCTACCTTCCTGTGTGTAGAGCACAAATACAGGTGGTTCAGTATTCAACAGCGCCACAAGGGAAAGGGTGTGGGGTGGGAATAATGGAGGGAAGAAATAATTGGCTGAAGAGTATTGCTCAAATGCTTAAGCAAAACAGACACATGATTTGTTCCGGAAAAAAGGAGATACTTCGGAATTTGACACAGGGGAAGCTACCCTGGTTTTGCCAGATTCAAGGTGACTGGCAAAATAAACATAAGAAGCTAGGAATCCAGATAGACTGTCTCTGGCTGTGGAGGTTCCACAAGAACGCAAGAAGAACCTGGCTGCTGGAGACCAGGCCAAATGGCCCATCTAGTCCAGCATCCTCTTCTCACCGCAGCCAACCAGATCCCTGTGGGAAACCAGCGAGAAAGATCTGAGCCCCAGAACCTTTTCCCCTCTTGCAGTTTCCAGCAACTGCAGTTAAGAAGCATTTGCTGTCTCTGAAAGTCGAGGCACCGCATCGCCATTGTGTCTTGCAGCAACCCTCTTCCAAAGCCATCCAAACCGGCGGCTGCCTCCTTTTCCAGTGAGTTCCACAGCTTAACATTCGGCTCCGTCGGACGCCCAGGGTTCTAGCGTTGGGAGAGATGGAGGAGAACCGTTCTCTTCCCGCCTTCTGCATGCCGTGCATAATTTTATGAACTCTTGTATCATGCTGCCTTTTATGTTTGGAGGAAACTCAAAAGCCGTTCCTTGCCGGGGAGTCGCAAGAAGTGTGTTTCTTGCGCCACCTGCGACCCAAGATCCCGGGGCAACTTGTTTTGCTCCTTCGCTCGATCTCACGGAGGAGAGAACCTCTGATTGTTCGTCCCGGGAGATCCGGGGCCTTGTTTAAAAGACTTGACGACTTCTCTCCTGGGGTGGGAGAGCCTGAAACCCTCCTGGGACGATAGGATCCTGCGCACGGCATCTTGTCCTCACCACACCTTCCCCCCCAAACCCTCCTCTTCCTTTATTTTTTTCCAGCATGGGCAGGGAAATGTTTTATTTAGACCCCTGGCTTATGCAGCGCTGCAAAAATCTGTGCGCGCTCATTATTTTTAGTGCTTTCCTGTTTTCTTTGCGATTCCCGCACGGCGCTGCTTAAAGATTTGTGTGTGCTTTTTTTTGGTTTTGTTTCCATTGTGACATCTCGTCGCTCCCTTCGGTATTGCACTGCGTAATATATAAATACCTGCATGTTCCAACCAGGTGCGCTGGCTTATCTGGAAAAGGAGGAGCCCGGGAATCAGGGGAGGCGGGGAGTTAGAGCTGGCCTGATTTTTAACATCTGGAAGGAACAGAGGCAGCATTCATGCTACTCCCTCCCCTCTTGCGGCCGCCGAGAGGTTTCTGTGTTGTCCTGCTTTTGCAGGGTGTGGGGGGTGTCAGGGATGTTCCTTTGCGAAAGGTAGCAGAGCATTGGAGTACAGTGCGAACTACGGAAGCAGTTGTGTTGCAGAGGGTTCGACTAGATCATGGGTAGGCGAACTAAGGCCTGGGGGCTGGATCCGGCCCAATCGCCTTCTAAATCCGGCCCGCGGACGGTCTGGGAATCAGTGAATGAATGAATGAATGTACTTTATTCGGTCACAGACCAGCATAAAACAAGATATTTGCATTTATAAAAACAATGTAAAAACGATGTAAAAAATATATGTTTAAATGGGTACTCATTACATGATGGGGGCATATTCAACATATCCAGCCCGACTTAAACCATCTCTTTAAAATCATTGATTAAACATAGATATAACTAATAAAATTTAGACTCGGGTATCGGTTCTATGAGATAGGCTACTAAAATATAGATCCAACAATATTTTAGGCCACTATTTAAAGTTGATTTACATCACAGACCATCTTTCGACGTATATCTATCAAGGCTGCACAGAATCTGGGAATCAGTGTGTTTTTACATGAGTAGAATGTGTGCTTTTATTTAAGATGCATCTCTGGGTTATTTGTGGGGCATTGCAATTCATTCGTTGTTTTTCTCCAAAATACAGTCCGGCCCCCTACAAGGTCTGAGGCACAGTGGACCGGCCCCCTGCTGTAAAAAATTGCTGACCCTTGGGCTAGATGATCTCCGGATTCACTTCCAGCTCCGGAATTCTATGATTCTGTCCGTCATACCTCGGAGGTTGAACAGAATCCATTCTGGAAGTCCGTCCGACTTCCGAAGCGCGGCTTCTGATTGGCTGCAGGAAGGTCCTGCAGCCAATCAGAAGCCCTGCCGGACGTTTGGCTTCCGAAAGGACATTTGAAAACCGGAATTTCCGATCGTTCGGGAGCCGAAATGTTCGACTCCCAAGGCGTTCGGGAGCCGAGGTACGACTGCATTGTTCCGGCAGGAGGACCACGTTCCCTACTGCAAAAATATTCTGGGGGCCACATGCTTACTGGTGGGTGCCGGGTTAGAAACTCAGATATATAAGCTAGGAGTCAAATGACTCCTTGAGGCCGAGGTTGCAGTGGCCAAAACAGTTGCCATTCTGGGGCAAGACGGGTCTAATGTCTTATTTTCCAAATGATGGACTGACTGTGATTGATTCTCAGTTAAACCATCATGGCTAGTTCAGAGGACAACCTTGAGCTCGCTTAATAGCTTTGAGAACTTAAAAGAGGAAAAGTCAACTTGATCCCGTGATAGTCCGCACATATATTGGCCTATTCCAACCACTTTTTCTTAATGGTGACACGGACCATTCATAACGTGGGAGTATCCTTCCGAACCGTGATCAGGGGAAGGGAGGTTTTCACGGCTCCTGCTCATTGATGAGCGAAAAAAAAGCATTTTGGCTCCAGAAATCCATCCCAATCGTGCAGATAATAGATAACGGGTAGAATTTTACAGGGTGCGGTATTAGTGTGGGAAAACAGTTCCAGATTCAAGGATCCCCAGATGGTGGAAATGTCAGGTGCCACCCTGGCTCCCAGGCATCTACACTTGGATAGCCAGGTGCAAAACGTGCCTGGCGCCCGGCTAATTCTGAACGGTTTGGAGCCGGATTCCTGGCTGGTCCACGGGCCCCCCTGAGGGATCATAGAATCATAGAGTTGGAAGCGACCCCAAGGGCCATCCAGTCCAACCCCCTGCCAAGCAGGAAACACCATCAAAGCATTCCTGACAAATGGCTGTCAAGCCTCCGCTTAAAGACCTCCAAAGAAGGAGACACCACCACACTCATTGGTAGCAAATTCCACTGTCCAACAGCTCTTACTGTCAGGAAGTTCTTCCTAAGGTTTAGGTGGAATCTTCTTTCTTGTAGTTTGAATCCATTGCCCCGTGTCCGCTTCTCTGGAGCAGCAGAAAACAACCTTTCTCCTTCCTCTAGATGACATCCTTTGATATATTTGAACATGGCTATCATATCACCCCTTAACCTTCTCTTCTCCAGGCTAAACATACCCAGCTCCCTAAGCCGTTCCTCATAAGGCATCGTTTCCAGGGCTTCGACCATTTTGGTTGCCCTCCTCTGGACACCTTCCAGCTTGTCAGTATCCTTCTTGAATTGTGGTGATAAAGAGGTCCCGAGCCATCTGGGGCTTTTAGAGGTCGAAACCAACCAGAAACTTAACTGGGTAGCCAGCGCAGTTCAGGCAAGAACTGGTGAAGTACACCCAGACCTTCTGATGCTGCTTGTTAATCCCGGTGGCCGAATTCTGCGCCATCGGGTTATCTCCAAGGGCAGCCCCACGGATAGTGACCTGCAGCAATCTAGCCAAGAGCATAGACAGCGGAGGTTAGGTTCATTGGTGGAGGAAGGTGCAAGTGGGTCCAGAATTACTTGTCCTCCTCTGAATAAAGGTCTTCCAATAATAATAATAATAATAATACCCCACACATCTGACAGGGTTGCCCCAGCCACTTTAGGCGGTGGATGATCAGTTTAGCCCAGAAACGCTGGATAAACGTTTCTGTGTTTTTAGGTGGTTGGGGAATTAGGGAAGGAGGGTTATCTGCTAGCCTGCTTCCAAAATTCTGGATTTTGGAGAAGGGACTTTTAATATTTATTGGCTGGGTGGTGAGGTGGCCGCGGGGGGCGGGGGGTGGTCTGGCAATGCTTGCTTTATAGACACAACAGGCTGCAGGCAGGAAATTATTCCAGTCAACACACAAACATTTGAATTAGTCCTGGAAAAAGATCAACTGTGCTAAAGGCAGAACCAGCTGAAATGCACAATTTCAACAGTGCATGAACAGACACACACACAAAAACAATATTGGCACAATTTCATTCCTCTGTTCATTTTATATATAGCTTATTTTTTAGCCAGAGCTTTATTTAAAGACTATATATGGTCATTTCCCCTTGCCTATATATTTTTAAATCCTTAGCAAACCTTGCGAGGCGGGACCAGGTGGGAGAGAGGGGGGCTGACCGCCCCCTGAGGTCGCCCAGCAGTCTTCAGGTGTCGAGCAGGGATTCGAACCCGGGCTGCGGCCTTTGGTTTTGGTGTGCTGTTTGCCCCCCCCCTGCTTTTGCCGGCTGTAAGGACAGCGTGAAAAACGGCCGGCTGTAAGGACAGCGTGAAAAATTGTCAGGTGTAAAACAGATAAAAAATGCGTAGCCTATAAATAAATAAGGCAGAAATCCATCAAAGGAGTGTTAAAAACTGGGGTAGGAAAGCTAGGAGCCAAATGGCTCCTGGGACCTGGTTTGTGGGCGCCAAAACAGAATGTCTAGTCGCCATTTTTGGGGGGGGGGGTCGACAACACTTCTTATTTATTATTTTGATAAGCATGAACTAATACGCAATTTGCATAAGTGATGCATTAATATCACATTTTTAAGCGGAAGTGGTTAATGCATGTTTAATTTGGTGTTTACAGTGAAAATATTGGTACCACACTTCAGTTTTCAAAACGCTCTTTATTGTTGAACTCCTAAACGTATTGTTTGTTTTTAACATATGCTTCGAGGCTTCAGAGCACATACATTTTAGTAATCATTGAGTGTCATGCAGACACACACAAAAATGGCACCCAGACTTTTTGAGGCACTTGCAAATGGAGAATCTTTAGGCACAAAATGCGCACGGCACCCTGCTGATTTCAATTGCAGCGCATTGCGAACTCAGTAGTGATTTGGAATAATCTGGAATGGCTGCTGAACACCAGCTCAGTTGGCAGAGCATGAGACTCTTAATTTCAGGGTCCTAGGTTTGAGTCCCATGTTGGGCAAAAGGTACCTTCAGTGCAGGGGCTGGACTAGAAAACCCTCGTGGCCCCTTCCTGCACCACAATTCTATGATCTGCACTATGCATTTAAACCGGGATCATGCCAAGTTAAAACAGTCGCAGCTTCCCGCAAAGCATTCTGGGAGCTGTAGTTTGCTAAGAGAAGCAGAGAGTTGTTGGGAGACCCCCATGTTCCCCTCCATGAACTACAACTCCCAGATTTCCCAGCGAAGAGGGAACGATTTTCAAACCGCTCTGGGAACTGTAGAGGAACTGGGAGGAGGATAGAGCGCCTCCTAACAGCACCCACAGAGCTACAATTCCCAGGCGATTAACTTATATATCCGTGTGTTCCTAACACCGGACGGCTGATATGATTACTATTAACATTTGTGTACCGCCTTTCATCGGCAGATCTCGGGGCGGTTTGCAACATCAAAAATACTCAAACCTGGCTCCGTGACAGCTATAATTTTTGTGTTGATAAACAGGGAAAAAAGCAAAAGAGAACAGGTTGCTGTTTTGTTTTGTTTTTTTGCTGGTGGAGGGGAGAAAGGGTGTCCTGAAACTGGCCGAAGACTTTGCAAGAGTCGCGTCTCCCTACAAGCTCTTGGGGACAGCCGATGTATTTTGAGTTTCTAACACGGGACAGAACGTGGCACATATTAGCCGAAGCCCCCGTGCGCATGAGCGCTGCCGTGGTTCTGCCGGCACCGTGGTTCCGCTCGTCTGTTTATGATGTGGCTTCCTTTTCCCCCCCAGAGGCCGGCCTCCTCCTCCTCCTCCTCCTCCTCTTTGACGTAGAGTCGGCCGATGCAACTTTCTTGGAGCTTCCTCCCTCTCCTTTCCCCGCCTGCTTTCTCCGCAGTCAAACCAGGAAATAGAAAAAGCGTCTCCTTTTGCTGGGTTGGAGAGACGGGGAGACACACACACAAGCTTTTCTCCAGGCTGTTCCACAGAAATTTGTGTCCCCCGTCCCCCCGGTGTGCCTCCCTAAGAAAAACCACGCTTGTGCAAATCGGGAGACAGAGGTATATATTTTGGGGAAATTGCAGCCACCGCCTCTTTGGAGACAAGGAAGAGCAGGAGGGTAAGGAAGCTGGGAAATGTGTTAAACACGCCGTGGGAACAAGTTAACAATTCCGGTGCCGGTTTGGGCCTGGAAGTCCCAAGATCCTTCTTCCAATGGGTCACCCAGGTGCCTTGGGGATGCTCGCAGGGGGGTGGAGATCCCTGGCAGTGACCCCCCCAGCCTTTTCACCTGTTCTGTGTGTGTTTACCGAGCTCAAAAACTTGGTAATTTCCTGCCATCTTGAATCTTGGGGAGAAGTTCGGACGTGCGAGGCTATTGGGCGGCAAAAGTGTTTGTTCACAGGATCTGAAAAAACTTCCCTTCCTCGTCGAAAACTTAGAAAGCTAGCCCCTCAACGTTCCCGTCCCTTCGTCATGCTAGCTTTCCCCTGGCGAGGAGTTAGAACGTTATTTTATTCCTGTGCTTCACCTCATTTTTTTATTTCCATGCATGTAGAAAGCTAGTCCTTCAGCAGCCCTGTCTCCTTGACACGCCTGCTTTCCACTGGCAAGAAGAAGTCAGGACTTTATTTAAGAATTAAAAATAACCCTCTTTAATTAGGGAGGATGATCCCCGCCTTCCTACGCTTCGCTGGCAGTCCCTTGGGAGTTTCCTGCCATTTCTCCCCTCTTCAAGAGAGGCCTCTCCTAATCCAGAATAACAGGGCACCTTTTTAAAAAACTGGATGTTTTGGTTCTTTGGGGGGGGGGAGTTCCCCCCCTGCCCCTTCCACCAGCCACAACCTTCTTCACTTTTTTAATTTAAATTATTGCTGCGAAATGCTTCCCTAAGGGAGAAAATCAAAACTGCAATTCTGGACCATAGTTTCCTGGGATCGTGAGCGCAGCTGCGTTCCCAGGGGCTTCTTGAGAGAGCGATGGCGCTGTGAGACACCTGTGGAACTCTCTGCTGCAGGAGGTCAGCAGTGGACACCAACCTTGGGATGGCTTTGGAAGAGGGGTGGGCAAATCTGCGGAGGAGGAGATGGCTGTCGATGGCTAAATAGCAGCCACTAGGCCTCTGCTCCTGAATACCAGTTGCTGTGGGAGCGAAGGGGGCTCTTGCACCCAGGTCCATTTTGGCGCCTGCAGCCGGGGTTTCAGGGGCCATTTGGCAGTGAGCTTCTATATCTTGAGTCGCTAACTCTGCGCATGCTCGACCAGCAGGGCTGTCATGGGAGCCTGAACACAGAGGGGGGAGAGCCGCGTACACGCCACAATAGGAAGGCAATATAGAATTAACGGCTCTCGCGATGAATCGGCTCGTCCCTGAAATATAACTCTGCGCATGCTTGTTTCCTATGGTAAACTGAAATAAATATAATTAAGAACTCTGGCCAGAAGTTTCAACCAAAAAGATGCGTTTACTCGTAAGTAAATACAAATAATAGTATCAATCCTGTTAAGAATTGCAGTCTTAAATGAAGAAATAGTTTCACATTGAAAAATCCCTTGAAAGTCTTTTTAGAAGTTGATGTAAGGGCTTCTACGATGTGTGTCATAATAATAATAATAATAATAATAATAATAATAATAATAATTTATTATTTGTACCCCGCCCATCTGGCTGGGTCTCCCCAGCCACTCTGGGCGGCTTCCAGCAAACATTTAAAATACATTTAAATGTATGTGTCAGATGTATAATGAGACAACTGGAGACCAGGGAGACCAGGACAAGGCCCCGTTTCGGCGTAGACGCCTTCCTCAGCTGGCAATATCAGATAATATTAGATAGTACGAAGTACATCAAGTTTCAGTAATTAAGATTTTACAAAGATCATTATTAGACAGCATCAAACGAATTATATCAAGGTTTTGAACAAGATTTTAAAGTATCATTCACTAAATAAGATCTAATAAAGGTTCAGCAACATCAAAAGGAATTACAGAAGGTTTTAAAGTATCATTCTAATAAATGGACCAAAGTAGCTTTTCATACTATTTGGTTCCTTACCTTGTTTTTTTTGTTGTTTTTTTTTTGAGAGAAGTGTATAAAATATATGTGGTTCCTATTTCTTTGATTCTTCAGAAGATGTAGCGTCTGTAAATCATGGATAAGAACGACTGTTACATATCTCCCGTTAAATTGTGTACATGTAAAGTACACACCTTCGAGAGAGTTTTCCTGTGTTTTCTATGTGTTTCCTACCCGAGGGTGAGTTTGTTGTCTTATATATCTGATAGGGGAGGAGATAACCCCCTATTCTTCTTAAAGGTATAATACAATCACAAAATCCTCAAATGCAGAGAGTGCTGTGGTGATATTTTAAAGAAAGGAAATGTATTCCTGGTGTTCATTCAGACCCTTGGGAGACAATAGTTTCGAACAGGTGAATGTATCTGGCTTCCTGTTGTAATAGAAGTTTTTCAGTGTTTCTTCGATTATATAGGTCTATTTTGGGTTTGCAGATAGGGTAACCTGCCCTCTCTTGTTTCCCCCCTCCAGCTTGGACGTGAAGCGTTGGCCGCAGGACACCCCCTCTCATTCTCTCCCCCTTGCCGCCATGTCGCCGTCTTCGGAGAGCAGCGCGCGGCAGGCGCCGGAAGGAATCCCCACGGCCCCTTCGAGGAGAGGACCCCCGGCCCACTAGCGCGGCACATGCGGGTGGCGGTCCGCCCCCTGGCGCCCTCCCCTCCTCCTCCTCCTCCACCCGGGATGGTTTACTGACCAAGAAAAGAGAACCGGCGTTATCGACCTCCTTTTCTTCTCCTCCTCTCGCTTTCGTGCTCCCCTGACCCCCCTTACCCCGCCCTGACCCCCCCCCCAGCCGCCCCTCCAACCGTTTCGGCCCTCGGATTTGCATGGCTGCAGCGTAACCGTGGAGAGGCCAGGGTACCACAAACTTATGGATTTTGATAAGAGAGGAGGCAAAGGGGACGCGGAGGAAGGGCGGAGGATGTCTAAGACGGGGGGGCAGCCGCAACACGCACGGGAGCCGGACGTCAGGGACCAACTCCGGAGTCTTAATGGTCGGCCCGAACTTCCGTGTCGGGAAGAAGATTGGGTGCGGGAACTTTGGGGAGCTCCGACTAGGTGAGTCTCTCCACCTTCCGGTCCGTGGCCTGTTTTCAAATTTCCGCCCTGCTTTCCGAACACGATGCATTCCCCGGAAATGGTTTGCTGAATGAGCTGGCTGACGATTCCCATTATTTATGGGGACGTTTCTGATCCGTACTTCATTTGATGCATGCTTTCTGTGCCCAAACTGTTGCAGACCCCCAGCAAAAGTCAAACAAAGGTGGGGGACGGGACAACGATCTTTCTCGTTTCTCTCTCCTTCCCTCTGTGGTTTCTGCCCGAAAATGGCTCCCGCTGACCAGAGAAACACAAGCAGGTGTGGGAGTGGGCACAATCCGGCGGTTCGGATATCTGAATCAGCCACTTGTGTATCAAGGTTCGGGTATAATCACTTAACTGAGATTTTGGATAACGGGCCTTTCCTGCTAGCGGGAGCTGTGCGTGTATAAATTGGGGAGGATGATTAGAACGACAGGTGAAAATTAAAAGGTGAGAGGCAGAACTGTGAAGCAGGTATGCAGAACGAGTGCACTTTTAACATGGGTTGAAATAGCACAGTAAATAATCTCAGCGTAACGTGATGGTCAAGTATAAATCCAGATCTGACAGACTTACTTTGAGCGTTGTCTTGGAAAATACGGTTCCGCAGCGAATGCCAAATCATATAAAAAGTGCCTGCATGTTCTAGTCCTTGTTGAAATCTCAAATCGCGCATTATTTTCTCCGTTGCGGCTACATTAATAATAATAATTTATTCATATTCTACCCATCTGACTGGGTTCCTCCAGCTACACTGGGGGGCTCCCAAACTAAATATTAAAAACACAATAAAACACCAAGCATTAAAAACTTCCCTATACCAGATCTACGCCTTCTGGTGTCTCCTAAAAGTCCGTTCTTTTATCTCCTTAACATCTGACGGGAGGGCGTTCCACAGGGCGGGCGCCACCACCGAGAAGGCCCTCTGCCTGGTTCCCTGTAACCTCACCTCTTGATTGGGGTGGAGACATTCCTCCAGGTATACTGGGCTGAAACCGTTTATGTCTTTAAAGGTCAGCACCAGCACTTTGAATTGTGCTTGGAAACGTACTGGGAGCCAATGTAGATCCACAGCAAAGGTGGCATTTTTTCCATCTCCACCGTATTAGGCAGTTGGCGCCTACCTCTCACGCCTTGATCTGGCCACAGTGATCCATGCGACGGTCACCTCCAGACTTGATTATTGTAACTCGCTCTACGCGGGGCTGCCCCTGAAGCTGACCTAGAAACTCCAGCGGGTGCAGAATGCCGCAGTGAGATTCCTCACGGGGTCTTTGCCGCGGGACCACATTCATCCAGTGCTCTACCAGATACACTGGCTCCCGGTGGAGTACAGGGTCAGGTTTAAGGTGCTGGTTTCGACCTTTAAAGCCCTATGCAGCTTAGGACCCTCGTACCTAAGGGACCGCCTCTCCTGGTATGTCCCGGGTAGGGCCTTAAGGTCCTCAAATAATAATCTTTTGGAGGTCCCGAGCAACAAGGATGCTAGGTTGGCCTCAGCTAGGGCCAGGGCCTTCTCAGTATTGGCCCCGACTTGGTGCAACAGTCTGTCACAAGAGACCAGGGCCCTGCGGGATTTGGCATCTTTCCGCAGGGCCTGCAAGACGGAGCTGTTCTACCTGGCCTTTGGGTTGGTTTCTGTTTGATACTCATGCTTCATTCTTTTATTGGTGGGCTATTTGAAAACGAGACTGCAGTTTTAATTTTGAATTTGTATTTTAATCTGTATTTTTAAATTAATTGTTTTATGTTTTTGCTGTGATTTTAATTGGTGTTAGCCGTCCTGAGCCCGGTTTTTGGCTGGGAAGGGTGGGGTATAAATAAAAAATTATTATTATTATTATTATTATTATTAAGGACCCGAGTTGTATGGTCCCAATCACCAGCCTGGCTGCCGCATTCTGAATTAGTTGTAGTTTCCGAGTCACCTTCAAAGGTAGCCCCACGTCGAGCGCATTGCAGTAGTCCAAGCGGGAGATAACCAGAGCACGGACCACACTGGCGAGACGGTGCACAGGCAGGGAGGGTCTCAAATGGAGCTGGGAGACAGTCGCCCTGGACACAGAATTGACCTGCGCCTCTATGGACAGCTGTGAGTCAAAAATGACCCCCAGGCTGTGCACCTGGCCCTTCAGGGGCACAGTTACCACTTTCAGGACCAGGGAGCCCCCCACACCTACCTGCCCCCAATCCGTTAGCCGCCATCCATCCTCCAACCGCCTCCAGGCACTCACACCTTCCAGATTGCTGCAAGATTTCGGGCTGTTTCCCCATTGAGTTGCAATCACTAGTCAAACTGCCCAGATCATTCTGTTGCGGCGACCGCAGCCGAGGTTTCAGGTGGCATTTGGCGATTAGCTTACGTATCTGAGTTTCTAACGCTGTGATCCTGCCGCCTAGCTGAGCACCAGCAATGTTTGCAGACCCTGGCATCACCAGTCTGTTTCCCTGGGAGGATTCCTCCCCGGTGCCAGCTGGAGAGTAGCCCCTCTCCATTGCTCGCTGCTAAGGCTATATTTTCCGCTACATCCTCCCAAATGCCAGGGATTATCCCTCCTCCTTTATCCTCTGCCGACCGCAGGCCCAGCCTCTCGTTCTGGCCACCCTCTGCCTTACAGACAGCTCCCACCATCTCTTTATTTTATTTTATTTTTTTGCTCCTGCATTCACTCCACCCAAGCCCAGATCAGATTTCCTTTTCCGGGTCGTGTTCCTCAAATACGTGGTATTTTGAATGTCGCACTCGTCAGTTCCCCAGCCCTGCAAAAATCCCAGCTTCTAGACTTGAGAGCAACCATAGAATCGCAGAAGTGGAAGGGACCCCCGAGGGTCATCCAGTCCAACCCCCTTCAACGCAGGAATCGAGAGCTGAAGCGTCCGTGACAGAGGGTCACAGTGAGATATCTGCGGCCATGGAATTGAGCAGGATTTTTTTAAAAAAAAAAAAAACTGGTGCGTGGGCAGAACGCATTATTATTCTCAGCGCAAATTTAATTTCTGCAAACTCAAAAAGTTTGTAGACTTTAAAAGAGTAAAGGCAGCCCGCTGCGAATCGAGCTGGATTTTACAGAAAATGAGTTCTGTCTGTGTGTGTCAGGAGGTGTCGGTGAACATATGCAAATTAAATTTATACAGAATCAAAAGTTTCTGGAGCTTTTTAGACTACTAAAGGCATTCCACACAGTGAAGTAGCAGCTGCTGTGGAATTGTGTAGGATTTTTCAGGAAGGTGAGTGGGATTTCTGTGTTTGGCTGTCTCTGCGTAAATTAAGTTACTACAAAAGTTTTAAGACCTTAAGACGAAAGGCGGGAGACCCAGCAAAATTTCCACGGGACTGAGCAGAGTAGTTGTAGTCGTTGCTGGTAATATTTATTTACTTTTAACAATTTTTTGAAGGTTTTTAACATATTGAGCACTAAAACCCTAACACATTTATTTTATCTGTATAAATAAAAATGTAAATGTTCGTTTGTTCAATACCTCAAATCTCAGAAAGTCCTCGACCGATTGCTTTGAAATTTTGACACAACGTTGCGTTCCAATCCAGGAGTGTCTTTATGTAAAAATATTACATAAATGTCACACCTGTGATAGGTGAAAACTTGATTTTGGGCAAAAACAGCGCCATCTACTGGACGCTAAAGCAGCACATGGTAATTTCATTGGTCGTGGGCATGGGGGGCGGAGCCAGCAGTTTGGACAGAAGAGCCGTTTATGAGGGAGGAAGACCATGGAGCCTCTCCACTGGGAGAGGAGGCGGGCGGGAGTTCAACAGGAGAAGCTGTGGGGAGGTGGGCGAAAACGGGGAGAAAAATGGAGAGAAGGCAGGCGGAAGTTCAACAGGAGAAGCTGTGGGGAGGCGGGCGAAAACGGGGAGAAAGATGGAGAGGAGGCAGGCGGGAGTTTACAGGAGAAGCTGTGGGGAGGCAGGCGAAAACGGGGGAAAGGAGGAGAGGAGGCAGGGAGAAGTTCAACGGGAGAAGCTGTGGGGAGGCAGGCGAAAATGGGGAGAAAGATGGAGAAGAGGCAGGCGGGAGTTCAACGGGAGAAGCTGTGGGGCGGCAGGCAAAAACGGGGAGAAAAAAGAGGAGGCAGGCGGGAGTTCAACAGGAGAAGCTGTGGGGAGGCAGACGAATACGGGGAGAAAGATGGAGAGGAGGCAGGTGGGAGTTCAATGGGAGAAGCTGTGGGGAGGCAGGCAAAAACGGGGAGAAAAAAAGAGGAGGCAGGCGGGAGTTCAACAGGAGAAGCTGTGGGGAGGCAGACGAATACGGGGAGAAAGATGGAGAGGAGGCAGGCGGGAGTTCAACGGGAGAAGCTGTGGGGAGGCAGGCAAAAACGGGGAGAAAAAAAGAGGAGGCAGGCGGGAGTTCAACAGGAGAAGCTGTGGGGAGGCAGACGAATACGGGGAGAAAGATGGAGAGGAGGCAGGTGGGAGTTCAACGGGAGAAGCTGTGGGGAGGCAGGCAAAAACGGGGAGAAAAAAGAGGAGGCAGGCAGGAGTTCAACAGGAGAAGCTGTGGGGAGGCAGGCGAATACGGGGTCTCCTTTCAGTACCAAATAAGCCAGAGCAACGCGTGGCCGGGTACAGCTAGTAAAAATTATGAAAAGCAGTACATCCAAACAGAAGAAGGATAAGGAAAGAGAGAGCGCAACTCTTAATCTCGAAGTCGAGGGTTCGAGCCCCACGTCGGGTGAAAGATTCCTGCATCTCAGGGGGTTGGGCTAGATCCTCGTGGTCCCTTCCGACTCCACATTCTCTGATTCCAGGACCTGCTCTGCACCCACCCCCTGAGAGAACCATCCCCTCCTGCCTCTCTTGCAGGCCCTTCCCACCTCCAGCTGCCCCCTTCCTCTGTGTGTCCTCCGTAATTCAAAATAAAAGGAATAAAAAGAATAAAAAATAATAATTTTTTAAAATAGAAAGCATAGTTGCTTTCCCTGTGCAAAAACAAACTTTATGCAAACAGACTGCGTCATGCATGTTGCAGATTATTACCCCTGTAGTTTTAATTCCATTTCCCTTTCAATTTGCATACCTCCTTTCTATATAGATTTGAGTTTCTAACAGTGCGGGCATCATATTTTTGTCCTGTTTATTTATAAACACACATACACCCATTATTTTTTTTTTTTGAAAACCTGCTTTCTCCCCCTCCGGTGGTCGTTCCCAGGCTGTCTCCAAGGGCGGCCCCACGGGCAGAGCGTTGCAGCAGTCCAGCTTGGAAGCGGCCAGGCGGCAAACAAGGCGGCACCCCCCTGGCGCTGCTGGACTACAACTCCCACCGGTCAGCGTGGGAAATAGGCCAAGGACAATGGGAGTTGTAGTCCCGCCCCCCCCACCAAAACCTCCACGCCGAGTGCCCAAAATCCGTTTTCGCACAGGAAGGGGCAGAACTGGCAGGCGCCCCAGAATCTTTTGCAACACAGAGAGGTTCTGTGGACATTTCCGCTTGGCCGCAGCGTTGAGCCCTGGTGCAAAAGCTTCCCCCTGCCGGATGCCCTTGAAATAGAACCCTTGCGGTCCGTATTCTTTCATTTCCTTTTTTTTTTTTTAAAGATTTTTTATTATTTTCCAATAAAACAAAGCAAAAAAACAACAACATTACACAAACATAAACACAATAAAAACATAATACATAATAAACAGTGAACAACATAAAAATAACAAACAAAGAAAAGACATATACAAACCTTAATAAACACCTATCTTTGCTTTTCTTCTTGTTTTTGACTTCTCTCTCAGGGGACTTCCCCTGTTCCCTCCACTGCCTTTAAAATCACATATACTCTTTAGGTAGCTTTATTTCTTTTCCCTTTAACATTTACCAAATTTCTTAATGCTCTTTAAATTTGCTTAATCCAATATAAATCATAACTTATATTCTATATCTTAAAATCTTCTTATACCATTAAATTTCTTCTAAACCATTTTATCTAACATTAACCTGCTAAAGCCGATTCTTCTAGATAATTCTGCTCAAATATTCAAACATTCAATTTAACACAATTAAATAAATAGTCCTTGAATTTCTTCCAATCTTGCGACACCTTCTCCTCCCTCTGGTCTCGGATTCTAGCGGTCAGTTCTGCGAGTTCCATGTATTCCATTAACTTCATCTGCCATTCTTCCACTGTTGGTACCGTATTCTTTCATTTCCTTTACTTTTTATTTTTTAAATTAAATGCTTGGAACGCCTCTGGAACAGGAAAGGTCAGGAGGGAAGCAAAGCCCTGATGCCCGGGAGCAGGTGCGAGAGAGGGGGGGGGGGAGCTTTGCACGTCCGAGAGCCGCAAGGACAAATCGCTTTGAGGGGGACAGCGAAGGAGCGCTTGACTTTTTAACCGTGACCTCACAGCATTCCTCGCCCTCCGCTCGGGAGGAGACAGGCTGCCAGCTTTCCATGGGGCCATCGGAGAATCGGAAATATGTCCACCCCACCCCTTAGCACATTGAGAAGCATCTGTTGGTCTTGCGAAGAAGCCCTCCACTCTCTAGCAGAGGATGCTAAGCGGAGCGTCTCTGTCTGAGTTGCTGTTCCCGAGCTGTTGCTCCTTTAATTAATTAATTAATTTCGCTGCTTTAAAAATGTGGATTTTTTAAAAAAAAAGTACCGTATTTTTCGCTCCATAGGACGCTTCGGACCATAGGGCGCACCTCGTTTTTAGAGGAGGAAACAAGGGAAAAAATATTTTTCTGGTTTTCCTCTAAAACCCATGGGTTTTTTTTTTTTTTTTTTGAGAATCAGCTCAAAGTTTTACAGCTTTTTTTTTTTTTTGCAAAGGATCAGTTCAGATTTGTGCAGCTTTTGCAAAGGGGGAAAAGCATTGCTTACAAAACAGTAAGCACCAGTACAGACCAGTAAGCACCAGTACAAACCAGTAAGCACCAGTACAAACCAGTACAAACCAGTACAAACCAGTACAGACCAGTACAGACCAGTAAGCACCAGTACAAACCAGTACAGACCAGCAAGCACCAGTACAAACCAGTACAAACCAGTAAGCACCAGTACAAACCAGTACAAACCAGTAATCACCAGTACAAACCAGTACAAACCAGTAAGCACCAGTACAAACCAGTACAAACCAGTAAGCACCAGTACAAACCAGTACAGACCAGTAAGCACCAGTACAAACCAGTACAAACCAGTAAGCACCAGTACAAACCAGTACAGACCAGTAAGCACCAGTACAAACCAGTACAGACCAGTAAGCACCAGTACAAACCAGTAAGCACCAGTACAAACCAGTACAGACCAGTACAAACCAGTACAAACCAGTAAGCACCAGTACAAACCAGTACAGACCAGTAAGCACCTGTACAAACCAGTACAGACCAGTAAGCACCAGTACAAACCAGTACAAACCAGTAAGCACCAGTACAAACCAGTACAGACCAGTACAAACCAGTACAAACCAGTAAGCACCAGTACAAACCAGTACAGACCAGTAAGCACCAGTACAAACCAGTACAAACCAGTAAGCACCAGTACAAACCAGTACAGACCAGTAAGCACCAGTACAAACCAGTACGCACCAGCAAGTAATAGGAAGCAAGAGGAAAGCAAGCCAGTACAAACCAGTAAGCACCAGTACAAACCAGTACAGACCAGTAAGCACCAGTACAAACCAGTAAGCACCAGTACAAACCAGTACAGACCAGTAAGCACCAGTACAAACCAGTACAGACCAGTAAGCACCAGTACAAACCAGTACGCACCAGCAAGTAATAGGAAGCAAGAGGAAAGCAAGCCAGTACAAACCAGTAAGCACCAGTACAAACCAGTACAGACCAGTAAGCACCAGTAGAAACCAGTACAGACCAGTAAGCACCAGTACAAACCAGTACAGACCAGTAAGCACCAGTAAAAACCAGTACAAACCAGCAAGTAAGAGGAAGTAAGAGGAAAGCAAGCCAGTACAAACCAGTAAGCACCAGTACAAACCAGTACAAACCAGTAAGCACCAGTACAAACCAGTACAAACCAGTAAGCACCAGTACAAACCAGTACAGACCAGCAAGTAATAGGAAGCAAGAGGAAAGCAAACCAGTACAGACCAGTAAGCACCAGTACAAACCAGTACAAACCAGTAAGCACCAGTACAAACCAGTACAGACCAGTAAGCACCAGTACAAACCAGTGCAAACCAGTACAAACCAGTAAGCACCAGTACAAACCAGTACAAACCAGTAAGCACCAGTACAAACCAGTACAAACCAGTAAGCACCAGTACAGACCAGTACAAACCAGTACAGACCAGTAAGCACCAGTACAAACCAGTACAAACCAGTAAGCACCAGTACAAACCAGTACTGACCAGTAAGCACCAGTACAAACCAGTACAAACCAGTAAGCACCAGTACAAACCAGTACAGACCAGTAAGCACCAGTACAAACCAGTACAGACCAGTAAGCACCAGTACAAACCAGTACAAACCAGTAAGCACCAGTACAAACCAGTACAGACCAGTAAGCACCAGTACAAACCAGTATGCACCAGCAAGTAATAGGAAGCAAGAGGAAAGCAAGCCAGTAGAAACCAGTAAGCACCAGTACAAACCAGTACAGACCAGTAAGCACCAGTAGAAACCAGTACAGACCAGTAAGCACCAGTATAAACCAGTACAGACCAGTAAGCACCAGTACAAACCAGTACAGACCAGTAAGCACCAGTACAAACCAGTACAGACCAGAAAGCACCAGTATAAACCAGTACAGACCAGTAAGCACCAGTACAAACCAGTACAGACCAGTAAGCACCAGTACAAACCAGTACAAACCAGTAAGCACCAGTACAAACCAGTACAAACCAGTAAGCACCAGTACAAACCAGTACAAACCAGTAAGCACCAGTACAAACCAGTACGCACCAGCAAGTAATAGGAAGCAAGAGGAAAGCAAGCCAGTACAAACCAGTAAGCACCAGTACAAACCAGTACAGACCAGTAAGCACCAGTAGAAACCAGTACAGACCAGTAAGCACCAGTACAAACCAGTACAGACCAGTAAGCACCAGTACAAACCAGTACAAACCAGCAAGTAAGAGGAAGTAAGAGGAAAGCAAACCAGTACAAACCAGTAAGCACCAGTACAAACCAGTACAGACCAGTAAGCACCAGTACAAACCAGTACAAACCAGTAAGCACCAGTACAAACCAGTACAGACCAGTAAGCACCAGTACAAACCAGTGCAGACCAGTAAGCACCAGTACAAACCAGTACAGACCAGTAAGCACCAGTACAAACCAGTACAGACCAGTAAGCACCAGTACAAACCAGTACAAACCAGTAAGCACCAGTACAAACCAGTACGCACCAGCAAGTAATAGGAAGCAAGAGGAAAGCAAGCCAGTACAAACCAGTAAGCACCAGTACAAACCAGTACAGACCAGTAAGCACCAGTACAAACCAGTAAGCACCAGTACAAACCAGTACAGACCAGTAAGCACCAGTACAAACCAGTACGCACCAGCAAGTAATAGGAAGCAAGAGGAAAGCAAGCCAGTACAAACCAGTAAGCACCAGTACAAACCAGTACAGACCAGTAAGCACCAGTAGAAACCAGTACAGACCAGTAAGCACCAGTACAAACCAGTACAGACCAGTAAGCACCAGTACAAACCAGTATGCACCAGCAAGTAATAGGAAGCAAGAGGAAAGCAAGCCAGTAGAAACCAGTAAGCACCAGTACAAACCAGTACAGACCAGTAAGCACCAGTACAAACCAGTGCAGACCAGTAAGCACCAGTACAAACCAGTACAGACCAGTAAGCACCAGTACAAACCAGTACAGACCAGTAAGCACCAGTACAAACCAGTGCAGACCAGTAAGCACCAGTACAAACCAGTGCAGACCAGTAAGCACCAGTACAAACCAGTACAAACCAGTAAGCACCAGTACAAACCAGTACAGACCAGTAAGCACCAGTACAAACCAGTGCAGACCAGTAAGCACCAGTACAAACCAGTACAGACCAGTAAGCACCAGTACAAACCAGTACAGACCAGTAAGCACCAGTACAAACCAGTACAAACCAGTAAGCACCAGTACAAACCAGTACGCACCAGCAAGTAATAGGAAGCAAGAGGAAAGCAAGCCAGTACAAACCAGTAAGCACCAGTACAAACCAGTACAGACCAGTAAGCACCAGTACAAACCAGTAAGCACCAGTACAAACCAGTACAGACCAGTAAGCACCAGTACAAACCAGTACGCACCAGCAAGTAATAGGAAGCAAGAGGAAAGCAAGCCAGTACAAACCAGTAAGCACCAGTACAAACCAGTACAGACCAGTAAGCACCAGTAGAAACCAGTACAGACCAGTAAGCACCAGTACAAACCAGTACAGACCAGTAAGCACCAGTACAAACCAGTATGCACCAGCAAGTAATAGGAAGCAAGAGGAAAGCAAGCCAGTAGAAACCAGTAAGCACCAGTACAAACCAGTACAGACCAGTAAGCACCAGTACAAACCAGTACAAACCAGTAAGCACCAGTACAGACCAGTAAGCACCAGTACAAACCAGTACAGACCAGTAAGCACCAGTACAAACCAGTACAGACCAGTAAGCACCAGTACAAACCAGTACAAACCAGTAAGCACCAGTACAAACCAGTACAGACCAGTAAGCACCAGTACAAACCAGTGCAAACCAGTACAGACCAGTAAGCACCAGTACAAACCAGTACAAACCAGTAAGCACCAGTACAAACCAGTACAAACCAGTAAGCACCAGTACAAACCAGTACGCACCAGCAAGTAATAGGAAGCAAGAGGAAAGCAAGCCAGTACAAACCAGTAAGCACCAGTACAAACCAGTACAGACCAGTAAGCACCAGTAGAAACCAGTACAGACCAGTAAGCACCAGTACAAACCAGTACAGACCAGTAAGCACCAGTACAAACCAGTACAAACCAGTAAGCACCAGTACAAACCAGTACGCACCAGCAAGTAATAGGAAGCAAGAGGAAAGCAAGCCAGTACAAACCAGTAAGCACCAGTACAAACCAGTACAGACCAGTAAGCACCAGTACAAACCAGTACAGACCAGTAAGCACCAGTACAAACCAGTACAGACCAGTAAGCACCAGTACAAACCAGTACGCACCAGCAAGTAATAGGAAGCAAGAGGAAAGCAAGCCAGTACAAACCAGTAAGCACCAGTACAAACCAGTACAGACCAGTAAGCACCAGTAGAAACCAGTACAGACCAGTAAGCACCAGTACAAACCAGTACAGACCAGTAAGCACCAGTACAAACCAGTATGCACCAGCAAGTAATAGGAAGCAAGAGGAAAGCAAGCCAGTAGAAACCAGTAAGCACCAGTACAAACCAGTACAGACCAGTAAGCACCAGTACAAACCAGTACAAACCAGTAAGCACCAGTACAAACCAGTACAGACCAGTAAGCACCAGTACAAACCAGTACAGACCAGTAAGCACCAGTACAAACCAGTACAGACCAGTAAGCACCAGTACAAACCAGTACAAACCAGTAAGCACCAGTACAGACCAGTAAGCACCAGTACAAACCAGTGCAAACCAGTACAAACCAGTAAGCACCAGTACAAACCAGTACAAACCAGTAAGCACCAGTACAAACCAGTACAAACCAGTACAAACCAGTAAGCACCAGTACAAACCAGTACAGACCAGTACAAACCAGTACAAACCAGTAAGCACCAGTACAAACCAGTACAAACCAGTAAGCACCAGTACAAACCAGTACAGACCAGTAAGCACCAGTACAAACCAGTACAGACCAGTAAGCACCAGTACAAACCAGTACAGACCAGTAAGCACCAGTACAAACCAGTACAAACCAGTAAGCACCAGTACAAACCAGTACAAACCAGTAAGCACCAGTACAAACCAGTACAGACCAGCAAGTAATAGGAAGCAAGAGGAAAGCAAACCAGTACAGACCAGTAAGCACCAGTACAAACCAGTACAAACCAGTAAGCACCAGTACAAACCAGTACAGACCAGTAAGCACCAGTACAAACCAGTGCAAACCAGTACAAACCAGTAAGCACCAGTACAAACCAGTACAGACCAGTAAGCACCAGTACAAACCAGTACAAACCAGTACAAACCAGTAAGCACCAGTACAAACCAGTACAAACCAGTAAGCACCAGTACAAACCAGTACAAACCAGTAAGCACCAGTACAAACCAGTACAAACCAGTACAAACCAGTAAGCACCAGTACAAACCAGTAAGCACCAGTACAAACCAGTACAAACCAGTACAAACCAGTAAGCACCAGTACAGACCAGTACAAACCAGTACAAACCAGTAAGCACCAGTACAAACCAGTACAAACCAGTAAGCACCAGTACAAACCAGTACAGACCAGCAAGTAATAGGAAGCAAGAGGAAAGCAAACCAGTACAGACCAGTAAGCACCAGTACAAACCAGTACAAACCAGTAAGCACCAGTACAAACCAGTACAGACCAGTAAGCACCAGTACAAACCAGTGCAAACCAGTACAAACCAGTAAGCACCAGTACAAACCAGTACAGACCAGTAAGCACCAGTACAAACCAGTACAAACCAGTACAAACCAGTAAGCACCAGTACAAACCAGTACAAACCAGTAAGCACCAGTACAAACCAGTACAAACCAGTAAGCACCAGTACAAACCAGTACAAACCAGTACAAACCAGTAAGCACCAGTACAAACCAGTAAGCACCAGTACAAACCAGTACAAACCAGTACAAACCAGTAAGCACCAGTACAAACCAGTACAGACCAGTACAAACCAGTACAAACCAGTAAGCACCAGTACAAACCTGTACAAACCAGTAAGCACCAGTACAAACCAGTACAGACCAGTAAGCACCAGTACAAACCAGTACAGACCAGTAAGCACCAGTACAAACCAGTACAAACCAGTAAGCACCAGTACAAACCAGTACAGACCAGCAAGTAATAGGAAGCAAGAGGAAAGCAAACCAGTACAGACCAGTAAGCACCAGTACAAACCAGTACAAACCAGTAAGCACCAGTACAAACCAGTACAGACCAGTAAGCACCAGTACAAACCAGTACAAACCAGTAAGCACCAGTACAAACCAGTACAAACCAGTAAGCACCAGTACAAACCAGTACAGACCAGCAAGTAATAGGAAGCAAGAGGAAAGCAAACCAGTACAGACCAGTAAGCACCAGTACAAACCAGTACAAACCAGTAAGCACCAGTACAAACCAGTACAGACCAGTAAGCACCAGTACAAACCAGTGCAAACCAGTACAAACCAGTAAGCACCAGTACAAACCAGTACAGACCAGTAAGCACCAGTACAAACCAGTACAAACCAGTACAAACCAGTAAGCACCAGTACAAACCAGTACAAACCAGTAAGCACCAGTACAAACCAGTACAAACCAGTAAGCACCAGTACAAACCAGTACAGACCAGCAAGTAATAGGAAGCAAGAGGAAAGCAAACCAGTACAAACCAGTAAGCACCAGTACAAACCAGTACAAACCATTAAGCACCAGTACAAACCAGTAAGCACCAGTACAAACCAGTACAAACCAGTACAAACCAGTAAGCACCAGTACAAACCAGTACAAACCAGTACAAACCAGTAAGCACCAGTACAAACCAGTACAAACCAGTAAGCACCAGTACAAACCAGTACAGACCAGTAAGCACCAGTACAGACCAGTACAGACCAGTAAGCACCAGTACAAACCAGTAAGCACCAGTACAGACCAGTACAAACCAGTAAGCACCAGTACAAACCAGTACAAACCAGTAAGCACCAGTACAAACCAGTACAGACCAGCAAGTAATAGGAAGCAAGAGGAAAGCAAACCAGTACAGACCAGTAAGCACCAGTACAAACCAGTACAAACCAGTAAGCACCAGTACAAACCAGTACAGACCAGTACAAACCAGTACAGACCAGTACAAACCAGTACAGACCAGTAAGCACCAGTACAAACCAGTACAGACCAGTAAGCACCAGTACAAACCAGTGCAAACCAGTACAAACCAGTAAGCACCAGTACAAACCAGTACAAACCAGTAAGCACCAGTACAAACCAGTACAGACCAGTACAAACCAGTACAGACCAGTAAGCACCAGTACAAACCAGTAAGCACCAGTACAAACCAGTACAGACCAGTACAGACCAGTACAAACCAGTACAAACCAGTACAAACCAGTAAGCACCAGTACAAACCAGTACAAACCAGTAAGCACCAGTACAAACCAGTACAGACCAGCAAGTAATAGGAAGCAAGAGGAAAGCAAACCAGTACAGACCAGTAAGCACCAGTACAAACCAGTACAAACCAGTAAGCACCAGTACAAACCAGTACAAACCAGTAAGCACCAGTACAAACCAGTACAAACCAGTAAGCACCAGTACAAACCAGTACAGACCAGCAAGTAATAGGAAGCAAGAGGAAAGCAAACCAGTACAGACCAGTAAGCACCAGTACAAACCAGTACAAACCAGTAAGCACCAGTACAAACCAGTACAGACCAGTAAGCACCAGTACAAACCAGTGCAAACCAGTACAAACCAGTAAGCACCAGTACAAACCAGTACAATAGGCTTTTCATTCCTCTTTTTTAAAAAAAAAGAAAAAGAGAGAGAGAGATGCAATGGTTCTGGGGAGCGGTTAGTACCTGATAACCATGGTTTGGAAGAGGACACTTTTTATTTATTGGATGTTAAAAAAGCGGATGATGGGGGGAGCATGGTATTCGTGGACAGAATTTTATAATCACAACAGACAGTGATGCTTAAATTGTAAATTCCTTTTTTTAAAAAAGCATTCGTAAGTGGGCTTATACCCTCTTTTGCAGACATAGGTCTCTCACATAGAATCGTAGAGTCGGGAGAGGGCCCTCCAGAGTCATCTAGTCCAACCCTCTGCAATGCAGGAATTTATTTTTTCACCCAATGTGGGGCTCAAACCCACGACCCTGGGATTAACTGTCGTGGAATTTTCTAGTGTGGAGATCCTAAATTAGGATTTTTGTGTGTGTGTGTGTGTGTGATTGTCCCTTTTTTGACTAAATTCTTTTCTTCTTTTTTTATAAAAACCTTTCTTACAGGGAAGAACCTCTATACGAACGAATACGTAGCGATCAAGTTGGTAAGTGATCTTCTGATAAATAGGTTGATTTCTCTGGGTTTGTCTGTTTTTAAACAGGTCTGTCTCTTATGTCTCCCCATCCTCATCTTTAGGTAGGGACCATTGTTTTTCCAAATTATTATTATTATTATTATTAATTATCTGGTTGGCCACTGTGAGAACAGGAAGCTGAACTAAATGAGCCACTGGCCTGATTGAGCAGGCAGGCTCCGATGTTGCCCTGTTTGCACCGGAAAATAACGGGATTTTTGCAACTCTCCATCCTCTCTCCAGGAACCCATCAAGTCCAGAGCTCCTCAGCTCCACCTGGAATACCGGTTCTACAAACAGCTGGGAAATGCAGGTGGGTAGTGGGCTGGCCAGTCTTGTGTGTAATACACGCTCCCCGGAGGGGCTTCGGAAGAAACGTTTTCAAAGCGGGTGCTAGTCCTCATGATGGTCCGAGGAGCGGCTTCGGAAGGGCTGTTTTGCAACACAGCCTCCGGAGCAGCTGTAAAGGTTTGAGACGGGTATTTTCAAGGTGCCCCGAAGAAGATGGTAACTAAAGGAATTCCCCCCCCCCCCCAGTGTTGATTTTTCGACGTAAGCTGTGGTGCTGCCTCGCTCCTTTTCTCAGCCTTCGCCTTCCTTGTCAGCAGGACGGGCGACATTCACGCTGGCCTACCTTCCAGGGCGTTTGCTAAGCATTAATAATATTGACAGTCTCTCTACTGCTGTTCTTCTTCCCATCGACGCCAGGCAGGGACGTTCCCTGAATTCGGCGCCTCCGAAAATACGTTTGCTTAGGCAAGTCAACCCCAGACATTGACGTGTTTCAATCTCTCGTTAATTCTGCTGCTGATTTTAACGACCTCTTAAAGCTTAAAGCCTACTTCCCAACTCTTCTTTTTGTCTGTAATTTTAACGCTCCTTACGAAACTGCTCAGGTTTCGTTACAGCCAGCGGTGGGTGAATTTTTACTTAAAAGAATTAAGTAAAAATGAGGCTGTGTGTTGATAGCCCTTAACCTTTTCACAACAGCACTTGGGGGAAGACACTGAAATAATGGGACTCAGTTGTTAGGGAGATTACTGTTTAACTTTTAAAATGGGACTTAAAAGCCCCTTTTTTTCACTTCATGGTCTTGGAGGCTGAATCTAGGCAGTGTAATAAACTCAGATAAATAATAAGCTAGGTGCCAAACGTCTCCTTGAACCAGGGTTACAGTCACCAAAACGGAATCAAACTGATTTAAATCACGATTTAAATCACTAGTCAGTAAGGCTCAGGGTGGATTTAAATCAAACTGATTTTTTTGCTTTAAATCGGATTTTTTTTGCTTTAAATCCACCCTGAGCCTTACTGACTAGTGATTTAAATCGTGATTTAAATCAGTTTGATTTAAACCAAATCCACCCTGATTTTGGGCAAGACGGCTCTAAAGTCTTAATTTTCTGAATGACGGACTGACTGTGATTGATTATCAGTTAAGCATCTGGCTAGTTCAGAGGACAACCTTGAGCCAGGTTAAGAGCTTTGAGAACTTAAAGAAGAATAGTCACTTGATGCAGTCTGCATATATACTGGCCTATTCCGACCTCTTTTTCTTAATGGTGACTCAGACCATTCATAACGTAGGAATATTCTTCCCAACTCTGAGCAGGGCAATGGGGGAACAGAAGGCAAGCGACAACAGTTCGCTATAACGCTGTTCACTGCTGCTGTTCAGGCTGCATAGAAAAAGCGCTTTGGTTCCTGAAAATCATTCTGATCATGCCAATAAAATATATTGGAGAGAATTCTACAGGAGGGGGGGGGGGTATTGGTGTTTGAAAACAGTGCAGATCCAAGGATCCCCGTCCTGGTGCCCATGCATCTTCACTTGGTGGCCGATAGCCAGGTGCAAAATGTGAATCTCAAACGCTGCTCACGAGGAAGCAGGCATCTCAAAAATAACAATCCGGAAAGGAAGTTTTCTCAGCCACAAGGAGCATCCTGGAAATTCAGCTGAGCCGAAATTGTCCCTTCCGCAGTATTCAATTGAGAAGCTCTATCTAGAGCCCTCCTCTTAACTGCCTCCCCCTCTTCTCCACAGAAGGGATACCTCAGGTCTATTACTTTGGGCCCTGTGGGAAATACAACGCGATGGTCTTGGAGCTGCTGGGCCCCAGCCTGGAAGACCTCTTTGACCTCTGCGACCGGACCTTCACCCTCAAGACGGTCCTTATGATTGCCATCCAACTGGTGAGCGGGCAACCACGACAGCACCCTTTTTTGGAAGGACTCGTGTAACACACCCCGGTGCCCTTGCCAACTGTGTAGAGGAAGCAGGCTGCGCTCTCTGCTGGCGGGCAGCAAAGCACCTCGGCCGCCAGCAGCCCCAAACTGCTGGCGGTGCTGTGTGCACCTGCCTGGGCTGCTCTGCCCACCCCTCCTCTGCCTGCTTTGGCAGCCAGTCCGACACGTGACATTTCATTTCATTTCATTATTTGTCATGGATTGGTTGGGTGCCGAGGAACGGTGGGAGGAACTGGTTGGGGGAGCCACCAAGGGGAGAAGGCTCAGAGCCCGAGGAGGGGTGGTGGGACGATGACGCGTGGTCAGACTGGGAGGAGGAGGTGTCGCAAGCTGGAGAGGCAACAGGGCTTAGTGAGCGGGGAGAGTTTGTGGAGGAGAGCAGTCCAGAATCAATCAATCAATCAATTTATTTATTGCATTAGCCCTATGGCCATAGCACATAGTAAAAGACCAGGCAGTAGTAGCCAGACACGATTATGCAAAGAATACAACAGATACAGTTAAAACAATTGGAAGTAAAATTGTACTGGATAAAACAAATAAAATAAAAAGCACTAGCGGGCGTGACGACAGTGTCCATGTTGGGAATATACATAAGACTAAGGCTAAGGGAAGTTGGCCAAAAAGGTGGTCCTGAGTTTCAGGGCCTGTAATATGTAGGTGGCCACTCCACGTGAAACCAAGGGGTTGGCATCTACCAGTAAGTATTTCATGCGGTCAACGTCCCTGGAGATAGTCGGCGGGATTAGAGAGAGAAGCCTGGATCTTATTGAGGCATATAGTGGGCAGTAGAGGAAGAAGTGAATAAAGTCCTCTATCTTTCCCTTGTTGCATGGGCAGAGTCGAAGATCCAGAGGGGTATTGGAAAATACACCCTGTAAGAATGCTGTGGGAATGGCATGAAATCGAGCCAGTGTAAAGGCTCTTCTTAACATAGGATTTATCAGATCACGTAGTCCAGAATCAGAGGCAGGAGAGGAGGGGGGCCAACAGGCAGAGATGGCGAAGAGTCACAAGTGTCTCCTGCTCTTGTGCCTTCTGTTCGCCCAGAACCAGAAGAGGTATGAAAAGGGCGGAGGAGAAGTCAGCTTCATGCAGGCCCAGTCTCTGATTGCTTGGGGGAAACCCTGAGGGGAAGGGACTTAGACGGCTGCGGGGAGGCGAGGACCTTGAGTCTTAGCATGGAGTAAGAATTGCTGTGCTCATTAGGCCTGCCTCTCCTTTGCAGATCCTAGTTTTTTTCTAATAAAGAGTTAGCTTTATTATAATGGTTAACGTGCTCTGTGTGGTCTACTGCAGGCTGGCTCCCGATGTTATTTATCGGTTGAGTTTGTATTACCACCCTTCATCCATAGATCTCAGGGCAGTTCACAACGTAAAAATACAAGATAGAAACGCAAAATTCGTAACAAAAACAAAACAATACAATAACCCCCCCTCCCGCAAAAACATTTGAATGGGTTTAGGACAGGGGTCAGCAAACTTTTTCGGCAGGGGGCCGGTCCACTGTCCCTCAGACTTTGTGGGGGGGCCGGACTATGAATGAATTCCTGTGCCCCACAAATAACCCAGAGATGCATTTTTAAATAAAAGGACACATTCTACTCATGTAAAAAACACGCTGATTCCCAGACCGTCTGCAGGCCAGATTTAGAAGGCGATTGGGCTGGATCCGGCCCCCGGGCCTTAGTTTGCCTACCCATGGAATAGGATGTCAGCCAGCCAAAGGCCTCATTAAAGAGGAACGTTTTTGCCGGGCGCCTAAAGGTGTCTAATGAAGGCGCCAGGTGAGCCTCCCTGGGGAGAGCATTCCACAAATGGGGAGCCACTGCAGATAAGGCCCCGTTTTCCTGTTGCCGCCCTTTGGGCCCCATGCAGAGGATTCTGCAAATGGGGAGCCATTGTAGACATGCGACCCCTGGGATGTTGCCCAGTCTAAAAAAACCAACAGATTTCTTTCAGTAATTCAACTTAAAAGGTGAAACTAATATATGCGATAAACTTATGACATGCAAAGTGAGATGTGTCAAGCCTTTATTTGTTATAATTGTGATGATTATGGCATACAGCTGATGAGAACCCCAAATTAACAATTTCAGCTTTGGGGTTTTCATTAGCTGTGCACCATAATCATCACAATTATAACAAATAAAGGCTTGACATATCTCGCTTTGCATTTATGAGTCTATATCATATATAGCACTTGAGATTCTGTGCCCCTTTACACATTTCCCCCAAGTTATATTTTATTAAGCGTTCAAAAGTTTCACATATGCATATGTGAAACTTTTGAACGCTTAATAAAATATAACTTGGGGGAAATGTGTAAAGGGGCACAGAATCTCAAGTGCTACTTTGCACATGGCACAGAGGCTCTGGCGACTTTCCTTGACATGAGTCAACAGTGTGATACAGCAGCTAAAAAAGCCAATGCAATTCTGGGCTGCATCAATAGGAGTATAGCATCTAGATCAAGGGAAGTAATAGTACCACTGTATTCCGCTCTGGTCAGACCTCACCTGGAATACTGTGTCCAGTTCTGGGCACCACAGTTCAAGAAGGATACTGACAAAGCTGGAAGGTGTCCAGAAGAGGGCAACCAAAATGGTCCAAGGCCTGGAAACGATGCCTTATGAGGAATGGCTTAGGGAGCTGGGTATGTTTAGCCTGGAAAAGAGAAGGTTAAGGGGTGATATGATAGCCATGTTCAAATATATCAAAGGATGTCATATAGAGGAGGGAGAAAGGTTGTTTTCTGCTGCTCCAGAGAAGCGGACACGGGGCAATGGATTCAAACTACAAGAAAGAAGATTCCACCTAAACATTAGGAAGAACTTCCTGACAGTGAGAGCTGTTGGACAGTGGGATATGCTGCCAAGGAGTGTGGTGGAGTCTCCTTCTTTGGAGGTCTTTAAGCGGAGGCTTGACAGCCATCTGTCAGGAATGCTTTGATGGTGTTTCCTGCTTGGCAGGGGGTTGGGCTGGATGGCCCTTGGGGTCTCTTCCAACTCGATGATTCTATGCTTCTTTCCGCAGATCACCCGCATGGAGTACGTCCACACCAAAAGCCTGATCTACAGAGACGTCAAGCCGGAGAACTTCCTTGTGGGGCGCCCCGGGAGCAAGCGCCAACACGTAATCCACATCATTGACTTCGGCCTGGCCAAAGAGTTCATCGACCCCGAGACCAAAAAGCACATCCCGTACCGAGAGCACAAGAGCCTGACCGGCACGGCGCGGTACATGAGCATCAACACACACCTGGGGAAAGGTGAGCTGGAGGAATCAGCCCCTTGAAATGGGATGGGGGGGCTGTGGGGCTGGGCAAGGGATGGGGGGGGACAAGGGAAAGCAGATTGGGTATGTGTGGCGGAGACGAGAGAAAGAGAGAATGTTGCAGAGAGAGAAGAGAGCATAACTCTGTAAACGGTGTAGCCCTCTCCGAATTGCTGCATCCGTGCCGGACACAGAAACTGTTATTTTAAAGCAGTGTTTTTCAACCACTGTTCCGCGGCACACTAGTGTGCCGCGAGATGTTGCCTGGTGTGCCATGGGAAAAATTGAAAAATTCAAGAGAATTACTTTATATATAGTCAATATAGGCACAGAGTTAAATTTTTTAACATTTTCTAATGGTGGTGTGCCTCGTGATTTTTTTCATGAAACAAGTGTGCCTTTGCCCAAAAAAGGTTGAAAAACACTGTTTTAAAGGGTGGGGTGGGGTGGAGGGAGGCCAGTGCAAAGATATTCTGTGTTGTTCTTTGGGTTTAAATAAGAAAAAAAAGTTGCTAAAATGATGACAACTGAAAATGTCCGCTGTTGTCTCTTGCACAGAACAAAGTCGCAGGGACGACCTGGAGGCGTTAGGTCATATGTTCATGTACTTCCTCCGGGGGAGCCTGCCGTGGCAGGGCCTGAAGGTGAGTGAAAATGGAAAATGGAAAAGCCTTTTCTCAACCGCCACTGAGCCTCTTGGGTTGCCGATCGGAAGGTCGGCGGTTCGAATCCCCGCAGTGACGGGGTGAGCTCCCGTTGCTCGGTCCCTGCTCCTGCCCACCTAGCAGTTCTAAAGCACGTCAAAAGTGCAAGCAGGTAAATAGGTACCGCTCCGGCGGGAAGGCAAACAGCGTTTCCGTTGCGCCAGAAGCGATTTTAATCCTGCTGGCCACATGACCCGGAAAGCTGTCTGCGGACAAACGCCGGCTCCCTCGGCCTGAAGCAAGATGAGCACTGAAACCCCTTCGGCTGGACTTAACTGTCCAGGGGTCCTTTACCTTTACGTTTTTTCCCCCCACACACATCCAGCCAATTCTGCCTTCACTTATTCCTTTGCAGCTCACCCACATAAAAAAAAAATAATAATAAATTATTGAAGGTTTGTAACATACTGAGCATTAAAATCTGAACACGTTTATATAAAAGGGTAATAAAAAGCATTATATCCAAAAGAGAGAGAGAGAGAGAGAAGAATAAAGAGAAAGAAAATATAAAACAGATCCTTCCAAAACAGCTTATATAAATAAAAAGGGGGAGGGGGAATAAGTAAAAAAATAGAAAAACAGATAAAAGGAAGATAAGTAGCCTTCCTATCTGACGGTTATCTGTAACAGCAATTATTCAAAGTGTTTCAACATATGCCCGATTGGGGTTTTGTTTGTTTTAAACCCTACACAAACGGTTAACAAAAAAATATAAAACAAGAAGATCGTCAACAAGAAAAATTAACAAGAATAATTTAAACCCTTCAGAATAGACTGAAAACGGATAAAAACTAGCCTACAGCTTTCTAAATATCCAGGTAAAGGTAAAGGGCCCCCTGACCATTAGGTCCAGTCGTGTCCGACTCTGGGGTTGCGGCGCTCATCTCGCTTCACAGGCCAAGGGAGCTGGCGTACAGCTTCCGGGTCCTGTGGCCAGCATGACTAAGCGGCTTCTGGCGAACCAGAGCAGCGCACGGAAACACCGTTTACCTTCCCGTCAGAGCAGTACCTATTTATCTACTTGCACCTTGACGTGCTTTCGAACTGCTAGGTGAGCAGGAGCAGGGACCGAGCAACCGGAGCTCACTCCATCGCAGGGATTTGAACCACCGACCTCCTGATCGGCAAGCCCTAGACTCTGTGGTTTAACCCACAGCGCCACCCACGTCCCTAAGGGAAGGAATAGTATCACTCTATTCTGCCCTGATCAAACCCCACCTGGATTCCAACCAAACACTAGGAAGAGGATGAAAGCTGTTCGACAGTGGATTCAAACCGCCAACCTTCTGATCGGCAAGCCCTAGGCTCTGTGGTTTAGACTACAGCTTTCTAAACATCCAGGTAGGCTTCCCTAAACAAGACAAGGAGCTGGAAAGTGTACAGTGACATCAAGGGGCAGGGAGTTCCGAAGCCTTCAAGGTGCCTACAGACTAGAGGACTGCCGGTTCCGTCCCTTCAGCAAGCAGAGCGTTGGCTGAACGTTCTGTGAGGTCACAGCAGCTCAGCCAATACCTGAAGAGGGGGGGATGGCCTTGCAGGCAGGTAGATCTTTGTATCTGGGGGCAATTACCCATCTCTCAGCTGTCACATTCCCATGGGACGTGATTTGGGGGACCTGATAGATGTGTTCCTTTCTCCCTCTCTCCCACCCCAAATTCTCATTGCAGGCGGACACACTGAAGGAGAGATACCAGAAGATTGGCGACACCAAAAGAGCCACCCCTGTCGAAGTGCTGTGCGAAAACTTCCCCGGTAAGGGCTGGGCGGAGGGAGGAATGACCGCTGGCTTGGCTACGATTCCTGCGTTGAAGGGGGTCAGACTGGATGACCCTCGGGGTGTGTGTGCCCCCCCTTTCTGAGTCTACAGCCCTACGATTCTGCAACCTTTCTTAGAAAGGGGACCGGAGTAACGTCATGGAGGGAGTGGGAGGAGACAGGTGTGCCACAAAAATCGGCCTCTGAACAGAACCTCCATGTCCAGGAGCACTCTACCACCAGATCCCTGTTTCTTCAGGGTGGCATGTGTTGGGTGTTGCCTTTGGGTCCCTCTGAAAGGCTTCCTCAGGTGCGTCCAGGTGGCCACAAGATGCCATGATGCCCCTCCAGGTGTGTTGCCAGGCGCCAAACTCCCGGCAGCCCCCCTGAGATGCCTGCACCCCTCCGAATATCACTGGGGGGAGGCCATAAAACTCTGTTTGATTATCCCAATGGCGATAGTCTGATTTAAAGGCCACCCGGCACACACGTCCCGCTTCCCCTCTACCTGCAACAGGGTTTCCCCAAACTTGGGTCTCCAGCTGTTTTTGGACTAGCTTGCAGGTCAGGAATGATGTGAATTGCAGCACCAAAGCGGCTGGAGAGCCAAGATTGGGAAACCCTGCCCTACAAGTTTGCCCCGTTGATCCAGTTTGGCCCTTTGGATTGGTTTCCCTTGGTGAGATTGCGTGTGCTCTGACCATTGGGCAACCGCTGCCTCTTCCGCCTTCCCTCCCTTCCCCTTCCGCAGAGGAGATGGCCACGTACCTCCGATACGTCCGCCGCCTGGACTTCTTTGAGAAGCCGGATTATGACTACTTGAGGAAACTCTTCACGGACCTCTTTGACCGGAACGGCTACGTCTTTGATTACGAATACGACTGGGCAGGGAAGCCTTTAGTGAGTTGTTTTCGGGGGGAGCGGCTGGCTTTGGGTTGGAGAACTTGAGGGGCCGCATTTGCTCATAGGCAGCCCTTTTGAGGGCCGGAGCAAATGCAGGCAGATGCAGCTCCTGACCCTTGAAAACCAGAGGTGGATTTTAAAAATATAAATTAAAAAAATCAGCTATATATTTCGAAAAGTTGGTTGTTTGTTCTGCATCTGAACACCTCTGGATATATCGCCGCCGAATTTTGCTGGACACAGTTGGACTCCATGTTGAATCAAGGCTCCCTTTGCGGGCCTTTAGAAACGGCAATTATGTCCGCCAGATTTTGCACAGTGGTTCCTGAGATCGAAGAGCAGGAGTTTGCCTGTATGCGGTGGAACCTTTTGAAACGGTGGTGATTTGAAGCTGCGCAGGTTGTACGGTTTCTTAGAAATCTCAAGCTGGGTGGGTGGGGAGAGGGAAAAGAAATATATCTCTTTTTAGATAATTGTTGGGTTGGAAGGGACCCCCAAGGGTCATCTAGCCCAACCCCCCCTGCAATACAGCAATTATTGAATTCCGAATGGACCTTTACTTGAAGACGTCCAAGGAAAGAGAGTCCATCACCTCTTTAACACCTCTCGAATTTCTATCCTCTCCCCCACCTTATTCACCTTTTCCCCCAAACTTCTCCACCTGTTTGGGAGGGTCCATGGCTCTGTGACAGAGCAGCTGCTTGGAATGCGGAAGGCCCCAACCCCTGATTTTTCCAAGTACGGCTGGGAGTGCCACCCGCACTCTGATACAGAAGAAAACATTTTGGACGTAGCTCCATCAGACACTTAATCTCGGGGTCGTGGGTTTGAGCCCCACGTTGGGCAAAAGATCTCTGCATTGTAAGGGGTTGGGCTAGAGGACCTTTGGATTCCCTTCCAAGCCTGCGATTTGCAAAGGAGCACGGTATACCGTCGGCATTCACGATCTCAAGCCCCTGCCTCGCTTTTCTTCCTCCCCTTGCAGCCGACCCCCATTGGCACAATTCAGAGCGATTTACAAGCCCAGGCTCCAAACAGGGAAAAAACTCAGCAGTACATCAAACAGCAGGTAAGCGGGGTTCTTTCCCCACCCCTTCCATGCCCCAGAGGTTCATATTGGGGTGTGGGGCAGTCAGAGGGGTGGCGATGGGGTGGGAGAGGAGGCCGGCCAGAGCCAAAGTGAGTTGTTGGCAAGCCTGCAAATTTCCTCCACTTCTGCCAAAACAGGGAACGTTTAATCTCTCTTTCGATCCCCGCTAGAGTGAATGGGGGTCACAGAGGGGTAAGGCTGCCGAAGTCTGCATGGAGCACGGGTGAGCCATGAGGGCCGGCTCCTTGCGGAGGCGGGAGCAGAGGCTTGGCGCCACCTGGTGGGAAGAGATGGAGGCGCCTCGGTGGCCGAGGAAAAGTCATTTCTGAATAGGAGTGAGTGCGATGGAGGAATGGTTGCCTGGGTGCGGTGGAAAAGCATTGGTCCATATATCTTAGTTCTGTCTACACTGGCTGGCAGCAGCTCTGCAGGTAGAGAGGGCTGTTTCCCTTTCAACAACCTGAATTAACGGCTTGCTTTTAACGGGTGTGCAAAGGATTGATCCCGTGGCTCCTTCCATACGAACAAAGGAAGATTCTAGTCCTCATGGTGTTGAACGATGGGCTGGTTTAAACGGGAAGGTGCGGAGCTGCCTTCTAGCAAGGTTTCGGCTACTTCAGGACAGGGACAGACTAAACCTGGGATGCCGGAGTTTGAACCTGGGACCCTCTGCATGCCGAGCAGGTGCTCTGACCCCTGAGTTGATTCGCTAGGGACATAGCCTTATTCTGAGTCAGCCCTTGGGTCTGTCTAAATCAGGCATGGCCAAACTTGGCTCTCCAGCTGTTTTGGGACTACAACACCATCCCTAGGTAACAGGACCAGTGGTCAGGGATGATGGGAATCGTAGTCCAAAAACAGCTGGAGGGCCAAGTTTGGCTGTGCCTGGTCTAGAACAAGGTTTCCCAAACTTGGGTCCCCAGCTGTTTTTGGACTACAACTCCTATCTTCCCAGGTAGGCAATGATGGGAAATGTAGTCCAAAATCCCCAGGAGCCTGTCCCTTGAGGATCTTGGTGGCATTTCATTGAATCGTAGAGTTGGAAGGGACCCCCAAGGGTCATCTAGGCCAACCCCCTGCAATGCAGGAATTAACAATATGTGTTTTGAGTGTGAACTGGTGTGTGTGTGTGTGTGTGTGTACCCCTGGCATCTCTCGAAGGCCGTGCCGTTCGTCAGAGTTTCCCAAACTTGGGTCTCCGGCTGTTCTGGGACTACGATTCCCATCATCCCTGACCGCTGGTCCTGCTAGCAAGGCATTCTGGGATTTGTAGTCCCCCCCCAAAAAAACCAGCTGGAGACCCACGTTTGGGAAACCCTAGATTTGGAGGCACATCTGCCCTGCGTGTGCTTAGTGAAACTCAGCAGCGGCTGTGAATCCAACGGGGTTCGGTCACGGGTGCTCCGGTTGCCGTCCCCTTTCCCTTCCAGACGGCGCTGGTCACTTTCAGGGTTGGGGTACCTGTGGCGTTGCAGATGTCGGGGTGCCAGCAACCGGCAGGGACACTGTTAGCTGGAGCCCTGCCATGCTGGGGAACCCACCTGCAAGGCAAGAAGGGGCAGCGGAGGCCTCTTTTTCCGGTTTGGGGGAGCAGAGCCTTTATCCCTCCAGAGATGCCTTCCTTTCCGAGAAAGTGGGGAACGCCTCAGGGATGGAGGAGGCTGGAAGACCTCCAGGTGCACTTCTTGAGCCCAGTGGGCGGTGGGAGTTGTAGTTCGGCTGCACCTGGTGCCCCACACACACCCTGCCCCTCTTCTGGGGGAATTGCGTCCAGGCCTGTTTTATATTATTTCGTTTTGCATGCTTTTTGTTTTGTTTTGTTTCTTTTCTTTCTCTCTCTTTTCCTCTTCCCCCTTTGTCGCCTCCCCCCACAAACCCCCTTCATCTTTTTCTGACCCCTCTCTCGCCTTCGTCACCCCCCCCTTTTGTCTCCTCCCTCCGTCGCTAGCAGTCCCCCGAGGGGACGGAAATGTGGGACCCTCAGGCTGGCCAGCAGCCTGCGGAGGAGGCTCTAGGAACCCACCTGGCGGCCAGCAGGCTTGGGGGGTCCGTGCAGGTACATTAGAGGGGCGTATGGGGCGGGGGGGGGCATGACCTGCAAACCGCTGTTCAGGCCCCAGCGGCCCCTGCAAACATTGCCACCGTCCCAGATTGCTCTGGCTGACAGTGGGTCTACTCTGTGGGCTAGCACCCTCTCTTTAGGTCCTTTCTGCTTTCTCTCGCCTGTGACCCTCACCCCCAGTGTTGCTTGGAGAAAAGGGGGAGTGCACAGCTCTTCCCTTGATGGTGAATCGGGTCCGCCCATGTGTGCTGCTGAGTTGCCCCTGTCTGTGTCCGCGCATGATGTGACTCCCCCCGCCCCCGTTTTTCTAGGAAGGGGGCTATTGTGGGATGTTTCTGGAGCTCTAGTGGAAATATTGCAAGCCTACTGAGGGTGCATTACACCGATAAATCCTACTTTGAGTACAACCGCAGAAATTACTAGGACTCGAGCCTACTCAGAGTAGACACACTGGAGTCAACAGGCACGAGCCCGGCATCTCTTCCTATTCCCCGCCCCCCTTGGTGAAGACGGGGTGGGTGTGTCTGGGTATTTTTAATTTTTAAAGAAAACCTTGGTCACTCTCCTGTCTATTTTACTTATTTCATAAAACCTACATACCATTTGATAATTAAAAAAAAACCCTTCACAAAGCTGTTTAGAAACAGAATAAAATAATCTATCTATCAACCAAGAATTCTGGGATTCTCTCTCTGTCATTACAAATCCGCAGCAGGGTTTTTTGAAGGTGGGTTTCCTGTGACAGCAACCTGTTCCCTGAGAGGCAGGATTCAGGAAAAAAACACTATTTTCTATCAGCAAACCCAGAATGAAGGATAAAGTTTCACTATCAACAGGGCTGACTTTCTTCCAGGATCGTGGTTTCAAGAGTTCAGTGAGATATCCTTCCAGCTTTTGCCGTTTATTACCGAATACATACAAAAAAGATTTCATTTTCTTACCACACCAGGAATAATAACAACAATCATATATTACATTATTTAATAATAGTATTAACGATAACAATGTTAATAATAATAATAATATTTAACAGCCACAATAATAATACCCCAGTACCCTGCAGAATTAACCTGTTGGTACGGCCTTTTATGGAGGAGGCGAGAGCTCTGGAATTCTGCAAACGGGAAACTAAAATTGTACAAGCTTTGTCCTGTTGCAATGTTTTGGGATATTAATTGTTTGTGTCCGTAAAGGAATTTTAGAGACTGAAGGAACCTGTTCTCAGGCGAGGGGCTAGAGAAGAGAAGTTGGGGTGTGTAATGGGATATTTTTTGGGGTTGGGGGCACCCGGCGATAGGATGGGCACATGAGACACCTTGCACACCCCAAAAAGTGCTAAACTTTGATTTCTGGCAGTGGTTTCTTAATCCTTACAAGTTTGCGCATGAAATTCAGAATTTCGAATGTTCAGAGTTTCCCTCTCCACGAGGACTGAAAACTTGGGGTATCCATTTGGTTTTCAGTTCATCTTCCAATGTTCTTAAAAGTCGGAACTGTGTAATGCAGTGCAGCGAGAGACGCAAAAAATGTTTTCTGGAGAAAGCTAACAGCAAGGCGGTGTTGCTGGTTAAATGCACAGCCTTGGGAGGGATTTGAACCAGCTGCAGCAGCTCTCTCTAAAAAGTGGAACATAAACCGGGTCGGTTGGAGCTGTCCTGTGATTATGTTCATTGACGAACCCCTGTGTGGTACTAAGAAAATGAGCTGGACATTTGCAGTAATGCACCCCCTCCCCAAATCCCACCCTCTCCTCCCTCAGGTTCAGATCTGGGCTGTTTGCGCATTTTTGCAGAGTGCAGCCCTGGCTCAGCACCAACCAGGGTCTGCGCAGAGCGGCCGCTCCCCCCCCCCCCCAGAGACCATGGCCTGGCCTGCAAACGATGGATTCGAAGGCAGCAAGGTTTCTCTCCTCGCAGCAGGCATCAAAGCGAAGCCTCGGGTGGGCATTCGCTCGGGAAGCAAGAGCGCTCGACTCCGGTTTTCTTCCCCCGGTCCACGGTTTGCAGGCAGTAGCCAAACCGTGGCTTGCAGTGCAAGCGGTTCCCCACGGGACGTTTTCGAAACCTTGTGCAAAATCGCTTTAGAGGTGGTGGAAACTGTCTTTGGGCTTTTTTACTCTGCACCCGCGCTTCTACCCAAATCTGGTCGCTGTTCACCCCCAAACCAAAGGGCTCAACACTTGCCCAGGGGCGTAGCTAGGTAAATTGGTACCCGGGGGCAAAAAAATTTTTGTCGCCCCCCCCCAAGGCATGGGAAGGTCAGGTGGTACCCCCCCATTGCCCCCCGCAAAAATGGTTTTACGTTATTTCATATTTTCTTACAAAGGAATAATAACAAGTAATAATAAAAAAACTTTTTTATTTCTATCCCACCCTCCCCGGCTGAAGTCGGGCTCAGGGTGGTTAACACCAGATACATAACAGTGGTATAAAATCAAACAATAATTAAATTACCTCCTAAAAACCTCTCAAAGTCTAATTAGATGGCTTTCCACAGGATTAGGGTTGGGAACAGTAAGTGTTCTCTGAACTGAAAATTCAGCCTTCGTGACATAGGAAAACAGCCAAGTGAACAGCTGTTTTGGTGGAGGAGGGTCAAGATATTAACCGATATGCATGAAATTTCATATATAGCTATATAATCCCTAGTATAGTAAGATAAGACCTTCGGAGCAGGCATTTTCTTGCTAATTTGTCACCCCCTCCATTATGGAACCCAGGGCGGCTCACCCCCCCCCCCCCGCTACGCCCCTGCACCTGCCCTTGAATTCTCCGCTTCCCTCCACTTTGCGGAACAGATTCTGCTCCAAATGCCAGGCTCAATGTCATTGCACTGCCTTTGGGGCCAATGCGCCCTGACCTCTGCATTTCTGTGCAAAACCCCAGGGGCAGAGGGGGTGCAAGCGGCGGGCATGCGTCCCTCTCCCCCCACCTCACCTGCCTCCTGTTCCTACCTCCTCAGGTCATGAGTTCGACCAACGGGGAGCTGAACACAGATGACCCCACTGCCGGACACTCAAATGCCCCCATCACCGCCCCCGCCGAGGTCGAGGTGGCAGATGACACAAAGTGAGTAAGCCAAGTCTTCTTGCATGGGGGGCACACAGAGTCTTGGTTGGCCTGGGGGGGGGAAGCTCAGGTCCGGCCCCCGAGACCCTCTGAACTCTCCCCCAAGTCCTGGCCCTGCTTTGCACCCCTGCCTTGCAGCGGGTTAGACTAGATGACCCTGGGGGGACGACGACACCCTCGGATTCTACCGTTCTGTGATTCCACGAGTGCTTTTGCCTCCTTGTAGAGCTTGGGTGCCTATTTCTGGAAGCAGCGAGAGGAGAGTTTTGCTCTTGTGCTCGGGTCCCGCTTGGGCCTCATCCGCCTGCAAGGCTCCTAACGCCCTCCTCTCCTCGATTCTCAGGTGCTGCTGTTTCTTCAAGAGGAGGAAGAGGAAAACCACCCAGCGCCACAAGTGACGTGCTCCCCTTCCCCGCTTTGGCCGAGGCCGGCATCCACTTGGGACTACGTTTTCACCTTCCGCCCCCTCTTCCTTTTCACTTCCTGTCTGTGGATAATGGATCTTGATCCCTTGGACGGGTGGGAGAGGACGGGCCTTCTCCCCTCCGCCCGCTCCAGATTCGCAAGGGGTCCCGTGTGGCGTACAGACCGCTTTCGACTCCACTCGCAGGCTCATCCAGGGAGAGGAGGGGAAGCCTCTCCCCCACTCTCAGCCTGAATATATATATATATACATATATATATTCTATTTTCTTTTCCCTTTCTCCAAGAGACACAGCAACAGAGGGAAGCGGAACCGGCAGGAGGAGGAAGAAAAAGCATGTTGCTGAACTTTCTTCGGAAGTGCCCACGCCCCTCCTTGGTTTTGCAAAGAGAAAAAAAAAAAGCATTAACTATTTATGCAGCCCTCCTCCAAGGGAAAAAAAAAAAACCCACACTTGTCTGGGCTCTTCTCTGCCCCCCTTCCTCACCTTGGTTTCATGGAATTATTTTTTTGGAAGCAAAAAAAAGAACCCTGGGAATCAGTTCTTTGCAGAAGATTTGCTGGGAATGTCAGCTGCAGCTAATATTCCCTCCCCTCCTCTCCCCCACCCTTTGCTGTTTCTTTAACTTAATTTAAAAATTGCATCTTAGTCATTGCGTTTGTGGGAAAGTCTCCTTATTTTCTTTCTTCCCCCTCCTTCCCTCTTGTTTTTGTAGCGATGTAAATGTTTTTTTTTTGCATCATTTTTTTTTAAATTTCATAAAGTATATTGTTTTAGATTTGTGCCCACCCGACCCCACCCCTCTTAAGTTTCTCTCTCCACCCCCTGCCGATATAGTTGTGTCCAAGGTCCTTTTGGGGAGACAGACGGAATGGGGTGTCCTCCCCATCTTGAGCACGGCAGGCGGGGGCGGCGGCGGCAAAGTGGGGTTTCATGTCTGGGGAGGAAAACAGCTCGTTTACACTTCTGACTCTTCATTTCTCAATGCACTTTTTTGGGGGTAGCAATACAAGGAGCATCTGCGTCTTGAAATTAACTGGGCTTTAGAGAATTCTTTGGGGTTCGTTTTGAGGAAAGCTAGATTCTTCTTTAATTTAAAAAAAGAAAAAAAAAGACCCACTGACTCGCTGGGGGTGCCTTGGATCTCAGGAACAGCTGCCGGCCAAGATGAACCCCCAAAACGACTTCCATTGCTATGAATAATATTTTTGGGGGGGTGGGGGGGAGTTCAGAAATGAGAGGGTTGGGGGGTGGCCAAAGCCAAAAATCGAAATCTGGATTATCCGTGCAGATCCTTGCTAGGATCCCAAAGGATCTGCCACTCTGCGGGGGTCAAGCCTAGCCCCCAAAACTTCCAACCAGAACAGACCTGTAGCAAGAGCTCGTTGGGAGGGGGTGCAAACGAATTCATGTGAGGACAATCCCCCCCTGTTGTTTCTGTGTTCCCCCCCAAATACAGATCAGACACTCAACAGTGACGAATTCCAGCTTCTGCTAAACTGCTCAGCTACGGGGTGTCGTCCGAGAAGTCCTGCTCTCCGCTGCAGTTTTAAAATCTTGTGCATTTTGCTGCAGGGAGCAAGGAAATGGGTAGAAGGAGATTTAACTCCTTGGTGGTTGTTTTGGGGCGGTGGGGAGCTCCCCCCCCCTTTCCTTCTGGGTTTCTTGGCCGTCTTTAAATCCCACCGAGGATGCGGCCAGTTAGGACCACACCTTGGCGAAGGCATGTTTGTGCCCCCCCTCTCTTCCAGCCAACTGGACCACCACCATCCTTCTAGGTCCTGCAAAGTTTCTGGGCACGATTTGTGTGTGGGGGGGGGGGTCCGTTGCTTCCAAACAAGGACTGAGAAGCCTCGCTGCTTCTTTATAGACAAATATATTTTTATACAGAGAAGAAGGGGAGGGCATTGCCTTCCCCTGCACCTATTCCAGAGTAGCATGTTGTTTCCTTAAAAAAAAAGAAGAAAAGAAAAGCCTGCCCCCCCCAAACCTACATATGTTGTAACCACAACACTTGTTAATGTCAGGCTATGGTTGGGTGGGGCAAGGCTGTGAATAGACGGGCAGGGAAGTTTGGGGGGGTAAATCCTTGGTCTCTTGCACTAAATGGCACCCACGTCGCTGCGACAAGCCCAAATTCTACGTGTCTTAAAACTGCTGCACCTCCTCACCACTGGTAATATCCCCCCCCCCGGTTGCTTCGATTCCCACTACCTGTCTCCCACCACCACCACGGGGGGGGGGGGAAATACCCACCAAGCTGTGTGTGCTTGCCCTCGTCTTGTTCACTTGGTAGTGCTAGAGTCAAATTGGTTAACAGTGAGATCTCTTAAGTTTCTAGTCCTCCTCGTTCCTTTGTGGCTGGACAGCAGGACCCCACCCCCACCCCACCCCCGATTCCAAGTTGCGTTGGGGAGTTAGTGCCAGAATGCAAGGCCCACCCCGCCACTCTCTACAGCGAACCCCTTGCAAAAAGCCGAAATTAAGTTTTCAGTTGTGTGTGCTGTTAATGTTGGGGTTTTTTTTGGGGGGGTGCCCCCTTTTTTCTTTTATGACTGAATGTTTCTTTTACGGCTACTTGGAGAAAAGGCAGGGCGTGGGGAGGAGAAAGAATTAAAAAAAAATTTCCCAAATTATCGTCTTGCTCTACCAGTCTTAGGTTTATAAACTCAGTGCCTCAAAAGAGGGGTGTGTGGTTTTTTGGGGGGGAAGGGGGCATTGGAATGGAAAGATGGGAGGAGGCGTTAAGGTAAAGGGCAGAAGACAATTATAATCCTCGATTCTGGTGACTTTCGCTAAAAATAGGGTTACTTAGAGACGTGCAGTGTTTGAGCTTGTTCCCTAAACAGTGCAAAAGAGGGGGGGGGGAATTAAAAAATTCAGCCTTAAATGATATGCTGGGGGGGGGGTAATGTAGTTCCAGTCCCAGGAGGGTGTAAAAGAAATTAAAATTAAAATGTTTATGTAAAAAGAGTGCATGTGAGTGTGCTTGGATTACCACTTGCAATGTGGATTATTCTGGTTTTGAAAAGGGCAGACTTTGAAATGATTTACGTTGACATAACAGAGATCGACATCAAGGTGTGTTTTTTTTGCCGTTTGGGCCCAGATTGTCAGAAGCTTGCGTCGAAATGAATCTTGCTGACCCAGCACCGGTGGTTTGTTTGGTTTTGTTTTAGAAAATAAAATTGCTTTTTTTTTTTTTTTGCTTTACAAAATGGGGGGGGGGGTGAGGTGATCGATTTGAGTCTGCGCAGAGACGAGATTTGTTGCCGACGTGAATCCAAAAACGCAAGGCGGCGAGAGACACTCTTTGTGTTGCCAGTTTTTAGTTAACTGCTTTAAGCAAAAAACAAAAACAAAAATGTACACAGGTAAATGGCATATAAAAGTTTCTCTGAAGCTTCTTTGAAAGCCATAGAGGTTTAGGGGCTTTTTTTTTTAATTAAAAAAAATTCAAAAAAAAAACCAAGGAGAGAAAAAAAACCCATGAAAAACAAAAAAATTAAAAAAAAACTTGAAAAATAAATTCTGCAAAGATCTTTCTTTGGGTTTTGGCTGAAATGGGAAGGTGTGGTACTTTATGATGTTTTGTTTCCGGAAGTTCCTATAACCCAGGGTGTAGCGTAGGCTAGAGCACTTTCCCAAACTGGTCTCCAGCTGTTGTTAAGACTACAACTCCCATCATCCATCGCTAGCAGGTCAGGGATAATGGGAATTGTATTCCAAAAGCCGCGAGAGACCCAAGCTTCGGAAAACCCTGGTTTAGAGTGTCATACCAGGACTTAGAAGACCACACTATTTGGGGTTTCAGGCAGCAGACATTCCTAGCCATACTAGTCCTCATGATTCTAAATAAAGGGCTGATTTAGCAGCAACCAAGTTTGGCACCATTGGTCCAGCTAGTTCAGTATTGTCGACACTGATCGGCAGCAGATCTGCAAGGTTTCAGGTCTCTCCGAGCCTTGCCTGGAAACGTGAATCTGGGATCATGCCTTTGCAAAGCAGATGGTCTTAAACACTGAACTGCAACCCTCCTCCCAAATGGGAACCCCACAAGCGCTGTGCATGAACCAGTCTTCCCCCTCTGCACTTGGTGGCAATCTAAGGTAGACTGTGCTTGTATGTGGAGGTGGGTCAGCAAAGCACATAAACATCTTGAGCTGCTTGCAAGAGGAACGGTTGGGCTCAGGCTGCCATCACTGCTTCCTGTTGGCCAGGAAGTTGGGAGTCCAGTAACACCCAAGAGCGCTCCAGTTGCAGAAAAAGAGGGGAGTTATTCCACCAGGGTTTCCAACACACATTTTCAGACGGAGCAAAAATCTGGGACCGAAGTACTTTTGCGAAGGCTGAAATGCTCATTGGCTGTAAAAAAAAAAAGTGTATTGAGAGGCCATTGATCCTGATGTGCGTTGTACGTTCATAAAAGGTGTGTTTTGATTTTAAAAACCCCTGAAGATGAGGTCCTGCCAGCTTGAAGCTTGCCCACTTTGGGCATTTACACTCAGCAAAGTGGGTTTCCCTTGCGGTCCATGCTGAAAGTGAGCTGCTGCAAAACTAGTCTTCCCCCTCACCCCTACTTATTGCCAGAAGGAACATTTCTCCTCTCCCACCTATGCCCCAGTTGATCTAATCAACATGGAGCAGTCCCATGGCTTCTTAAAACATACTAATTTTATTAAGGTTTTTCAAAGGTGGTAGCAAATTTACTTCACGTGCAATTGATATTCACTGACATTTTTGTTACTAACCCCCATAACCCACATCTTGCCAAAAAAATATTGCTGCTGCTCCTCCATCGAATCTTCATGATTTCATATTGCTATAATACTTTTGAGCTAGTCCAAAAAAGGCCTCCAATTTTTCCGTAAACACCATTTTCATCTCTTTGTATTACAGTCGATTCCTCGTGTTTTTAAGGGCTATCAAGACAGGGAGCAGTACACCTTGAGCTCCCCCCCCATACAGCTCTCCCCCCTCCCCCAAGATGTGCAGGCACCATTATTTTGCAAGAGTAGGAGTGCCTGCACATGTGAGCAAAATCCTGGGTCGCGCTTCCCAGCTCCCACGACAAAGCAAAAACATGCAGCAAAAAAAATATTAAAATGCTTTTTAAAATAATCATTTTATTATTCATACCCTGCCCGTCTGGCTTAGGAGTTCCGGAGGCTGAGGTTTTCATTTCGCTTGCCAGGAAATGCAAACGACCTACCTTTAAAGCCGCACTGAGGAAACCCAAGTACTGGAGAGGAAGTTATTAAAGTCGCTGTGCTGGGTGCAGACATGGGTAGTGCAAAATATGTGGCAGGCGAAGGAGGCAAACCATTCCCTCTCCCTATTGATACGCAAAGGGCCAGGCCTGGTCTGCGAAAGAATCGGCCCCCTGCACTTTTAAAATTTCCCCGCTTTAGCAGTCTGTGTTGCTCTATTACCGCCTCCTTTGGAATCACAAAGAATCCCTTGCAGAAAGACAACCTGCCTTTTATTGGATTTCCTATTTACAAATCAGAAAGCAGAAAGAAACCAGGGTGAACACTGAAAATTATATATATATATATAATATGTATATATAGAACATCTGATACATTCATTATATTTCTGTCATAATTAACATGAGAAAATTTCCAGGCGCGTCGGAACTTCAAGAGGTTGGGGGCTAGGCATGGTGGGCAAGTGAATTTGTGAACGTCAGGATTCGCACCAGGGCCCAAGAACCACCAACTGGGCAGGATTCTGCCTTTGACTCGTGTTAACAAACCACCACCACCCCAAGCACATCCAATAACCAAGAAGGGCACACTAGTGAGATTCCAATGGTGGGGGGCCCTGCAACAGCAGTTAAATTTAAGCTACCCAGCCACCCAAAAAGTCAGTAGCTGTGTTTGGAACCTATTCGTGATCTCTATATACAGACCGGGGTGGGGTGGGGGCGCTATGTACACAGCTCAAGGGGTGGGGTGGGGTGAAGAGTGATGTGCCGTTTCTGCAGCAACATGCACTAGCGCACTCTTCGGGAGAAGCCGGAGACACACAAAGGCTTTTGCACCATTGAGAAGCTGCTAGCTGAGGAATGGCTCCATTCTCCATACTGGCCATATTGAGGCTCACAAGTGCAGGTAACAAACACAGGGACTTGCACTGGGTGCTCTACCACAAAGAAACTTTTTGCATTTTTTTTGTTAAAAAAAAGCCCAACAGCGCCAGCTTTCCAGCCCAGCTAGGGTTCAGGTGACCATGTGATGACAACTAGGCAAATTGCTTAGGCAGCAGATTTCATGGTGTGTGGGGCGGAAATGGGCAAACGAACTGTCCAATCGGCGCTGGTGGGGATCCCACCTTTAGCACAAAAGCCGCCTAGGTTTGATGCGTTTCTGCCAGGCCCCCAAGATCCCCAGGGTTTTCTAGGGGTGGAGATTCTTAAACCTCTGTCTGGCCCAGCGGCTTTTCAGGAAACACAGCTCATCGGAGCCCTAGCGAGATGGGCTCCCGACTTGAAAACCAACGAGCAAATCGGCAGTCACGGCACCAGCTTGTGAATGGGAACCAGACTCAAAAGGAGACCGTAGAAGAGTAAAATGCATTGTTGAGTTGCACTATATTATTATTATCATTATTATTATTATTAGCAGCAAGCAACATACTGACGATCAGAGTCCAGGGACTTCAGCCACTCCCATTACTCTTCAAACAAGGCAAGTTTTTTGTGGCTGCAAATCACCCTCGCCGCCTCGCGGTCAAGGACGAGTCCCTCCCAAAACGATCCCATTTTTATTTTTTTTTAATCTGTCCCTTGACACGATAAGGTAGTTGTCCGGCGAGGGGCAGGAGCAGCCTGGGTCCTGCAGAAAGTGCTTTCTGGATCAAGCCTTGCCAGGCGACAGCCGTCAGAAACATTTCCTCCTTGCCCTGCCGCATCCCCCCCGTCTGGCCTGATCCTGGCACAGAGGGGGGCTTCTTTTGGCAGGGACTGTCCACCCGCCACAGCGAGTCTGCCCCCGCCTCCCCACTGCAACAGCTGGATGTAGAAGCGGCTAGGTTCACAATGCAATGGTAGAGCTGAGCTGCCAGCATGGGCAGAAGGAACTGCTAGCCGCTCAGGCCAGCGAACGCGTCCAGTCAGTGGGCTCCCGGTGCCGGCCCCACTGGGCCCCCAGCCCCGGCTAGCAGCCCTCCTGCCAGCACGGCAGAGGACGGCCTGCGGTTTCAACTGGGAAGGACACACAAGGGGTGTGCATGGAGGGGGAGAGATGAGGCGGCAGGAAGGGAGGCGGCACGTGCCCGTCCGCCCGGCAGCAAGCTATCCCCCCACCGGGGGCCCCTATGTGTAGAAGATGATCTCTGGGATCTGTCCGTCCTCCACGGACGTGCCGTTGTTGTTGCCGGCGGCATAGCAGAAGGTGAAGCAGGTCTTGGCACCCGTCGTTGGCGACTCGTGGATCACTTTGCGGAGCCCTTTGGTGCCGTAGTGGGAATCGGGGCCCTGGGCGAGAGAAGGGAGAGAGCATGTAAACAGCCCTGCAGGGAGGCCCACCTAGGCCAGCATCCTGCTCTCAGTGGCCGACCAGAGGCCTCAGGGGTAAACCCTCACGCAGGACTCAAAAGCACAAGAGCAACTCTCCCCTCCTGGGGTTTTGGGGGGCATTTTCCAAGGCCATCAATAGATTTCTTTGCCACACATCTGTCCAATCCTCTTTTTAAAGCCGCCCAAGCTGAGGTTAGTGAGCTGTGATTTTGACCTGAGCAATTACAAGGCTGGTGACCCCACAAACAAGAGAGACCTGCGTCTGATATTGGGGCTGAACAGTCCACTAGCCCATGTTGGAAGGGGGGAACATTTAGGAACCACTGTTAGAAATTACCCAGGCACCAGGCACGTTTTGCGACTGGCGCAAGTCCAGTTGTGACCTTATGGAGATCTCTGGGCACCAGGTGGGCTACTGACATCGCCCTCTGGCTGCCCCCCTCCAGCTTACTTAAGAAGGTCAGCAAAAGAGCTTATTTGTTGCATTCCTCTCCCAACTTTTTCTCCAAGGATTGCATGCTTCAACCCCCCTCCTCAGTTAATCCCTACAATGACCCTGTGAGGTGGGCCAAGAGACTGTGACTGACTCCAGGGTCGCCCCGTGAGCTTCAGGACTGAGTGGGGACTTGAACCCTGATCTCCCAGGTCTGACACTCTAACTGCTAGGCCACCCTGCCTTCCTAGAGCCCTTCTGCTAGGGGGAAGCTCTATACATTAAGTAGGTAAATAAACAGGGGGAAAGCCAAATGTCCCTGAGAGAAGGATCTGAAATATTTTCCTTGAAATTTGAATTTGTTTTATTCTGGAATGTTTTATTTGATGTTTTAATGTGTTGTCAACCGCTTTGGGGATTTTTACTTTACAATATAAAGCGGTATAGAAATGAAAAGAATACAACTACTGCCACTATACAAACACCATCGGGGCGGGAGGGGGGTAGGCACCTAGACATACCTCAGTTTAAGGTACCCTTTGGCGATTGGCTTATATATTCGAGTTTCTAACACCGCTAGGAGCCCACTTGCCATTCTACTCGCCCAAGACTACGAAAACAAGAACAAAACCACAGAAATGGGTGATTTGGGGCTAGTCACCATCTCTCTGCCAAACCTACCTCGCGGGTTTGTTGTGAGCATAAAATGGGAGAGGAGCGAGAAGCTTGTACAAAAGATGTGGATATAAATGGAATAATAAACTTTTAAAATAAAATAGTAAAAGGAACAGGCAGCTAGCCAGCCACAAGACCAGCCTTGGCGGGCTGTGGCGGTCCCCCTCCTCGTGTTCCCAAGCCAGGACAAAGCGCATCTTCAAAACCAAATATTATAAGGACACATATAAGGGCAGAAAAAACTCCCGCCGCCCCCCCTGTGCAGAGTTACCTTCAACGTGGCACAGGCTGTGTAGCTGACAGTGGGCAAGATCTCAACGGGCTCTTTAAACATGACCCGGAAAGTGTTGGAAGACCCGTCGCAGCTGAACCCGGTGTCATTCTGGCCCAGGATTGTGTTGCTGTCGGTGTGAATAATCTGGGGGCGGGCAGTGGAGGGAGAGAGAGAGAGAGAGAGAGAAAGGAAACCTTTTAAACTCACGACATCTCTGCAAATGAAGATGTAAACTCCTCTCCCTGGCCTACGGAACCAGAGCCCCAAGTCCATCTAGTCCAGGGCTTCCCAAACTTTGGCCCCCCCAGCTGTTTTGGGACTACGATTCCCATCATCCCTGACCATGGATCCTGCTAGCTAGGGAGGATGGGAGCTTTAGTCCAAAAGCAGCTGGAAACCCACGTTTTGGAAACACTGATCTCGCCAATGCTGTCTGCTCTGCAGTATGCGCTCTCACACACACAGTTGTTTTTAATAACATGAAATACTTTAAAAAATGGGACCCAGGTGGCGCTGCGGGTTAAACCACAGAGTCTAGGACCTGCTGATCAGAAGGTCGGCAGTTCGAATCCCTGCCACGGGGTGAGCTCCCGTTGCTCGGTCCCAGCTCCTGCCCACCTAGCAGTTCGAAAGCACGTCAAAGTGCAAGTAGATAAATAGGGACCGCTCCAGCGGGAAGGTAAACGGCGTTTCCTTGCGCTGCTCTGGTTCGCCAGAAGCGGCTTTGTCATGCTGGCCACATGACCTGGAAGCTGTCTGCGGACAAACGCCGGCTCCCTCGGCCTATAGAGCGAGATGAGCGCCGCAACCCCAGAGTCGGACACGACTGGACCTGATGGTCAGGGGTCCCTTTACCTTTACCTTTTACTTTAAAAAATAAAAGTGAATCCACCCTGGATTTTCCGGGGTTTTTCCTGTGCTATGGAGGCTCCAGGTGCAGTTGTCTTCGGGCCACAGCCATGCTGTGGGGTCTGCTGAGCTCTCTGCTGTCCACCCCCCCCCCCCGGACTACTGCTCCACAGTCTCAGGCTTGGAGGGGCAGCTTTTCCCCTTCCCCCACAGAGCCAAAGTCCCGATTCAGCTGGAACGGGGCAGAGGGGGGTTAACACAGGGATCTTCCAAGGTACACTCAGCCACCGGATGCCCCCCTTTTCCTCAAAAACAAGCATCTAAAAAGTAATGGAGGGAAAATTTCCCTCTGCTGCCTCCCGTCCCTGGGAGCCACACCTCCTCAACAACCACCAGTTGGTGGACAGACGGAAAAGTAGATGGGCGCCAGTTATGCCCCTCTCCCTTCCTCTCTTTCTCAGCAGATCCCCCTTTTATCTGTTCACCTGCCTGGCCCCTCTTGCAGATCTTCATCCCTGCCCCACCTCCTCCTCCCCAAGTAAAAACCTGGAGAGTTCTCTACCTGTATATTTACTTGATAATCTGTCGGGCCGTGGATGGATCCGTACAACCCGAATCCGACGATAAATATCCTTTTGTTGACAGAGAACCTGGAGGGTTGGAGAGGGAAAGCTAGAATCAAGCACAGAAGAATCCTGCTGGATGCAGGCAAGCAAAGGTTGCTGGGGGGGGGGGCGCTTGGAGGTCTCGCAGATGACGCCGGGCTCCTGCTCGCAGCATCCCTGACACAGCAGCCGAGGTGGCCAGGGGCCGACACAAGGAGGAATCCAGCAACTCATGGAGGCAGTGTTAGAAACTCAAGATATATAACCTGGGTGCCAAATGGCTCCTTAAACCAAGGTTACAGTCGCCAAAATGGAATGTCTAGTTGCCATTTTTTAGTAAGACAGCTCTAAAGTCTTATTTTTTTTTAATGAGATGGACTGACAGTGATGGATTCTCAGTTAAACATCTGGCTGGTTCAGATGCCTTGAGCTAGCTTAAAAACTTTGAGAACTGAAAGAAGTCCCTTGACTCAGGGACAGTCCACATATATATTGGGAACCACTTTTTCTTAATGGTGACATGGACCATTCATAACGCAGGAATACCCTTCACAACTGTGAGCAGGGCAGGGGGCGGGAAGCAAAGACAAGCAACAACAATTTGCTATAACGTTGTTCACTGCTCCTGCTCAGGATGCGCAGAAAAAAAGCATTTTGGTTGCTGAAATTCATTCCTGTTGTGCGGATAAAATATAACTGATAGAATTCTACAGGATGGGACCTTAGCGTGTGAAAACAGTCCAGATCCAAGAATCCCCGGATGGTGGAGATGTCAGGAGGCATCCTAGTGCCCAGGCATCTTCACTTGGTCGCAAATGGCCGATATCCAGGTGCAAAGTGTGCCGGGCACCTCACGAATTTCGAACACTGCCTTGAGGGTGGCAGGTTTCCCCTCCCCTGGTGTAAGAAGATGCATTCCCTGTTCTCAGGAGAGGCGCTCTTTCATCTCTTGCCTGCAGTAGGGAAGTGCTGCTTCTTAAATCTGGGGTGGAGAACCTCTGGCGCTCCAGACGTTGGGACTCCTGCCTCCCATCACCCTTGACTGCTGGGAGTCGTAGTCTGGCAATGCCAGGATGTGGGGAACCCCGGCGCCTGCTCCAAGTGTTGCAGAAGCCCCCCTCCCAACCCAGCTGGACAAGCCACGGGGGAAGGCTCTCTGCCGGGGAGCAGGCGAGTGGCACCAGGGCCCAAGGTCTCACCTGATCCGGTCGCTGGTCCCGCTGTACCCCCAGCGGCTCTCCACCTGCTGGAAGCGGTTGATGCTGCACTCCTTGCCACGCAGGCAGCAGCGGGGGCGGTCGATGAACTCCACCCGCGGCTTGGGGTTGACGGTGAAGTGCAGGAACAGGCTGACCACTTCGCGGTCGGTCAGGATGCCCGACTGAGCTGGCCCTGGGGAAAGGCAGCAGGAAACGTCAGCCACGGCTCTTCAACAAGGACAGCGGGGGCTTCAATACCACGTTAACTGATTTTTGGATTTTTTTACTTGGTCCCTCCCTGGCTGCCTACCCTCCTTGTTCTTTTAATTCCATTTCGCTTTTTATTTGTACGCTGCCTTTCCATATTGCACGAGGCCGTTCACAAGCTGAAGAAACAACAAAACGCTCAACGGAGCTCACGCGGCTCATAGCAACCCCGGCCGATGCAAGCAAGCCGTAGTGAAAAATAAAGAGCTTATATTGAATAATGTAATGTTCAATAATCCATTTGGAATATAACGTTACGCAGCAAAATTAACTCTCAAACTATCACCAAATAATCACCTTCAATGATTACAACAAATCATTACTAGACTATAATTGATTAAGATGACAGCAAGTCACAAGATACAAAGAACTACATTTTTTTAAAAAAGACTACAAAAATATTGAATTGTCACAACCAAGTCACATTCAGCCAAGGTTACTCTGGAAGGGAATTTCGCGGTTTAATTGTGCTACCTGGGCAGTTAAAACTATGGGATTTGCTCCTGCCAGGTGCAGAGATGGTCACCAACCTGGGTGACTTCAATTGAGGATTAGACATATCCACAGAGAAGGCGATTCATGGCTACGAGCTCCTGCATCTATATTCTCTCCCAACTATTGGAGGAAGGAAATGCCTCCGAATACCAGGGTTTGAGAATCACAAAAGAGGAGAGTTGCTCTTGCACCCGGCTCCTGCTTGAAGGCTGCCCTTTGAGGCATCTGGTTGGCCAATGCGTGAACAGGAGGCTGGACGGGACGGGGGCTCGTTGCCCCGATCCAGCTGCAAGGACTCTTTAGGATGTTCTCACCGGAGAGAGAAAGAGGGAGAACATGTCTGGGCAACTGTTCAGGGTCACGGAGCAGAATGCTATGGGGAGCTACACCCAAGTTTAGTCGCAACTGCCCTGAGACCTGCGGGTATAGGGTGATATTCAAATTTTAATAGTAATAATAATGTCTCTCCACTCCAAAGCTCCAATTCACTGCTTCCATGTTTCTAGGAAAAGAGCTTACAAAGCTGACACATGATATGAAGAAAATAAGGACAGGAGAAACGACCCTCTCCTTTTCCCACAAAGCTAGTAATCGGGGTCATCTAATGAAACTGAAAGTGTTGGGTTTTGAGCTTTAAAGCCCTAAACCGCCCTGTATCCCTGAAGGAGCGTCTCCACGCCCATCATCCAGCCAGACACTTAAGTCCACCTTGAATGTCTTCTGGCGGTTCCCTCACTGTGAGGAGTGAGATTACAGGAAACCAGGCAGAGGGCCTTCTCGGTGGTGGCACCTCCTGTGGAACGCCCTCCCAGCAGATGTCAAAGGAATAAACAACTATCTGACTTTTAGATGACATCTGAAGGCAGCTCTGTATAGGAAAAAGTTTTAAATGTGTGATGTTTCGCTGTGTTTTAATTTGCTGGAAACTGCCTAGAATGGCTGGGGTAACCTAGTTAGATGGGTGGCATATAAACCTATTATTACTACTACTAGTGTGCAAAGGCACTAGCCTCTGGCCCCGCCCATCATTGTCATGTGCCTCAGACGGTCATGTGGTCCTTGGCCTTATCCATCCCTGAATTAGATGTCCTTCCAACTTTGGCCCCTTCCCCTCAACACTCTACCTTTTTAACGCAGAGGTGGAATGGTCCTCTGTCCCGGATGCTTTAGCTGAGATTCCTGAATTGTAGTGGGCTCGGCTGGATGATCCTTGGGGGTCCCTTCCAGCTCTACCATTCTGTGATTCTATGATGGACAGTGTCCTCCTGCCCACATCATGCACTCTCACACTTTATCCAAAATCCACTGCCTGGGGGATGGGGGGGGAGCAGTTGCTGCACAGCTTTTGTGTGCTTCCAACAGTTCCTGGCCGCAAAGCCGTTCAGCAAATATTTGCTCTGGAGGGAAAGGTGTGGCGGCAGCACAGCTGCTAGTCTGTTCAGAAAGATCATGACTGCAGAGGCCGGATTCTCCGCCCCCCAAGTAGTGTGTGTGAATGCTTGGCTGGAGAATGGCTGCCAAGGAACGTCTCATCGCGTGCTGGCAAAATACCCGGTCAGAGCCAAGCCAGAGGGTGCTGCATCCACAATATGCATTTACAGCACTCTGTTGTAAGAGTTTTAAGGTATTTTATTTATATATAATAATTGTTATTAATGTACCAAAACAAATAAGGCCACATGTCTGAAAAACAGACACAGGAAGACAGGCCTCACTCCATTTTGACTCCCAACTGACCAAGTATTTCTTTGTCTCAGGAACAAGGGGGGGGGTTGCCCCTCCAGCTACTCAGCAGCCCCCTGCCTGAGTGATAATCTCTGGCATCCTGATACCTGAGTGCCAGACAAAAGGGTGTGATTAACTTGGCTGGGATATAGGGAAATGTAAATATCTTTTGTTTCACTTGATGGGTTTTTGGTGGAGGGCAAGAGGAGACATGGGGGCAGGATCCAGGATGCTCAGATCACTGCTACCAGACCCTCCCAATTTGTGATGTAATTCTAATGTATGGAAGGGTGGTCTTGAGCTGGAGGGGGGCAATTTCAAAAGTCTATATAGGAGCTTGCGCGCCTTTGTTCGTGGTCTTTTGCTTGCAAGACACCCTGCTGCAGCAGTTTCTAATAAAGGGCTACCGCCTTGCTTTGGGAGATTTTGTATCGTCTCTATTTATTCATAAGTGCTCTTGAGAGGAGGGGAGCCCTACTAAGGCTCTTCCCCGGGTTCGTGGACTCCCTTCTGGGGTTGAACCTAATTTTTATAACAACTCTTATTCCACTTTTTAACCATCACAAGTTTCCCCAAGTAATCCCGGGAACTGTGGTTTGCTAATAAGTTTCCTCGCAGCAGCCACTGTGGTCGAGTGGCTGGAGTGTTGCATAAGATCTGGGCGACCAGGGTTCGAATTCCCGCTTGGCCATCAAGCTCACAGAGCGACCTTGCGGCCAGTAACTGCTTCTCAGCCTAACCTCCCTTGCAGTTAGTTAATCCCCTGTGGGGATTAAATGTGGAGGAGGAAGCACGTGCGCCACCTTGAGCTTCTTGGGAGAAAATGTGGGATATAAATGCAATAAATAGAACAACAGAATTGCAGAGCTGGAAGGGGCCCAAAGGACCATCCAGTCCAAACCCCTGCAATGCAGGAATACGAAGGTGCCCCATACGGGGATCGAACCTGCAACGTTGGGAGTTATCAACACCTAGCTCCAACCAACAGTCCTACACATTCCTACATGTTCCAGTCACAAACCCCTTCACTTTGGCTGATGAACCACTCAATGAACCAGGGATTGGGGGGGGGGGAGAGAAGGGGGTGCTACGCCCTATCCTCTGAACCCTCTGGTTCTTGCAAGCATCCCAAGTCCTTCTGTCACAGCAGTTGCCCTCCAGAGCCAGCCCCACTGATGTGGGTTTTCAAGGGGGGGCGGGGGAATAAATTGGAAAATTTCCCAACGCTGCCCCAAAATCAGCTGGGACCTGATTCAGCATCCTGCCCTCACACTGGGCGAACCAGGTGTTCACGAGAAGCCTGCAAGACATCTTTAAAAGATGCCGTCCATTATAACATGGAAACTAACCAGTTTGACTACTGTAGTTTCCATTGTGTTACTAATCCGCTTTTTAGAAACTGAATTTTCCCATGGGAAAAAAACGGCGGCAGCAGCAGAGGAATATTTTCTGCTCCGCATCACTGCCTGGCTCCCTCCCCTAGATATTTGCCATCCACAGCAAGCAGCAAAAGTGCCTCTTTGTTCCCGGGAGGGATTTGTGGGGCTGCGCGAGCTGGCAGCACAAGTAACTCTGCACATTTATTTTAATGGCTTTTATTTATCCGCAAGCAGCCTTGGGGAGAAGGGGAGAGGGCCGAAATGGCTTCCAGTGAAATAATCCACAGGGCGACTCAGGACTAGCCGTTGCTCTGGGAAAGAGAGCAAGCACCCTGTTTGCATGCAGAAGGTCCCGGGTTCAATCCCTGAAGGTACCTCCAGGTAGGTCCCAAATCCCTGGAGAGCCACTGCCAGTCAGTGTGGACAATATTGAGCCAGATGGGCCAAAGGTCTGATTTGGCGTAAGGCAGCTACCTCTGTTCCTGTTTAAGCTGGCCTTTTATGGATGACCATGAGGACTAGAACCTTAATTTAAATTTAAGGGAAGGACCCTAGAGTTTGGCAGTAGAGCACCTGCTTTCCAGAAGGTCCCAGGCTCTTTTTTATATTAATTTTTTATTAAATTTCAGGAAATTTTAAATAAAAACTTTAATACCTATTTTCCTTAACCCTTAACTCCACGATGTTTTTGTTCCCACCCTTTCCCCCTGCTGCATTATGTGACACATTTACACCCCATAGTTATTTCCTCTATTGCAATCAGTGCCTTTCCCTTCCGCTGCTTAAATTTTGAATCCTGCTTGCGACTTCATTCGGCTACGATACTCCCTCGAGTAGTCCAAAAGGGGAACCCGCTCTTCAGTAACAGAAAGTCCCGGTTCAATCCCAAGCATCTCCGGGCAGGGCTTGAAAGGGCTCCAGGGCTGACACCCCGGACCTGGGATAAGGCAGCCGCTTGGGGTCCTGTGACATTCAACCGCTAAGTCGCCAGACCCCCTGGATTTTAAGGGAGGGCTCCCCGCTTACCCGCTGCGAACTCCTCGATGGTCATCAAGGGGAACCGGATGAGGGAGAGGGCTTTGCCCAGGGTTTTCCGCTTGTTTTCTGGGACCACCTGCAGCTGCTGCCGCTGGCACTCGGCCTCTGACCACCGGACCACCGCGTTGAAGAGGCGCACCTCACGGATGCCAAGGGTGTCCCTCTCCAGGACAGCCACCAGTGTATCTGTCGGGCAAGGAGAGTGGGGCGTCAGCTGCAGGCCCCGGAGATACGGGGCTGGAGGGCAGGGAAGCGGGGCAGTCACAGCCCTCCACAATGTCGCTGGGCAGCTATTTCCATCAGCCACACCAGCTGCCCGCTCATCCCTGATCTGAGAAGAGGCGTGCTTCCATTTCTTGCGCACAGCAGGGAATGCTAATTCTTTCTTGCAGTATCCAAGATGCTGACGGGACTCCAACTCCCATCATCCCAATCACTGACGACGCTGGGGTTTCTGGGAGCTGGCGCCCCATGCCCCCTGAAGGCTCACAGACTCCCCTATCCACACATTAGGGCAAATGGGGACGGCATGGAGCTGCTTTTATTGTCATTTGTTCTTTCATCCAGGAAAGGAAGGAACCTGGGAGGTTCACTGGTTTTTGAAAGACAGCTTTGAGAAAAGTTTTGCAAACTGAACCAACTGCTATGAATCGCAGAGAATTCTGGGGCAAATGCAGCTCTCACGTGAGGGCAAAGGCCAGGTCCTGTCAACCTCAGTGCACCAGACCTGAGCGCCTACTCTCCAGACCAGTCCCCAAACCCCACTAGGGCTAAAAATCCTGCCATCCCTGAGCTGGCTATGGACGATGGGAGTTGTAGTTCAGCAACACCCAGGGACACCCGAACTATCACGTAAAGCGCCTTGTTGGGTGAAGCTGAAGTATCACCAGGTCAGTGGGACAGGAAGCTCACAGAGTTGCAACAGCAACACTCCCGACACAGCAAAGGCTGGCTGTTCTAGCGGGGAGCTTGGCTCTCTCAATCTGATCTCCTTGCCAAGAAGGCCAGAACTTCCCCACAAAGCAGCCCGACGACTGCTGCCACAGATGAAGAACCAGGGCTCAAATCTGCACTGATCTGTCTCTGCACGTATGCAGAGGTACGCCGTGACGGAAGGAGGAAGGCCGCACGTGGGGCAAGCCAGCCACCACTGCTACTGTTGGCTGCTCTGCCCTGTTCCCACTCACCCTTTTCATCCTGCAAGGCTTGGGAGGAATGTAGCAGCACAAACGAGACCTCTGTTGGCAAGCGTCCTGTGCGCGCCAGACAATGGGCATTGTGGCATTCGGCTGGTGGAAGACGGAAGGACAGAATGTCCTCTCTGCCGCCTGACGCAGAGACTGACTTAGCTAGGACACAAAATACTGACCAATGAGGCTTGTCTCCTGGCTTACGTGTCGTTTTGCTTCAAACTTGTATGCTTAAATGCTCCTGCATGCATTTAAAATAAATAAACAAGACACACAATGCACATAGAAAAGTAGGGTGTAGGGATATGGCAAGGCCAAAACCCCTGACACACAAGCTTTCTATGTGCAGGAATTTCTTAAAACAAGATATTGTATGGTGGAGCATTCAATCATGCTAAGTTTTCCCACCGGCAGCCCAAAGGGGTACTTCAGCTCAGACACAAATTGGCACAGCCTCAATCAATTGTTTCTGGGAACAACTTGGGACCCTCAAAAGCTTGTATCCAAAACAACAAATGCACACCCACCCACCCACCCACAACACAACAACCATGAACTGCTGTTTCAATATTCAGGAATCAGATTTGCAATTATGCACATCTGTCCAGGGGCACAGCAAAAACTCCCTCCCCTTTGCTGGAAGTCTTATTCTGCTATTTCTCCCTGCTGGGTGTTGCCATGAACGGTTTGGCAGCATACTTTGCAGACATGGGGACTAGCAACTTGGGGGTTGGTGTGTGTGTTTTTAATAAAAAAAAACGCACATCATGAATTTGAAAATGCTCAGGGAGGATTCTGTGAATTGTACAGCGTCCCCTGCCTTTTCCTTTATTCACACAGGCTCAATTCCAGCCCTTCAGGAAGCCAGAACCCAAGCAGTACAGAGAATTATCCAAGCGCCCGGCCGACGCTACGATCCCCACTGAGCCTGCAAAGTAGACAACTCACCAAGGTCAATATCTGTGAAGCCTTCTGCGTTGATGGCGTCAGATGTGTTCTTATCTATGTTTTCCAGGCAAAGGCTTGCCAGCTGGGGCTCATCGAAAAGTCTAGCCTGAAAGACAGCCATCAGCCAGCAAGTGAAATAAAAATATACAAGGTTAATTAAAATGGGGGGGGGGTAACTCTATGGAGGGCAGCAGCCAGAATGCAGCAGCTAGACTGCTGACTGGGAGCGGCCGCCAGGACCATATAACTCTGGTCCTAAAGGATCTTCAATGCCTCCTAGTCCGTTTCCAAGCACAATTCAAAGTGTCGGTGCTGACCTTTTAAATATTCGTAATTTTTATTATTATTATTTGTACCCCACCAATCTGGCTGGATTTCCCCAGCCACTCTGGGTGGCTTACAACAAAAATCAAATACATTAAAATATCTCACATTAAAAGCTTCCCTAAACAGGGCTGCCTTCAGATGTCCTCTAAATTTGGTAGTTGTCTATCTCTTTAACATCTGAAGGGAGGGAGTTCCACAGGGCGGGCGCCACTACCGAGAAGGCCCTCTGCCTGGTTCCCTGTAACTTGGCTTCTCGCAGTGAGGGAACCGCCAGAAGGCCCTTGGCACTGGATCTCAGTGTCCAGGCTGAATGATGGAGGTAGAGACGCTCCTTCAGGTATACAGGACCGAGGCCGTTTAGGGCTTTAAAGGTCAGTACCAACACTTTGAATTGTGCTCTAAATAGCCTCGGCCTAGTATACCTGAAGGAGAGTCTGCACCCCATCACTCAGCCCAGACACTGAGGTCCTCCTCTGAGGGTCTTCTGGGGGTTCTCTCACTGCGAGAAGTGAAGTTACAGGAAACCCAGGCAGAGGGCCTTCTCAGCGGTGGCACCCACCCTGTGGAACGGCCCCTCCCATCAGATGTCAAGGAGATAAAGAACTACACAACTTTTAAAAGGCTCCTGAAGGCAGCCCTGTATTGGGAAGTTTTTAATGTTTGACGTTTTACTATGTTTTCATAGGTGTTTGAAGCTGCTCAGAGTGGCTGGGGTAACCCAGCCAGATGAGCAGAGTATAAATAATAAAATAATAATAATTGTCATTATCTTCTCTGAACTAAGACATTCCCAATGATGCAACCTTTCCCCATAGAGTTTGAAAGGCATTGTCTCAGCAAAGAACTGTGGGGGCAGCTGAGGTCGGCCGGCACGGCCTGCACCGCCTTTTCCAACCTGGCGCCCTCCAGATCAGTTGGTACTACCACTCGCGACAGCCTCTGCCAGCACTGAACCTCCTGTGCAAGCATACCTGCGTTAAGAGCATGAAGGCGTTATCTGCCCTGAGGTTCTTCTTGAGGAACTCCACACAGTGGGCTTCGAGCGCGGGGACAGCGTACTTCTTAGCGGTGTAGAGGGTCGTCATCACGGTCTCCGGCCCTATCTGAACCTCATCAGAATAGAGAAACCTGGGAGCGAGAGCAGGGAGGGCAGGAAGAAAGCACTGCTGCAATTAAAAACAAGGATTTTGACTTAAGATACAGCACTAGCATGGAATAAGTTAGCTGTTATGTATGAAGGGTTCTCCGTACCCATAAATGGGAGGGGGGGTCTCCATTTTGCACCTGACTCAGCAGCAGCCCAGTCACAGCACACCATCAGAAGCCTGGAGGTGTCTGCCTCCTCTTTCGTGCTATCTTCAGGCACAAGGAGGACTAGAAACCTCTTTTTAAAAATTAAAGATGGACCTCTTTGAGTGGAGAGCATGGTAGGCTGGGCAGGGCAGGTATGCTGGGATGCGTACTTGCTAAATAACATTTATAGCTTGTTTTGTTATGTTTTTGTATGTGCTGGCAGCAGCCTAGAGTGGCTGGGGAGACCCGTCCATTAATAATAATGATGATGATGACGATAGGCTGCTTCCAGAGAGCACAATACTCCTCCTTCATTTTAACTCTCAAGGTTGGGTGTGAGGATAATGTTAGCCTGAGAGGTAGTGACTTGCTCAAACTGCACCTGGTAAGCTTTGCGACTGAGGGAGGGAAGCAATTTGAAGCTGGCTCTCCTCAGCCCTAGTCTGGCACTCTAACCACTACACCAAACTGCCTCTCAAACAAACCTGGACCTTCCATTTTTGTTTGTCTTTTTAAAAAAGTTTATTCACTTGATTCAGTCTGGCTTTCCATGGGTTATTTAAAAGCTTGGTTTCCACGAGCTACACAAACACACACACAATCCAAACACACCCCCAGGTACCTGGGAGTACAGTAACTTACTCTTATTTGCTTTTATGCTGTATGGCTACGCTTGTTTTATTAGTTGCATTGTTTTTAACAACTGTTACATTTTTAGGTGTTTATTGTACTTAGTGAACTGTTGGAAACTGCCCTAGGGGGTCAGGTCACAAAGGAGGATTGACAAACTGCAGAAATAAACAATAAATGAAATAAGACAAACTCCTTGTGGACTGCAGCCAAAAACATTGGAGCTGAAATGTTCATTAAAACTCTCTCACACACAAAAATCTCTGTTCTAGTAAAGCAGGAAGCTGCCTCACACCGAGTCAGGAGACTGGTTCTGCCTAACTTAGTATTGTCTACACACACTGACTGGCAGCAGCTCTCCAGGGTCTTTTCCCCACCCCCTGGCTGCAGCTGCCATGGGATGAATCAGGGAGCTTCTCTTATGAGGAACGGTTGAGGGAGCTGGGCATGTTTAGTCTGGAAAAGAGGAGACTGAGAGGAGACATGAAAGCCATCTTCCAATATCTCAGGGCTGTCACATGGAGGAGGGAGCAAGTTTTGTTTTCTCCTGCTCTGGAGGGTAGGACCCAAACCAAAGAACCAAGAAAGGAGACTCCGACTCAACATCGGGAGAAACTTCCTGAAGTTTAGAGCTGCTCCACAGTGGAACGGTCTCCCTCGGGAGGAGGTAGACTCACCTTCCTTGGAGATTTTTAAGCAGAGGCTGGACAGCCACGTGTGCTGGATGCTTTAGTTGAGATTCCTGCACTGCAGGGGGTTGGACAGGAAGACCCTTGGGGGTCCCTACAACTCCCATCAGCCCCAACCAATGTCTGGAGGGCACCACGTTGGTGAAGGCAGGCCCAGTGGTAAAGGGACAACCTTATAGACAAATCTCCCGGTCTCTTAAGGCTGCCCAGGTCTCAGCTGCCTCGTAAGAGAAAAGGGTTTCATCTGCTCCTTACTTACAGAAGGAGGGAGATGGAAAAGAGAACTTCAACAGAAAAACAAAGGCCGGCTGTGGGGGAGGAGGCCACTTTAAGGTGTTGCACAGAATCTGAAGGCTTGGCATCTTGAGAATCCTCCCCCCAAATTTCTATACAGTATAACCATGAGAGCTAGTGCCTTTAAAAAATAAAATTTTAAAAAGCAGAAGGGAAGCCAGCGCTCTGCTGTTAGAATCCATCCCCTGGAGAGCGACTGGCTGGTGTTTCTTTGGAGAACTGTGTTCCTTCTGAGGAAGCGGGGGCTTACTTCAGCAAAGCAAGGAAAGCAGCCGGTTCCACGTCGGGTAGTTCTATCTCGGAGGACGTAGTAGCCATCCCGCCATTGAACATGGCATCAAAGACCGCACTGCCCACAGCCAGCACAAACCTGACATTTGGAAAGAACAAACAAGAAGGTTCTGGCGTCGACTGGATTGCACTCTGAATCTCATCCGTTCCCCACAACAAGAACCACAAATTAAGATTTTGCTATAACCGTATTGCACGGTGTGCTGCGCGGAAGTTACTCTTCCTCCTCAGAACCTCTGGTGCACAGCTGACACAACAGGGAAATAAAAACAATGCTTAAAAAAAGGAGCAGACTTAGATCAGGTTTCTTTACATTGTGGTTGTTATCAACTTATCAGGCACCCTAACAACCATGTGGTAGAAAATTATACCTGGATGTTACACAAATGTATTGAAAACTACCCTCTTTAGCCCTTCAAACAGGCTGTCAAAAGGTGTTTTTCAACATAAAAGAACGAAGCACAAATAAAAACACGACTTCCAAATTCAGGCATTGTAATTAATGGAAGAATAAACTGTTGCTGTTTTTTACAGTGCAAGTTATGAATATTTAGACTGCATTAAGAACTTGAGTACAGTAAAACCCAACAGGCTTTTATTTCATCTAAACCACGGAGAAACATCCATCTGCCATGTGCAGCTACCAGCCTTTGCTAAGTTCTGGACCCTCCACCTTCAAGGCAATGATCTTGCTTAGTGTCCTTAACAGGTGGAGGGAGAGGGAGAGAGCGAGAACCAAGCTGAAACCTTTCAGACCACAATTGCTGCCCTGACACTAAGCAGATATCAGTTCCATAGTGTAAGAGGGCACAGGAGCTTGCAAGATCAGGTGGGTACTACGCTCCTGGGTACTACAAAAGCTCTATTTATTTGCAAACAGATATGCCTTTAACTGCCACAGCAACCTATTAGGAGACATGCTTGCTCAGAAAACGCATGACGTAAAACGCTTGTAGAAATTAATCCATTCCACTTGAAGGATGGATCATTTTTCTTGCCACAAAGCCAGAATGAATATCCTTGTGGTTCAAAATCAACAAATTTATCTGCCCAATAGCAAATAGTTCTGTAACGAAAGCAAGCAAGCCGAACACAGACTGGCTGCATCTTTCCTGGGGCCTTTCTGCATGCGAAGTGAATGCTATGGTACCCTCCTTTAAAGCGATCAGTGGATCTAGGTAACTTAGAATTATGGTGGCATATTTCCAGGGCAAGTTTCCCCCTAGTTTTGGGTAATAAGTGGGTAACCAGCCACAACTCGCAACCTCTAACATGCCAGAATTGGAGCTCACTCCTTGCTAACTTACAGCTCTGCCTGCAGGTGCATCAGGAAAGCTAGCTGCAAATAAGCAAACTGCGTGGGCTCACTCAATTTATTTCTAGTCTGCTTCCCATTAAATATAATCGCACAGCATGGTGCAATCTGATAAATCCTAGTGAGATCCGTAATTCATTTTTTTTTTAATCAATAGCATAAGACAACAACACAGTCCAGCAAGGGACCTGATGGGAACCTAAGAATCAGCCTTATAGCTCTGTAGGGCCTACACTGGCTTGCAGTGGCTCTCTAGGATTCCAAGCAAGGGAACATTCACAGCCCTACCGGGAGATGTCAGGAATTGAACCCGGGACCTACAGCACCCCCCAGTTCAAACCCCATCCCACAGATGCTCCCTTGTGGGTTGCACGGCCATTTCTCCCTATGAAGCCCTCTTCCACCCCACAGCCCTTCTCAGCAGCAAAAGTGTGCAGCAGCCGCCCCACCCCAGTCACACACACACACACACACACACACACACCCTCTCTCTCAGACCCACAACTGCCCCCCTCTCCCCAGCTTTCTGTCCCATAACTTTACCCATATTTCCATAACAAGCAACAACTACCGGTTTAAAGAACAGCCAAGTCCATCACATCCAAAGCATGACGGCCGACCAGGAGTGGGGGGGGGGGATGTGCACAGCACAGTTCTCTCCACCCCACAACCATACTCAAAACCCCACTGTAATCTGCCGTCCCCCCCCCGTCCCCCTGCCAATAATAACTTGCCCTTAAGAGCCCTCCAAATTTAACTGTTCTCAGCCTCCCCCTTGAAAAAGGCCCATGACTCTGTAACAGGCCACTACTCCCCATGGCCATTCCTCTCTTTCCCTGCCCCTTTAAGTAGGTCGGGGGGGGGGGTTGTCCCTCCCCTCTTGCCCCCCCCAACCAGGGGTGCCAACTTGAATAAAAAAATGGGGGGGGGAGGGCAGATAAGCCCTGCCCTGTCACAAGCCGTAGTGCGCTCACACTATCTGAATGGCAATGCCCACTGACTTGGGTGTGTGCGCGACCCCCCCCCCCAAAAAAAATCATATCATTCATTCATTCATTCATTCATTAAATTTGCACACCACCTACTCCCGCAGCGCTCGGGGGGGGGGGGGCGGTTGCAACACAAAACCACAATGTAAAAAACGCTAATACTGTAATAACTTATTTGTGCAGCCCCACCCATCTGACAGGGTTGCCCCCAAATACACAAACAACAACAACCCAACAATCCCCCCTCCCCCTGCCCCCCATTTCAAAAGGACATGGGGTATTGGGAGGGGGGTGGGCTCCTAGGCATGGGCCTAACCAGGATTTGTTATGGGGGGGAGTGCAGAACCTCAGTTAGCTATGCATTTCTATTGGTTTCTATTGATTTAGGCTAAGTATATATATATATGTTGTTTGAAAAATCGTGCGCAATGGGCCAATGGCCGTAATAATAAATATCTATCTATCTATCTAGCGGGGGGGGGGGGCCCTTGGCTACGCCCATGCTCCTCTGCCCCCAACCTGAATAAAATCTAGGGGGGGGGGTTTGACTAAAATCCAGGGGGCGTTCGAATGGCCCGTTATCTTTTTTGTTTTGAGGTGGGGGGGGGTGGCGGCCTCGAAGATTTTAAGTGGGGGGGGGAGTGTGTAGAGAGAGCCCCCCCTCTTCTTCCCAGCGTCTGAAGGGCGATGCCTCCCCCCCCCTCCCATGGAGGCCATTGCCCGGGGTCTTTCTTACCTGTGGGCGGGGAGGCGCTGGGCCCCCGCTCGGCCTTTCCCCACCAAGAAGTGGACGTCGCTGAGCACCTCGTTGTTGAAGAGGAAGGCGAAGCGCTCCTGCACCGTCGGCTTCGTCGCCTGCCAGTTGTAGGCCGGCTCGCGGGGGCCCAGCGAAGAAGAAGGCGGCGGAGGAGGGGAAGGGGAAGGGGGAGAAGATGGCGAGGGGGGAGAAGCGGACGACGGGGCCGCAGGACGCGACGACGAGGCCGGCAGAGGGTTCCCGACGCCTCCGCGGTGGTTGTGCGTGAGGGGAGAAGAAGAAGAAGAGGCCGCGGCCGCCGGCGGGCCGGCCTGAGGCGGAGGAGGCGGAGGAGGCGGCGGTTGGTGGTGCTGCTGCTGCTGCTGCTGAGGAGACGCCGCGGCTGAGGTAAAAGACGGCGGGAGGCCTCCGCCCGCCACGGGCCCGGCGCCGGCCGCCATTTTGCGAGGGGCGGCGGCCGGCGGAGGAGGAGAAGGGAGAAGGGGCCGGCGGAGGAGGAGGAGGAGGAGGCGGAGAAAGAGGAGAGGACGGAGGCGGGGAAGTTCACGGGCGCCTCGGGGAGCGTTCAGACGCGACGCCGGGAGGGTCGCCAAAGGCGCGCGCGGGGGGGGGGGTAAGGGGGCACCTCCGAAGGCCATCCAGTCTGACCCCGGAGAAATGCACACGGGGTTTTGGGGGGGGCGGTCTCGGCGCACGGAGGCCCTGCTTAAAAGGCCACCCCGTGAATCGTCGAATGAGTTGGAAGGGGACCCCCCAGGGTCATCCAGTCTGACCCCCCACCCCCACCCCGCAATGCAGCTAAAGCATCCCTGACAGGGTTGAGGATTGGAGAAGAAAATTATTAGAATATTCAGAATTAGCGAGATTAACGGGAAAAAATAAGAAACCAAAGAGATCAAAAGTTTCAATCGGAATGGAGTAAATTTTTGGATTATGTAAAAGATTGTAAAAATTTGTAAGCAATTACAGGTATGATGAAATTCTTGCAGCATGACAAAAAAATAAATGTAAAGATAGATAATGACAATAGTAAGATGACAAAACATGTGAGAAATAAGGGAAAGCGAGGGAATGATGAAAAACTAGAAAACCAGAATAGAGAAGGAGGGAAGTCAGGAAACTCGGCAGAGTTTGCAAAAGTTATATTTTATGAATATGTATTTATTTTGTTTTGTTAACGGAAAATAAAAATATATTTGCAAATATATTTTGCAAATGGCTTAGAAACCACCGGGGAAGAATGATGGTGATGATGATAAGGATAACATTTTTTAAAAAATTCCTTCCAGTAGAAAAGCTCATACCAAGAACAAACTTAGCTGGTCTCTAAGGTGCTACTGGAAGGAATTTTTTATTTTATTTTGTTTTGACGATGGCAGACCAACACGGCTACCTACCTGTAACTGGAACATTAAAAAAATAAAATCCTTCCATTAGCACCTTAGAGACCAGCTAAGTTTGTTATTGGTATGAGCTTTCCGTGTGCAGATCTGGTATCTGAAGAAGTGTGCATGCACATGAAAGCTCATAACAATAACAAACTTAGCTGGTCTCTAAGGTGCTACTGGAAGGAATTTTTGTATTTTGTTTTGACTACGGCAGACCAACATGGCTACCTGCCTGTAACTAGAACGATAACAACTTTATTTTTTATACCTCGCCCATTTGGCTAGATTGTCCCAGTCATTCTGGGCTGCTTCCAACAGAATATTGAAACACAATAAAACACCAAACATTAAAAAGCTTCCCTGCACAGGGGTGTCTTCAGATGTCTTCCGAAATATAGTTATTTATCTCCTTGACTTCTGACGTGAGGGCATTTCACAGGGCGGGTGCCACCACCAAGAAGGCCCTCTGCCTCTTTTCCTGTAACCTCACTTCTCGCAGGGAGGGAACCGCCAGAAGGCCCTTGGAGCTGGACCTCAGTGTCCGGGCTGGACAATGGGGATGGAGACGCTCCTTTGGGCATAGAGGACAGAGGCTATTTAGGGCTCTAAAGGATCCTTTAGGATCCGTGGTACCATATTGACCCCAATATAAGCCGCACCTTTAAAATTGATTGTGTGTGTTGGGGGGAACCTGAATATAAGCTGCTCCATTCCTCGCTGCTCCTCTGGCCTTTGGGGAGAGGGCAGGGACTACGCACAGGGCTCCTGGCACTCTTTGCCCCACACTCCTGGCTGCATACCGTATATAAGCCACACTTTAACTTTTCGCAGTCAGAATTTGGGGGGAAACTGAGGCTTATATTCAGGCCAATACAGTATATGATCCCCGCAGCCTCTCGCAGTCACCAGTCTAGCTGCCGCATTCTGGGATTAGTTTCTGAGTCACCTTCAAGAGTAGCCCCACAGAGAGCGCATGGCAGTAGTCCAAGCGGGAGAAAAACAAGAGCAAGGACCACTCTGGTGAGACAGAGCAAGCTGGGAGGGTTTCAGATGGAGCTGGCAGACACCCACCCTGGATGCAGAATTGAGCTGCACCTCTATGGACAGCTGTGAGTCCAAAATGACCCCCAGGGCTGCGCAGCTGGACCTTTAGGGTCACAGTTACCCCATGAAGGACCAGGAAGAGCCCCTTGTTTCCCCAAAACAGCACTTGTCTTGTCTGGATTCAACCTCAATCCGTTAGCCACCATCCATCCTCCAACTGCCTCCAGACACTCGGGGCCTTCACCGGTTCCGATTTAAAGGAAGGAGAGTCCACCCCACCACTTCCCAAGGGAGAACGATCCACTGTTGAATGGCTCGGACTGTCAGAAAGTTCTTCCTGATCTTCAGAGTTGGAAGGTACACTCAAGCATCATCTAGTCCAACCCCCTGCAAAGCAGGGATGTCAGCTAAAGAGTTTCTGACAGGCAGGGGTGCTAACTTGAATAAAATATTGTCCTTTTTTGGGGGGGGAGAGATGAGCTCCATCCTGCATAATCACATAACATGACTGACACACACACACACTATTTGAATGGAAACTCACCTCAACTTTTTTTTTTGGAGGGGGGCAGATCCCTAAAATATTTTATTGGGGGGGCAAAGGGACCTCAATCCCTAGGAGTTGCCTCCTATGCTGACAGGTGGCCCTCCAACCTCTGCTTAATAACTTCCATTGAAGGGGAGTCCTTCACCATGCAAGGGAGGCTGTTCCACCATCAAAACTACAGTTACCAGAATTCTTTAAAGCCATAACTGCTTTAAATAGTTTGATACAGCTCTCAATGCATAGTGCATACGAAACCACAGTGGAAAGGAAATGTAATCCTTCCTTCGTTTAAAGAAACACACCAACTGAACACTAGAGGTTGCTGCAGACCGCAGGGTGAACAGAGACATGGTAAAGGAGACCTAGCTTCTGTCTGCAGATTAAAAACGTAAGTAAAAATAAATCTGGACCTGCCGGGTGGTCCACACACTCTCTCTCTCTCTCTCTCTCTCACACACACACACACACTATTACGTTGCAATCCCTATGCATACATTTCACTTAGAAGCAAGCCTTGTTAACTTCCCTATTACTTGATGTGCAAAATCTCACAGCCACAATTCAGCAAAGCTTCTCATGGCATTTTAGGCCAGCGTGCAGTGTTTTTGTGTAGCTGCTCCCCCTTATTTTGACATCCATTGTTCTTCCTCCTCCAAAAGGGAGGTGCTTTGTCCCCGGTTTTGTTTGTGTGCATCGCCGAGAGCGCTTTCCAAGCAGTATGAAATAAATAAGAGTACCTGTCCTCCTGTGTCGGTTCTGGAACTGCCACCCTAGGAGCAAAGGGGCGTTTTAAAGAAGTGCCCCCTTCCATCGGAGGCACAGTGGAAGGAGTGGCAAGACTTAGGAACAGTGAATCATTCCAATATAACGCCGGGAATTTTCTCCAAGTTCTGCAGTGTTCCTCTCCTGATCCCGGGGGTGGAAGAAGCCAGCACCCAAATGAATAGATCAGACTTAAGGGTTAAGGAAGGCAGCCAACCCTACAAAGATGCAGATTTCTATGTGATTACGGAGGGTTATTTTCAGCAGATTTGTCAACAGCCCTTCCGTGTCCCAAAGGCTCTCCTTGCCGTTTGGAGAGGTACAAGGCACCCACCACGACATCTAATCTTTCTGCCCAACTTAGCCTGCCTTTGGACAGTTTCTTTTTAAACTTTGTGATTCATGCGTGAACCCTCCGGTAAGCAAAAGTTTGCTGGTAACGAACAAAACAAAACAACACCCCCTCCAAATGTACTAAAGACACACACCGTCTCTCTTGAAGGCAGAGAGAAAAATAAGGTAAATGGTTTTATTACTAAGCAGAAAGCTGACAGCGAAATTACAGTATCAAAGTGATGAACTTTTCATAGAAGAAGAGAGGACTGTTTGGAAAAGCATTACAGACAAATGAAATCGTGGGCAGGATTTGAGAAAAGCAATGGAAGAAAAATGGCAAAATAATTGTAATAGAGGATTTTTTGCAATAGATAAAGATATAATGCAGTAGAAAAGGTTTGAGTAAAAACACTCGGCAGATGAGGGTGGAAAGTCAACTCGTGAACCACAGAATTGTTTTATTTACTTGGTTTCTTACCCACCCTTCACTCTTAACGTCCCAGGGTAGCCTGCATATATTCAACAATTCAATATTAAAAAATACTAGTCGCAAGAATAGGGTGGGTCCTAAAAGATACTTACAGCTCAAGCATCAAAAGGTCAGACTTAAAGAGGTGAGTCAGAAAAAATAAGAAAGCAAAAACTCTTTTCGAAATGTGCCTTATTTATAACCCGAGCCTCTTGTTCACCTGTATGGAAGCTTTGACTATCCAAGGCTGCTAGTCATGATGGCGGGATACTCTTGAGAATCATGGTTGCTGGGGAGGAGGAACAGGGCGATTGCCAAGGTGATCAGGCCCCGCTGGCGAGTTTCCCAGAGGCATCTAGACAACTGCTGCATCCAAGATGATGCTGAAGCAGATGAATCTCCGGTCTGATCCCGCTACATGGCTCACCTGACATTTTTACTTGCACCACCCTTTATCCGGCGAGCTGTACAAAGCTGTGTACCTGCCACCACCAACACAATTCACTTTACCCCTACAATAACCCTGTGGGGTAGGTTTCCCAAGGTTACCTTGACATTCATTCATGGCCCTGAGATTATTTAACCAGGGTGTATGGAGTGATGTATGGAAGTGAGAGCTGGACCATGAAGAAGGCTGATCGCCAAAGAATGGATGCTTTTGAATTCTGGCGCTGGAGGAGACTCTTGAGAGTCCCATGGACTGCAAGATCAAACCGATCCATTCTGAAGGAAATCAGCCCTGGGTGCTCACTGGAAGGACAGATCCTGAAGCTGAGGCTCCAAGACTTTGGCCACCTCATGAGAAGACTCCCTGGAAATGACCCTGGTGTTGGGAAAGATTGAGGGCACAGAGGACGATATGGTTGGACAGTGTTCTTGAAGCTACCAACATGAGTCTGACCAAACTGCAGGAGGCAGTGGGTGACAGGAGTGCCTGGCGTGCTCTGGTCCATGGGGTCATGAAGAGTTGGACACAACTAAACAACAGCATGGAATGTTAAGACACGTCCTGCTCCTTCTGGGGCAGTTTTAGAGATGTGAAGGCCCGGCAAAACTCGGAAAAATTCGAAAAAAACACGTGTTTTTTTTAAGCCTGGTTTTTTCCAAAAAATTGGAAAAATAGATTATGGAATGTTTTGATGAATAAAATATTTTAAGATAAGGGGTTCAAATATTTTATAAATCGTTTCTTTAAAAAAAAATGTATTATTACAGATTATTCTAATTTCTGTGAGCACAAGCAAGTCCTAGGTTACAAACTGAACTCTCCAATGCAAGAACAAGACACATTTCTTCCTTTAGGAGGTGCTGTTGTCGCCAGACAAGAAAAAGGTTTCAGTTTTGTTTTTGCATGCGTGTGGTATGCATTGGTTCTGTTCCTCTTCACTAGGCCTCAGAGCACTGAAATAAAATATAGACCAACGAAAAGGGCCTGAAAGTATATACTTAATTACAGCTCAGAAAATGATTCTGATTAAATTTCATTCCCATTCATTGAAACTTAGTCCCACTTCCTTCTTCAGTTCTTTTTATGAGAATGTTTTTTTAAATACTGTGGAGAGGAAATATGAATAATTGTTACTTCTGGATTTTTAAAGATTGTTTTGGAGTTTTTATTTGTTCCACATAAACTAGTAAACAGTTCAGAAGATTGTTGCTCCATTTGTTACAAATACAAATAAATATTTTTAAAGTAAATTCTGCTTGTAATACTGGGTAATTGTTTGGATACACTATATTTTTAATATGCTAGTTGTGATAATTTTATGCCCATTAAAATTGTCCATAGTTATATTTTATGTTTCTAAAGTAACAGAATGACTCTCAATCTGGAAAAGAAAAAAGAAGTGCTAACGTAGCATTTTTTTTAATTTTTCTGAAAATTTCCGTTTCCCCCCGAAAAAACCCAGTTTTCCGAGCTTCAAAATTTTACACCTCTAGGCAGTTTGTCCACCTTTGGTCCCCATCAGCACTCAGCTCTCACCTGTGGCTCCTAGAAGCGGCCACAATCCCGGGAATGAAGCCGCCCAGAGTGTCAGGGGCAACCCAGTCAAGATATATAAAAATTCAGTGCTGAAAACGCAGCTGTTTTTCACCCCCGGAGCCGCATCCCACCCCAAGGCTTGAAGTTCCCCACCCACCGGGCTTCACGTGAACAGATGTGCCCTAGAGGAAAAGACTGCAGCCACACTGCTCCTCTCTCTTCTCTTTAATGGCGGTGAACTGGTTGCTAGAGAGATGACTTGGTGACTGCACTCAGTGACAACTTCCAGATTGGACTACTGCAACACACTGTCCGTGGGGCTGCCCTTGGAGGCATCTCAGAAACTTCACTTTGGTCCAAAATGCAGCAGCCAGATTACTGGCTGGGGTTCCATTTATGTATCAGCCCCCCCCCTTTTTTAAAGCCACACTGGTTGCCCGTAGGGCTGGGTGATATATCATCCAAAACCTGTTTGAAGTCCATAATGTGATAGCAGTTTCGTAAATTTTTCAACCTGGCAATATATCGCTAATCATGATGCGTCTGTGTGTGCTTTGCAAAAAAAACATGATGTGGGGAAGACCGTGAAGCCAGCCAATGCCGTTGTATAGCTCCATCCTTATTTCAGACATTGTGATATACCACTTCTTGTTCCGCCATTTCTAAGAGGATCTTGGGAAGTGTGGGGGACCTTAAGTAGCATTTTTAAAATTTACGTTTTGAAAAACAAACAGACCCCCCAACTCCAAAAAACATTCGATTCGTTTATGTGTTTCAATGCATTTATTAAATTCTTACAAAACAGAATACAAAAAATTCTGGCATCAACAAGGTGTTACGAAGGAAAAAATTCCATCAAGCTGTATCAGTTAATAAAGTGCTTGGTTGCTGTTTTCTTATAAGTTTTTATTTTTTATATATTTTTATGTTTTTTTTCTCTTTTTTTTTCTTTTTTAAATTTCTCTCTCTCTCTTTTTTTTTAAACCAGTCCCTTTCTGAAGGACTTGCTGCTCATATAGTCCCCAACGGTACGTTAAGGTGACTGCACGTCCAATAAAATAAAACCTAAAATTTAAAAGCTCCACAAAACCTTTGGCAGTCTTTCCGATAACCAGAGGAAAATATTTCTCCTGGACTGAATCCCACCCCCGCCAAAAAAAAAAAAAGCATGTGAAAAGAAACAGATTTTCACAGTAAAATGTTGCTAACCAACATCTAAGGAAAAGTAAAATCTAAGAGGAAGGAGACGTCGTTTAAAGAGATGACACTCCCACCACCCCCACCTCAAATTTGCAGTTAATACAACTCATAATAAGAGGTACAGGAAAAAAGAATTTCACAAAGAAAACCATTGGGGGGGGTTGGTGGAAGAAAGAGAAGTTTAAACTAAGAACTTTGGCAAGATAAGGGTTAAAAATCCATGCACAGTTTAAAGACTTAGGAAGGGGGGAAGATAACACAAACCAAAGATAATATACCTGGAAAGCTACCTTGAGAAGGCTGGTTAAGAGGATGTCAAAGGGGTACACTGGATTTAGTCCCTGCCATGGAGACAAGAGTTCCCCCATATCTCTATGGGGCGCAAGTAACTTTGAACTCAGTTTAAACTCTTCTGGCTTCCAAACCAGGGGAACTGTGGGCTTCAAGGCGATCCAATAAAGGGTTTTCTATCCATACCAACACTGATTGGGAGACCCAGCAAGTGGAAGGACGCAGGTTCGCCTGACCCCGTTCCCAAAGCCCAGAATCCCTTGCATGTTGAAAGATCGAGCTTTGGTGTGTATTGTAGTGTTAGACGCGGTAGGAAGACCAGTAAAGAAGTAAGGGGGGGTGAGGGAGCCTTAAGAAGAAGAGGAAGAAAACGTATGTTTTATCTCTGAATTGAGCGGTGGAAAAAAAGAAATCAAAGCGCCATCAGTTTTGGTCACACACACGAAAAGGTGCACGATCGCGGGAGTAAGGAGAAGGATCAGGATTTTGCTCACGTCCTGAGAATAAACATTAAACTGAAGCAAATTTTCACCGCACCCCCGGAAAGCCTAAATATATTTGGGGGGGGGCATGGGGGGAAAATCCAGCTCACTGGCTAATCATGACTCACCTCCATTGAAATGGAAACTAGACAAGTTAGCCGTAACTGTTGTTTTCCATGCAATTTATTAGCCAGTGTTGTGTCTCCCCCCCTAGGACTCAAGCGGACTTCTTTCCTCCCTAGTTTAAGCAAGCTTGGGGGGGGGGGGAGCTCATCACTATGTTGGCAAAAGCCAACCCCAACCAAGCAAGTCTGGGTTCCTGATCTGACTTGGCAACGCGAGAATGGGAAGGCAGGATTGTGTCTTTCTTTAAAAGAAACAAAAATGACCACATGCCAAACATCACAATCGCCTGGCGTTTTTCAAGCCATGAAACAGTCATCCGATCAGAAATTGAGGGAGCAGGAAGAGTTGACTTTCAGCAACACTCAAACCCAATTCCATGCACAAAGATGCACAACTCAGGAAAGAAGAGGTGGACTTGATTAAACTTCCATTATGGGTTTTGCATCCATTATGCTGAATGATTTCTAATGCTGGTTTGCTACCAAATCCAGGAATTTCGTTGTGGCGCGATCCGAGCACATTGCCCGTTTGCACACACAAAATAATGCACAGCCTTGCCCAGAGAGGGTATGCATGTGAAGGTATACAAGCACATGGGGGGGGGGAGAGAAGAACCGCAACAGCCATATTAAAGCACTCCAAATCATTTTATTCTGCAACAGTGCGCACTGATGCACACTCCACGCAGTGCCTGCCATTTCATTTTCATTGAACGTCGGGCAAAAGTCAAAAAGACCGAAGTTGGGAAAGGAAACCTTTGAGCAGTCCTTCACACGCCGAAATTATCCTGAGAAGTCCCCCTTTATTTGAAGAGAGGAAGAGAGAAAGAGAAGGGAGTGGTTCTTGCCAAAGAACTTTGGTTCGAAAGCCAAACCACACAAGCTTAACCACAACCCTGCGAGTCAACAACTCAACATGGGCTTGTTCTTGGGGGAGTTTCCAGCACTCCTGAATTTTGGCCCTTCAGTAATGAACCGGGTGGGGTGGGGTGGGGTGGGGCGCTTGTCCACCCACCTTCCCCGAAACAGGATCACTAACGCAGAAGAACATGATCCCATACAAATTATCTGGCCCTCTCAGAGGCAACCAGGATCACTCGCGCCACTGCCTGAACAGTGTCAGCGGAATACGACGACCTCGTTGTTTCTGGAGGAACCGACACGGCTGCAGACCAACTTACCTATCTGCAACTTCTACTGTAGAAACCACTGTGTGTTTCTAAGATATTACATGCGTAGTACTGGTGTAGTACTGAATAAGTGGGCTTAGACAAAACCCAAAAAAAGTCACAGGTAGTGTTCCTGTGCTCAAAAGATCTGCTTTTAAAAACAAGGGTATGCTGTTTTTCAAAGGTACGCCCGGCACCCTGCCCCCGCCGCAGAAAAACAACACCCCAGGGAGAAATCGGCTATCATTTTAACGTTGCCACTGCAAACGTTAAAACCCGTTTCTGAACCTGTTTAAACCATTGTAGCTCCCAGTATTGCGGACACTGGGAACTGTGCATCTACCATGGGTCCCAATGCTGGGCATCCTGGGAACTGCACATCTACTGTGGCTCCCAGTGTTGGGAACTGTACAACTGTGCAGGAACTCGGGGACATTCAAGAGGACTCTATGCCCTCACAAGTCGGCAATTCCCAGAATTCTTTAGGGCAGGCAAAATAAACCCAAAGAGGGAAGCGGTTCCCAAGCAGATCTGAAAATCTGCTGCTTAGCTAACAGCCGAGAAAGAGGGAGAGAACCTCCCATCTTTCCACCAAAGGAACAGAAGCTAACCTTGCAACATCTTTTGCAAGCAAAAGCAGCGTAGAAAACGCCACTCTCAGTCCCAGATACGAAGCGTTGCCTTCGCTTCTTGCCCTGGAAGGGTGGAACGCACCATCCCAAAACTAGTTCACAGCCATCACCCGCAGCCTTGAGACAGCTTTCCTGACCCGAAAAAGGCATTGGTGCACAGCTGTCCGATGTTCAAGTATTTCTTACTTTAAGATGAAGCTCTACAACCAAATAACAAAATGCGTTGTAAAACAAAGTTTAAAAAGAAAGATAAAGGGGTTCCCCACCCCTGAAAAAAAAAGAAAATCTCTCACTAACTTTACACGGTGAACCTCACATCCCAATCTGACCCCCCCCCATCCCCCTTGAAAGGACATTTGCTAGATTCTGAATGTTCATGAAAAGAAAGCGATAATAAATTTCACAGCGGTGGAGGAGTGGAATCATACTCTGAGCAGAACCACTGAAATTGACAGACAGCACTTACATAGGTCAATCAATGTCAATCAGTCTAACTGTAAGTATGAATGATTTTGCACACAACCCCAGATACCATATTCACTGTTTGTGGTTTTCTTTTTGGGGGGGGGGGTTCCAAAGTGGGAGGGAAGGAGTAGACAAGTCAAGCCAAACTATTTTACTTACCCGCCCCCCTCACCCACAGCTGGGAGTTAGGGTTACCTGAAGAATAAAATTTTAAAAAAAGATATTTTTTTGCTATCATCTATCTCTAACTAGACAACTATTGCATAGTATTTCTTAAGTCGGGGTGGGGTGGGGGGAGAATAAGAGAAGAAGTTATCACTCTGAAAACACAAACCTATCAAAATTCCAGATATGCACATCCAGACAGGAGTTTTAAGCAAGTTTAACAGCCGGGGGGGGGGGGGGAAGCTGCCACACTGAAATAAAGCCAACTTAAAACAACAACAACAAACCAGGGAGAATCCGCCAGTGCCGGTTTGTCATTCCTGGGCCCACTGGGCAATTCTTTAAATTTTATTTAAAGAATAAATCTGTGGCTACAACCCCCAAAGGGTTCTAGAAATGGCTTGAAAACTAATGAAGAGAGTCCTCGAGATGGAGGTTTGCCATGTCCCATCGCAGGACAGAGGAACGTTGCTTCGCACAACGCAGAGATGGCAACGCAGAAAGTCCCACCACCTGTCACCCACCCAGCAAGGAGGGAAGAGGGTGGCACCCGCCCCAGCCCCATTTAAAGGGCCTGGAGTTTGGGCACAGCTATGCCATGACCATGCAAAGAACGCTGGCAAGAGGGTATCCCAGCAGACACCCTCGGATGGAGGAAGAAAGACAAGACCACCCACCCCAAGGAAGGCGCATGTCGTCAAGAGACTCCCTCTGAACCAGACCGAAACTTTTCGCCCGGAGAGGGACAGCCGCAAAACGGATGGGAAACAGCTGCAGCAAGAGAGACAGCACCCAACCAGAACCTCCCGAAAGAGAACTGGGAGACCCTCTAGAACAGCCTGTCCCAAACTTGGGTTCCCATCATCCCTGACCAGTGGTCCTGCTAGATAGGGATCACGGGAGCCGTTGTCCAAGAACAGCTGGAGTTTGGGAAACATGGCTCTAGGAGTTGTTGCCCCGGACACACGGACACACACCCTTCCTCCTCCTGACTGTCAGCTGAGCTGGCATAGCACAGACAGGAGCTGGAGCCCAGCGACGCCTGGGGTGGGCGCACGCAATTGTGTAAATTTCTGGGCATTTTTTTTAAATAAAAAAGCAGCAAACAGGAATTGCTTTGCAGTGAGTATTCCGTTAAACAAAACAAACCCATGGGTGGAGTGGGGTGGGGTGGGAGCGACAAACCCATCTCGACCAGGCCAATCTCTTTCCTCCCCGCAGAAATAGGGGAAACCTGGGTTTCAAACAAAATGGGCTGTGCGCATCGCATGCGTTATTTTGGGGGGGGTGCAGGGGTGGGAGGTGGACAAGAACGGCCCCATTGATACTCTCGGGCCGGCTCTCTCAGGACAACCTCCAGAAAAGCCCAAAACACTCCCACCCCAAAGAATTGGCAGTTCTCGGGTGTGTGTATGGGGGGGGAGGGACTCAGCCCACTATCACCACCCAAATCAAATGGGTCTTTACAAACCCAACCACCCCTACCCCCACGTAAGCGCCCACAATGTCTTCTGGGCAGGGGCGTAGCAACGGGGGAGCGGTGGGGACAGTGCGCACCCCGTGCCACTTCTCTGGGGGTGACAAGGCATGTAGTTTGCCAGCACATGTAGTTCCGCACATGCGCGCTACGTGGCGGGTTGCCGGCGTGCCGCTCCAGTGCCGTACGGACGTTGCTGGGATCCTCTGCTCATGGCTGCAGCCGCATGTAGAGGATCCTGGCACCGTCCGTGCGGTGACCGGCAACCCGCCACGTAGCGCGCATGTGCGGCACCGCTGCGTACGGCGCAAGCATCGTATGAAGCACCACTGCGCATGCGCGCTACGTAGCATCACCCCACCCCTGGGTGCACGTCATGTTTGCCGCTCCAGGAGCGGCTTCCTACACTTCTGCTTCTGGGGCAAAACCTGAATCCACACACCACACACCCCTCTCAAACCGCAGCGTTCTTTTCAATTCTAGAATCCCATTAGGTCGAAAATGAAACAAAACATTTTTTTAGAAATAGGGAGGGAGGGAGGAAGAGAAACAGCAAAGCCACATAAAAAAAAGGAAATGGGGGTGGGTGGGAGGAATAATACACCCAAATACTTAAAATGCTACCTTTAAAAAGTTGAGGACTTTTAAGGGTGTGTCCCCCCCCCTCCATATTTTCACAGTATAAAAAGAGGCAACAGAAAACAGAGTAACAGTAGCCAGTTTTTGTTTTTTTTAAGCTTTTCCTGGGGGGGGGGTGTCAACCTGGTATTTCCAAAGAAGCAGGAGGGATGGGGGGACGGGGAAATCAATTTATTTTTTTTGTTTAAAAAAGCAAAATTATATTACACGTGTGTCAAAATGCAACCTTGGGGGGAGGGATTTAATAAAAAAAAAAACCTTGGTGGGTTAATATGGAGGTTGGTTTTTCTTTTTTCCTTTAAGAGAGATTTATAAAGGAAAAAAGGGGGGGGAAGTGTTGGGGGGGAGAGTCGAGATGAGCCAGTGTTCAAACAAGACCAGGAAACAATACAAAACAAAAAGAAAAAATAAGAAGAGAATAGATCCTTGGAATCCAGCCAACTTGAAAGAGGGGGGGGTCTGATCTTGTTTTTCTCCCCCCCCTCCCCAGCTATCAAAAACAGTATACATATATAGATATATTGTCCGAAATGGGGGAGGGGGGGAAACAGGGATGTACACGCAGCCGGGGGGAGGGAGGGAGGGGGGGGCGTTCACATGTGATCTCCCCCCACCAGGACCAACGGGGTAACCAGATGCTGGTTGGCGTCCAATTTTGCCATGCTCGTCTTCTGCCGCCGCTTGGCCAGCTTCGACTCTGACGGCGGGGAGAGCTGCATGGAGCGTGAGGTAGCTTTGATGATGATGGGGGGGTGCGACTCCGCGGCAGCCTCGTCCTCCTCGTCCCGCATCAGCTGGCGGTTGACGGCGATGGCTTCGGCCGCAAAGGACGTCAGCTCTTTGGCACAGCTGTTCCTGCGGAGAGCGGGTGGGGTGGGGTGGCATGTTTAGGAAGGAAGAAGAGCCCCGCCGGATCGGGGCCAGCAGCCCCCGCTAAGCCTAGCATCTTCTCCTCATGGGCCCAACCAGATGCAAAGCCCGAAAGCGGGATTTGAACGCAAGACCAGCTCTCTCCCCTGTCTTGTGGCTTCCGGCAACTGAGTTTCGGAAACATGTGAACTGGGCAATATATCGTCCAAAACCGGTTTCAAGCCCATATCATGATATTTGGTTTCATAATTTTTGACCTGGCAATGTATTGTTTATCATGAGGGCATGTGTGTGTGCTATGCAAAAATCACAACATGGGGGGGGGGGGACTGTGAAGCCAGCCAAGGCATCTACAGGTGAAACTCGAAAAATTAGAATATCGTGGAAAAGTCCATTTATGTAAGCAATTGTTTTCATTAGCTACTGGAGTTTAATATATGAGATAGACTCATGACATGCAAAGTGAGATATGTCAAGCCTTTATTTGTTATAATTGTGATGATTGTGGCGTGCAGCTGATGAAAACCCCAAAGTTGAGATTGTTAATTTGGGGTTCTCATCAGCTGTACACCATAATCATCGCAATTATAACAGATAAAGGCTTGACATATCTCGCTTTGCATGTCATGAGTCTATCTCGTATATTAGTTTCACCTTTTAAGTTGAATTACTGAAAGAAATGAATATTCAAATTTTTCGAGTTTCACCTGTACATAGCTCCATCCTAATTTCAGGCATTGTGATATATCGGTATATCGTGGCATTTAGCTGGCGATACATCGTGATGTTGAAAACCAGGTATTGCCCATCCCTATTGTGGAGGCAGAGCAGTCATAGAATTATAGAGCTGGAAGAGGCCCTGAGGATCCCTTAATTTTCCCCACAGTGGCTCAAAATTATGGGGTGGAGGTTCGGGGGTTTCCTCTTACCTTTGAAGAATGATCGGGGTTGGGAGCGTGTTATCCGGAGCACACTGAAAAGAAAAAAAGGAATGAGAGAGTGAGAGCTAATACTATACCAAGGCAAGATTTTTGTGTCTACCGCTGGTCCTGCTAGCTAGGGATCATGGGAGTTGTAGTGCAAAAACAGCTGGAGACCCAAGTTTGGGGAACTCTGGCCTACGACTTCCCACACCCAAAAGCAGGGAGGGGGGGGGGAGAAACACAAATTTACTAAGGTACAACTTTCCCACGCTGCTAAATTTTATCTGAATGGCAGGGTTTTTATCAAAAGTGTTTTTAAACATTTTCTTTAACTCATTATGTATCATTTCCTAGAAAGCCTTTGCCTCTTTTACAAGTCCACCACATATGGTGAAAGATAACTTCCTTCTCTTTACATTTCCAACACTCGTCAAATCTTGACCTATACATTTCTGCAAGTTTTGATGGTGTTAAAATACCATCTATACATCATTTTCATCACATTTTAGGTGCACTACATGCAGTAAATTTAATACCTTAATTATTCCACAGCCTTTCCCAAGATTCTAACTGAATTTTATATCCAAAGTCTTTTGTAGTCTTTTGCAGAAGCCTTTTTACTGGGTATTGTAGGTGAAGAGATGCCAAGAAAAGATAAGAGACTGTTCATTTATGCAACAACAGCGGCAAGAACCCTTTTAGCCCAAAAATGGAAACAACAAGAACTACCAACGAAAGAAGAAGGCAGATGAAAATGATGGACTTTGCAGAACTGGCAAGCTGACAGGGAAAATCCAAAACCAGCACAATCAAGTATTCCAAAAAGACTGGAGTAAATTTAGACAACATTTGAAAGCTCACTGTATGCAATTAACACCACTAGTAGGGTTATCTCAAGATCTGAAATGAGAATTTTTTAAAACCTTTCTATATCTATTTAAACTTTGAGGTATTTTGTGATGAGTCTTACTAGAATTGGAAAATATATAAAATGTTGTGATATAAAGGTTAACTTTGAAAGCCAAACGGTGGGAGGGAAGGAAGTCGATAGGCTCTAAAGAGCCAAAGTGGATAATAATGATGTGATTATATATGTTTAAATGGAAAATTAATAAAAATTACTTTAAAAAAAATGAAAGGCAGGGTTTTAAAGCCTTTGAGGAACAGGATAGCTCCGCAGCGCCACCTAGAGCACCAGGGATTTCAAACCCACACTGTGAATCCTGATCAGACAGGTATCCTCCGTTTTGCTTCTGAATGTGCATCCTCATTGTGATGGTTTTCTCACAGAGGCTAACTTAGAATCATAGAATCCTAGAGCTGGAAGAGACCCCAAGGGCCATCCAGTCCAACCCCCTGCCAAGCAGGAAACACCATCAAAGCATTCCTGACAGATAGCTGTCAAGCCTCTGCTTAAAGACCTCCAAAGAAGGAGACTCCACCACACTCCTTGGCAGCAAATCCCACTGTCCAACAGCTCTCACTGTCAGGAAGTTCTTCCTAATGTTTAGGTGGAATCTTCTTTCTTGTAGTTTGAATCCATTGCTCCGTGTCCGCTTCTCTGGAGCAGCAGAAAACAACCTTTCTCCCTCCTCTATATGACATCCTTTAATATATTTGAACATGGCTATCATATCACCCCTTAACCTTCTCTTCTCCAGGCTAAACATACCCAGCTCCCTAAGCCGTTCCTCATAAGGCATCGTTTCCAGGCCTTGGACCATTTTGGTTGCCCTCCTCTGGACACGTTCCAGCTTGTCAGTATCCTCCTTGAACTGGGGTGCCCAGAACTGGACACAGTTAAACTTGTTAAATGAAGAACTGTTAAGAACTAGGCTCTTCTAAGTATAGCTCCCAATTGCCCACAATCGAAGGACCCCTGCCCCAACTGCAATCTTGGTTAAGTGCAGGCTTGCTTAGTAAGCCAAGGGAATCTTTACAGGAGGAAGTCCCGGGTTAAGTCCCTCTCCCAGAGGGGGCCTGCCTGAATCTCTGTGGAGATGCTGCCAGTCAGTGTAAGCAATACTGAGCTAGATGAACCAAAGGCGGGTCTCATTTCATGCAGAGAGAAAACGGGACAGGTTTATTGGGGGCTGCAAAAAAAAAAAAACAACAACAACAGAAAAACACCCTAACCCCAAACCAACGAACCCCTGCCGCCTTTTCCTTCCCACTGTGCTCACCCCTTGCACCCACGAGTGCTTCAGAACTTCGGCTGCGCTGAGGCGTTTCTTAGCATCCCTGACCAGCAGCTTGGAAATGAGATCTTTGGCTCCGAAAGAGATGTGAGCCCAATCCTTGTCGGGGAATTCGTACTTCCCCTCCTGGATGCTTTCAAATAACATGTTCTGGGAGGAAGGAAGGAAGGGTCACAGAATCATACAAAATCGCCTTTTCTGTTTTACTGCTGCATTACACTGTCCACTCATGTGCTCAGACCCCCAGATCCTTTCCACATGTACTATTTGTGGGCCCCCCCCAAAAAAAAATCTTATATTGGTGCAGCTGGTTCTTCTTGCCCAAGTGCAGAACCTGACATTTGTCCCCATTGCAAGTCTCAGGAAACCCCCCTCCCCGCGTTTGGAAGGATCAGGGGAGCGTCTGCAGTATAGGGAACCCCCTGTGCTTTTCACCAGCTCGTCCTCCCCCTCCTCTGCCGGAAGCAACCATTCCTCCAGTGAGGAGGGGGAGTTGGAGGCAGGAAGGCGGTGCAGGGGCTCTGACAGGATCGCAGAGCCTCAGCACCGAGGAAATAGTGGGGAACGGGGTCAGGTTCCCACGCTCCGAGGGAGCAGGCAGGAAGGAGGTGGAAGGGGGAGGCGGGGGTTCAGAATCCCCTGCCTTTTTTGCTGGACGAAGAACCGGAAGGGTTCATTCCTGGACTCTGCAGAGGGATGAGATGGGACGTTTGAACTTTTGCTCCACTGTATATAGTTTTGCACAATAAAGAAGTTAGTTTTTAGAAGTTCTGCGTTTGGCGCTTTACTCATGAGCAACCACTGAATGTCCTTACAGCAAGGAACAAAAAAAAAGAGGAAGGAGCCAGTGGCCTGCTCACCTGGCAAGCGGGACACGATTCGCCGCGGTCCCAGCCGCAGTCGGTCCCGCAGTGGCCCACAAAAGGCGGGTAGCCGCTCAGCATGATGTACAGGATGACCCCCAAACTCCACAAGTCGCAGCGCTTGTCGTAGATCGAGGCTTCCTCGTTGAACGCTTCCACAACCTCCGGGGCCATGTATTCAGCCGAGCCGCACTGGAGAAAGGGTTAAAAGCCGCAGAGTCACACTTTTGCTTTTCAAAATTCCCCCCCCCCCCCCACCGCAAACAAAAAAAAGGTTCCGTATTTCGCACGCAGAAGAAATGCGTGTGATTTGAAACCACTAACTTTGCTAACAGGCAGGAAAGAAACTCACAGTTTGCTCTTTCAGAAACACACACATTTTTTTACACAAATGGAAAGTTGTTTTACTTTCTGCCTCAGACCAGGAAGCATGCTCTCTGGACGGCACCAGCTGAGTTTTTCTTCAGCTGGGGGGGGGCATGTGATGAGCATGCCTCCGCCCCACATTTCACCCCTCATAAATAAAGCCCCCCCGCCCGGGACATTCTTTCCCAGAAGCCCTCAGGGCCAAGAGGGGGGAGACCATCCAAGGTCTATAAAAAGCCATGCAGTGTTTCCTGGAAAAAGGGCTTGCGATCTTCAAGAGCTCCGCTATAAAACCTGCCAGGATAGTTCTGTCAGATGAAGAAGGGGGAGAGATTGTGCATGCGAGAGTTGGGATCTCCCTGAATACACAAACCGCAGGAATTATGTTCTTCTCCCCACCTCTTAAAAAGAAAAAGAAGAAGAAGTCCAATTGAACTTGCAAAGGAACTTGGGGCAAGGGCTTAAGATATTTGCAAATATCTGATCCAAAGTCCTTTGTGAGCAGTTGCGTTTTCTCACACTACCTAAAAAATAAAAGCAAAACCAAAAAAACCAAACTGTACTGGAGCACAGAAAATACCTCACGACAAAAAGGCTCAAGGGTTTGAAAACGTGGAAGCCTGTTGTTGTTTTGAAAAGTGAAAACCAAGCTGCTAGACCTCAAGTTGTTGGGGAGAACACATTGCCCCAAAGCTGGCGTTTCCCAGACTTTGGATATCGATACAGATATCATATTTATTTTTATTTATTAAATTTGTACACTGCCCTATGCCCACAGGTCTCGGCGCTTCACAAGATAAAATGGCAATTAAAAAACCCAGAAAACACATTATAAAAAACAACCCAACCTAACCCCCCCATTTTAAAAGGGCGGTGGATGTCCATCAGCCCAAAGCCTAGTTAAAGAGGAACTTTTGTGCATTTTTACTTGTGCACATTTCAGCTTAATATACGCTTGGCAATTAAAAAAATAATAATTAAGAAGCGGACCAAAGTGGGGATAGACATCCAGTGGGAATCTCACCCAACATGTTTTGACCCTACACAATTTTGGCTTTATGCTCTATCCCCAGGATTTATCCCCCACAAGAGTTGAGCAGAGTCCTGTGTTTTTCTGGAATAAGATTGGGGATTCAGTTAAGGGTTTGGGAAGAGGGCTGTAATTTGGGGGCAACACTCCCTCCACCCACCACCAGAGCTTTGAAACAATCCACTGGGACAGTTCTTGCAAGGACAAAGAAAATAAATCCACCTAGTTAGCAGTGCCTGGAGAAAACAAAAAATACTGGGGGGCAGGTTTGGAGATCGGAGCCTCAAAATTCATTCATTAAAAAAAATCACAGAACTGTAGAGTTAGAAGGGACCCTGAGGGTCATCCAGTCCAACCCCCTGGAATATGCAGCTGTCCTGAACTTGCAACCTTGGCATTATCAGCACCATGATCTAACCCAGGCATGGCCAAACTTGGCCCTCCAGCTCTTTTTGGGACTACAACTCCCATCATCCCTAGCCAACAGGACCAGTGGTCAGGGATGATGGGAACTGTAGTCCCAAAACAGCTGGAGGGCCGAGTTTGGCCACGCCTGATCTAACCAATAGAGCTATCCAGGGTGACATTCATTTGATGTAGTTACAGTACAGTGGTACCCCGGGTTATGTCCTTAATTTGTTCCGGGTTACAGTACGTAACCCGAAAAGGACATAACCGGAACAATTCGGTCTGACCGAAAAAAAACCCGAAAAAATTGCTTCTGCACATGCGCAGACTGTGAAAACACTTCTGCGCATACGCGAATCGCGCGTGATTCAGGTTGCGCTTCCGGGTTAGCAGAATTCATAACCCGAAAAGTACGCAACCCGAAGCGTACGTAATAGTCAAAATTTATTGTTTCTACCCCACCCACCTGACCGCGTTGCCCCAGCCACTTCTCCGAAGTTGGCAGCTTACAGCGTTTTTAAAAAACACCCATTTTAAAATACCAATTAATTGAAACAAATCAGCTGAAAGTAATAAGTTAGAATACAATAAAACACATGGGGAGGCGCGGCGTTAAAATGCCAATGGCCCTGACAGCAGGCCAGTTGGCGACATCGGCTGCACCCGTTTTTGGAGTTTCCATTTTAGTATCCTCAGCAAACTTAAGACACCCTTTCTGGCTCTTAAAAAAACAACAACACAGGTGCATTACCAAGAGAGGCAAAAACTCGAGCTTGAAGTCATTCCACGCTAAATTAATTTTAATTCCAAAACGGCGATCAGTTAATACGCTTCGGGATTATCAATCTGTCGTTTGCAGGTTTAAAAAGAAGGGGGGGGGGAAACAGCGTGCTTGGTTCGTCTGTGCAGCACTGAGAAGTGGAAAGGGAAACAGGTTTAAACAGAATGCACCTGCCTGAACTCCTCTGCACCCATACAGAAATCTTTGAAAAATCAACGAGGAGCAGAGAAACCCTGCTGACCGCCTCCGAAACCCTGTCCCTTAATCCCAGATACGCAGCAAAGGAAGGAGGAGGAGGAGGAGGAGGAGGAAAGGGTTGTGTTATGGAAAGGGCACTCTGCACAAGCTCAGAGGAACCCTCGACTCTGCAGCTGCAAAACAAGACCAGCGAAACCACACAGCACCAAAACCCTTCCCTGTCGCCAACCAAACCGAATTCACTCTTCTTTTTCACCACATCCTCCCTTCCCCGAACGAGACCGGATCAAACCAGCTGAGGCGCCGCGTCAGCTGCCTAACTCTGCCCTTCCTCGAATTAATACATACGCAAATCCACATTATCCGGACTCTGGCAAATCCTCCAGAACAGGGGCAGGGCGCAGAGTCCGGGTAACTCACCCAACCGGCCGGCTTACGAAAAGGGAGGAGGGAAGAGCTTCTCTGGAGCCGATCTGCCTCGGGGGCACATAAAGAGGGCGGTGGAAGGATGTACGCTCAGGGTTCACAGAGGGAACCCACAGGGTCATCCAGTCCAACCCCCTGCGACGCAGGAACCCCAGCTAATGCAGGAACCGTTTCAATGGCTTTCGGGAGAGTTAAGGGGGAGGGTTCATTGGCAGGGCACCTGCTTGGCATGCGGAAGGCCTCAGGTGCATCTCCAGGTAAGGGTGGGGGAAAGACTGCCTGTCTGAAAGCACGGAGAGCAAGAACCCGTTCTGAGTTCAAAGCACGACTAGGATGACGCACTTTAAAATCAGCCAGCGCTCCCTCCAGGGAATTCTGGGAGCTTTAAAAGTGCTGAGAGTTGTGTTCCCCCCTTTTCCCAGAGCTACAATTCCCTGGGAAGAGGGATGGAGCGATAAAACCACTCTGGGAACCGTAGCGCAGGGATTCTCCAAACAACGCCCAGCACCCTGAACAAACTGCACTTCCCTGGGTCCTTTGCGAGGGATGAAGAAGCCATGACCGTTCAAAGCGGCATCACAGAGCTTTAAATCTAGGGTGTCAATATGATCCGAGAGTAGGCGCGCCCCAAGATCTACAGATGGAGGCCAGAGTACAAATTCAATGAATAATAATAATAATTCAAATGAACAGAGCCCATTAACTTACAATGAGTCTTAACTCTTGAGTAACGCTGAATACAACCCCGGGCTGCAGAGCAAAGATTGCTATTTTTGCAGCAGCAACAACAACAAAAAACCAAAAGGGGGGGGGGGGTTTGCAGGTTTTTTTAAAAAAAATTGCAAAAAGGCAAGGGTTGTTTTTTTAAGTTGCAAAAAAAAGCAAATGGCGTTTTGTTTTCGTTTTTAATTGCAGCGCTATTTATAACCCTTTTGACACACATGGCTGGGATTTGATCTTACCGAAAACTCTATGTGCAGGAGTTTTGTTTTAAGAAAAAAAACCAAATCTGTCTGTAGCCGGTCTGTCTCCTTGCCCCAACCCCAACCCCCCTGTGCGGAAATGGGTCACAGCAGCCTCTGCAAAGCAAGGGGGGGGGGAGAGAAGGGGAAGGGAAGAGAGAGAGAGAGAGAGAAACAGATGGAAGGGGGGGGGGAGTAGAGGAAATCCCCAAACCTCAGGCCTGACAGCAAATCAGCCAAGCTGTTGCTAGGGGCAAATTTTACAGCATCTCGGCAGTGGTTTGGAGAGGGGGGGGGGAGCAAGAGAGACTGGGAGGCAGGTGGCTCCTCTCTCTGCATGGGGTGGGGAAACAGCACAGTTTTAAAAAGCTTTAGAAATGAAGAGGAATAAATTAAGAGCATTGTGGAACCCGAAACCTGGGATGAGGGGGGGGGGGGCTGTGTCTTTGCAAATGTGCCCCAATTTTATGCACTGGCAATACTTGATTTCTCAAAACTTTGTTTGCAGACTGCAAACGGGAGCCCCTTCGCTAGTTCTACTGGCAAACGCAGATTTGCATTTCGCAGGTCTGTCCGTCCGTCCGTCTGTCCCCCCCGGCAACACACCCCAAGCCTGTTTCTTTCATTCAAAAGACTTGAGCCACAGCCAATGCAATGCACAGCCTCTCGGGGAAATATGCAAACTAGCCGGGTGACACGAGGCCTCCACACAGCCGAGACACGGAACAAGATGCAGCGTTCACATTCGTGACACAATTCTACGCCGCAAGTTAATAATCTCCTCGCCGATCCCAGGAACGGACCGTGAAACTTGGAAGTCGGCCACGCGGGGTCACCTAGTCCAAGCCCCTGCAATGCAGGAATCTTTTGCTTGAACCCACAACTCTGGCATCAAGAGTCTCGCGCTCTACCGACTAAGCTTATCCAGGGTTCGAATCGCCCCACCCGGCCATGAAAGCTCACTGGGGGTGATGTAGATTAGGGGCCAGCCTAATCTACACCACAGGGGAGAAGCACGTCGGCCATCCTCGGGGAAAACGAACACAATAAATAAAAACAGTAATTAATAAGCCGGGTGGAGCCAGAAATCAGAGTCCTTTGAAATCTGACTATGGCAACACCCTAAATAAAGGCACAACAATAAGCTTGGAGAAACATGACCACACAAGACCAGTCTGATTGGAAAGAACCATTTTGCAAGCATCTCCCTTCCTGGTCTCCTAGGGGGATCCTTCACTCCCCATAAGCCACCACGTTCTTGGCAAGCCGGATAAAGGAACACCCCAAAGCACCGTTTCGTCCAGGCTGGGTCTGGGAATGAGCCTCACAACACAGGCCAGCTTGAAAGATAAAATTTAGGGAATTAAATTTTATTTAATTTGTTTAGGGAAGCTTTTAATCTGCGATATTTTAATGTATTTTAATATTTGTTGGAAGCCGCCCAGAGTGGCTGGAGAAACCAAGCCAGATGGGCGAGGTACAAATAAAATTTATTATTATTATTTATTATTATTATTATTATTATTATTATTATTATTATTATTATTATTATTATATTATAGAAATTACAGAGAGGAATTTTGGAAGGCCGGCTTGCAGCGAATTATGACCGAACATACACACGGACAAGCCATACAAACCCAAACACCTCTTTTTCCACCAATGCCAAAACACCATAAAAACACACAGAGAAGCCTATTATGGATCGGGGGGGGGGGGGAAATCCGTCCATCCCCAGTATTCTGATTCCAACAGTGGACAGCCAAACACCTCTGGGAATCCCAGATGGAGATGCGTGACATCTTGTTATGCAGAGGTATAGGTAAAGGACGCCTGGATGGTTAAGTCCAGTCAAACGCGACTATGGGGTTGCGGCGCTCATCTCGCTTTCAGGCCGAGGGAGCCGGCGTTTGTCCAGACAGGTAGACTGCACCCAACCATGCAGGCTTCCACCCGAGCCATCACAGTGAACGGACACTGAAATTCCTGGAGGATTTCCTCAGTACCATTCAGTGCATCTCATGCCTTTGAATCCCATCGATTAAAAAAAGAGCCTTCCTCCTCAATTCAAAGCCTGCTTGCTGCCACTTTTCTTGGTTGAGCCAGAGTTCAGATTCTCCTTCCAGGCACCACTTTTAAAGCGTTTTATATAAATTGGGTTTTTCCACGCTCGGGGGGACTTACCGGGGTGAGCAACTCTGGAGTGGAGATGGGTGAGCAATCGCCGTTCAGCTTGATCCCGCTTCCTAGATCGAAATCGCAGATTTTCACGGGCGAAACCTGCATCGCAGGAAAGAAAAAGAAGTTGCCAGTTATTGTTGTTGTTGTTTTTTTAAAAAAAATCCATAGCTCCATAAAGAATTAATCAGACAAATCTGTGAATTTCAGTTTCTCATTTCCCCCTCCCCAAGCAGCTCAAATTCAGTACATTCCCCCCGCCCAACTCTGCTTTCCACATCGCCGTGAAAATTCTCGAAGTCCACATTAAAAATTCACATGCATTTATCTTAAAGGTAAAGGGACCCCTGACCATTAGGTCCAGTTGCGGACAACTCTGGGGTTGCAGCGCTCATCTCGTGTTACTGGCCAAGGGAGCCGGCGTACAGCTTCCGGGTCATGTGGCCAGCAGGACTAAGCCGCTTCTGGCGAACCAGAGCAGCACACGGAAACGCTGTTTACCTTCCCGCCTGAGCAGTACCTATTTATCTACTTGCACTTTGACGTGCTTTCGAACGGCTAGGTTGGCAGGAGCTGGGACCGAGCAACGGGAGCTCACCCCGTCACTGCGGGGATTCGAACCGCCGACCTTCTGATCGGCAAGCCCTAGGCTCCGTGGTTTAACCCGCGTCCCGGCATTTATCTTAATTCACCCTTTTAACTAATATGCACAATTCTGCAAGGGGGTTTCTCCAATTCAAAGCATTACTGTATTTTCCCGTGTATAAGAGCATGCACTTCCCACAGCGGCATGGTGGGGGGAGTTGTGCCCCCGCCAACCAGCTGGCTGGCGGCACGCAGCTTCCCCCCCACACCACTATTTGTGTATAGGATGACCCCAGTTTTTTGTCATGATTTTTGAGTCCAAAAAACCTCGCCTAGTATATGGAAAAATACGGTATTAGGCATTACATTATTCACAGAATAATTTTTGCATCTAATATCCTAGAATGGTAGAGTGGGAAGGGACCACGGGGGTCATCTAGTCCAACCCCCTGCAATGCAGGAATCCTTCGTCCAATGTGTAGCTCGAACCCAGAACCCTGATTTTAAGAGTCTTTTGCTTCGTTGCAGAAACACATCGCAAAATCTGGAGAAGAGCAAATCGCAAAGGACAGCTGTATGTTCGTCTGTGTTATTGGTCCAAGATGTGCAAACAAGCTATGAATCACACACACATACATACACATACACACACACACACACACACACACACACACCATTACCAACAGGACTCCTCCTTTCCTCATTACAATATCTGACTGGTATCCCAGGGTATTCTTTTTCCTAGTAACCCCTTTATTCCAACATCCTGCAGAAGGCAGTTCCACAGATCGCACACCAAACGGCAACTTTCTCTTTAGACAAGACAAGAGGGAGCGTCCCGTTAATGCGTTTGAAGCCACTCCTTACCTGATTGGAGCTTTCACAAAGGATATTTTCTGGTTTTAAATCTCTGTGTGCTATTCCTGAAAAGGAAAGAGAAAGACGGCACCATGAAACGAAAGCAGAGAGTCTAAACTTCTTGCAAGATCAAAGAAACCTTTTTCGCACAGCGAGGAAATGAAAGCAGCAACTGGGCTGGAGTATAAATTCTTAAGATTTAGTGTCAGGAGTATAACGTATTCCTGGACACAGCAGAGTTAACCGCAGACTTTTCTGGAAGCTCCTGGCTGTTGTGTAATTAACTGGACAGCACAACGCAGGAACTCAGCAACTCACTGGATAACTATATACAGTATTTATTGAAACAACTAGTATCCATAAGTTACTATTTACAGACTTTACAAAATAAAAGAAACAAAACATAAAATCTTTCCTCACTGTCTCTCTCTCTACACTGACCACTTTCTCTACACCAACCACACACTAACCAACACTAACCACAAGCTCTCGCACAGAGCTCACTCTTTAGGAACTCACTGACCAATCACAGGTCGTTGCTAAGGGTCTAGAGAGAGAGAGAGCAGATCTGGGCTTTCTGCCAACTGGTAATTGCTTGAAGATAGACAGCTGAATTTCTGCACGTAGGCAATTTGAAAACTCTAACATAAATATAGGTTACGGAAGGAGAAAGCAAAGGCACTAGTCCCTAAGAAAACTAGCTCCCACCCTGTGGAACGCCCTCATCAGATGCAGAGTTCAAAATGCGCAGGAATCATTTCGCAATTGGCTATCGGCCACCTGCGACCAAGTGAAGATGCCCAGGTGCCTGGATGGCGCCTGACGTCCCCAACATCTGGAGGTGCGTACCTGGAGATCCTCAGATCGGGACTTTTTCACACAACAATCCCCCACCCTGCAAAATTCTATTTGTTATATTTTATCTGCACATTCAAGAGGAATTTCAAGAACCGAAGTGTTGCCTTGAAAAACGGCCACGAGGCATTCCGTTTGGGCAGCTTCAACCCTGGGGCTTAAGGAGCCACCCGGTGCCTGGCCTATCTCTCTCTGCTTCTAACACCCCGAGGGTTGGACTAGATGACCCTCGGGGGTCCCTTCCAACTCTTACCATTCTAAGATCCACGGTTTTCGACACTGAAGAAGCCCTACCTTTCTACCTTCACCACGCTTCCAAAACTTCCAGTTGTTAGGAGGAAGGAAAAAACTCGCTCTTTCTGCTTCCTCCGTGATTTCATAAACTTCTACCGTGTCGAATCTTTGCTCACTCGCCTTTTCTCTAAACTGAAAGGCTCTAAACGCTGTAAACTTTCCTCCTAGTGGGAGTCCAGATTGCCCTCTTCCGAAATTTTCCTCCTCTCATTTGCATCCCAGGTCGCCGGACAAAATTACAGCCATAAGGCCCAACAGCCCCGCGGTATTTGCAGACTCGCAAGAAGGGTTTGCTGACCTTTGTTGTGCAAGAAATTTAGGGCGCTGGCGATGTCGTTCACAACCATACTGGCCTCCAGCTCGTTGAAATGGCGGCGGCGATGGATGTGAGTTAGGATGGAACCTGGAAAAGATCGAAGCAGAGAGAGAGAGAAAAAAAGAGGGCACAGTTAGTGATCTCAGGCAGCAAAAAATAAAAAGTTTGCAGGTCTGGGGAACAATCAGCGCAGCAGACAATGCGGAGATTGATGGCATGACTCGAATCAGTTCTCGATTTGGAACCAAGAGGACTAGAAACATAACTTTTTAGGAGGAAGGCTGTTGCTCTGCAGTAGAATGGCTGCATTGACCATCTGTTAATTTAACTGAGTACGGCCTGAGAAGCAGCTCCATTCTTTACAAGTGTAGGAAATTCGCTCCCCGCGCAGGGCTCCCAACTCCGGGAGGGGGAATATCCAGAGGCTCAGGACCGCAATCCATTAAGGACTCCCTCTCCCGGTATGAAACTGCCCCGGACCCTGAGATCATCCTCCGAGGCCCTTCTTTGTGTGCTTCCTCATCAAGAGACCCAGAGGGTGGCAACACGAGAACAGGGCCTTTACTGTGGTGGCTCCCCGTTTGTGGAACGCTCTCCCCGGGGAGGCCTGCCTGGTGCCTTCATTACACACCTTTAGGAACCTGGCAAAAACATTCCTCTTCAACCAGGCCTTGGGCTGATTGACCTTGATGCCCTTTTAAAAGAGGCACTGGACATGTTTCGCCCTCTTTTAATTCCACATCTGATGCCCTTTCCGGGGGGGCGGGTTTCGGTTTGCCTTTGTTCTTATTTTTATTTTGCGTTTTTGATCTCGTAATTTTCCGGGTGCAGGGCAGTATACCAATTTAATAAATGACGATAGCAACAAGAACTCCTGCATAAACGCAGACACCAGGTTTTTTTTCTCAGAGGACAAGCAGCCATCCTTTACAACGAGAGCAAAATCTTTTCGCAGGTTCAGTTCAAAAATTTAACCCAGCCTGCGAGTTGCATCCCCTTCCCTCACCCACCTGTCCACCTAAGGTTGGACAGGCAGGTGGAGCCGATCACCTGGGTGACCCAACATTCAGGACAGGCGGGCAATTCTCGGCCAAAACGACCAGGAGGGCCAAAACAAGTTGGCCGGGTGAGGCCCGCAGGCCAAATGTTCCCGACCGACAACACGCCAGGCGTGAGCATCGCTACTTGCCTCCTCGCATCTTCTCGAACACGAGGTAGAACCGGTCTTCCTCCTCAAAGAACTCAATCAGCTCCAGGATGTTCCTGCCGCGAGCAAGACAGGGAGGACATTTTAAAACGGGGGAAAGACGAGATCTCGCCCCCCCCCACCCCGGCAAACTGCACAGCCTTCCAGGTCAGTCCAAAAAAAGGTCCACTCCCCCCCCTTCCCACGTTTTCTTCCCCCAAACGGGAAGCGTCTCTGGGAAGCCCGCAAAAGCAAGGCTGCGGGATAAACTGCTCTTGAACATGGAGGTTTCACGGGGGGCCAGCCAGGTGCTGGGTAGAACCTCAGGTTTATCCGAGCCACTAATAATAATAAAAAACAACCCTACAGCTTAAGCCACCAAAAAATAAAATTAAAAATACCTATGTCCTTGGCACTGATACAGCATCTCTACTTCCCGGAAGACCCTGCTCCGGATGTGTCCGAGACGCTTCTCAATAATCTTTAAAGAGAAACACACACAAAAGGGGCGAACATCAGCGCAGAGTCCCGTCAGGAGTTACAATCAAGAGTTTTGCACCCTTTTAACGCGAGTTCAAGTCGTTCTCTCGTCTCTGCGGGAGTCTGTGTGCATAACAGGCGCCATTCATGGCCACCCTTGTCCTGCCACAACCTTGAAAGGCTAGCAGCAAAGGTTGCCGTTTTGCACATAAGACCGTTCCCGTGCGCAAGTTCCCCCCCCCAAAGCATCTTGCTGGAGAACAGCTTTTTGAAAACAGCATCACGATTCATCTGCTTGCACACAAATGCTCCCCCACCCACCGAAAAAAGCAAGTTTCTCCGCAACTAGAAAGCAAGCACATCAAGAAATGAAGACCCTGAGAGGCTTTGTTTTTAAGTGCGGGGATTTCTGTGCAAGTTGTCTCTTCAGCCTCTCTCAAGCTAAGGTCATACCACGAAGCAATGGAAGATTTTCTGGAGCAAAGGAATAAACACACCAGCCCTCAATTACCACCTCCTTCATTTTTTTGCAAAACACAGCTGTTCCCTTTGCAGCTGTTTCCTTTCATTTTCCAAAAAAAAAAAAGCATTTCACGAAGACATTCTTGGGCTCATCCAGGGACTTCCTTGTTTTGCTCCAGCCTCAAAAAAAAAAACCTGTTTTGCTTTTCACACCTACAATCGCAGATCAAGAAAAGGTCCTTAAAATCTAAGCAGCTCAAATAGGAATTGCAACTCAATGGGAAACAGCCCAAACCACTCTGCACTATCAAAGGAGGGGAGACTTGGTCTGCTCACCAGGTGGCCACAATCCCCTGAATGTCCACAGCCAGGGGGACGTACCCACCCAAATCTCAAAACAAAATAGGGGGGGAAAATCCTTCCAGTAGCACTAAGGTGCTACTTGAAGGAATTTTTTTTACTTTTTATTTTGTTTTGACCAAGGCAGACCAACAGGGCTACCTACCTGTAACCACCCAAATCTGTCAGACTATGGGACATTTCACTCACAATAAGCCCACCACCTGGAAATGGATTCAACTTGGGCTAAGACAAAGGATGGCCATTAGCCCTACCGGCCAGGGCAGGAAGTCTTGAACACTCTTTTGTTTTGCAGAAATGTGTGCCTGGGAGGTGTCCAAGGAGGGATGACACAGGTGTCAGGACACTCGGGTTACCTCCTCTGACCCTCCCAGTTTGTGATGTAGTTCTGATGTATCCGTGATGTAGTAATGATGTAGTTTGGGGGTGTAACTTGGGGGATTAGTAGCTAATAAAAGTTGGGGAAATAGAAGGGGAAGAAATGGAGGCAGTGAGAAATTTCACTTTCTTGGGCTCCATGATCACTGCAGATGGTGACAGCAGTCACGAAATTAGAAGACGCCTGCTTCTTGGGAGGAAAGCAATGACAAACCTAGACAGCATCTTAAAAAGCAGAGACATCACCTTGCCGACAAAGGTCCGTATAGTTAAAGCTATGGTTTTCCCAGTAGTATTGCGCGTAATTTGAGGTTTTGACAAGGGCTAGAACCTCCAGAAGGCTGATCGCCAAAGAATTGATGCTTTTATATTCTGGTGCTGGAGGAGACTCTTGAGAGTCCCATGGACTGCAAGAAGATCAAACCGATCCATTCTGAAGTGCTCACTGGAAGGACAGATCCTGAAGTTGAGGCTCCAGTACTTTGGCCACCTCAGGAGAAGAGAAGACTCCCTGAAAAAGACCCTGATGTTGGGAAAGATGGAGGGCAGAAGGAGAAGGGGACGAGAGAGGATGAGGTGGTTGGACAGTGTTCTCGAAGCGACTGGCATGAGTTTGGCCAAACTGCGGGAGGCAGTGGAGGATAGGGGTGCCTGGCGTGCTCTGGTCCATGGGGTCACGAAGAGTCGGACACGACTGAACAACAACAAAAGTTGGGCTCTCTTCCTGTTCGGGGCCTTCCATCTTGCTTTACCTTGTGGCAGGTGGAGGTCCTGTCACGACCAAGCCTACTGGCTGGTGCTCTGGCATTCCTGGCTGGTGTCCTTGTTTTTTTTGTCCAAGGGAGCCCTCAGATTTCTCCCTTTAACAATGGGAATCATAGTCCCAAGTTACTCTCCACTCAACCCAAAGTTCTTAAGACGAGAGGGGGAATACATGCATTTTATATTGGTGTTGGTGCTGACCTTTAAAGCCCTAAACGGCCTCGGTCCAGTATACCTGAAGGAGCGTCTCCACCCCCATCGTTCAGCCCGGACACTAAGGTCCAGTGCCGAGGGCCTTCTGGTGGTTCCCTCGCTGCGAGAAGCGAAGTTACAGGAAACCAGGCAGAGGGCCTTCTCGGTGGTGGCACCCGCCCTGTGGAACGCCCTCCCATCAGAGGTCAAGGGAATAAACAACTACCAGACTTTTAGAAGACATCTGAAGGCAGCCCTGTTTAGGGAAGCTTTCAATATCTGAAGGATTATTATATTTTAATATTTAATAATAGACGGGGTATAAATACAGTGGTACCTTGTTTTGAGACTGGGATCTATTCCGGAGCCCCAGATGCTCAACGAAAGGGACGCTCAACAAAGCATGGTTCTGCGCGCACACACACACACGGAGTGGTTTGCACTTCTGCGCATGTGCAATTTAGCACTTCTGCGCATGCGCAAGAGGCGAACCCGGAAGTAACCCAAAGCGTAATTTAGTGCTTCTTCTGGGTTTGCTGTGGACATTCCACGAAATGGACGCTAAACGGGGCAAACTCCCAACGAGGTACTACTGTTATAAATTATTATCATTATTAATAATAACATCACCATTTGCACCCAAAATCCGGCTGCGGGAGAGGGGCGAGGGGGTTACTGTCGGGAGGTGCCATCACTGCTGCAGCCCAAAACCCACAGTCACAAGGAGCAAGAATCGGATTATTTACGGAGCTCTGAACTTTTCTCCTCGCCCCAAGCTCCCGCTTTGCAGCCAAACCCTAATGAAAAGGCCCATTTGTTCCTCTCCCTCCTGCGCATGAAAGGGAAGGGGGCGAGGGGGGGGGACGGCACAGCCATGCCAGCAGCTGTTCTCCTCCCCTCCAGCCCAGGGAGGTCACAACCTCGGCCCTCCGCAGCTTCTGCCTCCCCCCCAAAAAACACCCATTTTTGCTGCCCCCTCCCTTGCCATGCATCTCCCATGCGCTGAAAAACCCAGCCTCCCGCCTCGTGCAGGAGCCTGCACAGAGGAATTTCTTCTTTGGGGGTGGAAAAAAGAGGCAGGGGTCCGCAGAGGAAAAGGAAGTGATTGCACAGGGTGGCAGACAGTCGCAAGCCGATGGAGAAAAACATTCCTTCCTCTCTCACGAGACTCAAGTCTGTGGGTGTTTCTTAAAGCCGAGAGTTGGGGCCCAATTGTCCTTGCTCCTATTCCAACAGCACAAATAATTATTTCTCTCTCTCTCTCTCTCCTCCAAATCCCAGCTAACCACACCAACTGGGAAAACACCACCACAGACGTTTCATGCTGGAAATTCCTGGTGCACACATACAGTTTTGGCCCTGGGAAAACCTTCACGCAGCTCCTGACTGAACTGTGGAACTCCCTGCCACTGGAGTTGGCCAGGGCCGCCATCGTGGACAGCTTTGAAAGGGGGTTTGGAGGAGAGGGTCATCCATGGCCGGCAGCCACAATGGCTATGCTCTGCAGCCGCGGCCAGAGGCAGCCGTAATAGCCAACAACACTAAAAGCACAACACAACCACCTCACACCCAAAACGCGATGCATCTGAATGGCAGTTGCGGGCGGGGAGAGAATCCTGCTTGCAGGCTTCTCACTGAGGCATCTGTGAGAATCACAGATTTGTGGAGCTGGGAGGGACCCCCGAGGGTCACCCGGCCCAACCCCCTGCCGTGCAGGAATCTTTTGCCCAACACGGGGATCAAACTTCGAATTCCCCAAGATGACTTACCTTCACGGCATACTCTTTATTGGTAATGAGGTTAACACAGGCCTGCACTTTCGCATGAGCCCCTTCTCCGAGGACCTCTTCTTGTAGCTGGTAAACGTCTGAAGGTTTTGGGGGGACAGGAGAAGAGAGAGAGAGAGAGAGAGAGAGAGAGAGAGAGAGAGAGAAGGAAACAAGAGAATTATGGGGGGGAAATCAAAGTGCTATTCCCTGCATCGTTGCCTGAACTTTGTGTGTTTATTCCAAAAACTGTGTTTATATTCCAAAAATCCCACATAAAAGTCTCAATATATATTTTTAAAAAATTATATATATCGCCAACTTCCCATCTCGTTTTCCATGATGTTTTTCTCATCTCCCCCTTCCCTTTGCCTGTCTTCCCTCTTTGTTAACACAGTCGTAGCACAATAATCATTCGTTCTTTCTGCTGCTCGTAGTTCGAATCCTGCTCACGGATTCTTCGTATTTCTCCAAATGACCAGGAAAAGGCTTCCATTCTTCAGGGGAGGGGGGGAACCAAGCACCAGATCATCTTATTTTAACTGATGGCTTTGTTGATTTGACACAGTCCATCTTTGCCTGAATTTTGCAGACGCCTCTCCCTGCTGCCCATCAAATTACAGATTGTTGTTGTTGTTTCAATTTACATGCCACCCTTCATCAGGAGATCCCAGGGCATTCAAAACACATTACAGAACATCAATGACACACACAAAAAGCATACTGACAGACCGCCTAATATTAAAATAGCCAGTAGCTGCATTCTCTGCCAGTTTAAAGTTTCTAGTCCTCATTGCCTCCCCCGTTCCTGTGATTTTAATTGATGTTAGCCGCCCTGAGCCCGGTTCTCTGGCTGGGAAGGGCGGGGTATAAATAAAATTATTATTATTATTATTATTATTAAAAATAAAACAAGGTGCTGGTCCTCATGATTCCGAACAAACAGGCAGGTTTAAAAAGGGAAGCTCTCCTTCAAACAACGACACACCTTTGGGTCTCAAACAGCTCAGTGCAGCCTACACCAACCTTTCCGTAAATGCAAGAGTCTAATCCAGGGTTTCCCAAACAGCTGGGTCTCCAGCTGTTTTTCCGACTACAATTCCCATCATTCCTGACTGCCGGTCCTGCTAGCTTGAGATGATGGGAGTTGTAGTCCAACAGCTGCTTGAGAACCAAGTTTGGGAAACCCTGGTCTAATCCATCTCCAACAAGCCTTTGAAAAACCACCCTTTCCTAGCCTTTGGAGCAGATTTTGTGATTTATTTTTTTTAATCGTTTCCTGGTCTGTTTAGATTGCAGAGTGGGCTTTTTCTTTTCTTTTTAAAAGTTTGCAAATTTCATCTCTCCTGCAACAGCATTCTCTTGCTGCAGGCTTCTGCAGACACAGCCCCTCTTGCAAGGCCGCAAGGCGTGAGCAGAAAATGTTTCGCTTGCAAAGGGAAGGTGGAAGGCGACAATTCCGAGAACGAACACCGAGGACTAGCAACTTGAGCGGCTCACCTTCGAACCTTCCGGAAAAGCTATCTGTGGCCCGACAGCGTTTTTTCTTTTTGTTTCGTTTCTTCGCATTGGGGATGTCGATGGGCTGACTCGAAGGCATGTCTGTTCCGCAAGATTTGAGGGTGGGGGAGAATCAAGAGTTAAAGGCAGCATTCGAACCCAGGACCAGGCACACAACAACAATCCCTAAAGCCATAGGCGTGCTGAGTTGCGAGGTCGCCCCCAAAACTTTGCATTTTGCATGAAACAGCCAGCGGCTTATATTTCAAGGTAGACTCTCTTTGAAAACGGAGGCTCCATTACAGCAATTAAGACCAAGGTGGGGAAGCTGTTCCACATGACAGCTGTGGGCAGGGCTACAGGCAAATGCGGGCGGGGCTATTAATAAAAGCTTCACCTTTGTACAGTAGGGCAGTGCTGCGCAGTGGTTAGAGCAGTTTCCCAAACTTGGGTCCCCAGCTGTTTTGAGACTACAATTCCCATCACCCCCGAGCTGCAGTCCAAAAACAGCTGGAGACCCAAGTTTGGGAAACCCTGGGTCAAGACCACGGTTCAAATCCCCACACCTGTTCACAAAGCTCACTGGGTGACCTGGGCAGGGGGGCAGCCACCGTCTCTTAACTGCACCCACCTCACAGGATGGGGGGAGAACCATGAACGCCAGCTTAGAGGGAAAAGGTGTCATTCTGAACGCAATAAATAAATGGGAGAGTTATGAGGGCCAGATGGAGATGTCTCGGGGGCCGCATTCCTCTCCCCAGCAGTTCCCAAACCCTCCATCAAATTGTCTGAATCTCAAGAGGTATAAACCTAGGAACACAAGACCTCCCCTAGGACAATTCCCAGTTCAGGAACTGATTTTCTTCCTCCCGACCCCATTCGGAAAGCAAAACAGAATAAAACGGAGGTGCTCACCGGGCCGAGAGGGGCATTCGAAGTTGAAGACAGAATCCAGGTGAGTGGACTGGGAGAATTCGAAGTCGAAGGGGTTCTGGCCCTGGGAGTAGAGAAGGGGAGGGCGAGGGAGAGAGAAAGAGTCACACCCAAGCCAGAATTACAAGGGGGGGGGGGAATCCTGGTAAAGAAGCTTTCCGGGCAGATACTAGGGGTCTGCTAGAACCTGAGCTACACACTTAGCCTCTCCTAGACCTGAGCTGCATATTCGGTTAAAAAGCATTTGCTAGACCTGAGCTGCACATCCAATTTCTCCTAGACCTGAGCTGCACGTTCGGCAAAAAGCACCGCTAAACCTGAATGGCACATTTGGCCTCTGCTAGACCTGAGTGGACCCAGGTGGCGCTGTGGGTTAAACCACAGAGCCTAGAGCTTGCTGATCAGAAGGTCGGCGGTTCGAATCCCTGCCACGGGGTGAGCTCCCGTTGCTCGGTCCCAGCTCCTGCCCACCTAGCAGTTCGAAAGCAAAGTGCAAGTAGATAAATAGGTACCGCTCCAGCGGGAAGGTAAACGGCATTTCCGTGCGCTGCTCTGGTTCGCCAGAAGCGGCTTAGTCATGCTGGCCACATGACCCAGAAGCTGGACGCCGGCTCCCTGAGCTACCAGCTTCTTATAAGGCAGCCGCCATCGCCACCAACTTTTTTCTGGCCAGCCGCCCAAGTGCAGAAAATTTTCAGAGTTGTTCTCCTGCCTGCTCCCTTTAGGTCAACGATATTTAATGGGCGCAGCCAGCCCAAATTTTGCACATTTTTAAAAACACTTTGCCACTTAGGAGCCGGTTTTGCTTTTCCAGAGGCAGAGCTCTGTGTATCGTTCAACCCGGACGGAACCGGTTGGTTAAAAATACTGTAAAACAAAAAGTAATTTGAACTTTTCTTGTGGACTAGAAACTTAGCAACCTGCAATTGCAGCTCTGCAGGAGCAAAACTCCCTTGAAAGTGCTCAAACCGGTTTCTTCCCTGCCGTGCGACACCCTGGCCAGAGAGAACAAAACTCAGGAACCTGATTCTTCCCCAGTACACAGCCTCCGTCTCCGTGGACAGGTATGACTCAAGTGGAGGCAGCAAAAGGACACCAACGGGGAGGAGGAGGAGGGAGAACCGCAGGGTAGCCTAACCAGAACCAGCCGGAACGCTGCCCCACCGGCTGTTGCTGGGGATCCAGCCCATAATGAGCAGGGAGGAGACTTCTTGTTTGGGAACGGCAGGGCAGGGCGAGGCGAGAAGCTTGCAGACACACCAGGTGCTCCGAAGCAGAAAACACAGGTGGCAAATGGACTTTGAATACACCCGCAGCATTTTTTATTAAGGAGGAGAATCGTGGAATATTAGAGTTGGAAGGCACCCCAAGGATCATCTAGTCCAACCCCCTGCAATGCAATGTGTCCCACACGGGGATCGAACCTGCAACCTTGGGCATTATTATCAGCACCACGCTCTAACCGACAGAGCACTCATCCAGGCTCCTCAATTCAACATTCTATATTCAGTACCTTGAATGTAGAAAAGGAGCAGCTCAGGGAACAGGGCCTTTCGCAGAATCGGGGAACTGCTGGAAGGGACCCCGAGAGTCATCTAGTCCACACACCCCTCAATCCCTATTTAAGCTGAGCACCTATTCACGGGGGGGGGGGGGGTTGGACTAGATGACCGTCGGGGTCCCTTCCAACGCTACAATTTCAAAGATCTCAGCTACACTGCTCGACTGTAGCTTGCTCTTACGGCAATTCACTCCTCCCCATATGCAAGGCGGAGAAACACTCGCAGCGGAAATGGAAACGGCATTGACTGTGAACTAAAGCAGGGGTTTGCAAATGGCGCCCAGATATCTCCACATCTGGGTCGCAGCCGGACCCCCACCAGTAGAAAAACCAGCGTTTGAAATTCCAAGTCAGGCGCATTTCCCGAGTCATCTGGCCCCAACAAGGCAACCTGGAATTCCTTTTACCCAAAAGGAAACCCTGGTTCAAGGAGCGATTTGTCACCTGGCTTCTATATATTTGAGTTTCCAGTCCTGCTCCCTGAGAGTGTGCTCTCTACGCATGCTCAAGCAACTCTTCCCCCCTGGGGAAACTAGCCTCCACTCCCATCGTAAACTAGCACCCCCTGACCGCAAACCGCAAACCAAATCCACCCAATCTCATTCCAGGACAAAAAAAGGGAGGGAGCAACAAGTGGCGTCTTCTGAACCCGCAGCCTAGATAGACAGGCTGTCCTCCCGGTTGTTACAAAATCTACTCAGGTGGAGGAGGGAGACGCCTCCCACAGAGAGGAGTATTTTGTTAAAGCTCTCTGAACACAAACACACCCCTCTGTTGCATTGGTCCCCAGCAGAGGCTCGTTTCCTCCTGCTCCTGCAAGTAAGACTCGAACCCGCGGCTTCAAGTGACCAGAAACGAGATTCCAACTCAACCTCAGGAAGAACTTTCTGACAGCAAGAGCCGTTTGACGGGTTGCAGACTCTCCTTCCTGGGAGGTTTTTAAGCAGATGTTGGATAGCCGTCTGTCATGGATGCTTGGCCCGAGATTCCTGCATGGCAGGGGGTTGGGCTGGATGACCCCTGGGGGTCCCTTCCAACTCTAAGATGCTGATTCTATCCGCAGCCTTAACCTGCAGCCCCTCTTTTGAAAGCCAATCTTCTCCCACACCCCTTTAATCCATTCTCAATGCACGAGGCTGGGCACATGGTGACTTTTTAGTATTGGGTCAGATTGCGGCTATTAATGTTTGACGTTTTGTTGTGTTTTTCTATGTGTTGGGAGCCGCCCAGAGTGGCTGGGGAAACTCAGCCAGACTGGAGGGGGGATATAAATTATTATTTTTTGCACCAACCCCCAAACCCCTTTGTGCCTGCTTAAGTTCCACCCAAACCCCATCCCTAAAAAATGCAAAAAAAACAACAGAAGCAAAATCCACGAAACACGCAGACCCATTTCCCGGTTTCTCCGTCAACCTCTCCGCTCCTGCCACTTTGGATTTTTGCAAAACCCGGGCCTGGAAATTCCCCGTATGCAACTCCCTTGCGCCTTTGCGCACCAACGCACAGACTGCAGAGCCCAAAATGCGCTTACATAACCCGTCCCGTGCGCTGCGCAAAACATCCCTCCATGGGGCCTCCCAGCCACGGGGAAGTTACATCACCCGGCCGCAAGCAGAGTTTTGCAAAACGCAGAGTGCAAAAAAAAAGGGGGTGGGAACTGCAGGCAACCCTCCTGGCGTGACACCGCCGCAAGACGACAACAAGGGCATCCATTCAGTGGCCTCCTTCCTCCGCCCCCCGAAACACACTTGTGCGCGCACACAAACCCAGCCCCTTCATTGCTCTCTTTTAAAACTGGAGAGAGAATTGTGCAGCAATGCATATCTACTTAAGTGGACCCAGGCACCGGAGAACCCACTTTTCACAACAAGCAAAAAAAAAAAAATGCAAGGGAACGTATTGTGGAGGCTTTTGTGTGTGTGTGTGTGTGCCGGCATGTTTAAAAATAAGCGCAAGGACATTAATTTGAGATCAGGCAGCAAAGCCACAGGGCGGCCGGGAGGCTTCTTACCATCGCCAACCCGAAAGGAATCTTAAAAGGAAATCTCTTGGAAAAATACTGGCAGGAAACGCAACCGGGGGTGGGGTGGGGGGTGGCGGCATGTTGAGCCCCGTGCAAAATTGGGCGTTTGGAAGGAGGCACACACCCGCACATTCTAAGTTGAAAAAAAAAGGAAAAGATTTTGCATTACATAAGGAGGAATGGAGTACAGGATCTCAGCCATGTGCTGGAGAGGGAAACGAAAATAAGATTATTTCCAAGAGCAGCTGTTCTCTGCAGACGGAAAAACCCTATGAGGTTGGTTGCAGGGCAGGGAATGGGGTTAAGAGCACCTGAGATTTGGAGGCATGGATGGAGGCGGCCGGTGGACCCTACAAAAAGGTTCCCTCTCTCACCCCATAGTTATCATGGAACCGTAGATTTTTTTGAGGGACACCAGGGGGTCATCCATTCCAACCCTCTGCGATGCAGGGAAGATTTGCACACAGAAAGCCTTGGTTCAATCCTCAGCATCTCTGACTAGGAAACCCCAGATAGGTGTTGCCAGTTGGTTTTCGTTAATACTGAGCTACATGGACCAGCAAGGAAGCTTCCTGTTTCATCTTCACAACAACCTTGCGAGGCAGGCTGAAGCCGAGCGAGAAATATCCCAGAGATCAGCCAGCAAGTCCAGTGAGGGTTTGGAGTCGCAGACTCCTCGGTGCCCGGCCTTGATGCCACACAGATTCACTTTGGAAATCGGACCACCGTTTCAAAACCAGCACCTCACAGCTGGAGGAGGCGAGAGCTGGGTTCGAATCCCCGCAGAGCCACAAGCTCAACTCTCCCCGACTCTGCTGCCTGCAAAGGTGTGTTATGAGGGCTGAAGAAGGCAAGGCCTCTCGCAGGAGAAAGGACAGAGCAGAACTCTTTGGGAAGGTCACATTTCATGTCAGAATCGCCACTCTGGCCATGCTGGCCTACCTCGTAGGATGGTTGGGGTGATTAATTGAACAGAACCAGGAACACCGCCACCTTGAGCTCCGTGGACAAACGCGGCGGGTTAGAAACGCAGCAAATAGGGAGACTCGACACCCCAATACAAAAACAGCTCTAGGCCAAGGACACCCCTGGGTTTTGCAGAACTACAAATCCCATTATTCCCGACCATTGGGGCTATGGTGGCGACTGGGAGCAGGAGCCCATCAATGATGACCGGAGAACCAGAGGACCCCCATTGCTGGGTTGTTTTGACCCACACAGCTACTCACCTGCAACGTTGCAGGAGGCTGGACCAGTATGATTCTAGCTGCACAAAACTGTGCAACCTTTGGGCCTTGTAATTTGGAGAAGAGGGAAGCAAGAGGCTGACCTACGTTTGTAAAATTACGTCCGCCGTGAAAAAAAAAGAGTGAAAAGCTTTTCTCCCCCTCTCACGTACGCTTGCGGGCGTCCCAACAAAGCTGAACAGTCGGGAGATCCGGGGCAGCCCATCTTGTGCACCGTTCAAAACTATGGAACTCCTTCCTGCAGGAGGCAGTCATTCATGCCCACCAACCCAGAAGGGTTAAAAACAGGATTAGGCAACTTCATGGAAGACAAGGCTACTAGCCAGGAAGGCTAGAAACGCTTCCGAGGACCAGTTGCTGGAAACCATAGAATCGCAGAGTTGGAAGGGACCCCCAAGGGTCATCTAGTCCAACCCCCTGCAATGCAGGGATCTCTGCTAAAGCACCCAGGACAGATGGCTTGAAAACCTCCAAGGAAGGAGACGCCACAACCTCCAAAAGGAGACCGTTCTGCAGGAGGGGAGAGTTGCACTTTTGCTCAGGGTCCTGCTTTTAGGTTTCCCATGGGGGCGTCTGGTGAGAACCAGAAGCTGGGCTAGGTGGGTCACTGGCCTGATCCTGCAGCAAAGCTCTTCTTATGTTCCTATGGAACCTCCCAGTCCAGGGGCAGTCTATCTGGATCCCTAGATTCTTGGGGGTATTTGGCCACTGTGAGAACAGGGTGCTTCTAGGCCAGGTGGGTCGTCATCGGCCTCATCCTGCAGCCTTCCCAATGTTCTTCTGGCAAATTCAGCCCAGGCCTGAACTGCAGTGAAACCCCAGGGTCGTGGGTTCGAGCTCCACGTTGGGCACAAGATCCCTGCATTGCAGGGGGTTGGACTGGATGACCCTCGGCGACCCCTTCCAACTCTACGATTCTATTCCCCGGAAGGGAGTCTCAAGCTTCTCTTCCGACTTGCCCGACCGGTCTGGCTCCGAGCCGCAGGGGACCTGCCCTCCCGCGTGGCTCCCAGCCTCTGCTAACCGGGACGCCGGCATCCCATAATTAGGGAGAGCCCTTGGCAACAAGATGCAACCAGACAGACAGGGAGGGAGGGAGGCGGCACATCACGAGACAAACCCCATGATTCTGTACTCCTCCCTCCTTTCGTATGTTCGAGAAAGGCAAAAATATTGGGAGCGTTTTCTGGGTGTTGTGCTTGAAATTGAGTGTCAAATTCAGGGAGGCACACATCTGTTGCAGAAGCCTGTCCTCACAGTGGCCAACCAGATGTGTGCGTGCCCCCTCCCCTGCAAATGGAAGCCACAGAATCAGAATTGTCAAGTTCGATGGGACCTCGAGGGTCATCTAGCCCAACCCCCCCCCCCGCGATGCAGCTGTCCCCGACGGGGATCGAACCCACAACCTTGGCCATATCAGCACCAGGCTCTAACCAACGGAGCTACGCGTGTTGAACCTTTCGAGTGGCAGGAATCCGTCATCTCACAAGCTAAAGGTCACCTGCCACTCAGCAGTTCGAACGGCGATTGCAGCCACATTGCAGGATCCTGACTCACACCGGCATAAACGAAAACACTTTATCTAATTTGGCCTCATTTATTCAACAACGCATCCTGGGAGGCAACCAACCAGGCTCTACTCAGAGGAGATGGGACAGTGGACACAAGCAACCACGGCGACACAAACGCACATGCCTGAATCGCCGCAAGTGCAGCAACAATATCTCTTCCTCCATGAGGACTAGAAACCTGCCTAGGGAGAGCAGAGAGCCGCAGCGAGGTCGCATCGCCACGAGCAGCTCCCCACCGACCCAGCCTGCCAAAGGGCGCTGGGGAGCTGCCATTGGCTCATAAATCACGGAAATTGAGGCGGCGCCCGACACATGACTTGCATCACACCCCAAACTTGCGCATACCCACAGACCAGCTTAGGTGACATTTCAGGCAAACAAGTTTGTAAGGACAGGATCTCCTGACGTACTTGCACAACACAGAAATCGGCCCTGGCCGTCTCCCTAAACACACGTCGCCCGGCCAAAGGAACAGACACAACCCTCTTTTTGCTCACTCAGCAAAACACACACACACACAGACACAACAACCCCAGCAACATTGCATGTCAGGGCGCCCGCGGAACTGCAAGCAAGCCTTCACTAAATGCAAGCACCCAGCTCTCTCTTTCAAAAGAGCTTGCAAGCGCCGAAGGCTTCAGGCCGACCCAGCAGCAAATTAATTCCTGTCCCTCCTAGGAAGCGGAAATTAAATCTCGCGCACAACGCAGAAAAGTAAAAATGCGCAGCGCTCCGTGCAGACGCCTGAAACTGAAACACAACTTGTCGCTAAAGCATTGCTTCTGACACCCACCAAGACAAACCCTACGACTTGAGATGTCATAAGTCATTATTACCGGTAATTATTATTATTATTTTTAATCATTATGATGTCAGGTTCCTCTCTGCCCCCAACCACCTGCTACGTCCCCATGCCAATTTCCCTGCTTCAACTGTAATCTCCTCAGGGCAGAGACCCTCAAGTCCTGATGCTCCTGTATAATTTGATGAAGGTCAAAAATCGAAGTAGGGCTGATTAGGATTGTTAATTATATTATGTTCTACTATTATATCTGCAGCAGCAAAAGTTTCGGGGTTAGACCTACTAAGCCTCTAAGGAAGTATTTTCCACCACTCTGAGGAAGACCACCTATGCCACACAGGATCCCGAGTCAGCTCTCCTGACCGACTAGGAGTCCTGTATAGCTCAGAAGCTTGCATACAGCTTTTTTTTTTTTTAAAGCCTTTTTATACTGGATATACGTGCTGCAAAAGTTTTAGTGCTTACCGGTATATATTAGCACTGAAACGGTTTCACAGCACATTATTTTGATTCCCAACATAAGTCTCTCTGCAATTTTATTTTATTTTTACCAATGAGCAACAAAGGCCTAGGCCCACTTACCAGGGAGTAAGCCCTATTGAATTCAGTGGGGTTTCTTTATATATGTGCATAGGCCTGGGACTGCATTGCAAAAACACAACTTGTTTTTTTTAAGGGGGAAAACAGAAAAAGGAAGCAGTTTTAAAAAGGCATTTTTTAAAAAACAAAACCCCAGGCACATTAACTCCGCAATCCGACTTCCGCTAAATAAAAATAAGTTTTATCCTCTCTTACCTTAAAGGAACGGTGGAAACCTTTGAGTTCTGTTTTCTTCTGCACCATCTTGGAGGTTTTAAAAATGCAGGAGAAGATGCAAATGAAGAAGGGGGAGTAAAGAAAATAAATGCGGGGAGGAGGAAAAAAAATTGGGGTGAAGCTAGTCCGGGTTTGCCAATGGAGACCCTGTAAAAGGGGAGAAAAGAGAAAGAGGTTTTATTTTTTAAAAAGTTCAAGACTCAACCACTGGGTGCATCACAATAAAATAGCTGTTGGGGGTTTTTTGGGGGGGAGGGATCTAATTTTGGACAAAGGAAATTTAAAAGCAAAGCACCAGACTCCTGGAAAAAGGAACAGAGTAATGAGAAGGATGGTTTGCAAATGACACACAACACAACACAACACAACACAACACAACACAACACAACACAACACAACACAGGAACAGAGTGCACCCCGAAATTTAGAAAATGGCAAGCAGAGATTTTGCAAACACACACAAAGAAGTGGGGGCTTCGGGGGGGGGAGCAAGTATTTTTCTCTGACAACAGAGGCAGGCTGAGAGCCCTTTTGCACAGAAATCCTCTTATTTAAAAATCATAATAATCACAGTAATAAAAGTTTGTGCATTTAAGATTCAGCTCCAGCCACACACAAGGCCTTCATTCTCAATCTCCTTCTCTCTCTGTGTTGCACCAGAATTTCGTTCCTTTGTGATGCAATGCAAAACTTAGGAAGAACACTCCTTGTTTATTATTTAAAAGAGACTTTGCTTTATTTTATTTATTTTTTCAAAGGAAAGGGGAAACAAAATTCTTGGAGAAAAGGCAGATGTTGGAATTACAGGCCCCGGGGAAGGAAGGGAAAAGGGGGTGTGTACAAAGGGGGTGGGGCACCACACACACACACAGAGGCCTTTTGGAAAGATGGGGTTACAGTATGCAGCCAACTCAAGCCCTACTCACAAGTAGACCCACTGAAATCAATAGTCATGCCCATAGATTTAAACAGTGGTTGCAGTTAAGATGCTGCTGAGAAATGGTAGCAGAGGAATGTTCTATTCCCCCCCCCAGCAACACAAAAAACATTATTTCCACCCCCACCCCGTCGACCCAGAAAAAACATTTTAAATATTTTGCATCTGATCTTTGTGGGCAGATGGAAGAGACTTTTAAGAGAAGGAAACACGCAGATTTGCAGCAAAATAAGAATAAACCCAACGCTCTCTGGACTTTATTCTGAAAATCTGCACTGGAGGGGGGGGGAAATAACACAGCAAAAATACACACACCCTTTTCCTGAAGGGGTAGACTATTTCCTAAGCTACCCACCCCCCCCCCAAGAAAAAAACCTACATCCTGTATAGCAAGGGAGGGGGGCGTGATCATTAGCGTGAGTTCATTTTCTATTATTGCATTCAGGAAGAAGGTAAAATGGGGGAGGGAAGAAGAATCGCGCACCATTGGGGGGGGGGGGAGCGCGAAACGGATACACCCCCGTAAAAGCTTCCCTCCGCCCCCGCAAACACACCTCCCCAGGCTTGCAACACAACAACAACAACAACACAATCCAGCCCTTTCAATGCTATCAGGTTTGCAAAAGGAACAACATAAGATTTTCACACACTTGCAAAAATAAGTGTGGGCACCACAGCACGGTAAAAAAAAAGAGAGAGAAAGGGGAATAGCGGGGGGGGGGGGCGTGAAGGGCTGCCTCTCCAGCCCCTCCCCCTTCCTTTCCCACTGCAAAACCCCTACCCCCCCCTTAAAACACACACACACACACGAGAGACAGAGAGATTCAGCTGCGTGCGCCATGCAATGAGTTTGCAAACAAGGGGGGGAATGCAATACTCCGGGCCTGCTTTATTTATTTGCTGGGGGTGCATTCACCACCACCCCCCCCGTCATCTTCTTCCCAACCATTCGCTCTCTCTCCCCCCCCCCTCCATTTCCATTGCAGGACTACGGAGATCCAGTTGTCTCTGGTTTTGCAAATCGCTTTGCAAACGCAACAGCGAACGCAATGGACGCGGCTCTGCAAAAGCGGCCGGGGATCTTCCCCAGATCAGGAAGCGGGGGGCAAGCGGGGGGCTGGCTGCTCCCCGGCCCTCGGCAGCCCTCCCACCCGGCCCGCGGTCTCCCTTACCGAGCTCGGGCTCCGCAGTGCTGGCGCCACTGTAGATGGAAAAGGCACAGCCGGGCTCTGCACGGGAAGGGAGGTTCCGACGAGGCTGCGCGCGGAGCCTTATATAGGCGGCGGCCCCCGCTTGCATCAGCTGAGCTCTACCGGCCCGCCCCTGCCTCCGCCTCCGCCTCGGCTGCCCGGGAAGGGAAGGGCAGCGAGCAGAGACGAGCGGGGAGAGCTGCCCGCGGACTTCTTCCTCCCGGCGAGAGGCAGAGAGGGCCTCTAAGCATGTGCAGAGTGCCTCTGCGACAGGAGAGAGAAGACAGTGTGTGCCTCTAAACATGTGCAGAGTGTTTCCTGCTCCTGCTGTCTCGGGAGTGCCTCTGGACATGTGCAGAGTGCCTCTGCGGCAGGAGAGAGAAGACAGTGCGTGCCTCTAAACATGTGCAGAGAGTTTTCTGCTCCTGCTGTCTCCTCTAGGAAGGGAGTGCCTCTGGGCATGTGCAGAGTGCCTCTGCGGCAGGAGAGAGAAGACAGTGTGTGCCTCTAAACATGTGCAGAGAGTTTTCTGCTCCTGCTGTCTCGGGAGTGCCTCTGGACACGTGCAGAGTGCCTCTGCGGCAGGAGAGAGAAGACAGTGCGTGCCTCTAAACATGTGCAGAGAGTTTTCTGCTCCTGCTGTCTCCTCTAGGAAGGGAGTGCCTCTGGGCATGTGCAGAGTGCCTCTGCGGCAGGAGAGAGAAGACAGTGTGTGCCTCTAAACATGTGCAGAGAGTTTTCTGCTCCTGCCGTCTCCTCTAGGAAGAGAGTGGCTCTGGGCATGTGCCGAGTGCCTCTGCGGCAGGAGAGAGAGGGTAAAGAGTACCCGAAAGCATGTGCAGAGTGTTTTCTGCTCCTGCCGCCTCCTCTAGGAAGAGAGTGCCTCTGGGCATGTGCCGAGTGCCTCTGCGGCAGGAGAGAGAGGGTAAAGAGTACCTGAAAGCATGTGCAGAGTGTTTTCTGCTCCTGCCGTCTAGGAAGAGAGTGCCTCCGGGCATGTGCAGAGTGCCTCTGCAGCAGGAGAGAGAAGGCAGAGTGCGCCTCTAAACATGTGCAGAGAGTTTTCTGCTCTTGCCATCTCCTCTAGAAAAGGGGTGCCTGGATTACTCCCTCACCTCCTGCGACTCCCAACTGCGTTCCCCCCCCCAAAAAAAACTTTTTTTAACATCTTTTCCGCAGTATTTCTAAGCATGCACAAATCCACAACCTGCAAACCTCCTTCTTTTATGGGTGACATCTGCAAAGCCTATCCCCCCCTTCCCCCCTCTGTGCAGATGTCCTCCTGGAGACCAGAGCCCACATCGCAGGATACGTCCCCCTGATCAACCCCATCAGGCTTCCTTCACTTTTCCACATTGCCAGCCGTGACAAGAGGGTGTGAATGCAGACAAATGCATATGTGCAATTTCACATGCCCATTGTTAATAAATAATAATAATAATAATAATAATTAATAATGCTGGACCAGACCACCCAATGCAGCCTCTAAAACACCCCAGGAGTGTAGAGGGTGCCACGATTTGTCTGCCACATTCACCAAAGACAGATGCGACCCCATTCCTTATATTATCCCACGGCATTCCTGGATTGCAGGGGTTGGACTAGATGACCCTTGGGGGGTCCCTTCCCGGGATCTGTAACGCCCCCCCCTCTCTCTCCCACGTTGGGATTTGAGGAGGAGGCTTGCAGCATTTGAAAAGGCAACGTTTGAAAAGTTGCAAAGTAACAAGGGCAGGTTAATGAAAAACAATAATTAAAGCGCATCGGAGCGCATTGGAAACCAGAAATTAAAATCCCGTTTGCCCTGCCAAGCAGCCCAGTAATCACCATTGTCCAAAGGCCTCTCCAAGCAAGGTCTTAGCCTGTCGCTGGAAGGAGAACGAAGAGGGAGCCAGTTTAACCTCTCCGGAGAGGGAATCCGCAATCTGGGAGCCGCCACGGAAAAGGCTCTGTCAATCCCCACCAGCCGTTCCTCTGTGATCGGTTAATACAGCTTCTAAAAACCAGTGTCTTTTTGCAAATGGGCATCACTTTGTGCATGCTCAGAGACTATTTCCCCTTAAACTTCACGTTGTTGTCATTTTAAAAGGGGCTGGGTTCAAAAGCTACTTGTGCATCCATAGCCTGATTCTTCTCCCTACAGGGTATGCAAAGTGTCTTCAAAAGCACCCATCTGTCTCTGGAAGTCAGTTTGCCTGTTGCATCTCTGCATGATGCACTTGTGTACCTCCTTGGAATCATTAGTAGGAGTGGGAGAACCGGTTTTGCCAGGCTTTTGCACCGGGCACCATTGAATGCTCCAAACTGCTCTAAATGCAGAGATGTGCAGGACGGATGAGGCAATCCGTTCTCTCTCTGCGCGAGTCACTGCTCTGGTCTTGCCTAAATTGTAGGGGGCCTGGCTTGCTTATTTTTGGGGTAATTCTCTTGCTTATTTTGGGGGTAACTCTCTTAGCAAGCATCTTTAGGAAGCTAGGTGGAGTGGGGTAACCGGGCAGGGAGATTGGGAAGTGGAGCTTATAAATTCATTAAACTCCACCCCACCCCACCCCCCAAGTTACTGCTTTGCAGGGGGTTGGACTGGATGACCCTGGGGGTTCCTTCCAACTCTACCATTACTGTATATGATTCAGCGTGCGTGCATGCCCCCCCCCCACTAGTTTTGACCACCCGACTACATATTTGGATTGGGTCAGTCAGTCCCAACAGGGAGGCTGAGCTAAGCCATATCCCCAGGGAGATGCCTCCCTGTTGCCCCCCTGCCCGAGTCCCTGTTCTTCGTGCGCCTCCTTCCAGTTTCAACACACAAGCAAAAGCCTGGGAAATGGCAAACAGCGCGTCATGGACACCCGAAGCGGTTTCAAGCAGCCCCGACCTGTTGCAAGGCCTGGTAAGATTGTGCAAGCAGTTTGTCTCCCCTCCAGTGAAATTTCCCTCCCTATTCGTTTCTTCAATCACGTAGAGACTCATTCCTGCGCATGGCAGGGTGTGCGTGTCTCATGCGCCACAGCATTGTGTTTCCCTTCTGCCATAAGGTGACTCTCCAAATCCTTTCCCGGGGAGAGCAGGGCTTGGTTTTGTAAGACCAGAGAGGTTTCTGTTTTTAAACAGAAAACAAAGAGATTCTTAAAGAGACATGCTTGGTTTGAAAAATAAATAAATCTCATCGAGGTTTATAGAGTAAAATACAAATCTTTATATCTTTCCCCCCCCGTTTTTAACCAAACCAAGACTTTAAAAGAACAAGGGGGGGGGCCTAGAGAAAGAAAAAGTAAGTAAAGAGAGAAGCTTGTTTTCTCCTTTTCTGGGGGGTAGGGCTCGAACCCATGACTTCAAATGGCGAGAAAGGAGATTCCGACTCAACATCAAGAAAAACTTTCTGAAAGTGAGAGCTGTTTGACCGTGGGGTGGAAGGTGGTGGACTCTCCTTCCCGGGAGTTTTTAAAAGCAGAAGTTGGATGGCCATCTGACACGGCTGCTTTAGCTGAGATTCCTGCCTTGCAGGGGGTTGGACTGGATGACCTTTGGGGGATCCCTTCCAACTCTGCAATTCTAGGATTCAACACAAAGTTCAGAAGCACGGACCCTGAATGGCACCATCGTTGTTTAATTCCGCAGATAGGGAGCTTTGTTAGAAGTGGTGTTTTGGTAAGGAAATTTACCGTTGTGGCGATTCCTGTAACCGGTTGCCGATTTGCTACCGGGTCAAGTTTGAGGTGTTCCCATTAGTATATGAAGCCCTTCAGAGGTTTACCTGCGAGGCTGCCTTACGCTACTAGAAGTGACTAGGGGGTGCCACAGGGTTCTGTCTTGGGCCCAGTCTTATTCAACATCTTCATCAATGACTTGGATGATGGGCAGGAGGGCATCCTGATCAAGTTTGCAGAGGACACCAAATTGAGAGGGGTGGCTAATACCCCAGAGGACAGGATCACACTTCAAAATCACCATAGCAGATTAGAAAACTGGGCCAAAGCAAACAAGATGAATTTTAACAGGGAGAAATGCAGAGTACTACACTTGGGCAAAAAATAAAAAAAAATGAAAGGCACAAATACAGGATGGGTGACACCTGGCTTGAGAGCAGTACATGTGAAAAGGATCTAGGAGTCTTGGTAGACCATAAACTTGACATGAGTCAACAGTGTGATGCAGCAGCTAAAAAAGCCAATGCAATTCTGGGCTGCATCAATAGGAGTATAGCATCTAGATCAAGGGAAGTAATAGGACCACTGTATTCCACTCTGGTCAGACCTCACCTGGAATACTGTGTCCAGTTCTGGGCACCACAATTCAAGAAGGATACGGACAAGCTGGAACGTGTCCAGAGGAGGGCAACCAAAATGGTCCAAGGCCTGGAAACGATGCCTTATGAGGAACGGCTCAGGGAGCTGGGTATGTTTAGCCCGGAGAAGAGAAGGTTAAGGGGTGATATGATAGCCATGTTCAAATATATCAAAGGATGTCATATAGAGGAGGGAGAAAGGTTGTTTTCTGCTGCTCCAGGGAAGCGGACACGGGGCAATGGATTCAAACTACAAGAAAGAAGATTCCACCTAAATATTAGGAAGAACTTCCTGACAGTGAGAGCTGTTTGACAGTGGAATTTGCTGCCAAGGAGTGTGGTGGAGTCTCCTTCTTTGGAGGTCTTGAAGCGGAGGCTTGACAGCCATCTGTCAGGAATGCTTGGATGGTGTTTCCTGCTTGGCAGGGGGTTGGACTGGATGGCCCTGGTGGTCTCTTCCAACTCGATGATTCTATGATTCTATGATTCTATGATTCTTGGCCTCTTTGACCTGCTGCAGGTCATGCTCAACGCCCCTTCTGCATGGCTAGATCTTTTTAGTGTGCCAGCATCTGTACTTTGGAACTCCCTGCCCCTTGACGCCAGGCCTTCCCTGTGCTATTTTAGTCACCTGCTAGAAACCCCAACACGGAGGCAGGTGGAGAGGAGGGAGGCCCGTTCCTCCCATGCAGGGGGTGCTTCCGATGTTCTCACCACCTTGCCTGCGCGTTCCGGCATCTGATCCACGGGGGCAAGCTGCTCCGCTCACTAGGCCTGACGCTCCACCAAATCTCTTCAGGTCGCGTTCTCGCTAATAAATAGTTCGCTCCAACTTGTATCACATCAGACGTACCGGTAACTGATTTGTAGACAAGATGTGGAAAAAAGAGACAAAACACGAACTGTTGTAACCAAAGAAAACACACACACATGTGTTATCTCCAACTTGCACAGTGTGATATACCCCTGACATCCTCCTTCTCTCCCTACTCTCTCTCTCTCTCTCTCTCTCTCTTTCTTTCTTTCTTTCTCTCTCTCTCTCTCTCTCATTCATTCAGCCTTTATCGGCATTATTTAGACAACAGAAATCATCAATGGAAAAAAATAATAATCCACAATACATTGGCACTCATGTATGTATCAAGCGCATAAAACATATCGAAGACCCAGTAGACACCATTAACCCTAACCCCTACATTCTTGTTATAAGTTTTATATTATTACCCTAATACTGTATGTATGTAATCATGAACAACCTACTAAATTTTGTAGAAACTCATTCCAAATATTGACATATTTTTAAATTATAAAAAGAGTTAGGCATCATTCCACGACGAGGCTGCCAACCTAAGTAAGAAGATGAGCCTGCAAAGGGTTGAGGAGGCTGTCTCTCTCTCTCTCTCTCTCAGCATCATCTCGCTGAGTGCCCAGAACGGGGCATCGTGCAGGGAAGCGACGGGAGGCCTCTTCTTTCACCGCACCAGCCCCAGCTCCTCTCTAGTCAGCTCCCCTGCTCCCTGCCTCCTTCTCATGCTCCAAGGTTTGGCAATTGTCAATGTGGAGTGCGGCTTCCAGATCGGAGGTGAACGGGGCCGCCTTGGCAGCAGCACCCAAGCCGAGGTGTGGCAGAGCAGCTCTCTTGAGTTTTATTGCTGCCTAAATTGCCCTCTGCTTGGCAGAGTGACTAGAAAAACATTCCCAGGTGTTCTTGCAGGCCTTATCTTTATTATATATAGATAGATATAAATTTTCATAGAATAATAGAATCGTGGAGTTGGAAGGGACCTTTGAGGGTCATCTAGTCCAGTGTTTTTCAACCACTGTTCCGCGGCACACTAGTGTGCCGCGAGATGTTGCCTGGTGTGCCGTGGGAAAAATTGAAAAATTACTTTATATATAGTCAATATAGGCACAGAGTTAAATTTTTTAACATTTTCTAATGGTGGTGTGCCTCGTGATTTTTTTCATGAAACAAGTGTGCCTTTGCCCCAAAAAGGTTGAAAAACACTGATCTAGTCCAACCCCCTGCAATGCAGGAACTTCAACTAAAGCATCCGTGACTGACTGCCACCCAACCTCTGCTTCGAAACCTCAAAGGAAGGAGAGCCCGCCACCTCCCGAGGGAGACCATTCATACCACCACTACTATTAGTAGTAATAGTTTTGCCTGCACTGACTGGCAGCAGCTTTGTGGGGTTTCGGACAGCGAGTCTTTTTCCGGGTGCCGAACCTTGGACCCTAACCCCACAGCCCCTCCCCGGTGCACTAGGGGCCCTGCTTTCCGGCATTAAGCTGCAGTTTAAAAAGACAGCCGAGCGAGAAACAGAGAGGACTAGAAACAGGACTCCCCCTTTGCTGTGGCCAGGGAAGGGTGCTCCTCCTCCTGGGCCAGCTCAGGTCCTTGGACTCTGCGGAGGGAAGGGGAACGGCGTTATCAGCACAGAAAAACGTTGCCGAGCTCCTGCCAAGGATTACCTAACCGCAAGGTTACCACGAGACGAGGTGCGCCAGAGTGCCTAATAACCCCGATAAGCAGAGCAGCTGCTTGGCATGCAGAAGGAGCCAGCTTCCACCCTCTGTGGCATCTCCAGAAAGGGTCGGGAATCCCCGGAGAGCCTCTTGTCAGTCAGTGCAGACAACCCCTCCCCTCCCCCCTTAATAAAAGTTTATTTTATTAAGTTTTCCAAACTTTCACACTTACATTTCAATACACAATATTTTTTGTCTGACTTCCCACCTTCTTTTCCACGATGTTCCTCTCCTTCTGCTGCTCCCCTATTTTCTGTCTCTCAAACCTTGACAAAACTACTGTAATATCTTTAAACCCTCCTGTTGCTCATGGGTCGAATCCCGATCCCGTGTTTGTCATGTAATAATAGTTCTCCAAATAATTTGAAAAGGGTTTCCCCTCTTCCACAATTTTTTTTTGCCCATTTGGCGTAATCCATCACCTTCCTTATCCATTCTTTGGTGAACATTTCTGCTTCTTCCCATTTTTGTGTGTGTACAGAATCTTAGCTGCAGTTGTAAACAACTTAATCATCTTCATCGTCTTTTTGGGGGGACTTCTCTCCCTATAATCCCTGAAAGAACAGCTGCAGGGGTTTTGGGTTTTTTTTTGGTATAGTAATCTTAAACGTCTTTTGTATCTCATGATATATCATCTCCCAAAATGCTCTCGACGGTGCAGATAATCCCGAGCCACATGCACAAATGCTTCATAGGTTCCTATGGAAATCAGAGCTTTGTTTGCAATCATGAGGACTACAACCTTGCGTCACCTTTAGAGAAATGATAATATAACTCAACAGTAGAGCAGTTGCTTTGGAGGCAGAAGGCTCCGGGGCCAATCCCCAGGATCTCCAGTTAAAGGGCCAAGAGAGACCCCTACGTGTAGCCCTCAGCTTTCTGCGCATGGGCAGATGCAATCTTGTCGCTCCCCAAGGGCCAGGCGGGTGTTGTTTTCTCGCAGTCCAGATCTGCCTTGCAAACCTCCTTCGTTCCTGCGCTCTGCCTCCACCCCGGGGAGAGGCAGTTTCACTTGCAGATTTTCTGTTTCTTGTGAGACCCTATTCATTTTTATTTTTTTTAAGAACCAGCTCAAAAGCCCACCGCGAGGCAGGTGCAGAGTGCCCCCAGCCTCGAAACACATGCCCTTCAACATTTAGCCGGTTGAAATAGGTGGAAATAGGGACGTCCTAATGAAAAGTGCAGTATGTGGACCGAGAACTCCCAGAAGTGCAAGCTGGATTTCGAAGGGGCAGAGGAACCAGAGACCAAATTGCAAACATGCGCTGGATTATGGAGAAAGCTAGAGAGTTCCAGAAAAACATCTACTTCTGCTTCATTGACTACGCAAAAGCATTTGACTGTGTCGACCACAGCAAACTATGTCAAGTTCTTAAAGAAATGGGAGTGCCGGATCACCTCATTTGTCTCCTGAGAAATCTCTATGTGGGACAAGAAGCTACAGTTAGAACTGGATATGGAACAACTGATTGGTTTAAAATTGGGAAAGGAGCACGACAAGGCTGTATATTGTCTCCCTGCTTATTTAACTTATATGCAGAATTCATCATGCGAAAGGCTGGGCTGGATGAATCCCAAACCGGAATTAAGATTGCCGGAAGAAATATCAACAACCTCAGATATGCTGATGATACAACCTTGATGGCAGAAAGTGAGGAGGAATTAAAGAACCTTTTAATGAGGGTGAAAGAGGAGAGCGCAAAATATGGTCTGAAGCTCAACATCAAAAAAACTAAGATCATGGCCACTGGTCCCATCACCTCCTGGCAAATAGAAGGGGAAGAAATGGAGGCAGTGAGAGATTTCACTTTCTTGGGCTCCATGATCACTGCAGATGAGGGGTAGTGGAGGATAGGGGTACCTGGCGTGCTCTGGTCACGAAGAGTTGGACACGACTGAATGACTGAACAACAAATGAAAAGTGCAACGTTCTGGGATCAAATCAGAAACCGGGACTGGGCTTCTGTCAATCCAAGACTGTCCCAGGAAAATAGGGGTACTGGGAGGGCCTGCAAACAGAATGCACAAATTCTTCACCCACCCAATATGATGGCTGCTGCGCCCATAACAGCTTCAGGATCTAGCCGGTCGCAGAATGGATCAGAAGCAGGAAACGGCACCCGGTGGAAAGTCTGGCCCGGGGCTATTTAAAGGCAGAAGAGCCTTGCCAGGGAGAAGCAGTTGGCAACTACGCACACTTGCAGTCCTGGTTGCACAAGACGCCGGTTGTTGTGCAATATCCAGAAATGGACCAGAAATGCAAAACTGGAGAGGAGATCTGCCCTTCCCCTCTAACCCCCCCCCCACCGGTGTTTCTCCTCCAAAAGTCCTCTCCCAGGGGAGAGTTTCCAAGAGAGGGACCCCGAGCGTTTATGAGCCTCAGCAAAATGCTGACGCCTCCCTCCCTCTCTCCCTCATTGGTTTCCTCCCCTCCCAGCCCACCGGACGATCCCTTTCCAGCCCAGCAAAACATGTTTTCCACCGGAATCTGTCTGCTACGCAGGCCGGGAGACCAACCCAGGTTTCCGAGAAAACTCTGGAGGCCTGGAATGGGTCTGACCTTCTTAAAAACCGCTGGAAGATCGCCTGGGGAAAAAAAGAGACCCTCACTTGCTAGCTGTCTAGGCAGGCTGGCCTTTGAAAGAATGCAAAAAGAAATCTGCCTTCTGTGTCTCTGTAGGATCCTAGAAACGTAGAGCTGGAAGGGACCCCAAGGGTCATCTGGTCCACCCCCTGCAAGGCAGCACTCTTTTGCCCAACGTGGGGCTCGAATCCGCAACCCTTCCTTTGCTCTTATTTTAACCGCTTTTGGTTTTGAACGGTTGAGGACTAGAATCTGGCTTTAAAGGGAGGACAGTCGCAGGTCAGTGCTGGAGTGTGTCTGTTCGGCATGCAAAAAAAGGTCCCGGCGTCTCCAAGCAGGAAAACTCTGGAGGGAAGTTTTTGGGACTCCAGCCCTCGCCTGCAGCATCCTCGGTTCACCCGAGGCGAGCGGGCAAATCACAAGGCTGGATTATCTACATATATCCACACTGGCTCCACCCTGCTTATCTGCAGCCGTACTGGCCTCTCAGGGTAAACAGATATGTGTTGCAGACCACGTTCCTCTCTCTCTCCCTCCCTCTCTCTCTCTCTGTTTGTGTCTGCGACCATTCCCCTGGAGTCAACCAAATAATTATTACAGCATTCCTGAAAGATTCCCACCCACCCTCTCTCACAACGCTAGACTATGGACATGCAGTGAAGCTGAACATTGAGATATTCACTTCTTCTCAACACAGTGCAGAGTTAACCCGTGGAACTCCCTCCCACTGGATAGCTTTAAAAACTTGGATAGCTTTAAAAACAGATCGGGCAAACACACGGAGGAGCAAAAGGCTTTAGATGACTACTAGCCACGAAGAATACATCCTCCCCATGTTTCGTTTCTAAAGTTTTCTGCCATTGCCGGACAATTTCGACACGAGCTTTTCCACCGTGGAGGTGCAGAATTCCCCTTTGGATCAGCTATGTGGGGTTCCAGGGAAGGGGGAGAAATTTGGGCTCAGTTTGCATTTAGAAACAGACCGACCTTATTCCCAATTTCCCCAAATAGCGCGAGAACTGAAACACACAGCTATCCTTCGAAATCCGCATCGCTTCTGAATTTTGCAAAGGAGGTCTCCAACACCCCAGAAAGTGAACAGAAATGCATAGATAATGAAAGGAACATACAAGACTGCATCCTTTGCTTGTTAAAAAAATAAAAATCCTATTTTGGGAAAGTGTCTTCTAAAAATGTCAAAACAAAATTAAAAAATTAAAAAATTCCTTCCAGTAGCACCTTAGAGACCAACTAAGTTTGTTCTTGGTATGAGCTTTCGTGTGCATGCACACTTCTTCAGATACACTTCAGATACACTTCGTGCATGCACACGAAAGCTCACACCAAGAACAAACTTAGTTGGTCTCTAAGGTGCTACTGGAAGTAATTTTTTTTATTTTTTATTTTGTTTTGACTATGGCAGACCAACACGGCTACATACCTGTTTCTAAAAATGTGTGTGTTTTACATAGAACTGCCCTTTTAAAAATGGTATGTAATGTGATTAGAGGGGACGCGGGTGGCGCTGTGGGTTAAACCACAGAGCCTAGGGCTTGCTGATCAGAAGGTCAGCGGTTCAAATCCCCGCAATGACGGAGTGAGCTCCCGTTGCTCGGTCCCAGCTCCTGCCCACCTAGCAGTTCGAAAGCACGTCAAAATGCAAGTAGATAAATAGGTATCGCTCCAGCGGGAAGGTAAACGGCGTTTCCGTGTGCTGCTCTGGTTCACCAGAAGCGGCTTAGTCATGCTGGCCACGTGACCCGGAAGCTGTACGCCGGCTCCCTCGGCCAGTAACGCGAGATGAGCGCCGCAACCCCAGAGTCGGACACGACTGGACCTAATGGTCAGGGGTCCCTTTACCTTTACCTATGTAATGTGATAATATATTATGGTACATTAGTTATACAGATGTGCCACAGTGTATACACATTTTAAAATGCAATATTTAAGTGCAGGAGAGAGAGATGAGTCATGAAAGTGTAAAGTTGGAAGGAACTCCAAGGGTCATCTAATCTAACCCCCGCAATGCAGGAATCACAAGAAAATAATCCCTGGCTCTTTATAAGCAAACACACAAAGCTTATAGACACACATACACATCCTAGAGTCCGCACCTGTTCTCACTAACCCCCTGACTTGCCCCCCACCCACAACCACATTGAGGCCCTACAAATCCTCCCGTGGGAGCTGCATGATGACAGCATTACGTTTGTGTTTCTATAGGAGAGATAATAATGGCAGAAATGTGGGGGGAGATGCTCCTTGGAATTAAAAATCATTGCAACCTGGTGCGGAAATGTGGCAAACTGAAATTTTGAGATGGGGGGGGGGTGAGGGAATGAGAAACTGAGCAGAACCAAAAGGGGTGGCTGCCTGCCTGAGGGCGCTGCTTGGTGGCGGAAGAGAAGCGCTCTGGGGAAGGGGCTGACCTACTCCATAAGTAAAAAAGAGAGAGGAAAGGACTGAGGAAGTCTGAGGGGACTTGTGCAGCCACACAACCGCTGGCCAGGTGTGCAGGTGTGTGGGGGGCCTTCTGTGTCTTCGGACAGGCCCCCAGGCTCCCATGCCAAGGTCACACTGTTGGAGAGCCAGAGCTTTCGAAGACGCGGGAGGGATCCTGTCCTCAAGACTTGGCCCGGCTCCCAGAACCAGGCCAAACAAGCCATCAATCGCAAGGAACCTGGCAGCTCCGAGCACATGATCCGAGGAGGAAAACAGAACGTCCTGGAGGGAAACACCACAGCTTGCAGGGGGGGGGGAGGAGGAAGAGGAGAGGGACGCTAAGCTCCCTAGGCCGCTCCCCAGGCCTCCTCTGTGCTTCTTCCACACGCGCACCATGCACGGACATGCACACCCATGCGCAGACACGCGCACCCATGCGCCGTGGCGAGAGCAAAAAAGTCCCCTGACTTCGCGGTGACCTTTGTGGGAATTTCATCAGGGCGAAAGTCACTCGGATTAGAGGAGCAGAAATTGCTGGCGTTTGCTTGCTGGTATGCGCGAGGCACATGCCCCACCCGACACCCCTGGGAGGCCTGCCAAAGGGGGTGGGTTGGGGGGTGGAGCAGGAAGACAAGACGCCCAGAAACAAGGCAGTGCTCCAAAGCTGTGCATTATTATGTTTTCCAAGCATTGTGGGCGGGAGCAAACTGGCACCAATTATGGGGAGCGATTTGTCGTCCCGTCCCCCCGCTTTGCGCCAATAGGAAGAAGACCTCTTCAGGGTCAGAGTTAAGCATATTTGTCAACAGAATAAAGATCACGTTTGTTTTTGTTTGGGTGTGTGTGTGTGAAGATTTTTAAACTCATTTCATAGTATGTATAAAACAGAGAAGACCTAACAGCAGGAGAAAAGTTAAAGAGAAACAGAAGTATAAAACAGCTACGTTGAACGAGTAGGGATTAGGGTTAGAACTTTTATACTTCCCCCCCTAAAATTATTTCCTGTATCCTAAGGGGATAAACTTTTGCTTATAAACACTCAGACAGGGACTGATTCTTCTCAGTTGTGAAACAAGGTCACCCTGAAATGAAAATTTGGAATCGCCATATATGTAGCATTGCTTCTCATAAAGTAGGAGCATTTTTTGAAAACTTGATGGAAACTTTTACAGCTGAAGGAGAACTTTCAAAAGCATTGGAGAATCCCTCTTAACACCTAGAAGCAGGAGCAGGGCCGGATTTAGGTTTGATGAGGCCCTAAGCTAAGGAAGGTAATGGGGCCCTTTATATTTCCAGCTGTCCTTTGTCAACAACAAATTGTCGCTATTTTTTGTGTTGAATATACAGAATGCTATATGATCACTGCAGATGGTGACAGCAGTCACGAAATTAGAAGACGCCTGCTTATTGGGAGGAAAGCAATGACGAACCTAGACAGCATCTTAAAAAGCAGAGACATCACCTTGCCGACAAAGGTCCGTATAGTTAAAGCTATGGTTTTCCCAGTAGTGATGTATGGAAGTGAGAGCTGGACCATAAAGAAGGCCGATCGCCGAAGAATGGATGCCTTTGAATTATGGTGCTGGAGGAGACTCTTGAGAGTCCCATGGACTGCGAGAAGATCAGACTTATCCATCCTTAAAGAAATCAGCCCTGAGTGCTCACTGGAAGGACTGATCCTGAAGTTGAGGCTCCAATACTTTGGCCACCTCATGAGAAGATAAGACTCCCTAGAAAAGACCCTGATGTTGGGAAAGATGGAGGGCACAAGGAGAAGGGGACGACAGAGGACGAGATGGTTGGACAGTGTTCTCAAAGCTACTAACATGAGTTTGGCCAAACTGCGGGAGGCAGTGGAGGATAGGCGTGCCTGGCGTGCTCTGGTCCATGGGGTCACGAAGAGGCGGACACGACTGAACAACAACAAATGCTATATGGTAATTTATGGACCTAATAGGTATCTAAAGCCATTTGCCACTGTTGCTGTATGTAGGTTTTAGTTTATTTTTTTTATCTTATATTTTGGAAACGTACATCCAGCTTTTTTCCCTTTAATTTTTTTTTGGGGGGGGCCCCAAGAGAGTGGGGCCCTAAGCTATAGCTTGTTTAGCTTATATGTGAATCCGGCACTGAGCAGGACCCCTCTGTACTCCAGATCCCAGGATGTGATCCATGCGCAGAACGCGCAACCAAAGTGATGTGGGAACTTTTTGGTGCTTGCAGCAGAAACTAATACCAACTGCAACCTCGATTTATTCTAAGCAGTTAGAAGAGATGTGCAATGTACAAGCACTGGAAAGTTTGCAAGCTCATTTTTTCCTGCGTTATAATACATGCTATGCAAATGACATAATACGTCATACAGTTACATAGACAAAAACTGGTTTGTTTTCAGGGTGACTCTTTTTTTTTTGTTTTGCAAAAGATTTTTGCTTTTAGGCAAAAGTTCATCTAACTAAGCTACAGGAATGTGAGGCTGTAAAAAAAGTTATAAACCTAATTGGCACCTGTCAGGGATGCTTCAGTTGGGATCCCTGAATTGCACAGGGTTGGACTTGATGACCCTCGGGGGTCCCTCCCAACTCTGCAATTCTTAGAACCGGGAAAGGGTTGCGAAATGGGGACTCCTGCACTCCCTGGCCTCTCCTCTCCCTCCCCCCCCCCTCGGCTCAGCCTCCGGCCGAATCCTGACCTGCCACACGCTGTTCCTGGTGTCCGGTGACCGAGAGACAGCTGTCGGACATGGCTGGGGTTTGGACGGGAGACAAGGATGATACACGGAGCACATCAAGAAGGGGGGGCGAAAGGGAGACGGGGCGAGTCATCTCCATGGCAGATGTCCACTGTGCTCATTCAGAGAGCGGGGAGGACGTGGCACACCGCAGGTAAAAACAGGAGGCCGCCCCTATGCTCGTATCCAGGGTTGTCTCCGCTTAAGCTGCTTTTGTGCATGGCTAGAGAATCTCCTGCTCAATAAGCTGTCTTATCCTGAGTCAGAACACTGGGCTGTCCGGTGCTAGTCCTCATGGGGTCCAAAGAGCTGGCTTAAAGAGGAAGCAACCTGCCACCGAGGGTCCTGCTAGCTCAATATTATCCTCACTGCCTGGCAGTGGGTCTCCAGGGTTCATTTGGGGCTCACCACTGTCCATGGAGGCGCAGGTCAATTCTGTGTCCAGGGCGACTGTCTGCCAGCTCCATCTGAGACCCTCCCTGCCTGCTCCCTGTCTCGCCAGAGTGGTCCATGCTCTGTTTATCTCCCACTTGGGCTACTGCCCTGCGCTCTACGTGGGGCTGCCTTTGAAGATGACTCAGAAACGACAACTAGCCCAGGATGCGGCAGCTAGACTGGTGACTGGGAGTGGCCACCGGGACCACATAACACCGGTTCTGAAAGACCTACATTGGCTCCCGGGACGTTTCCGAGCACAATTCAAAGTGTTGGTGCTGACCTTTAAAGCCCTAAACCAGGGGTAGGCAACATAAGGACTGTGGGCCGGATGCGGCCCAATCGCCTTCTCAATCTGGCCCGCGGACAGTCCGGGAATCAGCATGTTTTTACACGAGTAGAATGCGTTCTTTTATTTAAAATGCATTTCTGGGTTATTTGTGGGCCATAGGAACTCATTCATTCCCCTCCCCCCTCAAAATATGGTCCGGCCCACCACATGGTCTGAGGGGCAGTGGACCGGCCCACGGCTGAAAAAGGTTGCTGACCCCTGCTCTAAACAGCTTCGGCCCAGTATCCCTGAAGGAGCATCTCCACCGCCATCGTCCAGCCCAGACACTGAGGTCCAGCTCTGAGGGCCTTCTGGCGGTTCCCTCACTGCGAGAAGTGAGATTACAGAGAACTAGGCAGAGAGCCTTCCCGGTGGTGGCGCCCGCCCTGTGGAACGCCCTCCCGTCAGATGTCAAGGAAATAAATAACTACCCGACACTTGGAAGACACCTGAAGGCTGGAATAATAGAATCATATAATTATAGGGTTGGAAGGGACCCCGAGGGTTATCTAGTCCAACCCCTGCAATGGGCTCAAACCCATGTCCCTGAGTCCCATGCTCTACTGACTGAGCTTACTGTTTTATGTTTTTGAATATACTGGAAGCCTCCCAGAGTAGCTGGGGCAAGCCAGTCAGATAGACAGGGTGCAATTATTATTATTATTATTATTATTATTATTATTATTATTATTATTATTATTATTATTATTTAGGCAAGGAGTCTTTCCTGGCCTTCACGGAGATGCTAGAGATTGAACTTGGCACCTTCTGCTTGTAGAGCAGGTTTCCTGTAGCTGAGCTCTGTTTCCTTTCCTTCAAAACAAACTCAAGGATCCAGTCCTCATGTTTCTGATTGGAAGTCTGGTTTAAACAGGAGCATAAAAAAAAACGACGTTAAAGGGAGTCAGATGGCCCAGGCAGCTCAGAAACTATCTACAGCGCGGTTTTCCAAACTTAACATCTCCAGCTGCTTATGAACTACAATTCCCATCATCCCTGAGCACTGGTCTTGCTAGCTAGGGATGGTGGGAGTTGTAGTCCAACAACAGCTGGAGACCAAAGTTTGGGAAGCACCAACTGAAAGTGGCTCTCCGAGGGTTTCCAGACAGGGGACACCCCCAGGGCTACCTAGGGGTCGAACCTGGCACCTTCTGCATGCAGAGCTGGTGCCCGACCGCAGTAGTATGGTCCTCCTAGGCTCCTAGTCCTCATGGGTCCAAAGAAGGGCCTGATGTAATAAGAACAGCACAGGCTGCCGGCATGCAAGGGAACTGGCAGGCAAACGCAATTCGGACAACGGCAACACAGGTGATCTGCTCCTGCCTGGGTCATGATTTTGGCCGGGGGAGAACTTCCCTTCTGTGTTCCAGGGTTTCCTAGAACAGAGATGGGATCAGGGCACTGTGACCACTTCCCCCACACTGGGTGCCAAGGGCACCGCAACTATGACGTGGTTTTTATATTTTATCAACCTTCTATCTTAATCTTCAATTCACAAACAGACACCCACGTCTTCCCGGTTCCCACCTGGGACAGCTCCCATCTTGATTCCTGCATTGCAGGGGGTTGGACTAGATGACCCCTGGGGTAACTTCCAACTCTACAAATCTATGATTCCATGTCTACTCGGCGAGTAAATAGCAGCCTTGTAGCCAGACCTCACCCCAAGATGAATTTTAACAGGGAGAAATGCAAAGTACTACACTTGGGCAAAAAAAATGAAAGGCACAAATACAGGATGGGTGACACCTGGCTTGAGAGCAGTACATGTGAAAAGGATCTAGGAGTCTTGGTAGACCATAAGCTTGACATGAGTCAACAGTGTGATGCAGCAGCTAAAAAAGCCAATGCAATTCTGGGCTGCATCAATAGGAGTATAGCATCTAGATCAAGGGAAGTAATAGTACCACTGTATTCCGCTCTGGTCAGACCTCACCTGGAATACTGTGTCCAGTTCTGGGCACCACAGTTCAAGAAGGATATGGACAAGCTGGAACGTGTCCAGAGGAGGGCAATCAAAATGGTCAAAGGCCTGGAAACGATGCCTTATGAGGAACGGCTTAGGGCGCTGGGTATGTTTAGCCTGGAGAAGAGAAGGTTAAGGGGTGATATGATAGCCATGTTCAAATATATCAAAGGATGTCATATAGAGGAGGGAGAAAGGTTGTTTTCTGCTGCTCCAGACAAGCGGACACTGGGCAATGGATTCAAACTATAAGAAAGAAGATTCCACCTAAACATTAGGAAGAACTTCCTGACAGTGAGAGCTGTTGGACAGTGGGATTTGCTGCCAAGGAGTGTGGTGGAGTCTCCTTCTTTGGACGTCTTTGAGCGGAGGCTTGACAGCCATCTGTCAGGAATGCTTTGGTGGTGTTTCCTGCTTGGCAGGGGGTTGGACTGGATGGCCCTTGGGGTCTCTTCCAACTCTAGGATTCTGGGATTCTATGATTCTCTCCCTATAATCCCGCCCCATACATTTCTCTCTCAAAGCATTGTATAGACTAGAGAGCAGGCCTGTTGGCTGGATGCGGCCCAATCGCCTTCTAAATCCGGCCCGCGGACGGTCTGGGAATCCGTGTGTTTTTACATGAGTAGAATGTGTCCTTTTATTTAAAATGCATCTCTGGGTTATTCGTGGGGCATAGGAATTTGTTCAATTCCCCCCCCCCCAAAAAAAAATATAGTCCAGCCCACCACATGGTCTGAGGGACGGTGGACCAGCCCATGGCTGAAAAAGGTTGCTGACCCCTGCTATAGAGTCTTTCTGAAAACATGTTTATTATTTTAAGTTGGTATTTACATTAAGATCGCATAACATACAATTTACATCAAAATCTATTGGTTTATCTTGGCTACTTCCCATCGTTACATCCGTGATGGTCTAATTCTCTCTCCTCCCTGCTGCCCGTCCAACCCCTTAACCTTATCTATTTACCTAAAACCTATATTGCAATCTCTTCTGTTCCCCCCCCCCCATTGCTCATAAGTCAATACCCGTTTCAAATCTGGCTGCGTTGCGTTCTTATCGAGATTGAAAAAGAGGTCTCCAAAGAAGTTGGTAAAACGGTTTTTGTACTCACAAAAAAAAAGGAAAACGCCAGAAATCCCAACAAAGGAGGAATGGGCATACCCTCCAACATTTCTCGGATGAAAACAAGGACGTCCTGACCTAAGGAAAAGCGGGACATTCAGGGATCATTCAGTAAATCCGGCGCTGTCCCTGGAAAATGGGGACAATTGGGAGTACTCAGAAATGTTGGAACGCACAGATAGCAAGGAGTTCGAAATATGTGGAATTATGATTATTTGATTTCAAGGAGCACCATGTGTCCCCCACCAAGGGTGCTCCCCCTCCTGTAAGACCCATACACCCCAATCCTCAGAATGGGAATGTGCAAAATCAGCTAGATCTGCTCTTAAATCCAGCCTGAATGTGGATCCCTGCATTTGACCACCAGACATAACAAGCCTCCTGCGAAACCTCCGTCCAAGTGCCAAGCCACCGGTCCAGCCAACGACAACAAACAGCACATGCACGGGCTCCTGTTTCTTTCCGAGAAGGGAGGCCTGCCCCCCCTGGTTCTAGGAAGCTCGGTCCCAGGGCGAAACACGGCACGGAGTTCACATGAAACGGTGCCAGCGACCCGGGTCAGGGCCCTTACATGGGAATAAGCCCCACACAGGTTTGGGGAAAGCGGGGGGGGGGGGCTTCTCTCCTGTCACCCACACCAAGGTAACCCACACCAAGGGGTCAGCCGCTCTGATAGTCCCGTAACAAGACTCTGGGGCCTCGCATCCAGCAGCCCCTCTCTCCCCAAAATAGCACACGGCCGTCAAAAATAGGAACATTCTTTGGGAAGGTAGAGAGTTGAACCCAGGACAGAACTGAGGTAGACACACATCTACACACGTATTGTTTTGCAAACAGGTGCCCATTTTATGTTTCGGCCAACATGTGCCTGTTTTCTCTTTCTGCCAATAAAGATTGATTGATTGATTGATTGGATTGATTGATTAGCTGTCAAGTCTAATGGCTGCATCGGTGTGAGGTTTTTTTTGGAGAGGGTGGTAGGAGGGGATATTCACCATTATAGGAGCCAACTCCTAGGGGACAAGGCGTCTTGAGGAGGCCACCCCACCCCCCAAGTTGATGGGCATTGCCATTAAAATGGTGTGAGTGCACTGTGTCATGCGATCAGTTATGCAGCGCAGGCCTTACTTGGCGCCCTCCCAATATTTTGTTCAAGTTGGCACCACTTTTTGTTCAATTTGGCACCACCCTTCCCTCCCCAGCTGTCAAACCCCCCCCCCCCCGCATCCAACACCTTCAAATGATCCAGTGACTACACAGAGTTCGAACTACATTGCTGGACAGACTGTGTGTGTTCATATGCAGATGAGGAAGCCAGATCCTGCCCATGGACTCAGGGCTTCTTTCCCTCTGCCAGCCTAGTCACTTGGTGTGACCGGGACAAATGCATACCCTCCAACATTTCTCCGGTGAAAATAGGGACGTCTTATTCAACAATAAGTACGACAAGGAGTACGACAAGGCTGTATATTGTCTCCCTGCTTATTTAACTTATATGCAGAATTCATCATGCGAAAGGCTGGGCTGGATGAATCCCAAACCGGAATTAAGATTCCTGGAAGAAATATCAACAACCTCAGATATGCTGATGACACAACCTTGATGGCAGAAAGTGAGGAGGAATTAAAGAACCTTTTAACGAGGGTGAAAGAGGAGAACGCAAAATATGGTCTGAAGCTCAACATCTGAAGAAGTGTCCATGCACATGAAAGCTCATACCAAGAACAAACTCAGTTGGTCTCTAAGGTGCTACTGGAAAGAATTTTCTATTTTGTTTCATCACAAAAACTAAGATCATGGCCACTGGTCCCATCACCTCCTGGCAAATAGAAGGGGAAGAAATGGAGGCAGTGAGAGTTTGCCAAAATGGCCCAGTTAACTAATAGTTTGAGAGGGGGATCAAAACAAAAATTTCAAGAAAATTGGGTTAGATATATCTAACCTATCCATTCTTAAAGAAATCAGCCCTGGGTGCTCACTAGAAGGACAGATCCTGAAGTTGAGGCTCCAAGACTTTGACCACCTCATGAGAAGAGAAGACTCCCTAGAAAAGACCCTGATGTTGGGAAAGATGGAGGGCACAAGGAGAAGGGGACGACAGAGGACGAGATGGTTGGACAGTGTTCTCGAAGCTACTAACATGAGTTTGGCCAAACTGCGAGAGGCAGTGAAGGATAGGCGTGCCTGGCGTGCTCTGGTCTATGGGGTCACGAAGAGGCGGACATGACTGAACAACTGAACAACAACAACTATTCAACAACAACAACAACAATTACCCTGCCCATCTGACTGGGTTGCTCTAGCCACTCTGGGATATGTCCAACATATATAAAATCATAACAAAATATTAAACATCTCAAAAGGGCTGCCTTCAGATGTCTTCTAAAGGTTGTGTAAAAACAAAATTAAAAAATTAAAAAGTTCCTTCCAGTAGCACCTTAAGAGACCAACTAAGTTTGTTCTTGGTATGAGCTTTCGTGTGCATGCACCACTTCTTCAGGTTGTGTAGTTACTTATCTCCTTGCCTCGGGGGCCACATAACTTCATGCCCTCCAACATTTCTGCAATGAAAATAGGGGCGTCCTATGGAGAAGCGGGACATTCCAGGGTCAAATCAGAAACCAGGATGGCTTCTGTAAATCCAGGACTGTCCCTGGAAAACAGGGACACTGGGAAGGTTTGCAAATGGATTGCCCTGGTGTTTCAAATCCCACATGGGTTTCTGCGAAGGTGTTTTCTCAAAGGCAGCAGAAGGAAAAAGCGTTTTGAAGGCTTTGCCTAAATAAACAGGTTCCTTTTCCTGACACTGCAAGAAAGAAAAAAACCCCTCTCTGAATTATGGTCTTGATCTTTGCTTTTGTTCTGTCACTGCAATGAGCAGGACAAAATCTTCCCCTTGTAGGTCTTGCAATCTTCACACCTGCATTTTCAAAAAGGCAGCAAGAAGTGTATTAAACCTTTTTTATTCAGGATTCCTCCTCAAATCTCTTGATTTAGGCAGTTTTATCTTTGTTTCAGGATTAGAAAACAGCACCCTCTGGAGGTGAAATACGAGTACTACCCACCTGGAAATTTTGCGTGTTATGATTGGCTAGACACCAAGCAGGCCTCTCTCCTCGTTGGTTGAGCTGCTGTGATGTCACAGAGTGGTTTTCCCGCCTTCCTGATTCTTGAGGTTTTTCATTTGCTAGGTCGCTTTTATCTCACATTTTATAACGTTAAGTATAAAGAACATCCATAAATGAATTGAGGGGGAGACAAAACACTCATTTCTGCAGCCACAGTGGGAGCTGTGATTTTGCAGTCAGGGGCACAAAAAAATTGTCAAACCCCCCCCCCCAGGCATGGGAAGGTCAGGTGGTACCCAGTGCAGAAAATTTCTTGTCAACCGCCCCCATTGATTCCCCCACCCCCGCAAAAATTGTTTTACGTTATTTCATATTTTCTTACAAAGGAATAATAACAAGTAATAATAAAAAAACTTTTATTTATATCCCACCCTCCCCGGCCGAAGTCGGGCTCAGGGTGGCTAACATCAAATACATAACATTGGTATAAAATCAAACATTCATTAAATTACCTCCTAAATACATCTCAAAATCAAATTAAAGTCCAATTAGATGGCTTTCCACAGGGCTAGGGTTGGGAACAGTAAGTGTTCTATGAACTGAAATTTCAGCCTTCATGACATACTAGAAAACAGCCAAGTGAACAGCTATTTTGGTGGAGGAGGGTGAAGGTATTAACCGATATGCATGAAATTTCATATATAGCTATATAATCCCTAGTATAGTAAGATAAGACCTTCAGAGCAGACATTTTCAAAAAAAAATTCAATTCCCCCCCCCAAAATTTTTTTTTTAAAAAATCCCCCCCCCAAAAAAATTGTTCCTTGATAATTTGTCACCCCCTCCATTATGGCAGTGTTTTTCAACTAGTGTGCCGCGAGATGTTGCCTGCTGTGCCGTGGGAAAAATTACTTTATATATAGTCAATATAGGCACAGAGTTAAATTTTTAAACATTTTTTAACATTTTCTAATGGTGGTGTGCCTCGTGATTTTTTTCATGAAACAAGTGTGCCTTTGCCCAAAAAAGGTTGAAAAACACTGCATTATGGAACTCCGTTGTTTCTCAGATGCCAGCAACTGCCCCCACCAACCATGTAGCCTTGCAGCTAGTAGCCATCAGTGGTTATTTATCCTCCCTGAATCCATCCAAGCTGCCTCCTTTGGGAATGAGTCCCGCCGTTTAACCGAAAAGGGTCATTTTTGGACAGGTCCCAAATTGTCCAACATTTAGCTGCACTGGACATCCCAGAGTTCCACAGAGTAGCCACTGTGGGGACAGAATATTATTTAAATTTCCCTATATGTCGTATATGGATTGATAAGAAAGTGATTGTGAATCTCTGATTGGTGCAAGCTCTCCCTACGGCCCAGGGGGAGCAACGCTTGGATTGTAGAGGAACCAAAATATTAATTGTGGAATATATCCCATGGCATTGCTTCTACGAGAGACTTTTGGACTTGGAAATACCAGTTTGCTAAAAAGACCTGAAACTTCATTAAACAAACTTTAAACTTCATTAAATGAGAGAAAGCTGGAAGACAGCTTAGAATGTTAGAGATAGGACTGTGGAATGAAAAAGGGGGCCCCCAGTGGGGGGACTGCACCGAAAAACAATTGAAGAAGAACAAGAAGAAGAATAAAATTTCCTCTTGCATGCCAACCTAATATGGATTCGTTAAGCACGATGGAAAAGTCCCATACCAGTGACTGTGACGATAAGAAGGGGTTAACATCGGAACTATGATATTGAGAATAAACAACAGAGAAAACGCAGGAACCAAAATAAAACACTTTCTCCGGACCAGCCAGAACACGGGAAGTCCCATTAAATTAATTCATTCAGAATGTATAACTGGCTTCTTCTTCTTCTTCTTTTATTCGGATATGATGCTGATATGTTATTAACTGGAATGTTATTACTGAAAAATTAACTGGAATGTTAACCGAAAAACTAATAAAAATTAATTAATTAATAATTAATTATTAAAAATTATTTTTAAAAAGAATATTATTTAAATTTAAACAACAACAGCAACAGATCCAGTAGGCTCTTCCTTTGCAAGACAGGCTCACATCGCTCACCTGTCTACAGATTCATTGCATCCGCTTTGAGAAACAGCAAAAGTTGGCCTCCCCCCCAAAAAAAAACCCCCACAACCACCCCATAATTCTATTAGAAGTATATTTAAACAAGCACATTCACAATCCAGGAAACGCTCCTTGCAATTGATCTTTTTTTTTTTTAAGGGACTTCCCACCCCCAAAAAAGCCCCTTCTTGCCAGCACACACGGAAATCCAGAGCTTTTCAGCAACCAAGTTTGTTGGCACATTTTGATAGGCTTCTGGGAACTCCCCTATGGAATATCCCTCAGTCCGGGAAGGCATATGAGGACGGGAGGGCAAGGGAGAGGAGGAGGAGGAGGAAAAACATTTCAGAGAAAGTTAACAGAGCGTGTGGCTGTCAGCAGCCAAATCTCATGCAAGCCGAGAATCCAGTTTCAACTAGGAACGGGAGACACAACTTTGGTTCCATTTCACTTCCTCCACAAAGAATCTGTAGTTGGTTCAGGGCGCTGAGAGGGGTCGGGAAATGTCGTCCGTCCGTCCCCCGCCTGCTCCCCTCAGGGAACTGCAATCCCCAGAGTTCCCTGGGAAGAAGGATTAGCTGTTAAACTGGTTACAGGTAGGTAGCCGTGTTGGTCTGCCATAGTCAAAACAAAATAAAAAATAAAAAATAAAATTCCTTCCAGTAGCACCTTAGAGACCAACTAAGTTTGTTCTTGGTATGAGCTTTCGTGTGCATGCACACTTCTTCAGATACACTGAAACAGAAGTCACCAGATCCTTATAATAGGGGTCTCCTAAAAACTCTCAGCGCCCGCAACAAACTACAGTTCCCCAGGATGCTTCGGGGAGGAAGCCAGGACTTTAAATGCAATACTGCTTTAAATGCACAGTGCAGAAGGGGGCTTGATCCACAGCTGCCGAAACCGTTCTCTTTGGGCATTCTCACTTCTCCGAATTTTGCAAAGCATCTCTCCCACGAAAGGTTGTGTCGCTAAAGGCAGGTATTTAGGGTAATGTATGCATACAGATCACATATTCATGTTATTATTAATTTCATTTATGAATTGCATCCTCTGAAGCAATTTCACAACACACACACTTTTGCATTGTTAACCTGTATTGTCGTGTAGGCAAAAATGTATTTGAGGAATGTACATAAAATTTGTTAAAACACAAGAAATGGCTTGCAATAAATATGTTAAGTGGGCATATGAAGATATTTGCATTAAACGTATGAGAAAGTTTTTAATGTTTGACGTCTTACTGTGTTTTAATTTGTGGGGGGGAGGGAGTGTGGCCTGAGAAGTGTTCCGAGGGCCGGACCGGGGGCTCTGAGGGCCGCATCCGAGGTTCCCTTGCCAACCCAGCCAATCCAAGAGGACATGCTTCAGAAGACTTGGGACAGGGCTCGTCGTGTCCCGAAATTGCCAAAAAAATTAAAATAAAATCCCACCAGGATCCCTTCAAAATCACAGCACTTTATGGTGGGAGAGTAGGTTATCAAACGGAGGCAGTGCTAAAAAAAAAAGTTTATTATTATAATTATTATCTTAAAAAAAATACATGTATTTCCAGCTAGTGGTTCGAACAGAGTTCTGCACGTAAAAGCACAGGCAGATTTCGGCCAAGCGAAATATTTCCCTGTAAGATCCAGGCCCTAAACCACTCACAAAAAAACCCACAGAGGTTTCATGGCAGGCAGAGGCTCCTTTCAATCCTAGCCCCAAATCACAAGTCCGAGAGAGTCCTAAAAACTGATTAAAACTCACATCGGCTTCTTAAGCAATAATTTTTTTTTAGCAGGAGCTGGAAAGGGTAGGGGGCAGGCGCCTGCCCGATATCAATTGGCAGGGAGTTCCAAAGTGCGAGCTTGGCCACACTAAGGGACCGATTTCTTACAAGTATTGGGCAGCACCTCTGGCAGTGCCAGTTCCGCTGGTCCAAGCGGCAGGGGATCCCATGGGTGGGCCAGTTTCTGCACACACTCAAACGGGTGCCCCTCTCCACACCCCCCCCCAAGGGAAAAGAAGGACCAGCCAGGCAGAAACACTCAGGTAAAGTGGCGTCTGTGAGGGCCGTGGCCTGAAGTTCAACATAGAAACCTAGAATCGTGGAGCTGGAAGGGACACCAGAGGGTCATCCAGTCCAACCCCCTGCAATGCAGGGATCTCAGCCCAAGCATCCATGACAGAGGCCACAACCTTCTTCCGAGGGAGTCTCTTCCGCTGTTGAGCAGCTCTCACTGTCAGAAAGCTCTTCCTGATGTTTAGTTGGAATCTCCTTTCTTGCAGCTTGAAGCCATGGGTTCGAGTCCTACCCTCCAGAGCAGGAGAAAACAAGCTCGCTCCCTCTTCCAGGTGACAGCCCTTAAGATCTGTGAAGATGGCTCTCATGTCTCCTCTTCTGCAGGGTAAATACACCCAGTTCCTTCAACCATTCCTCATCAGGCTTGGTTTCCAGACCCCCAGATCATCTTGGTCGCCCTCCTCTGCACACCTTCCAGCTTGTCAACATCCTTCTTAAATTGTGGCGCCCAGAACTGGACACAGGACTGCAGTTGTGGCCTGACCCAGGCAGAATAGAGTGGGATTATGACTTCCCCTGATCTGGACGCTAGACTCCTTTTTCTAAATGCTCACAGACCACCTGTTGAATTACCTGTTCTAGGATCTTTCGATGTTCAAGCTCACCAGTCAGTAGCTACCTGGGTCTTCCCCCCCCCACCCCCCTTTTTAAGATAGGGACAACATGAGACTCTTCATCTCAGGGTTGTGGGTTCGAACCCCACACTGGGCAAAAAGGGTCTCGCATTGCAGGGGGTTGGACTAGATGACCCTCAGGATTCTAGGGTTCTATGATTCTATCCCTGATTATAATACATACAGGCACACACACACAACATACACTCTCTCTAACGAGGAAAATCATTGTATAAAACAGTTTATAGTAGTCGTCATAGGATAACACTCTCTCACTTTCTCTCTCTCTCTCTCTGGCTTTGTTTTATAAAACAATATATTATTTTCTTTAAAGAGGGAAGGAAGGTGCTCCAGATTCCCCTCGCCCTCCCTAGTGGAGGAGAGTTCCGCAGTCCCAGGAGAGGCTCGTATGTTGCGGGGCGCAGGACGGCAGGGGGAATCGCTCCCCGCAGGGCGTCAGTGGCAAATCCTTGAGGTCATTTCCTTCTGTCGAATAGAAGAGGGCAGGGGGAAAAAGAACTGATTGCTTTTCTGCCGTTCGAAACGGTGAGAAAGAATGAATATATATCTGTACCTATACCAGCTCGGCTTATCAACATTGCACAGCAACAAAGGTAAAATAACGTTCAGGACACCACTATTATTATTATTTTTTTAAAAAGCAGCAAGCTGCTAGACCTTATGGAGGCCTTGTAGGCAAGGTGGGTTAACGGCATATAAATAAAATAACAGTAACAGTAATAATAAAGATGATGGTAATAATAAAAACGATTTCCGAATATTACTTGGCGTTGCCATTTTCTTTTTAGAATAATCTTATTCTGTCTTATGGAAATGACTCTGGAATTTTGCGCACTGGGCAGTATATGAATGCTATAAAAATGATGGTGATCGTAACAGTACGTGGGGTGGCTTGGTTGATATAGCATGAGACTTTATTATTATTATTATTATTATTATTATTATTATTATTATTATTATTATTATTATTATTATTATTATTATTTATACCCCGCCCATCTGGCCGGGTTTCCCCAGCCATTCTGGGCGGCTTCCAGCAGAACATTAAAATGCAATAGTCTATTAAACATTCAAAGCTTCTCTAAACAGGGCTGCCTGTTTAATCTCAGGGTCATGGGTTCGAGTCCCACACTGAGCAAAAGGATTCCTGCATGGCGGGGGGGGGCCTGGGCTAGATGACTCTCGTGGTCCCTTCTCGGCATTTCCATTTCCAATATTACTAACGACAGTTTCCAAATGATGGTTAGCCTTGACCTTTCTTCCTCTTCTTTCCCCAAACGACCTCAATGCAAGCCACTTAAGTGATTCTGCACGTCGAGCCGTTTGTAAATTTCACTGAAAGCCACAGGCTCACAGAACTGTGGAGTTGGAAGGGAACGCCAAGGATCATCTAGCTCAACCCCGGACAACGCAGGAGGGCTGTAGTTTATGCCATCGGCTCGGTGGTTTTGTACATATAAATATTATGATAAGATTGGCAACCCTCTTTCCCAGAGGAGGCCTGGACCCAGGCCAAGGGGCAGCGAGAGGGGGCTCAGCCCGCCCGGGCACTCACCAGGGGCTCCAGCTCCTTGGTATCGATGAGGCCAAACTCGGTCACAAAATAGTAAAAGTGCTTGTAGCAGGTGTTGACATGGGCTTCAGAGCCCATCTGGGCGATGCGGTCAAAGTGGTGGATGTAGACGTGGACGAAGACTCGGAAGAGCCGCGAGAGGATCTTCTTGACGGACTTGAGGAAGTTCTTCTGGAACGGGGTACCTGGTGCGAGAAACGCGCATGATCCCCAGGCCACACACACACACACACCGCCCCGGTCTAAGCTCAATACTGTCCACACTGGCCGGCAGCAGCCCTCCAGGAGCCTTTTGGACCTCTACCGCTGAGCTATGGCCTTCCCTCTAATAAAAAAAGTTTCTAGTCCTCCTCGTTCCAAATATACAGCTGATTTAAGTAGCAAGCTTGCTTCCCATCAAGTCAGACCGTTGGGTCCATCCAGACCACTACTGGTCAGCCTCCTTGCTCCTGATGCGAAACAGCTGACTCCAGCTTTCTTGAGCAGGGTTTCCAGCCTCAGTGAGTTGCTGGAAACAAAACAATTGTCGTTCCCGGCCAGACCTTGCTGCTTCTTGCTTCCTATGACTCACGGCTTTCTTGACCCCTGGATCGCCCAGCTACGTGAAATGAGATACACCTGACCTTAGGATACAGATTATGCCTCTAGGCAAGCACCCCACTGAGACTTGGCTGCTTGGCTGGTTTCTCCAATGGATCAGTTGCCAAGACGGAAAGTCCCTGCCTTCCCACAGGCGTCTAAATCCCCTCTTCTCCGGGGCTTTCTCCAAACAATCAGAGACTGCTCCTGTGTGCAGCCAACCTCTCCTCCACCCTTTTCATGCCTCTCTTGGTTCTGGGAGACCAGCGGGGAGGGGAGCTTGTCGCAGCAGGAGGGGGAGACTCCCTGGCATCTTCACCGGCCTGACTCATCTCTGCCTCTTGGGCTCCTTCCTCTGGTTACGAACTTCTCTCTGTCACGGACTCTCCCTGCTCACTAAACCCTGTTACCTCTTCAGCTTCCGACACCTCCACCTCTCCGTCCTCTTCCTCTTCCCCCTCTGACTACTCATCGCCGTCCCACCACCCCACCCCAGGCTCGGAGCCTTCTTCCCTTGGGGGTTCCCCAGCTGGTTCCCCCCATGCTTCCTCTGATTCCAAACCACCCCACGACAGAGGATCTGTCCGGCACAGGGCAAAGACTGAACCACCATCTTCCCATGACTTGGGAATGCAGGGTTCTATTAATGCAGCCTAGGATCACATTCGCCTTTTTGGGCAGCCGCATCACGCTGGTGGCTCACGTCCGGTGGGCCACCCCGCCACCCACCCCCCACGGCAAATCCTGGAAACGGACTCACCAACGTTGGTCGGGAAAAGGTCCTCATTATTGATCTGCACTTCGATCCAGTCCATCAGCAGGTTCATGTATTGCGGGGCAGAGAGGGCGGTGGGCTTGCGGGATTTCTCGTCCTGCCACCGGTACTCGTATTTCGGACCCCCGGACATGACGGGGCAGCTCTGGTCCGTGCAGGAGTCGGCGATGGTCCCATAGATGAGGTTGATGCGGTTGAAGAAGTCCACCACGTGGACGGCCACCCAGTCATTCAGCTCCTCGCCGGGCGGCAGCTGCACAGCCACCTTCAAGTCCAGCCCGGCGTTGAGAGACGCCTGCGCCATTTTGTGCAGCTCGAAGCGCTGCGTCCCGGGTTCAAATTTCTTCTTGGGGCGGAACGTGCGGTCCTTGTTGAAAACTTGCCGCAGAGGGTTAGACATCTCCTCCTCGACTCTGCTGCCCCCCAAAAGTTATTGATAGCTGAGAGATTTGCCACTGCTACAGAGGAGTTTTTAGAACAACCGAATTTTAAATTGTCAAGGAGTTCCTCCGGTTGTTCAGAGGCTCTTCAACCTGCAGCAGAACGGATAGACATGGTTTTTATATAATGCCTTTTCTTTTTGAAATAGAGGGTTTTTTTGGGGGTGGGGACACCTGTAAGGGATTCTTTAGCTGCGATCCCTGCAATGCAGGGGGTTGGACTAGATGACTCTTGGGGTCCCTTCCAACAACTGTACAATTCTATAATCCTGTGATCCTGTCTAAGCCTGAAATTAGAGGTGGTTGTATTATTGTGGTAGTAGTAGTACAGTAGTAGTAGTAGTAGTAGTAGTAATAATAATAATAATAATAATAATAATTTTTTTTATTTGTACCCCGCCCTCCCAAGCCGGAGCAGGGCTCAGGGCGGCTAACATCACAAAACTAACACAGTGTACAAAGAACACAAGAACGTAGAAACAAGCAACCAATTAAATAAAATACATCTTAAAATTAGTTCAGAGCAAATTAAAATCTGGACAGATGGCAGTCCACGGGTAAGACTGAGAGCGGTTAATATTCTCCAGGGCCAACTGTTACCACTGGTCTTATAAAGGACCTGTGAATGGGCTAGGTGGAGGAGGCCCCTATAGCGCTTATATTTTTATTAAAGATTTCTTGATTTACAAAAGTATGTGCAATGTCTCTCGTATTTTGTCCATTCATCATTTTTTACAAATCAGTTTCATTTGTTGAGACATTGGGAAGAATTAATTAATATATGTAGAGTTTGATGTCAGCTTTGCTTGTGTAAGTTTTGTTCTTTTGTGTTCCTTTGGTGGTGAGAGAGGTTGGGGTTGGCCATGGGTGTGGTTGTTCATTTGTGACTGGCTGTGGTGGTCTTTGTCTTCATGTGTGAGTGGGGTGGGTGCGTATGTTTTGGATCGGGTTAGCCATATTGATTTGTATGCTGTCGGTAGATTTTTGTCATTGTCTTGTTGGGCTGTGTGTGCGATGAAGGGGACTTTAGCGCTTATTATTATTATACAGAAAGAAAAGAATCGGACTGAACCCTGACCAAAGGCCTGGCGGAACAGCTCCGTCTTGCAGGCCCTTCAGAAAGATGTCAAATCCCGCAGGGCCCTGGTCTCTTGTGAGAGAGCGTTCTACCAGGCCGGGGCCACGGCTGAAAAGGCCCTGCCTCTGGTCAATGCCAGTCTAATCTCCCTGGGGCACGGGATCTCTAATTTTATAAGACAGAAGATGAGGTACAGCAAAGGGGAGAAATTTAAAAAAACAACAACCATGGAAAGTGGAGTGGGAAGAAAATATACATTAAAATGTATTGGAATGCATATGTGAAATTTCTGGAAATTTAATAAAATATAACCGGGGGGGGGGGGGGGGAGAATGAAGGTGCCTCCTACTGAATTAACTGCCTCCTTCTTCACTGTTAAAAACATGCAGTGTGTGTGTGTGTGTGTCATCATCATCATTCTTTATTCGATCGGCAGTCAGAAAAAATACATTTATCCGTACAAAATTAAAACATCTAGAGGAACTTTAGAATAAAACATAATAATAATAATAATAATAATAATAATAATAATAATAATAATAATAATAATAAATTTTTATTTATACCCCGCCCTTCCCAGCCAAAAAACCGGGCTCAGGGTGGCAACATAGCCAACACTAACATGAAGCTGTACAGATAAACCCATGTCAATGCAATCAATTTTAATCTTACGACGCTTAAGAGCTAGAAAAAGAAATTTGGCCGCCAAGGAAGCTGTTTTCCTCTTAACATTATTCAACAAATATAAAACCTGTCTTTCTCTGGATAGAGAGCTAAGTTGAGATAAGAGTGGGGCTATAAGATTTTGCCTGGAATCTGTATAGAAAGGGCAGCTCAGGAGAATATGTTCAGTGGACTCTACCTCTCCCAGGGCACAATGACAAGTTCTCTGAACTGTGTTTTTGTGTGTGTGTGTGTGTGTGTGTGTGTGTATGTATGTGTATATATATATATACACATACATACACACACACACATTCCCATTGCGTGCGCGTACACATACACACACACACACATATATTCCCATTGCGTGTGCGTGCGACACCACCTTGCTCCGTAACCGCTGCACCAAACAGCATCAAATTAGGACAAAGCGTAACATGACCATCAAGGAAGGATCTGGCATAATAAAAATTTTAAAAAACCCACACCTGTCATACCTAAAATAAAGGATAAAGGGGGGAAAAGTGGCACGCCTATTATACCTCACCAGCAAAAGGGATGAAGACTCCAACAGCATCCAATAGAAAGGCGGATTGCCTGTTGACATCATCAGACCTGCGCCAAAAAGAAAACCCCGTCCACCATTTTATAACTGCCATCTGTAAGCAACCAAGGACTTTCTGACACAAACTGCTTAGTGGAAATGTGGAAAAGAGACGGAGCAGGAGGCAGGGCAGTTGCGGAAGAGAGGGGGGAGGAAAAAAATGCGGGAGCGAAATAAGCCGAAGGCTGCCTGAGAGGTCGCACTGAGTAAGACCGGCTCTGAGGGGATTTTGTCGCTGGGGTGCGTAATTTTGGGACTGGGGTGGGGGAGAATGCTCTTTGGAATGGCGTAGAGCATGGGGCCAGTTAATTGTGAGGAGGGGGTGCACTTTTACAGTAAAAAAACCACAGCAAGGCCCGCATTAGGCCTCCATAAGGTGCCCAGTGCCCTCACCTAAAATGGCCGCTGCACACTCACAGGCATTTTAAAATTTCCCAAGTGCCCTCACCTAAAATGGCCGCCGCAGCTTCGCATGTTCCACACACACAGTCCCAAGTGATCAATACCACCGACCAATGTGTTCTTTTATGTAAAATGCATCTCTGGGTTATTTGTGGGGCATAGGAATTCGTTCATTCACATGGTCTGAGGGACAGTGGACCGGCCCACGGCTGAAAAAGGTTGCTGACCCCTGCTCTAGAGGGACAGGGAAGAACGAAAACAGGAGCTTCCAGAATACTTTCGGGGTCAGAATTTAAAAAAAGCAAAAAACCCCACAGCATTGGCTGGGCCAGCTAATATATATATATATATATATATATATATATATATATATATATATGAGAGAAATGGTTCTTGAAGGACAGGAATTGAGGCCCCTTGGGTGTATCTGAAAGAAGAGAGGTGCTCCGTGAAGGGAAGCTGAGAGAGGAAGTCGAGGGCGGGGAGAGGGAGGGCAGGATCCGACCATCCTCCTGCAGCGGTGCAAGCCCCATTTACAAAGAACTGAGTTCGGGCGTCGCTTGGAAGCCACATCCTGTGTGCAGACACATGTCAGTTCTGGTGAAGAAAGCAGGAAGTGCAGAAAGAGAGAGAGAGAGCGCACAGGGAGAAGCTGCATCTCAAAACAACACAAAAGCGCCCATGAGAAGATATTGCTTCAAAGCTTTTGGAATCGCAGAGTTGGAAGGGACCCAGAGGGTCATCTAGTCCAACCCCCATGCACTGCAGGAATCTCAACTAAAACATAGAATCTTTTGGACCACCCTGGTCACTGGAGAGAGGGTTTTTTCCACGTAAAAAGAAAAAGAAAAATTGCTAGTTGCCATCGACAGCCCACTCCTCCTCCACGAATTTCCCCATTCCTCTTTTAAAGCTGTTTAGGTCCTCCTGTGGGAAGGAGTTCCACAGTTTAATGGGAAAAGTCTGCCTGGAATCCTCCCACCATCAACTTCCTTGGATGCCTGCAAGATCCAGTGTTATGAGACAGAGAGGAGGAGGCCTTTTTCTCAACCCACTTCCTCCAAGCCCCCTCTTACGCCACCCCAAAATGCTGCAACTTCCCCCCGTGTGGAAGTTGTTCCACCCCTCGATCGGAACCTCTCCTTGCCTGAATCAGACCCAGAGGCCCATTGAACCCAGTATCCTGTTTCTGACAAGGGTCAGCAAAAGGCCTCCGGGGAAGCCCACCGCAAATGCACCAGTCTTTCCCAGTGGCCTGCTCGCAGCAGTTGCTAATTCAGAGGTAGACTGCCCCTGCATGGGGAGGCCCCATTCTTTAGCATCAAACTTTTTAGAAGGCAGACAGGAGGAAACAGTACCGGTATATACTGCACTGTGCTTGTAATAACAAAGAGGTGGAATTAATTTTACAGGTCTGGGATCCAGGCCTGATGAGGAACGGTTGAAGGATCTGGGCATGTTTAGGCTGGAGAAGCGGAGACTGAGAGCAGATATGTGAGCCATCTTCAAATATCTCAAAGGCTGTGACAAGGAAGATGGAACAAGCTGGTTTCCTCCTGGTCTGGACGGTATGACTCGAACTCATGGCTTCAAGTTATAAGAAAGGAGATTCTGACTAAACACATGGTAGAAACTTCCTGACAATAAGAGCTGCTCAACAGGGGAACGGTCTCCCTCGGGAGGTTCCTGCATTGCAGGGGGTTGGACTGGATGACCCCTGGGGTTCCCTTCCAGCTCTACAACTCTATGATTATATGACTCAGTGAAATGCATATTTTTATTTTTATTTTAAAAGTCAGGGATCTAGAAAACAATGCTGAACTATCCCTTTCACAGTCCTTCTCAAGTCACTCCAGAGAGTCATTTTACTGGAGGACAGTGTTTTATTTTTTGTTACACAATACTCATGTAAGTCTACTTTAGAAATCCACATGGACAAGACTAACATTGACCCTCTATACATTATAAAATGAAATATAAAGTCTTTTTTAAAAAGGGGAAAAGTCTAACTTTTGTCCCTGCTTAAAACATGTTTGTTTAGTCAAGTAGAAGTTGCATGTGTTTGAGCTCCTGTTTATTTCCATCATTCTTTGAATATTTCCAATATGCTTTTAACTGGATTCCCCCCCCCTTAAAAAATGATAATTTAAACGTTACCTATTGTTTTGTCATCAAACTTCTTAAGAGGTTCTTAAGCAGTATACAAATTTCGTGAAATAATACACAGATCCATTTATTTCAATGGGTCTACTCTGAGGAGCATTAACAATAATAATAGTCTGTTTGTATAAGGATTCCAGAAATGAATCAATAAATCATTATTTATTGTATTTACATCCCCCCCCTGCAAGATTTCAATTTAGTTCCCACAACACGAGGAAGCCGAGAGGCACCCAGGAAGCAACTTTTTAATTTCCCCCAAACATATCACATTGAAAGATATTCAGCCACGGATTCCCACATTGCAGGGAATCTTTATGTTGATATTGATAAATAACATTATTATTATTATTAATTTATTAAACCTGGGTTCGTGTTCTTACCGGCACCACCGGGAGGGGGGGGGGAATCCGGAGCCTCAAGGCGGAATTGGCGATGGGTCTCCTCGTCGCTGTCTGATGTTTTGAATTATAAGAAGGATGGAGAGGAAAAAAGACGGAAGAAGGTGGATATTTTAAGAAAAGGCACCTGAACAGGATCCTGAGGTTGCCCTACGGAGCTTGGATTGCAGGCCGGTCGCTCGGCTCCTGACCCAAACCTCGGAAAACCTCTCTGCTTGAGGAAGATTCAGAACCCCGATGAGTCACGCCTGCTGAACTCACTTCCTTTTAGGGAAAGCAACGTTTGTGCAAGAGGCTTCTTCTTCTTCTTCTTTTTAAAAAGCCCTAGGGCTACATTATTTATACGAAAATGACATTTTGGAAGGGAGCCAGGAGAACACACACACCCCTTTGTTCTCTTGATCTGGGCTTTCCAAAGTGGTTGGCACTGACACTCTCAGGGGGCGGTGGAAATGGTTCTGGGGTGAACTCTTTTTATGTTTTGTAAAAATCTACGCACTTCTAAGAACAAGACTTAGATTGAATGATACGTCCATGTTTTATTATACCCTGTTTCTCCTAAAATAAGACATAGCCATAAAATAAGCCATAGCAGGATTTCTATGCATTTGCGAAATATAAGCCGTTCCCCAAAAATAAGCCATACCCCGAAAATAAGCCATAGTGACGTGGTACCTCCCATTAAAACAGCCTGGAGAGGCGTGGCTATGCAGCGTACTGATGCGACGCGGTTAAAATAAGACATCCCCTGAAAATAAGCCATACTGTGTTTCGTTGAGTGAAAAAAAATATAAGACGGTGTCTTATTTTAGGAGAAACACGGTATTATATATCTTGGGAGTCAGCCAGAGTGGCTGGAGCAGCCCAGTCAGATGGGTCCTGTATAAATAATAAATCCTATTATTATTATTATAATTATAATAATAATTATTATTATTATTGAAAAGGACATCCCTATTTTCCTTGGAGAAATGTTGAAGCGTATGCTGCTTGAATGGTAAAGAAAAAGTCTGCAATAATACAGGTGAAACTCGAAAAATTAGAATATCGTGGAAAGGTTCGTTTCTTTCAGTAATTCAACTTAAAAGGTGAAACTAATATATGAGATAGACTCATGACACGCAAAGCGAGATATATCAAGCCTTTATTTGTTATAATTGTGATGATTATGGCATGCAGCTGGTGAGAACCCCAAATTAACTATTTCAACTTTGGGGTTTTCATCAGCTGTGCGCCATAATCATCACAATTATAACAAGCAAAGGCTTGGCATATCTCGCTTTGCATGTCATGAGTCTATGTCATATATTAAACTCCAGTAGCTAATGAAAACAATTGCTTACATAAATGGACTTTTCCACGATATTCTAATTTTTCGAGTTTCATCTGTACATTGGGGACCAACTAAGTTTGTTCTTGGTATGAGCTTTCGTGTACATGCACACTTCTTGAGGCACACAAAAGCTCATACCAAGAACAAACTTAGTTGGTCTCTAAGGTGCTACTGGAAGGATTATTTAAATTTTTAATTTTGTTTTGACTATGGCAAACCAACACGGCTAACTACCTGTAAATAATACATTGGGTTAAGGATACATTTGTCTCTTTATTTTTGCTGTCAATTTCGCCATTTCCACATAGTTTTGAATTGGCCGAGGGTTTTTCAACAGGGGGCCAGACCACTGTGCCTCAGGCCTTATGGGGGGCCGGACTACGGTATATTTTCAAGAAAAAGAAATGAACGAATTCCTATGCCCCGCAAATAACCCAGAGATGCATTTTAAATAAAAAGACACATTCTACTCATGTAAAAACACGCTGATTCCCGGAACGTCCGTGGGCCAGATTGAGAAGGCGATTGGGCCAGATCCGGCATCCGGGCCTTAGGTTGCCTACCCATGATCTATCTCCTTTCACCTTCATTTTGACGCCAATAAAAAATTGAAGGGGGGGGGGGAAAGAGAACCTCTAAACTTAGAAATGAAAAAGACTCATTGGAGATTTAAAATAAATAAATAAATAAATAAAAATCCAGAACTTTCAGGAAGCCAGAATTCCAATTATTCATAGTTCTTTGAAATGAGAAATTCCCCCTAGCAGGAAATTCTTTCTGCATGCTTACAACTGGAAGATTGCCAGGAAAATCCATTTCCTGCATCTTTCCAGCAACTGGCGCTCCAAATGCTGGTTTTGATCTACGAGTTCCTTGTTTCGAGTTTCCAGATCGTGAATATTTTCGGCTGAAACCCACCCACCCCCACCCCCACCCCGAGACACAGCTGCAAAGCAGGAAGCCCCGAGTTCAAATGCCGCCTCTGACATGAGGCGTGCTAAAGGCAAGCAACACCAACCGCCTTGCTCTTGGCCTCAGTCTTCCCCATCTGCGGAATGGGCTGAAGAACACAGGCAAACTTTGCAGACAAGATACCATGTGCGGAGTTCTTTGAACCCCATACGAAGAGAGAAGACGTTTTTAGTTTTTCCTGTTTGATATTTTTTAAATCATTGTTCTCTGTAGTTCAGTTTGAATTTTATGGTATATTAGGTTGAAAACCTTAAATAACATTGATTTTTTTAAAAATTCTCATAGTCCCCTGCAAATCACATTTTGCTGCATTTATAAGATTTTGAAATAACAATTAATAATAATGATAATGATAATCCAGATCAAACGGGGGAGAGGGGGGTGGAATTCAAATGAATCTGACAAGCATCTGAAAAGAACTAAGTTGCCCCCAAATCCCTAACCAGCACTTTACGGGGGGGGGGGAGTTTAATTACTGAATTAAATTTTGATATTGTTTTGCAAATAACAGTTATCAATGAAGGGGAGGGTGGGAAAACTCTTGGAGCAGAAAGTCCTGCCTCTGAAATTGCCGTCTTTTTCCCGTGTATAAAACGATGTTTTCTGCTAACTTTATTGAGTCAAAAATGGGGGTGGGGGGGGGTCGTCTTAAATACCAGCATTTCCTCTTCCCTGTTAGTTGGCAACCCACCCTGGGAAAAACAGAAGGAGAGAATTGCTGGGGGGTGGGGAGGAAAGTTAATCGCCCCCAAACCTCTTGATCTTCCAAGGAGGCCCCAACCTCGTCACTACTCGCGAGGAAGAGAGCAAGCAGGCTTTTTTCCGGGGTGCGGAACACCGGAAATCTGCAATGCATTGCAACATCAACCAGACACTTTTTTTTATTTTTCGCAAAGGGGAACAAAGCGCAATGCAAATTTCAAAGGGGAGCGTGCGTGGGAGGGAGGGAGGGAGCCCGGCGCGCATCCCCGCAACATCCTCACGTGCGCCTTACCTGCTTTCCGGAGAGACGCTCCCAAACGCGTGTCAAGGTCAGTCTCCCCCCCCTGGCCACGTTCTCGGATCGCTGGAAAGAGGGAAACTCTCCGCGCGTTACTCCACCCTGGAGGCAGGATCGGGGCTGAGCGGCACCACCCCTTCCGGGTCCCGATCCAGGCAGTGCCCCGGCGTGGTCCTACTCGAGAGTAGACCCGTTGGAATTGCAGGGCGCGTTAATATCTGCAGAGTTTCTTTGGGGTGAAACCCTTTCCCTCTCCATTGCCTCAAGTCAAAGGGGGCAGGATTTAAATCTTTTCTTAACGCGACTCTTGCGCCTTACAACACCCCTGTAAGGGAGGCTGAGCTCTGCTGAGTTTTTAAATAATAATAATAATAATAATAATAATAATAATAATAATAATAATAATTAATAATTTTATTTTTTATAGCCCACCCATCTGGCTGGGTCTCCCCAGCCACTCTTGGTGGCTTCCAGCACATTAGAAAACATAACATTTATTTATAAATATTATTTTAAAAACCATAATATAATTTTTGGGTGGGGAAGTTTTTCAAGCAGAAAAGCTGAAATGTCTTGGCCGTCCTCTGCAATTGCTTCATCTCCATATTTGCGGAAAGGGGAGGGTGGTGGGTGGCTGGAGAAGCAACGCCTCCTCACCTGGTTCACATGTGGAACTCACTGCAACAAGAGTGTCCTGAAGGGTCTTTTTTGTCATATGTGGTGGAAGTATATAAAAGCTAAAGGCTTTGGGGGGGGAAGATAGATAATGAGTTGAAGGAAATGTTTCAGTTGGTTGTTCCCAAAAGTCCTGCAGCTTTTCTCCCAGGGGTAATAGGGAGGGAGTTTCCCCAAAAAAGACGATTAAATTAATTATTGTATGTCTGCAACAACAGCAGCCAGAATCCTGTACGCTCAGAAATGGAAAGGAGGAGAGGTCCTAAGGAAGAGGAATGGTTTCAGAAGTTAGGTATAAGGTGGGAATGAAAGAAGTAAGGGTGGTGAAAATCAATTAAAAATCTCTCTAATAATAATATTAATAAAAATAAGCCTCCTGGCAGTTCCTAGTGGAAAAGGACTAAGGCAAATTCATGAAGAGGCATGCAGTCTACGAAGGGTAACCAGCAACTATAGTCAGCGTGAAGCATCCTCACCCAGAGGCAGTCTATCTGCATGTCTCTTTCTGTATTGACTTTTACAAACCACACTTTCATTGGAAAATAGCTGTCCCTTCTATTTCCCCTCAATTGTACCTTTCCTGCTTATTCTACAAGGAAATATTAATAACTAATTTTAAAAAAGAGGAAAGTTAGCCAGACTAACTTGTGGAACTCCCTTCCATAGGAGCGCTTAAGAGCAGCGGGGAGAGGGAAGAGACCTCCCTCGACTAGGCTGGGTTGGTGGCCAGGAGAATCGGAACGCGCTCCGGAACTGTCTAGAACCATCAAGGCTGTTCCGGAACGTTCCCTGAAGCCAGAATGCTCCATTGTCTGATGCTCTGGAGATGCCAGGAATGGGAGGATGGGTTGGCGGACCCCGTGCCTGGCCTTGGTGGCGGTTCTGGTCCTGGGGCCGGGCCCCTCCTGGCTGTGCCTGCAGTGCGACCCCAATTTTGCCCTCCGCTTCGCCTCCTACGCCCCCACTTGAGCCGCAAGTCCTGGGGGCTGGGGGACGTCCCAGCTGCGGGGCGGAGGCTGCGGGGCTGGGCCCAGGACACGCTGCAGGAATTGAACCTGGGTGTCCCGGCGGAGATCCGTGAGTCGCCTCGCAGGCCCTGCTCCTGCACCTCCCCTGACTCCCAGGATGCCGGATGTGGCCCTCCAAGTCTCCGATGTGGCCCTGGGGTCATAGCACCTGCTAAGCAGTAACACCACTTCTCTCCCCATGCACGGGCCCCATGTCAAAGATGGGAAAATTCAGCCTTGTGTGCCAATGTGGCCCTCTAGACCTCTCCACCTGGCCCCTGGAAATCTCTGCAGGCCACTCCCCCTGGCCCCAGGCCCTCATTGGCCCAGCTGGGTCTGCAGTCTTCTTACATCCCTTGCACCGCCCACTGTTGCCCCTGGTACTGCCCACCCCTGGGATGTGGCCCTGGGAAGGCCAACTCGAAGGAAACGTGGCCCTCAAGCTAAACAAATAGGTTCCCCCCCCCACCTCCCACTTAGACGAAGGAAGACAAGGCTTTCCTGCACCGGGTTAACCTGTGGAACTCCCTTCCACAAGATGTGGGGGTGGTGACTAAAAACCAGGTTATTCTTTTTTTAAAAAAAAATATCAAAATGGCTCTTTGCCAAAACTCTTGACCAGTTAGGAGCCACAGCCTTGCATTTAAGGTCCACGTGGACTGCGGCTTCCCGGGGGGGGGGGCGGCTTATAATTTTTTGTATGCTCTCTCTCCACATCCTGTCCTTTCCCCATCTCTCCCAATCTTGCACAGCAATGGAGAAACTCCAGAAAATAGCTACAGTTGTCTATGGGAAACTGGACACCCTCTTCAACGGCAACTCTTACAAGCCAGGTAAATAGATATAAATATATAGATATCTAGAAAGGGTCGGCCTGTATCTGTTTGCCTGGATGATGATGGCCATTTTATGGTAACTAGAATTGCCCAAGGCTGCGATTCCTCTGAAAAGTCTGCAGATGTTCTAATTCACAGAATTGTAGAGTCGGAAGGGACCCCGAGAGGCATCTACTCCAACCCCCTGCAATGCATGAATCTTTTGCCCAATGTGGGGCACAAATTCACGACCCTGAGATTAAGATTCATGCTCTAACAAGTATAAAAACACACACATGCTGCTGGGTCTCTCTCTCTCCTCCCCCCCCCCAAAGGTGTCCTTCCAGAAATCCGGCGTTCCATTTTCGAGGAACAAGTCAAATTGCTACGGAATGCCATCATCGAAAGTGAGTTTCCTTTTGTTTCCTGGATTATACATATCTGTATTTCAGAGCAGGACTTAGCCTAGGGCTTGCCGATCAGAAGGTCGGCGGTTCGAATCCCCGTGATGGGGTGAGCTCCTGTTGCCATTCTTCGATTGTTGGTAGCTCCTGCTGTTTCCATTTTTGGCTAGTAAAATTCTTACTGCCGTTGTAGCATACATAAACATTTTTGATCTATGTTTGGTATTTCCACTCCACCATTCCTAATAGAAATGCTTCAGGTCTCTTTGGAAATATGTACCTGAACATTTTTTAAAAACTCGTTATATATATTATTCCAGAAGACTTTAACCTTGTCACAAGTCTGCTTGTGGGAATGCATTTAAGTATAGTTTCATAATAAGCCATTCCTCCTTCGTTGGTAACCCTACTCCTCATCAATTCGTGCAAATAATTAAGAGGAATAAATTTTTGTTGGGGGGTTATTAGTGAATTTTTTATTTTGTTTCAGAAAAAGAGGGGGGGAAATGCATTAGAAGCGGAGAAATTGAGATCAACAGGGGATGCATAACTTCTGGGAACGCCTTGCAGGAAATAATCATAGCATTCTAGAGTTGGAAAGGGACCCCAAGGGTCATCTAGTCCAACCCCCTGCGATGCAGGAATCTCAGCTCAAGCACTGTTAAGTTGGTTGAATGCAACTGGTTAATCAACTGCACGGCCGCGCCCAAACGTTAATTACTCTTGAGAGGCGGCCAGAGCGCCACGAGGGAACCCCGCAGCCTAAAACCGACTCACTTTCTCTCTCTCTCTCTCTCGCCCTTTCCTTAGGTAGAGTGAAGTGTGAACGCCATTGCGGTAAGTGGGGTTTGTGGGGAGGTGTGCCCCCTATCTTTGTGTGCCTGAACGGAGAGAGAGGAGCGTGTGTCGAGGCCCTCTGGCTTTTGTGGGGTCAAGACATGAGCCTGTGGGTTGGCCAACATCCATCGCGCCCCCCCGTCCACTTTGCCTCTGGCTGGCCCCACCCACCGAAGGCCAGTGGCCCCTGGGTGATGGCCTGCAAAAGGAAGGCGGCCCCTCAGCTGGAAAAGATTGCCCCACCCTTCAAAATGTGGGTTTGGACTTTGCATCGCAAATAATGCTCTGGTGTTTTAATCTGTGATGCAGAGGAAACGGGTCCATCACCAGCCTCAGCCAGCCGGCCACCTGCCTGCCTCCCTCCAGTCCACCTGCCTACCATCTTCTTCCTCCTCCTCTGTCTAAGTGTTGCCCTCTTGGAACAGCAGGGAGGAGGAGGAGAACAGGGACAAGAAACCAAATGCAGCCCTCTCTGCTTGTCCTTGGCTCTGGCGCCACCTGCTGTCGGCCTCCTGTCCTGATCCACCTGCCCAAAGGAGGGCTTGCGGGAGCGACCGGGCGCAGGGATACCAAAGGAGGACGACATCCGCCGGTTCTAGTGCTTTATTACAACTGATCCAGAACACGGCTGCCAGACTGGTGACGGGGACAGGCCCTGGGACCATGCAACGCCATTTTATTTTACCCCGCCCATCAGGATGGGTTTTCCCAGCCACTCTGGGCAGCTTCCAACACATATAAAAACATAATAAAACCTCAAGCATTAAAAACTTCCCGATACAGGGCTGCCTTCAGATGTCCCCTAACATTTTATAGTTACTTATCTCCTTGGAAGGACATTCCACGGGAAGGGTGCCATCACCGAGAAGGCCCTCTGCCTGGTTCTCCATACTCACTTCTCACAAATACAAAGGAATTTCAGAATAGACTGGAAAGAGAAGTTGCTGAATTGCAACTCATTACCAAACTCAAAACCACGGGAGACCTAGTCTGAACAAAGACATTGGATTCTTATCTCATTATACATGACAAAGCTATCTTTAGCCATCTCACCCTTGCTTTTTCCTTTAGGACTAATTGAAGTCGTTAACAGTCGTCAACAGGTTTATCACAGCTATCAGCCTATCACCCATTCCCATCACCCTTCTGAGTAATACCCCTCCCACTATATTTAAGGGTCTGGTGACTTCTGTTTCAGTGTATCTGAAGAAGTGTGCATGCACACGAAAGCTCATACCAAGAACAAACTTAGTTGGTCTCCAAGGTGCTACTGGAAGGATTTTTTTATTTTGTTTTGACTGGGAGCCAATGTAGGTCTTTCACAGGCATAGGCAAACTCGGCCCTCCAAATGTTTTGGGACTACAACTCCCATCACCCCTGACCACTGGTCCTGCTAGGGATGATGGGAATTGTAGTCCCAGGAGGGCCGAGTTTGCCTATGCCTGGTCTTTCAGGACTGGTGTTATATGGTCCCAGCAGCTGCTCCCAGTCACCAATCTGGCTGCCAGATTTGACGTCTTCTCTTTTTCTGTTTTACAGGAATAAAGCAATACGAAGCTGTTTCTTGCGTGACATGCAACGCCACCAAGCCAGCTTGCTTTGGATATAATTGCGAGTAAGAATTCTCTCTCCCATTCCCACATTAGAAAAAATACAACTACAAATGGCATTTGGGAGAGGCTTCTGCACTTATTCTCCACTGTGTGAAATCTAAGCCAGTGGTTCCCAAACATTATTTTTTTGCGGGATTTTTTTTGGGGGGGGGAGTATGTCCCCTTGGTTCCACCAACTCATTCCCAGGGGGAAAGCAGTATTCAGAATAGCAGTTTGCAAGGAAGATAATAACACAATGAAATTCAAAACCAGTAACAACTAAATTGCACATTTATTCAAAATCCAATTAGAACAATTTAGTTTAATTCAACAAAACTGATTTCCTTATCCATTTTTTTCTTTGGCAGGAGCTTCTTCCTTCCATTTTTGTGCATTAAGAAATCCTAGCTTTGCTGTCTTTACTTAAATAACAGCTTAATCATCTTTTTTGAAACTTCTGTCCCTATAATCGCTAAAAGAAAAGCTTCACTTATTTTTTTTTATTTACAGGTGGGTAGCCGTGCTGGTCTGCCATAGTCGAAACAAAATAGAAAATTCTTTCCAGTAGCACCTTAGAGACCAGCTGAGTTTGTTCTTGGTATGAGCTTTCGTGTGTATCTGAAGAAGTGTGCATGCACACGAAAGCTCATACCAAGAACAAACTCAGCTGGTCTCTAAGGTGCTACTGGAAAGAATTTTCTATTTTATTTTTTTGTATAATCATTTTGAGCATCTTTTATATCTCATCATATATCCTATCCCAAAATACCCTCGGCTTTCTTACAAGTCCAGCACCTACATATGGGGAAGAAAACCCAATTCGCTTGATTACACTACCAGCAGTTAGAACACTGTCCAACCATCTCATCCTCTGTCGTCCCCTTCTCCTTGTGCCCTCCATCTTTCCCAGGATCAGGGTCTTTTCCAGGGAGTCTTCTCTTCTCATGAGGTGGCCAAAGTACTGGAGCCTCAACTTCAGGATCTGTCCTTCCAGTGAGCACTCAGGGCTGATTTCCTTCAGAATGGATAGGTTTGATCTTTTTGCAGTCCATGGGACTCTCAAGAGTCTCCTCCAGCACCATAATTCAAAAGCATCAAATTCTTTGGCGATCAGCCTTCTTGATGGTCCAGCTCTCGCTTCCATACATCACTACTGGGAAAACCGTAGCTTGAACTATACAGACCTTTGTCAGCAAGGTGATGTCTTTGCTTTTTAAGATGCTGTCTAGGTTTGTCATTGCTTTACTCTGAAGAAGCAGGCGTCTTTTAATTTCGTGACTGCTGTCACCATCTGCCAGAGCGGTCAACCTTCCATTTTTTTTGCATTGGGAAACGGCCATAGCTGTCAACTTTTCCTTTTCTTGCAATGGGAAACGGCGCCGAATAAGGAATTTCCCGCAAAAAAGGGAAAGTTGACAGCTATGCGCATCTGCAGTGATCATGGAACCCAAGAAAGTGAAATCTCTCACTGCCTCCATTTCTTCCCCTTCTATTTGCCAGGAGGTGATGGGACCAGTGGCCATGATCTTAGTTTCATCTTCCATTAAAAACTGCAAAAAAGCGGATGAATTGAAAGTGGAGACGATGGGGTTACCTTTCCCTCTTTATCTGTTTGTTTCATAACAGAAAACAAACTTTTAATATAAACTAATAATCATATAGCCGCCCGGTAGCTCAGTTGGTAGAGGATGAGACTCTTGGGTGCAGACTTTAAGGGATGTGGGTGGTGCTGTGGTCTAAACCACAGAGCCTAGGGCTTGCCGATCAGAAGGTTGGCGGTTCGAATCCCCGCGACGGGGTGAGCTCCTGTTGTTCGGTCCCAGCTCCTGCCACCTAGCAGTTCGAAAGCACGTCAAAGTGCAAGTAGATAAATAGGTATCGCTCCGGCAGGAAGGTAAACGGCGTTTGTGCGCTGTTCTGGTTTGCCAGAAGTGGCTTAGTCATGCTGGCCACATGACCTGGAAGTTCTCTGCAGACAAACGCCGGCTCCCTCGGCCTATAGAGCGAGATGAGCGCCGCAACCCCAGAGTTGGTTCAGACTGGTTCATTAGGGCAAGTGGCTTCAGTCTGGCCCTGACACCCAGGAAGTCTCTCCAGCCACAACCCCACATTCTGACCCCGAGTTTTTGTCCCCCGCCCCCCCCAGGTCCTCTGAAGACTGGGAAGACGCCTTGAAGGGCCTCTATGAGTACATGTGAGTTCTCCAGGGGCTGTGCCGGGTTAGCGGTGGAGGGCGGTATTTGGGAGGCAAGAAAGGGGAGCTGCGGTCCCTGGCGAAGTTTCTAGTCCCCGTGTTTCTGGAGACAGGGTGAACGAAGCGAGACGGAGAGGGGGGCCCCTGGGGCCCTCCCATGTTGTTGGACTCATCCCTGGCTTGGGGCCAATGGGAATTGGAGTTGGCAACATCGGGTGGCTCACAGGTTTGCCTAAGAAGATGCATTCTCTACTCTACTGCATGCAAGCGAAGAAGAATGCCCCTCCTTGCAGCAGAGGCGCGCGGGGGGGGGTAATTTGCATCCCTCCATAGATCATTGGGGGAAGGCCTCTATTTGCAAGATGTATTCCCTCCTGAGAAAGGAGAATGCCCCTTGGATTCATGCTTGCTGGGAATTCAAAATTGTATATATATTTTGGACCAGGGTCTTCCAATATTGGGACCCAGGTGGCGCTGTGGGTTAAACCACAGAGTCTAGGGCTAGCTGATCAGAAGGTCGGCGGTTCGAATCCCTGCCACGGGGTGAGCTCCCGTTGCTCGGTCCCAGCTCCTGCCCACCTAGCAGTTCGAAAGCACGTCAAAGTGCAAGTAGATAAATAGGGACCGCTCCGGCGGGAAGGTAAACGGCGTTTCCGTGCGCTGCTCTGGTTCACCAGAAGCGGCTTTGTCATGCTGGCCACATGACCCGGAGCTGTCTGCGGACAAACGCCGGCTCCGGCTCCCTCGGCCTATAGAGCGAGATGAGCGCCGCAACCCCAGAGTCGGACACGACTGGACCTGATGGTCAGGGGTCCCTTTACCTTTACCTTTACCTTCCAATATTCTCTCCGAAATTATTACACGACCTCCCTTGCCAAGTCCAGCCTTAGCCCTGCTTTCACGAAGCCCAGATTCCGACCCTACCACAAAGCATAAAAGATTTAAGTCTTTTTCTACTGGTAGCTGCACATCGAGTGATAGCAGATCCCTGGAAATCCCAGGTGTTGAGACTTCTGGAGATGTGGTTCGATAATATTAGGTCTATAGCTAGTTCGGAACGACTAACTGGGCTTGGAAGAGTTTGCAAATGGGGTTATAAAGGAAAATAAAACCTGGTCTCCCTTCTTTTCATATGTAAGGGGGGGGGGAAGAGAAAATAAAGCTCTCCCACCAGCCTCACAAACCTGTCTGTAGAGAACCTGTCTTAAGACCATGTAAAGTGGCATTTTCCTGCCACCTGCTTCATAGAATAAAAGGCAGATGGTTGGAAAACTTTTGTAATGTCTCAGGTTTTAATCAAGACATTGTGGCTGGGGTTTTTTGAACCGCTTTGGAACTCCTCTTGTTACTACTCTGTGTGTTGCTTTGTGCTGCAGTCTCTGCTTTATTGAATTTGCTGCATTTTTAATTTAAAAAAATTAAGAAGAAAGGGGAATGCCTCTTCTTAGATAAAGGATCAGTGGCACTCTCGTTTTTGCAGAGCTTCCAGCTCCTGCCATTCCTGGCTCCCGGCCATGTGGGCTGCTGGGGCTATGGGAAGTTGCAGTCCCGGCAATGTAATGAGGGCCACAGGGCCCCACCTCGGCCCTTCGGACTTTCACCTCGCAGAGGTCAACAATGCCACGTCCACACACAGGCGACAAGCCCCAGGCTGTTTGGCGGAAACAGAACACAGCAGTCCTGCCCCCTATAGAAAGAACTAGCTGGTGTTGGCTCTACAGGATTCCCAATAGGTCGTGGCACTTTGGAACTCACTGCCTCTTGATATCAGACAGGAATGTCCGTGGTACCCTTTGTGGCGCCTGCTTAAAACATATTTGTTTAGGGAAGACTATCCCAACACATTATTATTATTATTATTATTATTATTATTATTATTATTATTATTATTTATTATTATTATTATTATTATGCTGCCCATCTGGCTGGGTTGCCCCATAAACATTGATATGTTTTGATCTCCTTTTAGTATTGTCACTCATTTTAATTACCTTTCAAATGCTTTTAGCTGTTTTTAAAACTGTTTCTCCCAGTAAAATTTAACGTTTCTTGCACACCACTTAGAGGTTTTTGTTACAACCTGGCGATATAAGAATTTGATTGGAGAAGTATAAAGAAGCCTGATATATCCTGTTTTTTCCTCCTCCTCCTCCTCCTCTCTCTCTCACAGATACAGTTTGACAACGTAAGTTAGGCGTTTTCACGTGTGTTTTGGAGCAAAGTTTTCCGCAGCGACAAAAATTTGAGCGCGGGAAACGGAAGATTTTGCCCCCTTCTGCAAGGCCCCCTTGACTGCGCTCAGTGCGGAAGGCGGTGGCAGGAGTCCCCCTGACAGACAGCGGAGGGGCAGCAGTTTTCCAAAATGACAGGAGGAGAAGACTCTTAATCTCAGGGTTGTGGGTTCAAGTCCCACACTGGGTGAAAGATTTCTGCATCGCAGAGGGTTGGACTAGATGACTCACAGTTTTGTGTGTGTGTGTGTGTGCATGCAGAATAGAAGTGTGTGTTGTGTGTGTGTGTGTGAAGATCCTCAAAATTATTTTGCTAGGAACTCCTTTTTTTACTTAAGATTTTTTAAATTAATTTTTCATAACTTTAACCAATTAATTTCAATTTTCAAATTTGTTATACATTTCTCTTACGATTTGACTTTCCACCTTTTCTTCCATGCTGTTTTTCATTCCAATCCCTTTCACAAGTATCACACATTTCATCTAAGACAGATTCCTCCATTTCATCTATTATCGTTTTCTTCCTGTTGCTCAAATTTCAAATCCTGCTTGCGATTTCATTTGGTCACAATAATTTTTTCCCTTCAAATAACCCAAAATTTTATAGTTCAGATTTTATTTATTTTTTTGATTAGCTGGGAACTATTTTCCGGGTGATTTTTTAACACCTGGCCGCTGTCTCCACAGGGACCCAGGCGAATGGTCGATAGCACTGAAGCAACTCCCAGGATTTAGGTAGGCACCCATTTCCTTGACAGCCACTGGGAAAAACTGAGGCACTTCCCCACAAAACGTAGGGCAACAGCTGCGGGTGGGGAAACAGCGGCCGGGAGAATGAGTTTGTGGGAGGGAGAGGCCGCCTTATAGATTAAATTAACGAATCGCTGTGGAGAGGATATAGCAGGGACTCAGTCCTAGAGAGGAGTGGCCCCTTTCTGAGATAATTGTTCCGTCCCAGGAAGCGGCGCCAGAGCTGAAGTGAAGACAGGACGGCCAGCCTGTCAGGGATGTTGTGCTTTACAGGAACTGCCTTGAGGAGCAGGTTAGAATAGGTGACCATTAGTCTCACCCAACTCTGGGATTTTATGTTGCATTCAGCAGAGCAGAGGGGCCTTTCAACGCCTATCGATCCTACTGATGCAGGATTGCAGCAGCTAAGCAGGTGTAAACAACCTGGAAAATAATAATATTTTTATTATGATTTATACCCCGCCTATCTGGCTGGGTTTCCCTAGCCACTCTGGGCGACTTACAGCACATACAGGGTCCACAAGGGAAGAGGGAGGCAGATACAGGAAAGGAATTGGGACCCACAGCATCCATGTGTTTTAAGAAACCACTAAGAACATTTTTAGAGCATTGCGGTGGGTGGGGTTAACTGACCCTAGGGGGTCCCTTCCAACTGTACAATTATGTCTTTCTCTTCCCCCCTTTATCTTTCAGCCACTGCACATCTACAAGGTAAACAAGCGGCCTCGAGGAAAGATGGACGGGAGTTGCTGAGCCAACGTTGTTGTTGTGTTTGTGGCTGCGCATGCATGCGGCATTTTAAAAGCCCACGGCTTCCCCCAAAGAGAGCTGTAGTTTGCCCCTTGCAAAGCGACAATTCCCAGCGCCCTTATCCTAATGCCATAATGTTGCAAGTCTATGGTGTGGCCACGTTTTGAATCCCCCGTTCCGTTCTGGTCACCTCTCCTTGAAAAGGAGATTGTAGAGCAGGGGAAAGTTCAGAAAAAGGGCAACCCGAATGATCCGAGGGATGGAGAAAGGTTGCAGTATCTGGGGCTTTTTAGTGCAGAAAGGGGTTACACGAGAGAAGTTCACGCATAGTTTGGAGAAAGCAGATAGAGGGAAGTTTTTCTGTCTCTCTCATAACACTTGAACTTTGGGATATCTGACCAAGGTTGGAGGATTCAGGACCGATGAAAGGAAGTCTTTTGTCACACGGCGGTTAAACTGTGGAACTCGCTGCCACTGGAGGCAGAGGTGGCTTTAAAAGAGGATTAGACAAATGCATGGCCATCAATGGCTACTAGCCAAGAAGGCTATGCTTTGCCCACCACGATCAGAGGCAGTAATGCTTCAATAACAAGAGAGGAGAGGGCTCTTGTGTTCGAATCACGCCTTTGGGTTTCTCAGAGGCATTTGGTTGCAAGAAGAGGGTGCTGGACTAGATAGGCCATCTTATGTTCTTAAGAAAAAGACAGCTCCCAGCACACACTGGCAGAAAATTGTGCACTTCCTTTTTTCAGTTCAATAATGAATTGCTTCCCACAAGGCTTCTGGAAGGGATTCGCAATGCAATGATTCTTTTAAGCTGTTTTTATATATGTTAACAATCACACTTTAAAACTATAAATATTGTTACACGCCACTCCAATCTCTTGAGCGGCGAGAGACTCCAGGGTTCCTGCATCTACCCAGGGCTGTTTCCCTGGAAAGGAGGCCAGTAGAATCCCACTTCTGACACCAGTGTTGCGCACACCCAAATCTCCAAGTGGCGAGAGACTCAGGGGTTTTGGGCACTAACTCAGGGTTTGGCCTCCTTGAAATAAAGGCCAGGGGAGACAGTGGTGTCTTTAGAGTTTTGTTTTTTATCAACCGGCACATGGCATTGAACTTAACTCCGTGTCTTCCTCTGTTTCCGCAGACCAGAGAACCTGAACTTTACGAGTAAGTTTCCAAAACTTTGAGGGTGCTGAGGGGCATGGCTTCACAACTTATGGGCTGATATGAAATAGAGGCATTCTCTTCCATTAGCAAGGAACACCTCTCTTCTTAGATCAAGAAGGAGAAACATCTCTGGCCCATCCAAAGTTGCTGGACTCTCACCTCTTGTCCTCCCCAGACCACGTGTGAGATGGGAGTAATGGTTCCATCTTAAAGAGGCATTCTCTTTTGAGGACTGCGCCTCTTCTTCGAGAAGGGACGTAGGAACCTCTGTGTCTGTCGACTCCCGGCAGCCACCCACCATCAGCAAGCCCAAAAATCAGGAATGGAGTTGTCCTTCAACATCTGGGGAGGCCACAGGTTCCTAATCTGTTATGCCACCATGTTACAGAGATGGAAAGGTGGAGGCAGAAGGGCGCTGCATGCTGTTTTTAGGGACAGCAGCTATGGGAACAAGGGGGTCTCTAATGCCTGCTTTGTGTCCCCTAGGTATAGAGAGCACCCTCTCGAAAAACTGGCTCAACTTGATGGCACTGAAGGAGCTGCAGGGAGAGACCCCCGTTCTCCAGCTCCTCGCCCCGATCTGCTGAATTCTTTCCCTTCCGCAATGTTTTACGGAAAGCCCACTTTGATGTAATAAAATTATGGATAGAGAGACCCCTGCAGTTTTGGTGCTATGAAGCCTGGTTGTATTAGAAAAATGGTCTCGCAAACTGCAGGTACCGAAAGGCGGTCAATTTTATGGACAGGCTGACATTCATTCATTGGTTTTACAAACAGCCAGGAACCTGGTAGATCCCTCCCAACTACATATGAAACGGTCTGGGTCTTTTGAAAGGAAAAATGGGATCAACTGAAGAAGGGGTTAGATGGCTCAAAAAAAACAAAACAAAAAAAACAAACGGTGAATTGATGCGTAAAGTAACCAAAACCGAAGCTTTTCCAAAGGTGGGTGGGGGGGGGGGAGAGATGAAAGACCTTTCAAAGTCAGCTGGTTTTGTAATTTTATTGGATCATCTCAACATACACACACGCACACACAAAAATTGGTACAGCAGCTTTGTGGCGTTTTCTCTTTCGGGGATTTCAGGGGAAGTGGGGGAATGTCGATAGCAAATAAGTTTGATTTTCTTCTTCCTCCCCCCCCAAAAAAAACATAACACATCATACAGTTTTTTAAAGGTTCTAGAATCACCAAAAGGTTTCTGCAAGAGAACATAATCTACATGCTAAAGTGAGGGGTTTTTTTTCCACCAGGAATATATGTACACATATATAGATATATACTTCTTTTTTAATCCACTAATTCCAAGGAACATTTGTCCTTTCAAAGACAAATTTAAAAGATGCCGTGCATCCTCCCGACGCACACGCAAAAATCCGGACTAAGCCACGGAAGGTTGACCAGGAGCTTCTCCCCATCCCAAACCATTTTTTAATACTTTTACCAGCAACACGGGCCCCAACTATAATGTGGGAGGGGGGGAGACCTGGATCCATCTGATAAACCAAGTTCTGCAGAGCAAAATGCACCCCTCTTTTCCTAAGCCGACAAGCATTTTGCAAGTGGTTTTGGATTTTAAAAAACCCAAACCTACCTCTAATCATGGGGGGGGGGAGGCTGAGACACCCGTGTCTTGAAACAAGCAGCACATCAAAAGCAAGCCAGAGACCAGGGTTTTTCATGCTTGTTTCTGTGCTCTCTCTGCATCCCACAAAATATACTTTATTTGGGGACGGGGCAGGTTCAAAAACGATACTTGGCGAAACAGATGGGTTCTTTTTTTAAAAAAATTGCTAAGTGCCATATTCCTTTCAACAGTGATCAAGCTGCTTTGAGGCCAAAATAAGCAAGTCGCCGGCTCACTTCCATCTTACGGGACAGGTGCGTGGGGGAAGGTTTGTCAAAACTAGAGGGAAGACGTCTTGTTTTCCAGCCAAGAATCTCCAAAACACAAGGAAGATGCCCCACAATCTGTGCGGTCTGCCAGTTTCTTGGACCAATGTCACGTAGCTGATAGAGTCTTGATCTGGGAGTTCAGAAGCCCGAGGCACAGTTTATGGGAGCAGGTGGGATATGGGGCGAAAAGGGATAATTGGGGTCACGGTGGGACGGGGAGGACCAGACCATGCCGAGAGCAGCAGCCAAAGGGGGTCAACCTAACGTGGTAAGCCAAATAAAAATGTCAAAAATAAATTTGGGGGGGGGGAATCCACACACAAACCAAGAGACAATGAACCTTTGGATTTCCAGTTTTCCTTTTGCTACATTCTAAACAAAATAAAAACTTCAGGAATGTGAGATTTTGCTCTCTCTCTCTCTAAGCGGACATCACAAAGACCCACGGGAAGGGGAAGGGGAGTTGATCGATCCCGTCCTCGGAAGGCAGGAGGGGAGGGAAACACAACTGGCTTGTGGTGGAAGGGAAGCCAGCTTCCAAAAAAAACCCCCAACCCCCCCTCCCAACAACAGCAACAACAAAACAAATTACAGGTACAGTCAGCCTGGATGTGGAACACACAGCAACACTATTGATGGCGGTGACCCAGAAGAGCATCTGTGATGTTGGAGCCGATTTAAAGAGATTCTGACGCGGTGCTTGCGATTTCTTGGGTCGCTCACCACCACACCTCATGGGGCCATCGACTGTGGCAAGGATCAACGATGGCAGGGCCCTTCTCTGGTACAGGAGAAGTTCCCCACCACGGCTGGTCGACAAGTTCAAAATGGAATGTGAGGGAGGGGGCAGAGAGAGAGACAGGCTACAGCTTCAGGATGTGTAAACCGCCAGAACCGAAAAAACAACACCCACCCACACGCCCTGCGTCCCAGGGCGGAGTGGGAGGGGGAAAATGCACGCCCCCAGGAGGGCAGGTAGGGAAGGACCATATGTGTGCATGGGGGGGGAGAGAGGGGAGGGGAGAGAAATCTTTATCGCTCGGCTGGATTCAGTCTGTGTGAGCCTCACGACACTTCTCTCTCGGGGGAGGCGGGAGGAGGAGAACGGATCGCACCAGTTTCTCGGGAGCAACTCAGCACTTTGACAGGGTCTCCTTGAGTTCAGACAGCGGTTGCCCAGCAAGGTCGCCTCGTTGCACTTGGCATCGATGGAGATGGAGTTCTCTCCCTTTGAAAAGAGAGTGGTTTTTCGTTTGTGGGTGCGGAGAGAGAGAGATCAACAGCAAACACAGATTTTGCCCAACCAACATGATCCAAGGAGGTGGAGTGACTCCCCTAGGATGCAATCATCCCCCCACTGTGTCTGCCACCCCCCCACTTACCTTTTTAACTAACAGACAGACATGATGGCCCTGGATAGAACGGCTATACATCGATGCGCAGGACCCACTCGCTCGACAACTGAAGGGGAAGAAGAGAAGAAAAGAGTTTTGGATTTGATATCCTGCTTTTCACTACCCGAAGGGTCTCAAAGCGGCTAACATTCTCCTTTCCCTTCCTCCCCACAACAAACACTCTGTGAGATGAGTGGGGCTGAGAGACTTCAGAGAAGTGTGACTAGCCCAAGGTCCCGCAGCAGCTGCATGTGGAGGAGCGGGGAATCGAACCCGGTTCACCACATTACGAGTCTACTGCTCTTAACAACTACACCACACTGGCTCTGGGAAGGAAAGAGAAGGCGTTTAAGTCTTCTTCCTCTCCCTCAAAAACAAGGCTAAGCTTTCAGGAGTGTGAATAAGAAGAAGAAGAAGAAGAAGAAGAAGAAGAAGAAGAAGAAGAGAAGAAGAAGAAGAGCCTTCAGGAGAGGCTTACTCCCTCTGAAGAAGAAGAAGAAGAAGAAGAAGAGAGAAGAAGAAGAAGAAGAAGAAGAAGAAGAAGAAGAAGAAGAAGAAGAAGAAGAAGAAGAAGTGGTGCCTTCAGGAGAGCTTACTCCCTCTGCCCATATCAGCAAGAGGCACTGGTTAATCTCCCGTGGGGAAGAAGCAGAGCCCAAAGCAGGGACTCATGCTGAGAAGCGACGGAAGATCTCAGAGAGTGGGGCAATTCTCCTTGGATTGATCACTCCTGATGCAACCAAACCCGGTGCAGAGAGAGACAGCAGGTAAAGGCAGCAAAAGCCCAACCCCACTTACCTGCCAGTCATAAGGACTTAAGCAGGGTGTGGAAATTTGTCCCCTAAACAATGCCAATAGCTGGGGGGGGGATCACACCTGGCAACTAATCTATTAACATTATTTTCAGCTCTCCAACCCCACTGTGACAGTCTATCCTGGGTTGGGTTTTTTGTTTTTGTTTTGAGAAGGGGGAACTTCCTGCAGCAGGAACTCACCTGAGAAGTGATGGTGGAAGCAGATTTTGCCAGGACGTGGTGGAAAGGCATGGTGATGCTGTCGACTTTGAAGGAGCTGGCGTGCAGGTCCCCCGACTCCAGCAACTTGGCATAAGCATCACTTGGGGGGAGGAGAAATCAAGGTGAGTTGAGCGGCAAAGGAAGCTGGGGGGAACAGGAGTGGGCCTGGACACCATCTCCGGCTTGCCCACTTCTGCCCAAGGCGGGCCGGAAAAGCTTTTTAATGAAATTGTTTATTTTGATCTTGGGGCCAACCAGGCCCAGCGAGCAAAAACACACTCATACCGACACACAAAGAAGAAGAAACGGCATCAAAGTAAGTACATTCAAATGACGCTGCAAAGAAATACGGTTCATAAACAAGCTTGTTTTTTCCTGCTCTGGAGGGCAGGACTCGAACCCATGGCTTCAAGGTACAAGAAAGGAGATTCTGACTAAACACCAGGAAGAACTTTCTGGCAGGGAGAGCTGTGTGATAGTGGAAAGGGTTCACTTGGGAGGTGGTGGGCTCGCCCTCCTAGGTGATTTTTAAGCAGAGGTTGGATGCCCATCGTGTCATGGATGCTGGAGCCGAGATCCCTGCATTGCAGGGGGCCTTGGGGTGCCCTTCCAGCTCTACAATCTATGATTCTATAAACGTTTTCTCATAAAAGCAGGGCAAGGGAGAGGCGTGCCAGGTCGACTCTCTGCATCCAACAGCGGAAGTTTATTTTGTCACCTCCCAGAGTGTCAAGAATACTGCTTAGGCACTACGCTCCCATTGACGTGGCGACTTTCGAAGTCTTGTAAAGACAGTACAGTGGTACCTCTGGTTACGTACTGAATTCGTTCCGGAGGTCCGTTCTTAACCTGAAACTGTCCTTAACCTGAAGCACCACTTTAGCTAATGGCGCCTCCCACTGCGCCGCCAGAGCACGATTTCTGTTCTTACCCTGAAGCAAAGTTCTTAACCTGAAGCGTTATTTCTGGGTTAGCGGAGTCTGTAACCTGAAGCGTCTGTAACCCGAGGTACCACTGCAGTCTGCCCTTCTCCGCAAGGGGCTCACCTGTAACAGGGCGTCGTGATAAGGTAGGAGGCGCAGCTGAAATGCAACTTGAAGTCCAGCTTTTCGTGTGTCGAGCCTTCCTCGTCCTGCCAGAAAAAAAAAAAAACAGAGGGTGGGAAGCGGGGGCAGAGGAAGCAGATACCGACAGAGCCCCCCCCCCCCCGGCTCAACGCATCCCTGAAACAGCTTCTTCTCATGGGTCCCAATGCGGAGCGGGGAAGGAGGCAGAAGAAGCCCCCAACTGACCCTCCCCACATGCTCCAATTTTCACTCCAGGCATCTGCCTAGCTGTCCCTCTCCGAGGCTTTGAAAAAAAATAATCTGGCTTTTCAGTCCCTTCTACCCATACGAGTCCCAAGGATGGATAAAACGGCATCCAATATTTTAATATGAAATCACCATTTATTACTTTTCTATACTGCCCTTCACCCGAGGATCCAGGGCGGTTCTCTGGCATAAAAACACAAAAATACACAACGGAAAAGCAGTAACCCCTCCAGGCCACAGATTTAGTTAGTGTACAATGGATTTTTATATATCAAGCTGCCTGCCAGCTTTGTCTGCCTCCTGCACTCAACCTTGGCTGGAGAAGTAATAAACCCATTTTTGTGGGCGACGGAGGGGCCGAGGAGGAGAAAAACGAGGTCTCCGTAGCTGCCTCCTTCTCCCCAGAGAGGTCGGTGCCTTCACCCACCCTCCTAGATGCCCACATATTGGCACGATGCCCTGCGGGTGCTGCTAAACTCTGTCATGAGCCCCTGTGGCCAGCATGACCAATGGCCAGCGGTGAAGGTGGGCGTTGGGTGTTCAGCGTCGTCCTGAAGAGAGGAGGGTGTCACCCCCCCACACACCCCTGACTTATTTATTTAGAACAAAACAAAACAAAAATAAAAAAATCCTTCCAGTAGGACCTTAGAGACAAACTAAGTTTGTTCTTGGTATGAGGTTTCGTGTGGTTCAGGACTCTTTCATCCTTAATCTGTTTCAAACCTTAAAAAAAAAATACTGTGCAAACTGAGTTTAATGTTAACGGTGTGCTTTATTTATTCTAATTTACTTATGAGATTTATATGCTGCCCTTCATCACAAGATCTTGGGGCGGTTGGCAGGAGTAAAAAAAAGACAGGTTAAAAACATGAAAGTAAGTAAAATTTAATTGCAGCAGCCTGCCCTAGGACCTCAGGGTGAAGGGCAGGCAATAAATTGTAATAATAGTAAAATAATAATAATAATAATAATAATAATAATAATAATAATAATAATAATAGAATTCAAGCGCTGGGAAAGTGGAAGAGGCCCTTACTTTGACGATAAATGCGAGGGTTCCTTTTAGCTTCTGCGCCATGACAATACTTTGCAAGGTGAAGACAAATTGGGCTTCGCTGGACACCCCTAAATTGGAAGAAGGGAGTGGGGGCAGGGGAAAGAGAAAATTTAAAAATGAAATAATTCACAAATATTCACTCTCTTCCATTTTGGCTCAAGGTTGATTGATTGGGGGGGGTTATGCCGCCACACAGAGTCACACTAAGAACACATAGTTTGAAAGCGTATGAAAATGAAAAGCATCAAAGTCACCCAGCAATGTCACACCGTTACAGAGAAGACTCCCCCCCCCCCCCGGCTACCATCACATTGAAATCCCATCCGACCTCAAGAGCACCTCAGGGCTTCCGAAATCTTCACCCCTTTCAGCACCGAGTCTTATATTCCCACTGCAAGGTTTCGTTTTAATTTATTTCATAAATTTATATACCGCTCGACAGTAAAACAAACCAACCTACCTCACAAATTTATAAAGAGTTAAAAAAAATAAAACAAACCTGAGAGCATTACAAAAGGAATAAAACAGTAAAATTGTAAGTGGAAACAACCCGAACATTCAAAAAATTAAAACCAGCAGCAAACTGAAGACGCACCAAGCAGTCTAGGGATCTGAGTTACCCCTTGAAATAAGACCACGCTGTAATACAGATTTGCTCCAGATTTGAGGGGTTCCAACATGCATTCCCATATCCCAGTAAGGAGCTGGTGAGTTCTGTATACCTCCTGCCTCCCCCAAAAAAACTCCACAACATTTTGACCTCCCAAAAGGCAGAAAAGGGGAGGAAATTAACACATATATTGGACCCTCTAAATTTGGGCCAAAGTTTGAAAGAATACCCACAAAAGAAGAATGGAGCAACAAATTAATGGACTGTGCCAAAATGGCAGAACTGCCAGACTGAGAGGCACTAGCAACAAAGCATTTGTAGAAAAGCGAAACCGTTTTTGGGTCACTTAACTACTTTAATTCTTCCCCAGTACGAGATGGATTTATATCTTGAGCAACAGAAGAAAAAAAAACGTGCTGTTTTCAGGTTTATATTTTATACTTTGTGTGTTGTTAGAAACTAACGGGCAGTTCAGAGATGCAACGTCTTATCAAGTGATATGGGAAGTCACAGAAAAATAAGAATGGCAACACAAGATGTATTATGTGAATGTATAATCAGTAGCTCAGGTGACAGCAAAAACTGCAATTTTTTAGCAGGGGCAATTAGATTGAGATCTATTATTTGATTAACTTTCTAAACATGGCTCAGCTTTTTTTTTATTAATCAAAAGAAAGCCTATTGGCTCACATGTTTTATATCTGTGACTAAAGGATCGTGTTTCACTTCTGTCATTTGTATTAATGTAAGCTTCCGGTAAAACTTCCAGTAAACCTCCAGAACATATTTTATCTTATTGATATGGCTTGTGGCTCAAACAAATGAAGTTTTTATCTATCTATTATGTCAAAATATAATAATAATAATAATAATAATAATAATAATAATAATAATAATAATAATAATTAGTTTGAAAGGTTTCTCCTGGGCTTAATCAAATGACTCTTTTGATGCCATTAAATGTTTCGTGGAAAGTGAGGATTTCTTGACACTCCTTGATGCCTCTGCATGCACCCCCACCCCCTGCAAAGACAGGACATACCAGGGGGCAGCTGGAAAGGGACGGGAATTCCGTCATGTATCGAGGAGCCTTCCGGCCGGAACATTTTAGTGTTGAGTGAGTCCAGGACGTTCACCTCCATGCTCTTCAGGAAGCTGCTGCTTTTGTTCTCGAAGATGATGGAGACGGTCACCTGGCTGTCGTTCTGCAGGTTCCCCTGGATGTCGTAGGTCTGCGGAAGGAGACATTTGTGAAGAGGGAGCGAGCAGCAGCCGAGCTGGACACAATCACTTGACCATCGCACATTTAAGGGGCTTGCTCTCCACGGAGGTGCAGACCCAACCCCACTCACCATTTTGATGTACGCGTTTTCGGCAAGGAGGGCGTAACTTGACATAGGCTGGAAGGCAGAAAGAAAAGGGCGTCACTCCTGAGCTGCGGCCAATTATGTGTGGAGAGACAGCGTGGTTAGAGCATCGGAAGAGGACTTGGGGACCGGGTTCGAATCCCCACTCAGCTAAGAAGCTGTCTGGGTGGCCTTGGGCCAGTTGCTCACTCTCAGCCTAACCTACCTCCCAGGCTTTTTTGTACGGACTAAATGTATGCCACCTTGAGTTTGTTATAGAAATAAAAAGTTCTGCTCGGGGTAAACCCACTGAAATTAAGAGTAGTAATGCCTATTCATTTCAGTGGGTCTACTCTGGGCAGGACTAACACTGGCTATGATTAAAAGAAATCTCTATACACGAGTGTTTCCCAAACTTGGGTCTCCAGCTGATTTGGGGACTACAATTCCCATCACCCTAACCACTGGTCCTGCTAGCTAGGGATGATGGGAGTTGTAGTCCAAAAACAGCTGGAGACCTGAGTTTGGGAAATCCTGCAGAAGACCTCTCAAGCAGTTTGCCAGATGGCCTTAAATATTCATTTAAAATAGCAATAGAAAACAAGTTAATACCGGTAATAATAACAAGAAAAAAAACCCAAAAGGTTCAATTATAAGACCCTTGCTCACCGGTAACGGTTCATCCTCCAGCGTCCCGTTCTGCACCGATTCTGCAGGGAGCTCCTCTCCGTTGTTGCCCTGGTGCTTTTTTGACTTCTTATCCTTGGACTTCTCCTCTTTCTTGTGCTTCTTCTTCTTGTGCTTGGAGGATTTCTACTGGGCCAGGGGCAAATCCAGGGGTCAGACACCTTCCTCCCGTATCGCCCATTAAAGGCCAAGGCTCACCCCAGGCGATCTCCGCCAGGCCCTGCCCTGTGCAGCTCCCTGCCCATAGAAGGAACTGCCCCTACCTTCCTTTCAAGGTCTCGCAAAAACTGTTTTTGGGACAGGCCCTTCACAATACGAATGTTTCTATTTAACCAAGCAGCGTCTACAGCTGTCTTATTGTGGTTTTTAATTAATAACAAAAAATTATAATCATATTATTTATATGCTGCCCATCCGGCTGCGTTGCCCCAGCCACTCCGGGCAGCTACTAACAAAATATTAAAAACACAATAAAACACTAAACATTAAAAACTTCCCTATATGGGGCTGCTTTCAGGTGTCTTTCAAGTTGTGTAGTTGTTTTATCTCCCAGACATCTGATGGGAGGGCGTTCCACAGGGCGGGAGCCACCACCGAGAAGGCCCTCTGCCTGGTTCCCTGTAACTTCACTTCTCACAGGGAGGGAACTGCCAGAAGGCCCTCGGAGGTGGACCTCCATGTCCAGACTGGACGATTGGTTTTATTGTATACCATATTGCATGCTGTCTTGACATATCTTATGAAAGCATAGGTCGCATATTCAAGTAAACAATAAAAGAAGACAACTGACAACCCCCCTGCTGTCCCCCCCCCCTTTTGGCACTTGGGGACAGGGACTTGGCCACTCACCTTTCCTTCATCTTCCTCCTCCAGCTCTTCTTCTCGCACTTCCTTCTGGGCCCCCACTGGCTCCCCAGCCCCTGCGAGGTTCGTGTTCGGCTCACAAGGGCTCTAAAGGGAGGCAGCAAGATTGAAATTATTTATACCCCGCCCATCTGCCTGGGTTGCCCCAGCCACTCTGGGAAGCTTTCTACAAATTAAAACACAGTTAGACATCAAAAGTTTTAAAACTTCCCCATACAGGGCCACCTTCAGACGTCTTCTGAAAGTTCTATGTTTATCTCATTGACATTTGGTGGAAAATGCTCAAAAAGCTCAAAATGAGGGTGAATGAGGGTGAAAGAGGAGAGCGCAAAATATGGTCTGAAGCTCAACATCAAAAAAACTAAGATCATGGCCACTGGTCCCATCACCTCCTGGCAAATAGAAGGGGAAGAAATGGAGGCAGTGAGAGATTTTACTTTCTTGGGCTCCATGATCACTGCAGATGGTGACAGCAGTCACGAAATTAGAAGACGCCTGCTTCTTGGGAGAAAAGCAATGACAAACCTAGACAGCATCTTAAAAAGCAAAGACATCACCTTGCCGACAAAGGTCCGTATAGTTAAAGCTATGGTTTTCCCAGTAGTAATGTACGGAAGTGAGAGCTGGACCATCAAGAAGGCTGATCGCCGAAGAATGGATGCTTTAGAATTATGGTGCTGGAGGAGACTCTTGAGAGTCCCATGGACTGCAAGAAGATCAAACCTATCCATTCTCAAAGAAATCAGCCCTGAGTGTTCACTGGAAGGGCAGATCCTGAAGTTGAGGCTCCAGTACTTTGGCCACCTCATGAGAAGAGAAGACTCCCTAGAAAAGACCCTGATGTTGGGAAAGATGGAGGGCACAAGGAGAAGGGGACGACAGAGGATGAGATGGTTGGACAGTGTTCTCGAAGCGACTAACATGAGTTTGGCCAAACTGCGAGAGGCAGTGGAGGATAGGGGTGCCTGGCATGCTCTGGTCCATGGGGCCACGAAGAGTCGGACACGACTGAATGACTGAACAACAACAAGCTCAAAAAGCTAGGAGGCTCTCCCAGAGGGGCAAGGAAGGGTTTGCGAACAAGCCTTCTTCTGCCCGAGATCTTGCTTTACAATGGGTAATGCCCTCAAACTGGGAAGCTCCCTGCTTGCATCCCTCTTCCCCCAAGCCCACTGGCTGCCTGTTTACCGGGCCAAGTTCAGGGTTCTTGCATTAATTTACCCTTAATTAATGGTAATTAATTAACAACATGGTTCCAGGAGATCTTAAGATACCACCTGATACCTTATATCCCAGACTTATTGCTGAGATACTGGGGGGCAGGGGAGGGGGGGAGAGATAAAACATGGGAGCAACAGGTCCCAAGGTCTTCACCTAAACCAGATGTCTTCAACCTTTTTGAGTCCACAGCTTTTTGACCAACTCCATTCTTTCTGCGGCACCCCTGTGGGGCTCAGGAGCCCGGTCATGTCACCTTTTGCCTGCAGAGCTGGCAGCCTCTCACCCTTTTTCAAACACCTTCCCTGGTGGAGCGTTCCCTCCTCTCTTCTCCCCTCTCCTTGGGAGTCCGCTGGGCAGTTGCTGCTCTTGGGTTTCTGAGCTGCCCCCGCCCCCAAAGGGAGGTGTCTCCTCACACTGCCCCGCAGGGGCCTGGGAAGCAACCCTGGCCAGCCCCAGAGGCACCATTTGCTTGGGGAGCTTGGAGCCGGGGCTGCTGCAACGGACAGCCGTGCAAGCCTTTGGGGGGCAGAGACGCAAGAGGGCATCAGAGGAGGGAAGGAAAGAAAGAGAGACAGACAGAGGCCAGTGTTGCCTGCAGCACCCCTGACCACCATTCAAGGCACCCAGGATGCCACAGTGCACTGGTTGAAAACCACTGGTTTAAGGAGTCATTTGGCACCTGGCTTATATATCTGAGTTTGCAACACTTGCATGCGCACGCACACACACACACACATCATTCCAGAGCTCTGCAATGGAGATTAACCTTGGCTTCTGTAGCAGCTGCAGGTGGTGGACCGTCAGAAAGCCAGAAGTCCATGTCTTCCGGCTGGAACGAGAGAGAAGGGGAGCAAAAAAGGACCGCGGGTTACCTGTAGTGCACTTTCTTTTACAACTTATTCAAATCTTACTACTAATACTAATAATAATCAGCACCACCCCGCCCCGATATACAGTGTGTGTATGAAAACGGCAAAGCCTGTGCCCATCTCTGGGTGCTTTCGAACTGTAACTCCCACTATCATCCGCGACTGATGGGCCCTGCTGGAATGCAGCGGCTGAACTATAACTCCCACCAGCCCTGGGTGCTGGCAATCCACGGGGCTCCCCGCCCCTGCTCCGAACGGAAGAGGCCAGACTCGAGAAGAGCACAGGAGTGTGGTGTGGGTGTTACCTTCTGCTCCTGCTCCTCGTCCTCCTGCTCCTCCTCCTCCTCGATCTTCCTCTCCCGCTCCTTCCTCTTCTCTTTCTCCCGCTCTTTGTCTTTGTGCTTCTTCTCCTTCTTCTTTGGTCGCTTGCTCTTCTTCTCTGTGGAGAGCACTTCCGCCTCCTGGGGAGACTTGAGGTCGTCGGCGTTCCTGTGTCTCTGCACTGGAAGCTTCTCGCTGTCCGCCAAAGGCCTTTTTAGGGGGAAGGAAGGACGGGGGAGGTTTGTTTGTCTTTAACTATGCATTTCGTTTTGCATTTTCATCTCATTTTTACATTTTCACGACTTGTGAACCACCTTGTGATCTTCAGATGAAGGGTAAATAAATATACAAATTCAACCCAGGCTGCAAAAAACACCACCTCGAGATCCGGCCTCCTGTTTTCCCATTGGGAAAGCCCACAAGCAGGATTCTAGCAGGGCTGGTAATATGGTGCCCACTGCAAGGCCAGAATTAACACCACATACACTCTCATGCATAGCACACAGGTACACTCCCAGGAAGCTGTGATTGGCCGCAGCTCCGTCGCTGAATGAACCCTCTGAAGCGGCCTGAGGGTGACCAGAAGTTCCCCGACACCAGTCTTTGCCCATCTGGTGCCCTCCAGAGGCTCTGGACCACAACTCCAAGCAGCCCCCATGCTCGCTGCAGCTGTTGGGGAGTTGTGATGGCTGAAATTGCAGAACATGTGAAGGGCACCTGGGCTGCGGAAATTTCAGGAGCACTACAACAGGTTAACAGCGAGGTGGGTTGCATACAGCTGCTTTCCTGGTTGCCTATGGCGAATGGAAGATTGGCTCCAGGCAAGCAAACGACCAAACGCCATTCAGAGCATGGAACTCCCTGTCATTAGAAATCAGGCAGACACCAGATGCAAGACTGAAACAGGTTTATTCCAGGAGGCCTTTGCACCATAAATGCTGTTCTGGGATTTTCAGTTTTGCATACTGCATGTTTTTTATTTTGTAAGTTGCTTTAGTGAAAACTAGGATTTTTTTAAAACGTCTCTTTTGTTCCAGACCACAAACGTGCAAATTTAGGTCTATGCAGGCAGAAGAGAGAGAGAGAATTGATTTCCCCCCACTAGACTCTCAAAATATGGAGAGTCGCTTTTTTCTGCTGCAATTTGGGGTGGGGTGACTGGGTCAGCAGCTCTCTTGGCCGTGTCGGGGTTTTAGGAGCAGCCAACTTGCTGTTTTTACATTGTAATTTTATGTTGTGAACTGCCCTGAGATCTATGGATAAAGGGGCAGTGTGCAAATTTAATAAAAGAACAACTTCCCATACACTGGGGGGAGAGAGAGATAGAGAGATAGAGATAGAGAGAGCGGAGCGCTTACCTCGCCGATTTCCCTGAAACCAGACTGTGTGTGAAAGACAGAGAGAGAGAGAGAGAGAGAGAGACAGGAAAAAAATAAAATAAAATACACATGACAACAGAATACAGCAACTGTGCGAACGGAAGAAGCAGGAGGGAAAGAGACAGAGAGTGAGAAATGCAAAATAATTCTGATGATGCCTCACAGAACATACAAGCGGAGGAGCTGGAAGAACCTGAGGAGCAAACCTAGACTTTTAAAAGATGCAAATTGATGGCTTCACCCCCTGAACCAAGCGTCGGCAAGGTTATCCGGCCATGGGCCGGATGAAGCCCACGGAGAGCGTCCGTGGGCCGGACATGCACAGCGTGATGCCAGAAATCACGTCTGCACATGTCCGTGGCGCTGGAAATCGCTTCTGCACATGCCCAGATGCCGCCGGAAATCGCACCTGTGCAGAAGCGATTTTCGGTGTCTGGACATGCGCAGATGTGATTTCCAGTATCTGCGTGTGCGCAGACGCATTTTCCGGTGCCTTCCGGCAAGTCCCCGCGCTGCGCTGTTTTAACGCAGCACGGGGGGGGGGGGGGGCTTGCCAAACGGGCGGCTTGTGGGCCGGTAAAACAGCCTTCGTGGGCCACATCTGGCCCATGGGCCGGAGGTTGCCGAGCTCTGCCCTAAACTAAGCTAAGACCAAAAGGTGAAGACGGGGGGGGGGGCGGACGGACACCTGTGACCCCTGGGTCTAATCTGGCCCACAAGGTCATTGCCTGCCCCACACCACGTTCACCCCAGAGGTCACATGTGACATAAAGGAAGGGTTGCCATATTTGCAAGAGGTCTATATTTGAATCGTTCTCATTCTCAGTAATGCTTAAAAAAAAAACACTACCCACCCACAGCTCATGTGCATAGCTTAGAAATTTGAATATTAAGCCGTCTCCATCTCTCCACCTAAATACCTGAAACAAATGAATGAGACATTGCTGAACTACAACCAGGAGAAGCGAAACTTTGGCCCTCCAGGCACTGCTGAACTACAACTCCCACCAGCCCCAACAAGCATGGCCGATGGTCGGGAGTGACGGGAGTTGTAGTTCAGCAAATGCCTGGTTGGTGAAAGGTTCCTTGCACTCCGATGTGGAAGCCCCCCACAGAGAGCGGCAGAGCAAGAGGCCTCGGCTGAAGTCAGGAAGGTTTAACGCTAGCCAGGAAAGCCAAAGAACGCCAGCCCAGCTTTTTCCTTACTTGTCGAGATCGATGTCCAGAGCCTTGTAGGGGTCGTTGGGGTCCTTGTCATCCTCGTCGCTGGGCAGAGCATTCTGGGGGGGAAAGCCGCAAGAGAAGAGGGAGTGGGTCAAAGAGGCGCTGACCTCCAAGGGGAGCTCCATTGCCACAGCGACAGAATTTTTTCGAAGTCAGAAATATGTTTCCACCCCCCCTGAGCCAAGAGGTAAGGATTGTGCCACCATACTGCTGCAGCAGGATTTCGCTTGGCAGACTAAGAGTGTCAGAATTTGCCTGCTGGGTCTGGCCAAAGGGGGCCCTTCTACAGGCCAGCCACCCGCTCTCATAGCGGCCAACGAGAAGCTCGCAAGCAGGACCTGAGCACAACAGCAACTCTCCCCGTGATTCCCAGCGCCTGGGATGCAGAAGCACTGCCGCCTCCAACTGTGGGGGGAGAGAACACAGCCCCTCTATTTCTGAACCCCCTCTCCCACCTGCGTTTAGCAAAGCGTGAGCACCCCAGGCACCCTTACCTGCTAAAAAGTTATGACCACTGTAACGAGCTTAAGAGGGTAATGAAAGTTACCTTTAGTAAGAAACCAGAGGCCTGCCTTTTGAGCATGACCAATCATGAGATACCCAGTCAGGATAGAGTCTTTTTTATGTATGCCACAACAGCTGCTAGAATTTTACTTGCAAGAAACTGGAAAGGCGAAGAGATGCCGACAATAGAAGAATGGCAAATGAAACTAATGGACTTTATGGAACTCACACAACTGACCTCGAGACTCCGAGACCAGAGGGAGGAGAAGGTGCAACAGGATTGGAAGAAATTTAAGGATTATTTAAAAGATTGTGTAAAATTAGATATTTGAGCAGAATTAGCATAGAATGTATCGGCTTTAGCTAGATGATGTTAGTTAAAAATGTATAAAAGAAGTATTGTTATGAAAGATTTAGAGGTTTAAGATTATTTTAAGATAAGTAACCCAAGTAATGAATTATATTTGTTTGTTTAATATCTTAAAGATTATTAAGAAGATTGGTAAATGTTAAGGAAAAGGATACAAAATTACCAAAGTATATTGTTATTGAATACAGTTGAGGGAACGGGGGGAGTCCTCCCTTTTAAGAAGACTGAAACTAGAATTTAAACGATATTTGTTGTTTTGGATTATGTAGGTTTGTATAAGTTGTTTGTTTGCTTTTGTTTTACTTTTTTCATGTGTTGATGTGTTATTGTCTTTATGTATTGTGTATTTGTAATGTATTATGTTTTTGTTGTTGTTTAATGGAAAATAATAAATTTATTATAAAAAAAAAAGTTATGACCACTGTACCAGCTAGCTATCAACCTCAAGCCTCAAACCACACCATCAGAAGGAACTTTATCTGCTGTTACCTTGCCTGCCCCCCCCTTTAAAATCTACGCAGTGACTATTTAACGGAGAGGAGAGGTTATCAGGTTTGTTTCCTCCTGCTCCGGAGGGTGGGATTTGAACCCATGGCTTCAAGTGACAAGAAAGCCACCCTGAATGGCTGGAGAAACCCAGTCAGATGGGTGGGGGTACAAATGATAAAATAAATCATCATCTGAGAGGGCCATGAAATTGAGGGCTGCCAGCTGAATGATAACAGCACCCCCTCATAATTAAGATCTCATTTATTCTTGTTTTAAATGTGCCGAATCCCGATTCAGCTCATTTTATTGGTTTATATAGGGTTTTTATCAATATCTGTAATATGTGTCTTTTTGATGCAATGGCCTGTAGGCTATGCAAATAAAGTTTGTTGTTGTTGTTAAATCATCATCATCATCAGCAGCAGCAGCAGCATACCAGCATACATCCCCTCAGGAAACGGACTCTCATTATAACAAGGACTGTTAAAATCTGGCATGAATGTGCTACTCACCAGCTGTAGGACTGTTTCAAGAGAAACAATTGAGCTATTTTCAACCATTCAGTTCTATGCTATATCAATCGCTACACGAGGAATGTTTTGTGTTGTTTTTAAGGGAAAGCATCCAATTTCATTGTATTTACAATGACAATAAAGAAATCTTATCTTATCATCATCATCGTCATTATTACCACCACCGCCACCCATCAGGATTTGTGATCTGGTTGGTTCCCGATCCACCCATGGCCAGAGAACACCAGGAAGGAACAGAGTGGGTGCCTTGATCCGTGCATCAGCCGGACCCTCCCGCCAGGACTTACTTCTGGCATCTCCTCCGTGATGATGTCCACATGCTGTGCAGGCGCAATGTCCTCGTCGCTCTCGGTGTGCAGCGAGTTGTGGCGCCGGTGGTGCTTTCCCCGCTTCTCCTTGTCCTGCTTCTTCTGCTTCTTCTTCTTCTTGTCCTTCTCCAGCTTCTGCTGGTGCCGACGCTCCTCTTCCAGCTTCACATACTGGTCAGAAACTGGCAAGCCTGCGTTGATGGGCGGGGAGGGACAGAGCGAGTTCTCAAGGGGGGCAGTGGGCTGAGCACTAGCCTTGAAAGGAAACGCTGGCCACGGGGGCATCATTTTGGACTCACCACTGTCCATGGAGGAGGACAATTCTGCGTCCAGGGTGGCTGTCTACCAGCTACATCTGAGACCCTCCCTGCCTGTGCACCATCTCGCAAGAGTGGAGCATGCTCTGGTCCCGCTTGGACTACTGCAATGCATTCTCCGTGGAGATACCTTTGAAGGTGACTTGGAAACGACAACTAATCCAGAATGCAGCAGCCAGACTGGTGACTGGGACCATATAATACCAGTCCTGAAAGACCTACGTTGGCTCCCAGTGCGTTTCCAACCACAATTCAAAGTGTTGGTGCTGACATTTAAAGCCTTAAACGGCCTTGACCCAGTATACCTGAAGGAGCGTCCCCACCCCCAACATCCAGTCCGGACACCGAGGTCCAGCTCTGAGGGCCTTCTGGTGGTTCCTTCATTGTGAGGTTATAGGGAACCAGGCGGAGGGCCTTCTCGGTGGTGGTGCCCTGCCTGTGGAACGCCCTCCCATCTGATGTCAAGGAGATTAAGAACTACAGTGGATTCCTGGGTTGTGAACGCGATCCCTGCGGGAGGCGCGTTCACAACCCACAGCGTTCGCAACCTGCGCCGCTGCCTCTGCGCAAGCGTGTGACACAACTGGATGCTTCTGTGCATGCGCAAAACACGACTTAGTGCTTCTGCACATGCGCGAGCGTCGTAACCTGTTCCGTTACTTCCGGGTTCAGTGCGGTGCGCAACCCGAAATCGCGCAACCTGATGCGGCTGTAACCCGAGGTATGACAGTACACAAATTTCAGAAGACACCAGAAGGCAGCCCTCTATTGGGAAGCTTTTAATGCTTCAAGTTTTTACTCAGAGCAGCCCCATTGAAATTAATGGACTTTAAAAGCCCTCTTTGTGTGGCTGTTCCAACTTTAGCGGCCGGAGAAATGGAAGCCATGTGTACTCGCCCTTTCAGGATCCCAGCATCTGATGTGGGAATAATAATAATAATAATAAATTTATACCCCGCCCATCTGGCTGGGCCTCCCCAGCCACTCTGGGCGGCTTCCAACACAATATTAAAATACAGTAATTCATCAGATATTAAAAGCTTCCCTAAACAGCAGAAAAAAGCAGAGACCAGGGCACAGAAAACTTGATTTGGAAGTGCTGAGAACCAAGGCCGCTCATCTGCATAGCTTCACCCACCGGGCCCCATTTATTGATGTGGAATGCTGGAAAACTGGCGGTATTCTTACCAGGAACTTTCAGAGGAACAGAGAGGTCAATTTGCACCACAGGTATGTGCTCGACACCGGGGCTATCTTGGTATCTCTGGACAAGGTTGGGGGGGGGGGAGGGAGGGAAGAAGATCAGGTGGGGAAACAAGAGATGTCATGTGCCAACATTGGCCCCAAGTGGCTACTCAAAAGTAACAGCAGGATCCCTGCCATTAAGGGAGGGGGGGCCCCACCACCCTAGAGTGGGTCCCTTGTGAATACCAGACAAGGATCCGGGCTCACCTTCTGTGGGGAAGGAGAACTTTTGATGTAGAACGGGTTGTTCGCTTGTTCTTGCTTCCGGACTTCCCGGCGCTTTAGGGAGAGACAAGGGGCACAGCGGCGGGTTTAAAAATCTTAATCTATTGAGGATTATTGGAACATTTTTCTTGGCTTCATTTATTTTAAAAAGGAGAATCCAAATGGCCTCCACAACCCCGCTCCACGTCAGCTTTGGCTGGGGGCCCAGCTGTGTCTCTACAGGCTAACTTCTGTTGTCTAGGCTCTGGGAACTTCTAGGTTAGATTACTGCAGCATGTTATATGTGGGGCTGCCTCTGAAGACAGTTCGGAAATGTCACCTGGTGCAGGATTCAGCGGCGGGCATAATAAATTCCCGCACTGCAGGGGGTTGGCCTGGACGGCCCTCACGGCCCCTTCCAACTCTACAGTTCTTTCTCTCTGTCACCTGCTCCAACACCCCTGTTCTGCAGCCAGCCTACCCTCTTCAGTTCCTCCTCGTCCATTTCAGGCTGCCGGTGCCTTGTGTGCCTCTGTTCCTCCTCGTGGAAGATGGTCCGGGGCTTCTCGTCCTCAGACTCGCTGTCCGAGGGAGGCTCGTTGATCCAGGCATCGAGGTCCAAGCTGGGAAAGGAGAGAGGAGCCTCCCCATCACTACCAAGCTGCCCTTGTTATTGACTACTCAAAAAGTTACTAATTCTAGCTAGATTTATATAGCTTCTCGTCAACAGACTCTTAGCTCTCAGGGCCACGGGTTAGAGCCCCATGTTGGGGCAAAGATTCTTGCATTGCAGGGGGTTGGACTAGATGACACCTGTGGTCCTTTCCAAGTCTATGATTCTATGACTCACATCTTATTTCTGTGATTTTAGGTTGTTTTGCGCGATTTTCTTAATTGTTGCTACCTGCTTTGGGTTCTTAAGAGTGAAGGGTGGGCAAATCACCGTCACCATGCCCAGTCTCAAGTCAACATTATCATTTCTCCAGTTCAGGGCTGCGGAAACTCAAGGCGGGCCGATATCTGGTTTTCAACGTCAAAATGTATCACCAGCTAAGCATTGCGATATGCCGCTATATCACAATGTCTGATTGTGTAGCCTTGGCTGGCTACACCCCCAACCCCACAATTTGCAGTATATTGCTGGGTAAAAATTTCAACACTGCTATCACGATACAGACTTCAAAATGGTTTCGGACGATATATAGTCCAGCCCTACCCAGGACCCTCCCACAGGGCTACTCTGCACCCTCCCGAAGCGCTTTTGCATAGCTGGGATGTTTCCTTGAGTGGTTATTGTGCCTCTTTGCTCAGCTGGATGGGGAACAGAGAGGTGTTTATAGAGGCAACGAGAGGGGAGTATAGAAACCTCTGCCTTTTGCGCAACTGGAATGTAACCTACTGTACAAAAGGTAAGAATTGCATCTGTTCCCCCCCTCCCCCGTCACTGTCCCTTTTCTTTTCCTCTGCCCCTTCTCAAGACTTCTCCATGAGAGAATGCAGCACCCAGGTTCAAAAGACTCCCCCCACCCGCTTGGAACCAAACATGGTTTCTGGACCTTAAAAGGCAGCCCCATGCACAGTGCACTGCGGCAGTTCTGACCCTGCTGCGAACACAGAAATCGCACGGTCCCTCCTTGCCCTTTCTAAGACCCCTTGCTCTGCCTCCCCCCGATTTCACTCCTCTCAGGCTGACTGGGAGACAGGCGAGGCTGCAGGCCCAGAACCCAGAGATCCAATGCCGTCACCCGGGCGGAGAGAATCTTACCCTTCTGGAATGGGCACTTTCTTCTGGGCTTTGGGTGCGACGGGGTTGAGTTCCCCAGCGAACAAGGCGATCACTTCCTCGGCTACGGGGACCTCTTTGATCTGAAGCTTGTGGATGTATTTCATGAGCTGGAGGATGCAAGAGGCCTGGCGAGAGGAAAGAAATTTATAAAAGTTTTTTTTTTTAATTAATAAATGTTTTATTGTATTTTCAACTTCTTACATCTGCCATTATTTCATACATTTTATACATACTTTTCATTTGTACTTATTTTACAAATTAAATTCCGCTATATAAATTAATAAAATGTATGTACTTTCCCATATATAATTTCTCTTTCATTGGCTCATTTTCCTTGATTTCTCGTACGCACAATATTAGCAGTAATGCTGCTAATAATAAAAGAAATGAAAATATAAAACTACACATATTATATTCTTTTATACCTATTTAACAATACCATACTGAGAGAGAGAGAAAAAAAAAGGAAAAGGAAAAAAAAGGAAAGAAAGAAAGAAGGAAGGAAAAAAACAAGAAGAAGAAGGGGAGAGGGAGAAGGAAACAACAAAAAGGGGGGGAAGAGGAGGGGAAGAAAAAGGGAAGAAGAAGTAGACAAAAGAAAAAAGAAAAAGAAAAAGAAAAAGAAAAGAAAAAAGAACACACAAACATTAATCTCTTTTACAGGTGGGTAGCCGTGTTGGTCTGCCATAGTCGAAACAAAATAGGAAATTCACACGAAAGCTCATACCAAGAACAAACTCAGTTGGTCTCTAAGGTGCTACTGGAAAGAATTTCCTATTTTGTTTCGATTAATCTCTTTTGTTAGACTTCCCATCTTTTCCCTATGAACATTCATTTTCTCATTGCGAATGTACTCAACACTGCTGTATTATCTTTTATCTCCTTTCAAAAGCATTCCAAATTCTACATTTAGCCATAAAAGTTAAGAGAGAAAAATAGAGAGGGAAACTCTCGTTGATTTAGCCAGTGGGTTAAAATGTTGTACAGGTGGTACCTAACATCAAATAAATGGGCCAAAATGTATAAAAATGTGCCAGGTAAGTGCTGGAAACGGTAAGCACACAGAAGGGTCATTCTTTCATATGTGGTGGACATGCAAAAGAGTTAAAGGCTATTGGGAAATGATATACAGTGAAATGAAGATGATATTTAAATGGATTATTCCCAAAAGATGAGAAGCATAATAGGGACAGCCATTTTGAAGATGACCAAACTATTTACGTATGTGACAACAGCATCTAGAATGTTATATGCATGGAAATGAATAAAGAAAAGGTTCCAGTGAAGGAAGAGTGGTTTTTAAAATTAATAGGCCATGCAAAATGGCAAAGCCAATAGCAATATTAAGAGACCGAAATGATGAACTTTTTAAAGAAGAACGGAGGCGTTTCTTGGACTATTTGAAAAAGTGTTATAGTCAAATGAAATTGCGGGCAGGATTCGAGATAGCAGCAGCAGCAGCAGAAAAACGATACAGTAATTAGTGGGATTCTACAGTAAATGAGAGTTTGATATATCACTGTAGAAAAGGGTATGAAAAGGCCTGCTTTTCTCCCTCTTTCCTTTTCGATATTTCTGACTTCATTTGGTCCAGATATAATCTTACCGTATTGTGAAAACTTTTAATTTTAGCAAAACTGAAAAAAAGGAAAAGCTTTGAACGAAAACACTGTGAAGTTGGGGGATGGGAAGCCAATTTATGAATTGATGCAATTATTCGATTTGAAGTCTAATTGTGAAATTTTAGAAATTTAATAGAAAATGACAATGTAAAAGAGAGAGAGAGAGAGATGGGATCTTGGGAGGATTTTTGCTTACCCTTTCCTGGACTTCGAGGTCTGCGCTCTGCACAAACTGCGGCAGGCGCTCAATCATCATCTGCGTCGCCTCCTGCGCCACCTCCTTCTCGCCAGCCTGCTCCTTCTGCTGCAGGATTGCGGCGTACAATTTCACCATGTTTTGGACGTACACAGCCTGGATGTGGCCAGGCAGCGTGGTGACCTTGGGCCGCAGCATGGCTTCGAGAGTCTGGTGAGGCTCCTCGAGGTGCCTGAGGAGGAGGGGGGAGAAGGTGCTTAGAGGCTGGGTGTCCCAAATCCTTCTTCCACGAGGGAAAGTGAGGAAACCACAAGAGGCGTTGCGAGCATAAGAGGCAGCAAGGGGAGAACTCGGCCCTCTCCCCGTTGCGAGGCCTCGCAGGTGGTTCGCGAGACAGCCTTTGTGGTGGTGGCCCCAAGGGCCAGGAACTGCCTCCCCACACAGGTGATACCGGCACCATGTCTTTACAGATGCTGGCAACTGGCCATGTTGGTTGTTGGGAGACCAGCAACATCTGGGAGGGCCCTGACAGATGTTCCCCATCCCTGGTCTAAGAAGAGGCATCCCCCACTCAGGAGCGAATGCCCCTGCTCAATCGAGGCACTTCTTCATCTCAGGCATCCCACAGCGAACACTGCTTCTTAGAAAAGGGCTGGGGAACCTGTCGCTCTCTTGACTCCCATCATGCAGGCCCACTGGTTGTCTGCAGGCTACAGCTTGGGAGCTCCTGCGTGACAGGTGCCACCGTGCAGCTGGGAACTTACTCAGAGAACTCCCCACAGATCCAGGCCGCGGCGTACAAGACCTCACAGATCCCGTTGCGCTGGGTGTTGCTGGCCAGGAGATGGGCATTGTCCAACAGCATGGCCATCTGGGAGACGGCGAACTTGCGGATGGCCTTGACGCGAATGGCCACGTCAAGCATCTGCGAAGCGATGAGGTGGCCGTGGCGGGTCCCCTCCAGGCGGGTCAGCTCCACCAGGATGCTGATGTACCTGGATCACGAGTGTGGGAATGTTTAGGAATGTGGATGAGTATATATTATTTATATATCTCAATCCCAGCTTGTGTGAGCAAGCTCCAAACTTAGCAGTTTACATTCCCTTTTTAAAACACAGCAGAAAACGTTTGCATAGGCTTGCTTAAGCCAGCTATATTCCTGGTATATTCCCCTTGTTCCCTCTTAAAAGTAAAAAGACACAATACTGATTATAAGATATAAAAGGAGTTTACTTACAGACATCCATGAGTCACAGTACAGGCAAAAAGAGGCAGACAAACTTAGATAAATGTATTTACATGCAGTGAAGCTGATTCCATAAGGGAACAGGCTTCACTTCTGCTTCTCTCAGCTGCAGGCTGAGAGAGCATCCTGCTTCTTCAGGAGATGAGGCAAAATGGAGAGTGATCTTTGGGATGTGGTTCCCAGGTAAGACCACACCTACTTCTGGTTCCTGTAACTCAGTCCAGGTAAACAGGAAGTTAAGCCTGGAGGACTGAGTTACCTTCATGTCCTCTCTAGGAGTGTTGTGTTTGGCTGCTCTGTGTTTACATCCCACAAAGAGAACACAGGAAAGGGGCCTTAGACTGAATCAGACTATTGGGTCCCTCTTTGGCAGGGTTTCCCAAACTTGGTTCTTCGGCTAGGGATGATGGGAGTTGTAGTCCAAAAACAGCTGGAGAAACAACTTTGGGAAGCCCTGGTCTGCAGTGCTTGAAAGGGGCTCTCCAGGGTTTCCAGTTCAGGGGATATTCCCAGCCCTAATGGGAGTTGCTGGGGACGGGACCTGAGACCTGCTGCGCACAAGGTGGACTGACCTACCACTGAGCTTTGGTCTTTTCCTTAAAAAACAAAGTAATAAAAACAAAACGAAATGAAAAAAGATATTTAAACTGGTTATCCCCCCCCCCAACCTGAAGCTTTTCTCCTAGGGATAATTGGGTCAGAGGCCACAAAGATGATGATTAACTTATTTATGCATGCAAGAAACAGCAGACAGAACCTTATACGTGCACAACTGCGAAGAAAAGTCCAAAGAAAGAAGAACAGCTCTTAAAATCAACAGACTATGCGGAACTGGCAAAGCTAACAGTGAAAATAAGAGGGCAATTTATGGAAGAATATCATAATCAAATCGCCGGCAGGATTTGAAACTTGAGCAACGGGAAGAAAATGGTAATATATGGAATAGAGGAACATGTATTAGATGAAATGTGTGAAGCCCTGCAGGTAAACAGAAATACTGACCATTCAAAATTGGTGATGTATTGGTAATTGGACTGGCTGCATATGTCAATGATTTTGGTCAGCAGCTCGTCCCTGTACGTTGTCCCTTCCGCTTTGTCCACGTGGATCATCAGCTTCTTCACAATCTCCATCAAGTTCTTCTTGGACACCTGAAGTTATAGAGGCTGGTTGGTTGGTTGGTGGGGAGGGAGGGAGGGGCAAGTCATTGGTATTGGCAAGCTGGAGCGTGTGAAGAGGAGGGCCAGCAACAGCGGAGTGCAGTGAAGTTTTTCGTAGGGGAACAATGGTGCCAGCTTGTGAGGGTGCTTTGGGGTGTGTGTGTGAATATAGCATTGTGACATCCCAACATGCTGACATCGTGTGCATGAGCATTGCTCCTCTCTTCCTAAGTCAGGAAGAAGCACCCCAGGCTTGGGGAAGAAGGTGCATTGATAATTTACTGGGAACATACAGGTGAAATTCGAAAAATTAGAATATCATGGAAAAGTCCATTTATGTAAGCAATTGTTTTCATTAGCTACTGGAGTTTAATATATGAGATAGACTCATGACATGCAAAGCGAGATATGTCAAGCCTTTGCTTGTTATAATTGTGATGATTATGGCGTACAGCTGATGAAAACCCCAAAGTTGAAATTGTTAATTTGGGGTTCTCATCAGCTGTACGCCATAACCATCACTATTATAACAAATAAAGGCTTGACACATCTCGCTTTGCATGTCATGAGTCTATCTCATATATTAGTTTCACCTTTTAAGTTGAATTACTGAAAGAAATGAACCTTTCCACGATATTCTAATTTTTCGAGTTTCACCTGTAGCTTAGTCCCCCTAACCTGCACATCACTGGCAACCAAGATGATGAAGGACCTGGAAGCCAAGCCTTTTGAGGAGCAGCTGAAGGAGTTGGGGATGTTTTGGCTAAAGAAGAGGGAACTGAGAGGTGGGAAGATGGCCACCTTCAAATATCCCAAGGGCTGTCCCATGGAAGGTGGAGCCAGCTTGTCTTCTGCTGCTCTGGTGGGGAGGACCCCAACCAATGGATTCAGGTGGCAAGAAAAGAGAATCCATGAAAAATTAAGAAGTATACAACAGTATAAAGTTGGTGGACCCTCCTTCCTTGGAGGCTTTTAAGCAGAGGCTGGGTGGCCATCTGCCAGGGAATCTTGAGCCGTGATTCCTGCATTGCAGGGGGCTGGGCTGGATGAAGCTGCGGGTCGCTTCCAACTCTAAGACTGTATGAATGCCTTCTATTGCTTTTGAGTGTTCTGGGTGCAACATCTGTCGCCCCACGGATCATGGTTTGCTTTAGGAATGCAGTAAGCTGCCCTACGCTGAGTCAGACTGTTGGCCCCATCTAACTCAGTGCGGTTGACACTGACCGGCAGCAGCTCTCTGGGGTTTCAGAAGGGGCTCTCTCCCAGTCCTACCTGGGTGTGGTCAGAAATTGACCCAGGGATCTTCTGCATGCAAAGCAGGCACCCTACCAATGAGCCATGGACCTTCCCCAGCTTGATCTCCCTCCTGCCTCCAAGGGTGGTGTTCTTGCTGCATTGCTCCTAAGGTTTTTAGGGTATGCTCTCTATATTTCTAAAAGTTAAGACCTCTTCTCTGTGGTGTTGCGGCGGCAGGTGAACGTACCATCCCGTAGAGAAGATCCAAGGCCCGGAGGCGGATGGACTCGTCTTTATCGTCCAAGCACTGCAGGATGAGATCCTTGTGGGACTGGACTGATTTGGGGTGGGTTTTCAGGATCTTGGACATCGCCAGCAGCCCCAGATATTTCACTACGTGGAGAGGAGGAGACACAAACACACACAAAGGCCAAATAAGATTTCCAGGGGCAGCGGTGGAGGCCCGGGAAGCTGAGCTGCACTCAAGAGTAGATTCCATGAAATCAACGGACTCAAGTTGGGAAAGCCCAGTGGATTTCAACAGGTCTAGTCAGAGTATGACCTTGTTGTTGTTCAGTCGTTCAGTCGTGTCCGACATAAAGCCTTAAACGGCTCTGGACTGTAATACCTCAAGGACTGCCTCTTTCCAGATGATCCTACCGGGACCCTGAGATATCCTCTGAGGCCCTCCTTCGTGTTGCCTCCTCCTCGAGAGGTCCAGAGGGTGGCAACTGAAGAACGGGGCCTTCTCTGCAGTGGCTCCCCGTCTGTGGAATGCTCCCCCCCCCCCAGAGATGTTCGCCTGGTGCCTTCTTTATATACCTTTAGGTGCCAGGCAAAAATGTTCCTTTTCAACCAGGCCTTTGGTTGATTTGATTGACATCCTTTGCACTTTTAAAATGTGGGTTTTTTTGGGGGGGGGGGGAGGTGCTATTGGGCTGTTGTTTTTATTCTGTATTTTGTGATTTTATATTTTGATTTCATTTTGTGAGCTGCCCTGAGACCTCTGGGTATAGGGTGGTATATAGATTCAATCAATCGTAATCATAATATGACTGAGCCAGATGCAACTGCTCACTCTTATTGGTATTTAGCAGGACTTTAACTTACGGTTCTGGTCCGAATCTTCTATCAGTATCCTCAGCTTCTGAACGCAGAGCTGTGAAGAAATGACGCACAAGTTAAGATTGTTTGTTTGTTTGTTTGTTTTGCAAGATGCAGAGAGGATGGCACCTTCCACCTCCCTCAGCAATCAAGGAAAGCCCTCTGCGCTCCAGCAAAATTTCAGCTGCTGCCGCGATGGCTGGGCGGCCAAGATGGGACTGTACCTGGATGCTGGCACTGTGGTTGGGCATCCCCGAGGAGAGAGAGATCAACACTGGAGGAGAGGGGGAGGGGGGGGAAAGGAAAGGGATTTTAAATCGGTACGATGCAAAACACCCAAGCCAGGAGGGGTAAACAATAGTGGCGCGCTTGGCAATGTCTTTCCTTACCTGCAATCACTGTGTTCACACATTCGTAAAGCAGCGACATGGCGGAAGTGCTGAGAGGGGGGAGAAAGAGAGAGTTACTGCGCTGCGGAAAGCCCGCGGGAAAGCATTGCAACACTGCATATGTGGCCTTGAAGACGAAGCTTTGCTTTAAGTCAGTGGGCATTGCCCCCCTTGGCATTGAGGGGTGATTTCCAGTCATTGTGGGAAAGGGAGGTCATCAAAGAGGTTCAGTCCTGTGGATTGTCACACCTCTACCTGGAGTCCATGACGTACAATCAAGCTAGAACTGCAATCTCCCGGAGACTGAGCGATATTGCCAGACAAGAGGACATAGCCCAACTTGTGAAACCAGGGATGTTCCTAGGGGACCAGATATATCAAATGACACCAGCCCCTTATCTCACGGAAATCCGCTACGTGGAACACTGCAGACTCCTTACAGCGGCTAGACTAAACGCCCTTGATTCCGCGGTATTGTGGGGAAGGTGCAAGGGAGTTCCATACACCCAGAGAACCTGTCATTGTACTATGGGCGTGGTTGAGTCTACCGAACTTGTCCTCTCTATGTAGAACTCAGGCAAAACCTTATAGCTCCACTTTTACGTCAGTTTAGCTTTCTATCCAGAGAAAGACAGGTTTTATACTTACTGAACAATGTCACTAGAAATACAACCTCCCAGGTGGCTAAATTTCTTTTTTTAGCTTTTAAGCGCCGTAAGATTTTAATTGATTGTATCGATATGGGGCTATCTGTTTAGCTCCATTCCATTGTGGGTTATGTCTTCCTTTTTTCCCCCTTCAAAGTTCCTTCAGAGGTTTTTTTTAATTCTGTACAAATGTATTTTTTCTGATTGATGGTCGAATAAAAGAATGTATGTTAACATTGCACATTTATGGAGCACAAAGGTTATCGGTGGCCACTAGCTGGCCGGCCGGCCTTTACCTCTGTGCTTGGAGGCAGTGTGAGACTTTAGGACCATCAAGGCAGTGGCTTTTTCCACCCACCCTCCGGTCCTAGCAGCCTTCAGAAAGGAGTTGCTGCCACGAGCATGAAGTGCATGTGATGAACTAAGTGGAAGGTTGTGAGTCATGGGAGTACGCAAATTCAACAGGGCTTAGTGTGATTTCGGCTGCTGGTTTGCTAATGCTGTTAGCATTGTTTTGTGGATTATGAGTGCTGCAGTGCTTTGTGAATCACATATTACGATTTTTTGTTGTTGTGGCTGTGTTGTTCAGCTTTTTTAAAAAGTTCTTTTGTTAATAGTGATTGTTTTGCGGATGATTTGTTAAGTATTCCATATGATTTATGTTGCATTTGTGTCGTTCTATTATTTTTTTGATTTGCATACTGCCCTTCATCGTAAGATCTCATGGCAGCTCACCGAATAAAATGCAGGATAAAAACAGGAAAATAAGTAAAACAAAACAACAGAGCAGTATTGCCCTCCCCCTTCTCACAAACACATTTAAAAGGCTGTAGAATATTAATCAGCCAAAGGCCTGGGAGAAGAGGAACGTATTTGCCTGGCACCTAAAGGTGTATAATGAAGGCACCAAGCGAACCTCCTTGGGGAGAGCGTTCCACAAACTGGGAGCCACTCCGAGAAGGCCTGTTCTCGTGTTGCCACCCTCTGAACCTCACATGGAGAGGCACACAAAAGCGGGCCTCAGACGACGAATGGGTCATTTTATATAGGGAGAGGCAGTACTCGAGATATTGCGGTCCTGAGCCAGTTACTGTTGTTTATTGTGAGCCACTTTGTGAAACTGTCACCTTGACCATTGGACCTGCCCCTGGTTTTTGTCCACCTCCTTCACTGGAGCCTATCTTCACATGGAGGGGAAGTTCCCAACTCACCAAGGGTTTGAGACCCATCGGTTCCCCTTGCCTGGTACAGCCGGCGAGTCAAAGTCATTTCTGGGACTGCGCCCGCTGTTGCATTTCTGACAGCTTCCAGGAGCCACGGGTGAGAGCAGAGTACAGGGTGGGGTCCAAAGGTGGACCTACCACCCCAGAAGGAACATGACATGTCCCCCCACTAGAGGTGCAACCCCTCCTGTTAACACCCCATATTCCCCAGCTCCCAATATTACAGGTTCATTATTTAGCAAAACACGTACCGTATTTTTCCGTGTATAAGACTAGATTTTTTCCCTAAAAAATGATGTCAAAAAATAGGGGGCATCTTATACATGGGACCATCTTCCCCCCGTTTTCTTAAATCTGAGCCCCCCAAAATAGGGGGCGTCTTATAGACGAAAAAAATACGGTATGCCACTTAAAGACTAGCTATAAAATCCACAGTCATGATAAAACTAGCAAAATATAAAGGAAGAATATAAACAGTTTCATAAACCAAGATGTGTAATGACTACATGTCAGGATGAAACATTTTAAAGCACGATAGAATGAAGGCAGAGAACAGATGCTGTCTTGCTAAAAGATTGGAACGCGGAACAAACATTGTGCTGGCCTGGAAAAAAAAGAGTCAGTTCTGCGGACCAAAGCAGCGGGAACACGATGGGGCAAGGCCAGTCCTTCTAATGAAATAGCCCCGAGTTGTGGATGGGTTTTATGTGTCCCCTTGAATCTGCTCCACCAGCAACTCACCAGACAGTGCAGGTCTTTGCAGATCTATATTATTGGAAGCCAAAGAGTTGCTATTTTGTTGGGGACCAACGCTTTTCAAATTCTCACAAGCAATCAGGGTGGATAAAAATCAATGATTTTTTTTAAAAAAATCAAAAAATCGGATTTTTAAAAAATTCAAATCGGATTTTTTTTATTTAAATATGATTTTTTTAAAATAAAATGCTTTTTGGTGAAAATATATTACCATCCAAAGGTTATTCAATCATGAAATAAAGATTAGTTTTTTAATTATGTAGAATAAGGCTGCATATGTTTAATTTTTTTGGTAAATAAATTCCATTATTCCATTCACTATGTCATTTATGCTCTTCCAGAGGTGTTTGCATGATTATTGGGCAGTTTCTCTGCCTACAAGATATTATCACAGATGCTTGGTTTACTTTTGCAGTTCTCAAAACTGAATTTGACTCAGCAGAGATCACATGCCTCTTCTTCACAGCAAAAATGTTATAACATGAACAGAGTTGAGAAAAAGACCTTAATCCTATTGTTCTACAAACCTATGAATACAGAATCAACCCCTTCAGTGTTAAGTTTCAAGAAGTTCAGTGAATAGAATAGAAACAATATTTTTCTGATTGTTTGGAGTGGAATGGATCTAATCTATTAAATTTTTATTATTAAGGTAATGATTATATTTCTCCTTCCTAAGTACAACAGAAAAGTTGTCCAAATATGAATGATTAACCTATTAAACTGGGTATAAAAAACTAATATGGAAAGTTGTTATTCTAAAAATCTTTATCTACTTTCATATTAAAGTTATACCACCAAGAATTAGTCTTTATGTAGAAAACTGTGATTTAAATCAAGCCTTACTGACTAGCGATTTAAATTGTGATTTAAATTGTGATTTAAATCAAATCCACCCTGCAAGCAATCAAGCAATCAGCCTGCGTGCCTGTTCAGGAACCATATGAATTACAGGTTTAAATACCAGGACTTAGAAATCAAAATGCCCCGTGTTTTTTCGACTGAGTTGAACTGGCTGAAGGTCAGTTCACTCTGGTTACTTCCCCAGGTCAGCACATGGGCTGGCTGTTTCAGGAAGCGTAAAGCTGTTCTGACTGCTGGATTTGCAAGATCCACAGCACAGACAACCCGCCCCAAACCATAGAGAGGTGAGGGAGAACGCAAGGGGTGAAGAGCCACAACACGCTTTCCACAGAGCTAAGGAGAAAGGCGTAGACTGAGTGACACACAAACAGAGGCAGGGTGCCCTCTTCTGGTTCCTGTTGGAAGGCAGCTATTTTAATGGGGTGGGGTCATAGTGCAGATAGGGGAGGAGCCAATCTACCCTAGAGGAGGGGTGGGGTGGGGTGGGCAAGCTCCATAGGCCTGGTACCGAATTGGCCGCATCTAAAGAGAATCCAAAAGTGGGGACCACGTGGGGATTTATGCAGCTTTGCACGCTTGTGAGAGGAATGGGAATGCCGTGAGGTGCGAGAAGTGGGAGGAGCACAAAAGCAAAAACAGAACAAACAAACAAACAAACAAATACTCCTCCATTGCTGCTGCTGCGTCAACATCCCAGGTGGCAACTCTCCTCCCTCTTCCAGGACTGCATCCCACAAAGCAGCCCCCGGGATGAGGTCCACCCAGTGAAAATGGCAGCAGATGCACACCCAACCTGGTGCTAACCTGGTGCCCTCTTTTGGACTAAAACTCCCATCAATAGTTAAGCGCTGCCTCAAGATACACACTTCTCCTTTTTTTAAAAAACAGACAATGGCAGCACCACCTAATCAAGTGGTTCCCAAACTCCCTGCCCCACTTGAAAAGGGTCAAGGGGACTTGGTGGACCGTAGAATGATTTGTCAGCTGTGCCAGATGCTGGGCTGATCTTCAACTGCTTGTTTCACATGTGCGCAGCAGGCCCCCGTTTGGGAACCCCTGATCTAATCCATGTTGCAGAACTGGCACCCATTTCAGACGCCGTTCAGCAGGCAGCAAGTGAACAGCTCCGGGAAGCAGAGATTAGGTTTATGCAACACAGAGTGCTGCAGAATGCTGCACCGTTAACCTGTCCACGGTATAAAACCATGTCTTGATTCCCACCTAATGCTAAACCATGGTTTCTGCAGCTACAGTTTAGTAAAATATGGCTTGGCGTGCGTTCATGCACTTAACTATGGTGTTTCTACCGCCAACAAACTACAATCTGAAACCATGTTCTATTGTTGGGTTATGCACCTTGCTCTGTTTTAACTCCTAGGGCAGGGGTGGGAAACTGGATCCTTACCCCAGCACTTGGGGGCAGTTTGACAGGTGGGTGGGGCTGCTCAACTGCCAATCCCCTGACCTCCCAATGAAGCCAGGTGACCATTTTTTTCTGTTTTGCCTGCACAGGTCTTGGTGACAGCTGGCAGCCACTTGCAAAGCTCCTTTCAAAGGGCTATTTCCGCAAGGAGCTGCAGGGCTCAGCGGACACTCCCTGTCAGCAGGGCCCTCAAACCTCCTTCCAGCTTGCTAAATGGTTAGATCACCTGTTTTGTGGGCAGGTCGCCCCAGGTTCAATCTCTGCCAGCATCTCCAAGTAGGGCTGGGAACTGTTTCCTCTGGGGAGCCTCTGCCAACCAGAGCAGGCAGCTGGAGGGACTAATGGTCTGGCTTCGTATATAGCAGGTTCCTGTGTCCCTCTCTCACTGACAAGCTAGCACAGCGTAACAGTTAAAGGGTTACTAGGACCTGGGAGAGACCAGCCTCAAATCCCGCACTCAGCCCCCAAGCTCATATTGGGGAGCACTCACCGTCTTAGCCTAACCTACATACAGGGTTGTTGTGAGGATAAAATGGGAAGTGATCGGAGAACCACATTGGAGAATGAGGTGGCGTGGTATATGAATAAAATATGGTGGTTTTTTTTTTTTTAAAAAAAATTAAGCCAGGGTTTTCCCTGCCCCACACTTAACATTGCACATAGTGCCCGGTGCAAGGTAGGTGGCTGTGGATTGGGCAAAATGGCTTTGTGGGCCAAATTGGGGCAAAGGGGTGGGCCGTGGGACAGAGCCACAGTTCCTTCTCTAAACCACTGGGTACTCACTACTGGCCTGATCTAAGGTGGGTCGTAGCAGCAGCACTCTGACCATATGAAATACATGACAAAATAGAGAAATAATAATAATAATAATAATAATAATAATAATAATAATAATAAATATGCCGCCCGCCCACCTGACTGGGTTGCCGCAACCACTCTGGGTGGCTTCCAACAAATTAAACACATTAATAGTAATAATAATAATAATAATAATAATAATAATAATAATAATAATAATAATAATAAATTGGTCTCAAAACACCTTTGGGTTAAAAGGCAAGTCTGGGTGTGAAAAAGTTGGAGGCTGCTCATTCCAGACCAACCCCCTGCCACCACCATCTCTGAAGGTGGCTGGCTGTGCTCCCGTTAACACAGAATCGAAGAACGGTCAGGGTTCGAGCGTCAACTGGGGACCTCGTAGGGTTTTCTCGGCCAGTAGCCCCCCACCCGGCCCCCACCCCTGGCCCCAACACAGCTACTCCACTACAGCAGAATTAGGGTGAAGAAGAAAGGGAGGAGACCAGAGCACGGGGGTGGTGGAGTTTTGGGGGGTGGGTTTGTGTTTGTTTTGAAGTATACATACTGTCCACTTGGGTGCATTTCTTGGAAGAGGACTAGTTTTTTATCTTTGGTGGGGCTGCCATGAACTCTACCCTCTTTGGGGGATTGGAAGAGGGCGCGCTGGCTGTTTGGGGAGAGAAAGGAGGGTTAAGTGGAACACTTCGCACGGGATCTATGTGTCTTTTTTTTAAAAAAAGGATGGGGTGCTCTTGTGACGAAGGTGGAGAGGGCATGCTGCACTTTTCACAAGACCCCCCCCCCCGCCCCAATGGTGACAGAAGGCTGGTTAAGGGGTGAAGAGTGTCCTGGCAACCCTGTCCCAGAAGCAGAAGTGTGTGCTTGAGTGGAAACACAAAGGCGGAGGGCTGGGGTTCTTGGATATCGGCAGCCGAGGCGCGGGAGGTGCTTTGCACAAACGGCGTAAGGACTAGCATCACCAAAGAACTGACTCACTCACCTGTGTATGAGGTTGGTGAGGGGCTCAATGAGCTTCTTCCCTAGCCTGGGTTCCAAAGGAGTGAGAGCACCAAACTGCAGGAAGAAAGGAGAAAGTTTTGATCGGGAATGCTTTGATGGTGTTTCCTGCTTGGCAGGGGGTTGGACTGGATGGCCCTTGTGGTCTCTTCCAACTCTAGGATTCTATTCTATGATAATGTTTGAATGGCCGGATGACAACAGCTATCCTGCAGGGTCTGAAGGAGCGTCTCCACCCCCATTGTTCAGCCTGGACACTGAGGTCCAGCTCAGAGGGCGGTTCTCTCACTGCAAGACGTGAGGATACATGAACCCAGGTAGAGGGCCTTCTTCGTAGTTGCACCTGCCCTGTGGATGCCCTGCCGTTAGATGTCAAGGAAATAAAGAACTATATGGCTTTTAGAAGACACTTGAAGGCAGCCCTGTATAGGGAAGTTTTTCATGTTTGATGCTTTACTACGCTTGATGTTTTCAATTTGTTGGAAGCCACCTAGAGTGGCTGGGGCAATCCAGTCAGATGGGAAGCAATTAACTAACTAACTAACTAACTAATCCAGCCAGCCAGCCCTGGGGGGTGCTGCTGCTCCCAGACCACACCCTCCTTGAGTCCTTTTTGCCCCGTCGGAATGCGTGCAATTGAACGTAGCCCGATTTACACTGGTAAGAGTTGTGTCCGCTTTCCCCTCTGCTTTTGACAGCCTTCTCCTCCATGAATTTCCCTGATCCCTTTTGAAAACTGAACATAGGAGCAGTCCTGCTGGATGAGGCCAAAAGGGGCCCATGTAGTCAGGCGTCCTGCCCTCGCAGGGGCTGAACAGATGCCCCAATGGGAAGCCTCAACAAAGTCCTGCTGCTCCTTCGGCTCATGAGGAGACCCTCTCCAGAGCCTGAAGAGGATGCCCAGGTGCTCCAAACCAGAGTCACCTGTAAATAAATAAAATCCGGGCCATGACGGAGTATACGGCAGCCTCCCCCTGAACAAACTTGCTCACATTTCAGCCTCTCCCAGAATCCTTTGCAGCCTGAGAGTCAGAGGACACTTCACATTCACCTCTCCGCAAACCAATTAAGCAGGCTGCCTGCTGTGGCTGCTCCTTTCCCCTCTGTTTCGCATCAACTCTTCACCTCTTAAGTGACAGAGTGTGCGTCTTCACACTACGAGCGAAGGAAGCCGCCTGTACTTGCCAGCTTGATAATTTTAATGAGGACCCAGTTGTTGGTGGACGACGTCATCAGCTTAAAAAAGAGCGGAGCAAGGGAAAGGTAGTTTTTCGGGTTGCGCCTGGCCAGCTCACAGATGACGTTCACGGCAGCCGACTGGACACCTGGGGGAGAGGGGAGGAATAAAGGGAAGAGGGGGTCCGAGTGAGTTGTGGAACAAACCCGCTGATGGATTTAAGACACGTCTTCCCCGTAAACTTAAAGCACCAGGGTATCACTTTAAACAGACATGGCTTCCCGCAAGGAGTCATAGAATCAGAGTTGGAAGGGACCCTGTGGATCATCTGGTCCAGATCTTTGTGTCGCGGCTCCTTAGTGTGTGGGCTGCAGTGTGTAGGTGTGTCGTGTGAACACTCCCTGTGGCTGGAAAGGGGTTGGTTTAACCTCCAGTTTGCTAGTAAAACTGATGCATGTCTAAAAAGTGTGTCACCAACATTTAAAGTTTGGAAAGCTCTGATCTAGTCCAACCTCTAGCAATGCAGGAACACGCAGCTGTCCCATACAGGGATCGAAACTGCAACCTTGGCGTTATCAGCACCATGCTCTGATCAACTGAGCTATCCTGGGGAAAGTAGTTTGTTCAGGGTCCTGGGAGTACTTAGGAGAGCCCTGTGCCCCTCCCAAGGCTACAATGCCCAGAGTGCTTTCAACAAGGAACTCTCCTCCCAGGGTTGTGGCGAGGAGGGGCAGGAGCAGGAGCAGCTGGCTGGTTTCGCACTGGTTCTCTGGGAGCAGCTGGTGGCAATGGAGGCGCTGGCTGGGGCTGAAGGGAGTTGTGGTCCAAACCACCTGGAGAACGCCAGGATGGCAAAGGCTAGCCTACCAAAATGGGGGACGGGATCTGGTTTGGCGCAAGCAGTGAACCTAACAAAGCGCTTGGCAATGGGAAGAAACAGGAGGCCTGGTCCTTTGATTCTTCAATTGTCACCTCCACCTTTTCTCGTGCTCCCTGTATCCCTCACCTGCATCTCAGCAAAACCCTTTTCAGTTATATTTAACTTGATGGATTTACGTGCCACCACAAGGTTTTCTTTTAATTATTTTAAAATTTGTATACCGCCCTATACCTGCAGGTCTCAGGGCAGTTACAGCACAAAAACACAATATAAATACACATTACATGACAAAAACCAAAAACAACCCAATTAAAGTCTACCTGGAGCCACTCCCTCCCCCCTCCCCACCCCAAACACACACAGTCTTTGCAATCTTCTGGATCCTGCTTCATCCAGCTTACTAACCGGGATCTGGGTCTTCCAACTTCTCCTTAAGGCGGGGGAACGCAGGGCGAAGGGACTCAGGATATTTCAAGAACACTTTGTACATGATTAACACTGCCTTCTTCCTGATGTAAGGCTTCGTGTGAGACATCTGTTGGGGAGGGCAAGGGAGAGGAAGAAGGGAGAGGAGAAAAAGCTCACTTTTTTCCACAACAAGAGCATCAAGGTCTCCTTTTGCACCACAGCAAACCAGCCGCACTGGGAAGGGCTGAGCTGCATGCAGAAGGTCCCAGGTTCAACCCCTGACAACATCTCCAGGTAGGGATGTGAATGCACCCTGCCTAAAAACGTAGAGAGCTTTTGCCAGCCAGTGTGGGCAACATTATTAAATCACAACACTAAATCAGGGGCTGGCTTCAGGCACCGGGCCCATTGGCAGACCAACTCTGCATTACAAAGATGTCTGCAAACATGACCTGAAGGCTGGCAACATCAACCCTGCCATGTGGGAATCGCTTTCAGGCGGCTACAGTGCCTGGAGGCAGGCAGTGAAGTGGTGCATCCATGGCAGTGACCAGAGGAATGACCACTGGCTGCCCTCCTCTGCCCACCTTCCAGCTTGTCAACATCCTTCTTAAATTGTGGTGCCCAGAATTGGACACAATATTCAAAGTGTGGTCTGACCAAGGCAGAACAGAGTGGGACTGTGACTTCCCTTGATGTGGACACTAGACTTCTGTTGATGCAGCCTAGAATAGTGTTAGCTTTTTTTGCTGCTGCCTCACACGGTTGACTCATGTTTAGCTTGTGGCCCACCAAGACCCCTGGATCCTTTTCACATGTACTGCTAGTAAGCACCAGAAACTGCTATCCAGAAGAATCTGGGGGCAGAGCATAGCCATCGTGACTATTGGACGTTGATGATCTTCTCCTCTGGGGATTTGTCCAATTGTTGCCATCACAGGTGGCACTGTGGGTTAAACCACAGAGCCTAGGGCTTGTCAATCAGAAGGTCGGCGGTTTGAATCCCCGCAATTAGGTGAGCTCCCGTTGTTCAGTCCCTGCTCCTGCCAACCTAGCAGTTTGAAAGCACGTCAAAGTGCAAGTAGATAAATAGGTACCGCTCTGGCGGGAAGGTAAACAGTGTTTCTGTGTGCTGTTCTGGTTCGCAAAGAAGCGGTTTAGTCATGTTGGCCACGTGACCCGGAAGCTGTACGCCGGCTCCCTTGGCCAGTAAAGCGAGATGAGCGCCGCAACCCCAGAGTCATCTGTGACTGGACCTAATGGTCAGGGGTCCCTTTACCTTTACAGACTTTCAGCTGTTTGCAATGAGCAAATAAAACAAAAGCAACTGAAATAGCTCAACACAGTGGTTTCCCCAAATTCAGCTGAAAATGCAACTTACACTGGCTTCTCCAGTCTCACTATAATTCACTCCCCTGAATGGAATCCCTCACAACAGCACAAATACAACAGGTGTTCTCTCAAGCACACCTGATGTGCTTGAGCTGGAACACATGAAATACCTGAACTGGCTAGGGGTTTGCTGAGTGTCAAATTTGGCTGCATGTTAGAAATATCACTAAGTCAAAGAATGGTCCAAAAACGTAAGAGATAAGAGCAGAGCTGTCAACCTTTTTTTTTTTTTTGCATTGGGAAACGGCCATAGCTGTCAACTTTCCCTTTTTTTGCAATGGGAAACGGCGCTGGAATAAGGGAATTTCCCGCAAAAAAGGGAAAGCTGACAGCTATGGATAAGAGCCCTTCACAAACAAGGAGTCTGCAAGTTTTGATAATAAACCTGATTTGCAATGGGGGCTGAATAATTTCGATTGCAACCGTATGCTTTCGAGATGGTTCTTATGAGGAGCAAAGCACAGAGCTTAGTTGTGGGACAAGGACTTCTGAACAGCTTTTAAACCCCCAATGGCTTGGCAGAAGAAAGAGCAGACAAGGCAACAATTGTAGACCAGCCGCTCCCACCCCCAGCGCCCCCGTCCCAACTCACCAGGGTCATGATGTCGTTGGCCAAGTCTCTGGCCAGATCAGGAGTCACAAAGCAGGACAAACCAGTCAGTGCAACGCCGGTGTCATACTGGTTGGGGCTACTCAGGTCCTAGAAGAGGAGGGGAGATGGAAAGGAGTGCCGGGGGTGGGGGGTGGGAAGGGGAGAGAGGTGGGTTGGAGGGGGAGAAGAGTCCTTAGTTGAGTTCAACCTAGAAAGACAAAGTCTTTATATCCCGCTTTTCCTCCAAGGAGCTCAAGGTGGAGTACACAGCTCTCCCTTCCCCTTTTTATCCTCACAACAGCCCAGTGCAATAGGCCTGGCTGAGAGTGAGTGACTGGCCCAAGGTCACCCAGGGAGCTTCATGGCTGAGTGGGGATTCAGACCCTGGTCTCTCCCAGGCCATAGCTCTACCCTCTGCCCCAGTGTTTCTGAAACTTGGGTCTCCAGATGTTTTTGGGCAACTCCCATCATCCCTTGCTAGCAGGACCATGTGGGGAGACCTGTATTCTCATGCAAGTACAGTGATACCTTGGTTTACAAACTTCATCTGTTCTGGAAGTCCGTTCTTAAACCGAGGCCTCCCACCGCCAGTGCCCTTCCACTATTCAGATTCCGTTCTTAGACCGAGGTAAAGTTCTCAAACCAAGACACTATTTCCGGTTTTGCGGAGTTTGTAAACCAAATTGTTCTTAAACTGGACTGCTCTTAAACCGAGGTACCACTGTAGTAGCTAAAGACCGCTACTGTTAAGAGTTTTAAAAGCTGCTGTTTAAAATTGTTTTTACATGTTAATTTAGATTTTTGTTATTTGTAATTTGTGGGCTGGAGGGCTGGTTAGGCGCTTTTGTTGGGGAGCGTAATTTCTGTTGTAAGTTTGTACACATTATTAATTATTTTCATTATGTATTTTGTGCTTTCGTAATGTAACTTTGTGTTGTGAACTGCCCTGAGAGCTACGGGTATAGGATGGTGTAAAACTTAATCAGTCAATCAAACTGAAGGGCGTGACCTACATTTCTTAAGTCATAAGGAGACACTAATAACAGGCAGCAGCTCCTCTGGAATGGCGACACTCACCTTTCGGATCTGGTTCGTTGTCAGCATGATGACGTCGGTCCCTTCGTGAAAGCACTGCGAGGCTGCCAGGTACCCGATCCTCTGCAAGGTTAGGAAAGAGGGAAAGCGAGTCAGTATCAAAGGCTGAAAGGACTCATTGCCACCGCGTGCAGGAATGGTCAAAAAATGTATTCTTAAAAATTGATGTAATCTGGCCCATGCCCTTCATAGACTATTCTGAATGTTATTCGTAATTTTTATTTCAATGTTATCCTTCATTATATTAATTTTATGTGTGTAATGCGAACGTTGCTATGTTTGGTTTTAATAAATAATTTTATAATTTCAAGCTTTCAAGGTGTCTTATTTACAACGACGTCTTCCTTCGCTATGTTGTAGGGGGTAGGTAGATATATGTTGTTGTTGTTCAGTCGTTCAGTCGTGTCCGACTCTTCGTGACCCCATGGACCAGAGCACGCCAGGCACGCCTATCCTTCACTGCCTCCCACTGTTTGGCCAAACTCATGTTAGTAGCTTCGAGAACACTGTCCCACCATCTCATCCTCTGACGTCCCCTTCTCCTTGTGCCCTCCATCTTTCCCAACATCAGGGTCTTTTCCAGGGAGTCTTCTCTTCTCATGAGGTGGCCAAAGTACTGGAGCCTCAACTTCAGGATCTGTCCTTCTAGTGAGCACTCAGGGCCGATTTCCTTGAGAATGGATAGGTTTGATCTTCTTGCAGTCCATGGGACTCTCAAGAGTCTCCTCCAGCACCATAATTCATATATACGGAGATATATAGATACATCAAAGAACGCAAATTTGTCACTGCATCCTTCTGTTTGCTCGCTTAAAGGCAGTAGGTTTCCAGAGGGCCGCTGACTTTTTTTTTTTTCATTTTCTGAATGAATTTGGCAGGTCAAATACGTTTGGGAACCTCTGTTTTAGAGGAAATAGGTTTCCACGGCAGCTGCCAGGAACCCCCTGATGCCTTCCCCCCCCCGGCAGCCCAGGTTCCCACGCAGGCCACTTACTTTGAAGGTGTACTTTGAGGCGCTCATGACTTCGATGATGTTGAAGGCTGCCCAGCTGATGTCGTAGCCCAGCATTTGCAACTGTGAGGGTGAGGAGGAACAAAGGCCAGAGTGTGAGTCTTGGCACAGAAAGGGTAGGACACCCCCCCCCCAATATATAATGATTAGCAGGAGAAAAAGGCGTCTTGCCTTTGTACGTGGCACCCAAGATGCTTTTGACCTAGGTCAAAAGTAGCTGATGGTACAGGATCATAGAACTGTAGAGTTGGAAAGGACCCCAATGGTCATCTAGTCCAACCCCCTGCAATGCAGGAATCTTCCCTTGGGGGTTTCCTCCCACCAATCCTCTGCGTCCAACCACCTATGGCAGCCAGATGGAGAGGGCTGGAGGGCCATATTCAGCCTGTGCGCACACAGGCCTGAGGTTTCTTACCCTGCCCAATTTGACACCCTGGCCAAGCTCAATGCCACGCCCATGGAATACAGAGAGATGAATCAAAAACTTGGCAATTCTGTATGTGGTTTGCGCAAATTCATTAACAATAACGTGCGGCATTTCAACAATCTCTAATACATGAAATCTTAATTACCGTATTTGGTCAAGTCTAATGCGCCATCGAATCTAACGCACACCCTTAATTTTCACAACGTAATTTGGCCAAAAAAGGTGAGCATTAGATTTGAGTAAATACGGTAATACATGCAATGACAAAATAAAAATGACAAGTGCAACAACGAGATACCCAGATTTCAATCTGTTTCATGGTCGGCCCGAAAAGGAACTCTTAAGTTATTTATAACATCCTTGTAATAACCTCATTCAATGCAAACCTCATACGATGCGATTTTTATTTTGGCATTGTATATATTAAGATGTTAAAGAGTTGTTAAGTTTGCAATTGGACACCAGCTCATGTTCCATGGAAGTAACACTGATACAGGAACACAATGTATGTTCCGCAGCCGGAGGCAGCAGATGCCACTTGCGTGAAACCACAGGTGCGGAGAGTGCTGCTGTGTTCAGGTCCTGCTTCTGAGCATCTGGTTGGCTTCTTTTGAAAACCAGAAGGGCCACTGGCCTGATCCAACTGGGAAATTCTTAAGTTCTTCTGTTTACTCCCCACCTCTGCTACGGGGAGACAGAATTATGGGATGCAGTCGGAAACGAAGAAGGCCGCCTCACTTTGGGAGGCTCCTCGCGGAACAGGCTCACTTGCCTGCCCCGCAGGCTGCGCGGCAGAAACCTGACCCGCAGGTGAGGGAGACACTTACGTAGGTGAGCTTGCAGACGGCATTGGCTTTCACGGCAATGTTATCCTGCTTCAGCTCCTGCTTGATCTCATCGATGCACTGAGAGATGTACTTTGCCTGGAGGGACGGAGAGGAAGGAGTTGTGGGTTAAGGAAGTCACTGGAAATCTCCTGCTCAGGCAAGATTGTCCCCAAAGATCCAGTACCCAGCACACATTTCGTTCTTAGGCACAGAAAGTTTTGTCTGGCCTCCCCAAGTGCACACATCAAACAAAGGAAGCTGCCTTATGCCAAACTGGTCAATCTAGCATAGTACTGTCTGCACTAACCGGCAGCAGCTCTCCAGGGTTTCGAGATGACACACCTAGCTCTACCTGAAGAAGCCACTGGGGATTGCCAGGTGACATCCAAGAGCCGCCATCGCACTGCTGACATTATATAAATTTTAGGCACCCCTCCCTCCCCTTTGTGGGTCACTAGCAGATCTGGATGCAAAAGTCAATTAACGTTCCCTCTCCAAAGGTGTTGCACAGTTACTGATTTAGACTTCGTTAATTAAGCTTGCTAAAAGCCAGCTTCGCATGATAAAGCAAAGTGCGATTTGGGAGGGGAGGGAATGGGAGACAGAAGAGAAGCGGAAATAATTCAGGAAGGGAGTCAAAATATGGTCCTCTGTGTACATGGTTCCTGCCATGATGCTGAAGCCTGCACCTCAAGGGGAGGTTTTGTGGGGTCCTGATTTCATCATCAATCAGAATCATCCTTTTATTACTTGTACCCTGCCCATCCGACTGTTGGAAGCCCTACTCTGGGCGGCTTCCAACACATATAAAAACATAATAAAACATCAAACATTGAAAAAGCTTCCCTATACAGGGCTGCCTTCTAAAAGTCAGATACAGTCGTACCTTGGTTGTCAAACGGAATCTGTCCCAGAAGTCTGTTTGACTTCCGAAAATGTTTGACAACCAAGGCGTGGCTTCTGATTGGCTGCAGGAGGTTCCTGTACTCAACCGAAAGCCGTGTCAGCCGCTGGGCTTCCAAAAAAAGTTCGCAAACTGGAACACTCACTTCCGGGTTTGTGGCATTCAGGAGCCAAAACGGACAAGTACCAAGGCGTTCGACAACCAAGGTATGACTGTAGTTATTTATTTCCTTGACATCTGATGGGAGGGTGTTCCACAGGGTGGGTGCCACCACCGAGAAGGCCCTCTGTCTGGTTCCCTGTAACCTCAGAGGAGGACCTCAGCGTCCGGGCTGAATGATGGGGTGGAGATGCTCCTTCAGGTATACAGGGCTGAGGCTGTTTAGGGCTTTAAAGGTAAGCACCAACACTTTGAATTGTGCTTGGAAATGTACTAGGAGCCAATACAGGTCTTTCAGGACCGGTGTTATATGGTCCCGGCTGCCACTCCCAGTCCCCTGTCTAGCTGTCACACTCTGCAGTAGTTGTAGTTTCTGAGTCACATTCAAAGGCAGCCCCACACAGAGCGCATTGTAGTAGTCCAAGCGGGAAATAACCAGGATATGGTGTGAATGTGGACTCCCTATCCTTATGGTGTCCTCAATTTCTTTTCCCCCTTGATTAAAAAGGGGATTGGTTTCTCTTATCTTCAGCAGTTACCAAATTTTTAACCTGGCACATTTTTGTCCCTAGGTACCTTGGGTGATTGACACTTCCCACTCTGCTCCCCACAAGAGCGCAGTGGGGCCTGGGAAACTAGATACGTGCCTGATGGATTCCATGACATCTGTCTTTACCTGCCGCAACATGGCCATCAAATATTTAGTGCAAGTTAACAATGTGTTCAGAGATCCATTGCACAGCCGACAAGAGGTGGGGTGGGGTGGGGGAGAACAATTCAGCTCTGAATTATGGGACCCTGACAGCTCACTGGAAGAGTTGCATCTTAAATGGGTTTTCTGTTCCATTATCCAGACTTTTTTATTCTGCATAGGCTAATCTGTTGCTGCTTTTGGTATCTGTTACCTGACTATGGGGCCACGGTGGCCGCTTGGGCTGATGGGAGTTGGGGGACTGCCTTGCCACGCGGAGGGCAGTGAGAGAATTAATTCGGACCATCTTCTGGGCCCCTGCTTGCTCTGCTCACCAACCATCTTGCCACCCACCACATCCACCTTCCAGAGCTTCCCCTTCTCGCACCATGCAACTACAAAGCTCATTTTTCACCTTCCAAAGCCGCATTTCTTCAGGCAAATCCAGAGTTATGATGTGGCACTACAAATCCTCCCAAGGGGGGTTGCGAGATGGACAGCCTTAGAAAACTCTGTTGCATGGCTGCTGTTTTGAATGCAAAATCCTGAAACCAGTTGCTCCCACACGCTATGTCATGTGAAATTGGATTCCCCCCCAAAAACCCTGAGGCTGCCTGCTGCATTTCTGTATGATTTACTGGTCTGGCCATACAGCCTCCCTGGGGCTGGGGCAGGTAACTCCTGCTCTGTCTCCGATTCAAACAAGATCTCTCCCCATGCAGAGATTAAGAAGCTGTCAACTGAGCATGCTGTTTCCTACAGAGGATCAGTGGGTGGGCATCTCTGACTGTGGGCAGTATATTATACCAGTGCCCCTCCAGACATTGACTGAATACAAGTCCCACAGCCAATGGTCAAGGGTGATGGGTTTGGGAGCTGGCAGCATCTACAGGGCGCGAAGTCAGTCAACTCCTGCTTCAGTCCTTCTGGGTGTAAGCTGGCCAAACTGAAGTGGGAAAGGTTTTTGCATTTGGCCACCTTACACCCAGAAAGGGGGGGGGGGGTGAAGCATGTTTCTGTGGATCTTAAGATCTGGGAAGCAACCTTATCTCCAGGGACTCAGGCAGGGGACCATTTTTTACCCCGCTGACTTCAACCCAAGCTGTTGGGGGGTCTGAGTCTCAGATGCGCCATATTCAGAGTATGTGTTCAGCGGGTCCAGGGCTCCTTTCCCCAGAATTCTGAAATGTGCTGGCTTAACATGGGGGCTCTCTACCTTTTCCTTGACATTCAGCGCAACTCTTTGAAGGCGGCTGACCTCGGTGCTGCTTGCCTCGAGCAGCCGTTTCCAATAATGGCCTTGCCTGGGACAAAATCCTGTGACTAGGAGCATGTTGGGCTTGCGCCAAAGCTTTGCAAGGAGAGGCTGCTAAGAGAGGTCTGTGGGTGTGGACAGGAGGCAGATCTCAAGCCGGCTAGCGGAGGAGCGTAAACCACAGAATGGAGCAAGAACATTTTAGAGACTTATCAGGCCAACCTCCTGCCAGCACTTTCAACAGGAATCAGAGACAGGGAAGTCTATTCTTTCTCTTTGCATAGGGCGCGGTCGACAGCCCTCTTTAATCTTGTATCCTAATTGCAATGAGTGAGTGTGGGTATCTGGACTGTCCCTGGATCAAGTGACTTTCCTTCTTTCAAGTTCTCAAAGCTCTTAACCAAGCTCAAGGTTGTCCTCTGAACTAGCCAGATATTTATCTGAGAATCAATCACAGTCAGTCCGTCATTTGAAAAATAAGACTTTAGAGCCGTCTTGCTCTCAAAAGGCAACTAGACATTCCATTTTGGCAACTGTAACCTTGGTTTAAGGAGCTGTTTGGCTCCCATTGCTCGGTCCCTGCTGCCAACCTAGCAGTTCAAAAGCACGCAGTGCAAGTAGATAAATAGGTACTGCTCCAGCGGGAAGGTAAACGGTGTTTCCGTGTGCTGCTCTGGTTCGCCAGAAGCAGCTTAGTCATGCTGGCGAAATGACCTGGAAGCTGGACGCCGGCTCCCTCGGCCAGTAAAGTGAGATGAGCGCTGCAACCCCAGAGTCGTGTGCGACTGGACCTAACGGACCTCCTTTACCTTTTGGCACCTAGCTTATATATTGGGAGTTTCTAATACTGTCCACAACCCAAGATGTTTGGCAGTGAAGGCTAGATGCACCTAAGGCATGAAGTGCTGTGATGACCACCATGACCCAAAAGGAACACAACCCTGCATAGAATCATAAGAGTGTTGGAAGGACCTCCAAGGGTCATCAAGTCCAGCCCCCTGCAGTGCAGGAATCACAACTTAAAAATCCCTGACGGACAGGCATCCAACCAATCTCTGTTTAAAGCCTCCACCGAAGGGGAGTCCACTTTCCAAGAGAGTGCATACCACTGCCAAACAGCTCTTACTGCCAGAAAGTTCTTCCTAGCATTGAATCGGAATCTCCTTTCTTGGAAGTTGAACCCACTAGTTCAGGTAAGCTAGACATACGCTGCAAGGGAAGACTACAACGGGCACACAGCTTGAGCATGGGAACATGTCTTAGAATCATAGATTGTAGAGTTGGAGGGGATCCCAATGCAGGAATAATGTACAGTATAGCCATTTTCATAATGTTTTGTCTCTGCAATTATAAGAGGTTTCACATAAGGTACACTTTGCGATTGGTCAATCCTAGAGAATGCGTGGCGGCGGGGGCCTCCAACACACCCGACACAGCTCATTCCGCAGCCTCAGACTGCCAGAGTCAAGTTTATTTTTTTTCCCAGGAGGCTAGCTTCTGCATCCAGAGCCCACTTGTCCCCTTGGCCAGCAGAGCAAAGTCCTTCCTGGAGTTTCTGCTATGAAACTGAGCCAGCGGCTGCTCTTCATTGGCAGGAATTTGGGAGATGGGGGGGGGGGAAGGAGCAACAAACCATTTCAGGAGGCTTCCCAATGGACTAGAGTGACGTGTCCAGAAGTTAAAAGCTCACAAGAGAGCAGGCCTTCTGCTATCTGCCACTGGGAACCAATCCTTCAGTCAACATGAACACTTTTATTTATTTTTATTTATTTTTTAAAAAGGAGGGGATGACTAATTTCCTGAGCAGAAGCACTCGGGTGGCTCAGCACTGTGAGAAGTGCTTTATCATCCCTGGAGTCATTAAAAGCTCCCCAAACAGACACCTCACCCTCTCGCCAGGCTCCCAGTATTGTTGATTTTTTAACACCAGCAGATTGCCTTCCCCACATGCAAGCAGAGGCAACGATGCATGTCCTTCTGTAGGTGCTGCTTTTCCCGATTTCAATCTGAAGCTCCCCCCCCCCCGCCAAATGAGCAGTGTTAGAAACACAGGTATATGTATATAAGATAGGTATCAAATGGCTCCTTAGACCAGGGTTACTGTCGTCAAAATTGAATGCGTAGTTGGTGCCAGATGGCTCAAAAGTTGTGTATATGACTTTTTTGGTTCCTGCTTCATTTTGATTGTGTAGATAAAATATAATGGATAGAATTCTAAAGGATGCATTGGGAAAACAGTCAAGATCCAAGGATCCTCAGGCATGCGCCTCCAGATGATGGAGACGTCAGGCGCCATCCTGGCAGCTTCAATTGGTTGCAAGTGGCCGTTAGCAGGTGCAGAATGTGCCTGGCAAATTTCGAACGCTGTGCTGGACTAGTTGGGCCACTTGCCCAATCCAACATCTTATGTTCTTTATACACCCTACCCCAGACCCCAAACCTGGACAGAAAAGTACCCTAGTGCAGAACATACCAATGTCCGGCCATTCATGGCCTGAAAAAAACCACACACCCTCTTTCTATTTGCCAATGTATAATAACAATTCCTCCACTATTTAGCCCCCAAGCACTGTAAACAAAGTTAAAATGGTACATGCTGCTCTCGAGCTCAGAATCTCATTTCAGGAATGAGGAAAGGAGAACTAAATTAAAGGGGTGGAGGTTTTCAGTTACTTCCCTGAATCTCTCCCCCCGCCACACACCCCGATTTGCAATAACTGCATGATTATTTACAAGCGAGCTGGACTGCTCAGGCTACGAACTTAATATCTGCATTCAAAATTGTATGTTGATAGCAAAGGTATGCTTCTCAAAGGGTTGCAGACCAGCTCCCCACCCACCACCCAATCTAGTCAAGGGCAGCTAAAAGAAGAAAGAGCAATATATTTACAGACCGTCACCTCCTTCCTGATAAAAAATGAGTGCTGTATCTGTTATCTCTCTGCCTTCACACAATAGACGCTTGTCTCTGACCACATCACAAATACTTCCAAGGCCAGCACTGCAAAGCTCTCCAAAGAAACACAATGAGATTTACAGAAAGGCTCTCTTGTAGCAAGTGGCTTCCTCTTCTGAGACAGAGAGCTCCCCAAATGGGTCTAGACAGGACGAAACTGGTATGATCAAAAGGGAGGGTTGAAAGTAGGAGGTGGGGGGAGACTCTCTCAATTGAGGAGCAGCCTGGAACTTTTATCAGGCACTGACAAGGGTTTCGCCTGAAAGTTAGTCAGCAAATGGGATCTCAGGGTAAGGGGGAGAGAAAAGATGTTGCGATCCAAGAATCACTTCGGAAACTAAAATTTATTTTATAATGGCAGAGACCTTAGAGACAACGCCATTTTGCTACAATTCTGAAAACGGGTGGCACTCTTTCAGCTTCCCCACTTGCAAATATTCTTACATAAGTCCCTTGCCCTGGTGTCTCCCCTTCCGTATGTGAATCTTTCCCAGGCTCTGCTGCAGCTCACTGCCCCGTCTGCCACCCCAAGTCCTTTGACAAGCTAGACCCGTGTCTAGAGGCAGGTGAGCAGGGGACTAGTCGCCTCACTGTGGCTCTGCCTGATGCTGCCCTTATGACGAACAGTTGAAGGAGCTGGGAAAGAGGAGACTGAGAGGAGATATGATAAGACATCTTCAAATATCTTGAGGGCTGTCACATGGAAGAGGGAGCCAGCTTGTTTTCTCCTGCTCTGGAGGGTAGGACCTGAACCAATGGCTTCAAGTTACAAGAAAGGAGATTCCAACTAAACACCGAAATGGTCTCCCTCACAAGGTGGGGGACTCCCTTTCCATGGAGGTTTTTAAACAGAAGCTAAATGGCCATTTGTCATGGATGCTTTAGCCGAGATTCCTGCACTGCAGGGGGGTTGGACTAGATGACCATTAGGGTCCCTTCCAATTCTACAGCTCTACAATTCTGTGATTCCTGCAACTTCCTTCACCCAACCCACCCATTTTCTTGCAGATATTCTGCGGCAGTTCCTCTTTTAGGTCTGCAATCGAAAGGCATTTGCTTGGTTCTTTCTCTCATCAACCGAGAGGCATGCCAAGCTTTCTTGCAAAGTGGGAGTAAGGTGGGATCGGTCATAGAGCACATGCTTTGATTGCAAAACGTCCTGGGTGTCCAACCAGGTTTGCCAAGACTCCCAGCATCCCTCTGCCACAATGGCCAAGGATCATGGAAGATATAGTCCTACAAAACTTGGACCCAGCTTCCCCATTTAAAACCCTGAAGAGCTGCAGTCAGTGTAACTGTAGATAAGTGGGACACTGGGAGATCTTCCAAATGTACATAAACATTCATAATTGCCTCTTTATTCCAGGTTCTGGCAGAGGGATGGGGAACCTGTGGTCCTTCAGATGATGTTGTCCGACTCCAACTCCCATCAACCCTGACCATAATGGCTGATGGGCAGGGTGGATTTGATTTAAATAAAACTGATTTAAATCATGATTTAAATTTAAATTTAAGGCTCAGGGTGGATTTAAATAAAAATAAAAACCTGATTTAAATAAAAAAATCCGATTTAAATAAAAAAATCCGATTTAAATAAAAAAATCAGATTTAAATAAAAAAATCAGATTTTTAAAAAATTAAATCAGATTTTTAAAAATTTAAATCCACCCTGAGCCTTACTGACTAGTCATTTAAATCAAATCCACCCTGCTGATGGGAGTTGGAGTTCAACAACTCCTGGAGGGCCACAGGTCTTCTAGGCCTGCTTTGAGCCCTGGACTGAAGGGGGAACCTGTATCACTCCAGATCATTTTTGCCCAGAGCTCACACTGTCTGTGATCACTGGCTGCAGCTGGCTGCAACTGATGGGTGTTGGAGTCCAGCAACATCTGGAGGGCCAGAGGTTCTCCATCACTGACATATTGCTTCAGGGTCTTTACAATGGTGTATAAATATTGATGGTGATAAACAGAGACACGCCCCATGAACAGTTCTGTCCCCCTCAAACTTATTTCCTTGGGGGGATCCCACTTCTTACAGCGTACATGCAAAATTTGTTTCCCCCCATCACCACGAACCATCTCATTGAGAGTTATTTTGAAGAACCCCCCCCCCCCGGAAGAACTAGAACCTTAACATCAACCTCAGCTCTGTCTACTGGTGGCTGAGGATACATCCAGCTTCTGAAATTTGCCAGGCGCATTTTGCACCTGGCTACTGCCCACTTGCAACCAAGTTAAGATGCTGATGTCTCCGCTGTCTGGAGGTGCATGCCGGGGGATCCTTGGATCTGGACTGTTTTCGCACACTAGCAACACATCCTATAGAACAGTGTTTTTCAACCTTTTTTGGGCAAAGGCACACTTGTTTCATGAAAAAAAATCACGAGGCACACCACCATTAGAAAATGTTAAAAAAATTAACTCTGTGCCTATATTGACTATATATAAAGTAATTCTCTTGAATAGGAATCAAATAAACAGATTTTTCCCACGGCACACCAGACAACATCTCGCGGCACACTAGTGTGCCACGGAACAGTGGTTGAAAAACACTGCTATAGAATTCTATCTATCTGCTCAATCAAAATGAATTTCAGGAACCAGAAAGTCATATTGAAAAATACACGACTTTAAAGCTGCCTGGTCCAAAAATGGCAACTAGGCATTCCATTTTGGTGACTGTAACCCTGGTCGAAGGAGCCGTTTGGCGCCTGGCTTATATGTCTTAAGTTTCTAGTACTGGATGCCCCTGCACCAGGTGTTCGTACCCCACAGTTACGTGGTCTTTGCAGAAACCGAGAGCGCCCCCTGCTGAAAGCTAGAGAAAGGAAATTCCGCTTTGCTCTTCAGCACACTTGGGTGCGGTGCAGTGAACGCCTATGCACTCCTGTGGGTCACAAATCCTGAAGAGCTCCTGTCAGTCAAGTAGACCAACGGTCCAACTCTGTATGACCAAGCTCCCAAGGTTCAGTGTTGGAAATTGAGGTATGTAAGCTAGGCGCCAAATGATACCTTGAATTTTATGTTGCGGTCGCTACAACAGAATGTCTTGTTTGCCAGGGACTTGGGGCTCAATGATCCTCGGGATCTCTTCCAACCCTACAATTCTACAATCTCAGCTACATTGCTTGGCTCTTACAACAATTCACTTGTCCCAATATGCAAGGAAGAGAAACGCACAGACTGGAAATGGAAATAGCTATGGACTAAAGCAGAGGTTTTTAAACTCTGGTTTCACCCAGAAACCTCTGCGTCGTCGTAACTGGACCCTGCGCCAGAAGCAAAAACGAGCCTGGCAAAACCAGGCTAATTTCGAACACTGCCCTAAAATTCATGTTTTAAGCAGCCTTTTTATCTGCAACTCTTGAGGGCTGGGCGCCTTTAGGGGTAGGGCCCCCAGCTCAGCGGCAGTGGCAGATGGCTCTGCATGCAGGAGGTCCTGGGTTCGATTCCTGGCAACGCCACCAGGTAGGGCTGGGCGAGAGAGGCCTGTCCCCCAAACCCTGCAGGGGCACCGTCAGCCCACACCAGGCATAGGGAACCTTCGGCTCTCCAGATGTTTCGGACTACAATTCCCATCATCCCTGACCACTGGTCCTGTTAGCTAGGGATCATGGGAGTTGTAGGCCAAAACATCTGGAGAGCCGAAGGTTCCCTATGCCTGGCCCACACCAATGGAGGAGAGCTTCCAAGCCAGGAATCACGAGGACTAGCACCCTGAACGTCCCAGAGTTTCTCCCAACTCCAGACTACAACTCCCACCACCGCCCCTAATCAGCAGGGTCAGCGGTCAGGGGGAGGCGGGAGTTGTAGGCTTGAGAACCGACCGGGTTCGTTTCCACCAACCCCTTCTTCCCCTTGTGCCAGGAATCACGAGGACTAGCGCCTCGAGCGTTCGCTTTCCCTCGGGCGAATCGGGAAGCATCATTAGGGACCGACCAAAGAAGCTTGAAAACCTGGGCTTCCTCCATGAGGACTGGAGCCTTGGGCGCCCACCCATTTCCATGAGGAGGACCTGCACCCGCCTCACCTCGTCCTCCTTGTGGTTGCGGATGCCGCGCACCAGGTCCTGGAGGTTCTTGTCGAACATGCGGTCGATGCTGCCTTTCACCATCTTCAGCGCCATGGCGGCGGCGGCGGCGGCGGTGAGGGGCGAGCGGGGGGAGAGGCAGAGGTAAGCGAAGGCGGCGGCAGCGGCGGCGGCAGGCGAAGGCGCCTCACATGCCTCCTTCCCGCCCCTCGCGCTCGCTTTCCCTCGCGGGCCCCGCCGGCGCTGCTCTGAGGGGGCTTCGCGGGGCGGCGGCGGCGGCGGGAAAGAGCCGGAGCGGCGACAAAATGGCCGGCGGTCAGCTGAGAGAGCGCTCGCGCCACGCCCCCTTTCTCCTCCGGCGCGCTTCCGTCACCGCGCCGCGCCACGCCACGCTACGCACGCCGCCCCCGGGTTCCACGTCCTTCTATATAGCTCCGAGAGCTGAGGCGGCGGTCCTCCTTTCCCATAGAGAGCGAGGGAAGGAGTGGGAGCGGACGTCACGTCCGGTTGGGTGTTTCTAGCCCACCCCACGCATAGGCATCCTCCCCCGAGCCGAGCCACCTCTATGGTTCGCCCGCTCGGCTTCCACCATGGCGCTCCCGCGGGGATTCCTAGACGTCGCTTGAGCCCCGCCCACTTGCCTTCTTGGCTCCGCCCAGCGGGAGAGATAGCCACGCCCCCAACATTCCTATGTCTGGCTGTATTGCCCTATAAAAGATAACGAATATGTATTGTAATAATAAACATGTTTTAAGAGAAGCATGTTTGAATATTTGCATGTTTGAATATTAATAATAATAAACATGTTTTAAGAGAAGCATGTTTTAATTTGCGGTGCGGCAGATGGATCAGTAATTACATGGATAGAGTACTGTATTTTTATTTTATAAAAAATATCAGAGTGGTTCACAACGATCAACACACACACACACACACACACACACAAAAAAAATTAAAAAAAAAAATCCTTCCAGTATCAGAGACCAACTAAGTTTGTTCTTGGTATGAGCTTTCCTGTGCATGCACACTTCTTCAGATAAAAAGAGTACTGGTAAGTTTTCGTCCAATGCATCAAGTTCGCCTCCCATCTGACTAATTAAACAATCTATAGCCTTTTACAGCAATCACAAACCTAGACAGCATCTTAAAAAGCAGAGACATCACCTTGCCGACAAAGGTCCGTATAGTTTGCTGTTGTTGTTCAGTCGTGTCCGACTCTTCGTGACCTCATGGACCAGAGAACGCCAGGCACCCCTATCTTCCACTGCCTCCCGCAGTTTAATTAAAGAGTCTCCTCCCGTATAGTTTTCCCAGTAGTAATGTATGGAAGTGAGAGCTGGACCATAAAGAAGGCTGATCGCCGAAGAATTGATGCTTTTGAATTATGGTGCTGGAGGAGACTCTTGAGAGTCCCATGGACTGCAAGAAGATCAAACCTATCCATTCTCAAGGAAATCGGCCCTGAGTGCTCACTAGAAGGACAGATCCTGAAGTTGAGGCTCCAGTACTTTGGCCACCTCATGAGAAGAGAAGACTCCCTGGAAAAGACCCTTATGTTGGGAAAGATGGAGGGCACAAGGAGAAGGGGACGACAGAGGGTGAGCTGGTTGGACAGTGTTCTCGAAGCCACTAACATGAGTTTGGCCAAACTGCGGGAGGCAGTGGAGGATAGGCGTGCCTGGTGTGCTCTGGTCCATGGGGTCACGAAGAGGCGGACACGACTGAACAACAACAACATAGCCTTTTAAACTATGTATTGTTTTTGTTATTGTATGCATTTGTGTGTTTTCATATTGCAAAATACCCTGTGATCTTCAGATGAAGGTCGGTATAGAAATTCAATTATATATAAAAAAAAACTTGTAAAAATATTAATAGAATTTTTTTAGAGAGCAATATAGCAATGAATAAAAAACAAACTTTGAATACTGAGCACATGATCAACACTTTACAATAATGTATCATTGCTGAATTTATATTTATTATTTTTTAATACATAATGGCATTTATCTAGGGAGCAGCAATATAACCAAATCATTTACTACTAATGCCAAGCTGTTATACCACTAGTAATATATCTATTATCATTTGTTATTTTAAACTATTTTATCTACTTTTATGATGTTCTACTTAGCTCTACCTTTCTACAGTACTTTCTTTTGTGTTTTTATTTCATAACGGGTCAGCTTGGGTATCTCCAGTGGAAAAGTGGGATGAAAAAAGATTATGGTGAATCAGAAATGGTTTTGCTTCTTTTGAGTGACAGTAACAGCTACATGGCATGGAGAGTGGCTCTCTGTGCACCAGCAAGGTGGGGGGGGGACCTGGAAAAAAGTAGTTAGATAAGATCACAATTAATTGTTTTAGTAATGTGGAGGTTTAATCTGAAATTAAGATAGATTTAAGATTGTTGTCTCTGGGGGAAGCCTAGCCAGATGGGGGAGGTATAAAATTATGGGTGCATGCACACGAAAATTATGCACATATAAAATTATGGCTAATGTGTGCATGCACACGAAAGCTCATACCAATAACAAACTTAGTTGGTCTCGAAGGTGCTACTGGAAGGAATTTTTTATTTTTTATTTTGTATTGACTATGGCAGACAAACACGGCTACCTACCTGTAACTACATCTTTAATTGTTTCTTCATGAGATCGCTTTGAGGCCTTTCAGGGGACACCACTCATCACCGGAATTGAATCAAAACAAATAAATACTCATTTTATATGCCCGCATGCCACATTGGCAAGAAGACTGATTGATTTGAAACGTTTGTTATCTTGCCTTTCCAATTACAGTACAAATAAGAAGGTCCAGAATGCCTTGCAACAGTAATTCAGAATAACAGGTCTGGAAAATTAACCCAGTGGAGGTTTGGGGAGGAGGGGAAGAATTTGAGATGGAAAATCTTTATTCGGAGAATAAGCTTCCTTTGCTGTTTGGCATCTCATCCAGCAGAGGGCAGGCCAACACAGCCTTTCATCCCAGGCGGTACACTCCTTGAAATTAATGGACATTGCAAACTTCACAGCCATTCTTTCCGATTGGTCTACTCTTGAGTAGAACTGAGCTGGTTACAACCTTATGCCTGTCTCCAGGACTCATGGGCATGCATCCGATGAAGCCCAAAGTTGGAGGATTCATACAGATACAAGAAAGGACTTGTATATGTTTGAATAATGGAATTGCCCCCCCTGCCCCCTGGGAGGCAGTGCTGGTTGGCAACTTAAAAAGTGGATTGGATATATTCATGGGCAGGAGGGATATACAATGGCTGTGTCTTGCCTGCACTGTTGGAGGCAGCAGGAGATGGGGTGTCTCCCCTATGAGGAAATATGGCAGCATTTAGGTCCTTTTTAGTTTAGAGAAATGGAAAATAAGAGACGTCATGGCAGAAGTTTATAAAATGACAAAGGGCACTGAGAAAGTGGATAGAGGAAAGTTTTTACCCAACTCTCATAACTCTAGAACTTGTGGGCATCTAATGAAGCTGAATGTTGGAAGAAGATTCGGGACAGATAAAGGACAGCACATAGTTAAGAGCCAGTGTGGTGTAGTGGTTAAGAGCGGTAGACTCGTAATCTGGGGAACCGGGTTCGCGTCTCCACTCCTCCACATGCAGCTGCTGGGTGACCTTGGGCTAGTCACACTTCTCTGAAGTCTCTCAGCCCCACTCACCTCACAGAGGAAGGGAAAGGAGAATGTTAGCCGCTTTGAGACTCCTTCGGGTAGTGAAAAGCGGAATATCAAATCCAAACTCCTCCTCTTCTTCTTCTTCTTCTTCTTCTTCTTCTTCTTCTTCTTCTTAAACTGTGGAACTCCCTGCCGCAGGAAGCAGCAACAGCCACCAACTTGGATGGATTTAAAAGGGGACTGGACAGATTCATGGAGGATGAGAGGGCTCTCAGGGCTATTAGCCTTGATTGCTCTGTTGTCTGCTTTCACAGCTGGAGTCAGTAGTGCTTCTGAATACCGGTTTCTGGAAACCAGACGAGGGGAGTGTGGCTGTTCTGCTCTGGTGCTGCTTGTGCGTTTGCCATTGGGGCATCTGTGTGGGCAGGAAGCTGGGCTAGATGGGCCGTTGTCCTGATCCAAAAGGCTCATCCTGTGTTCTAAGCTAGGGTGGGATGATGAAGCAGTAAAAATATATATAATGTTCTGGAGAGGTGGAATGAAATGCCTGTGGCAAAAGGAGGGAAGACAGTCTTGGAAACATGATCAAAAGAAAAGAGTTTGCTTTCAACCATCTGTTACGTGTAGGAATTACCCACCAGAAGCAGAGAGCATTTCAAACGAAGCCGAGGGGCAAATTTATTGTGTAGAAGATGCACAATTCGGTGCCTACCTGCTTTGGGGTGCGTTCCAAATCACCCCACAGCTTTCAAAGCAAAAGGGGGCCCCCAGGAGCCCAGGTCTCCTTGACTGCTCCTCATCTTCTCAGCCACAGTGTCTGTGGGGTGTCTGTGTCAGAATTACAAAAGGCTTCTTAATGTCCCTGGGGTCACCTGGGCCTCCCACTGACAGGTCTTTGGATCAGAGGCTGCTATTATGGTAACAGATTGTGGGGTTCCGCTTGGTGGGCTTTCCTCCTTGTGTAGGGGAGCAGGGGATGGACTGGCAACATTGTGCTGCTTGTTGGGAATCTTTCCCCCCCCCCAAAAAACTTTTTTTTTTTTTAAGAGCCATGTAGCAGGATCAGGCCAGAGGGTTCCCTCCTGCTGGAGTCAGGAATGCTTTCTGAGTAGGTTCAGAAAAGGACAGGCAAAATGGCCAAGGGGGTGGAGCAAATTCATTATCATCATCATCATCATTAAAATTTGTATACCACCCTATACCCACAGGTCTCTTAATAAGAAAGGTTGCAGCCTTCGTATCCTTTTCACTGAGAGAAAAGGAGAGCAAGAGGCCGCATGAAAGTTTATAAAACTCTGCATGGCATGGAGAGAGGAAAGCTTTTATTGCTCTCTCCTAACACTGAACTTCTGGGCATCAACTGAAATCGCGGAATGGAGACTGGCTCCTGAAGCTGAATTTGAAGATGGTGGTTCCACCGTCTGCAGAATTTGGGGCTGGTCATCCAGACACTGCGGTGCCCAAGCTGGTGTCAAGTCAGAATAACTCACAAGGTGTCTGTGAAGCTGACCCTGTACTTAGCGATCGCAGCAACTTTCCCCAGTAGGTCTTGACCCAAGGAGACAGATGTGAAGACTGAAGGTCTCCGCCTTCCCAAAGTTGCCTCCTCCCCCAGGTCCTTCCCAAGCAATCTGAGACTCACACCTTGCTTGTGTTTGTTCCACCCTTTTCATACCTCTCCTGGTTCTGGGAGACAAGCAGGGAGGGGAGCTGGTTGCAGCAGGAGGGGGAGACACCCATGACTCTTCATCATCTCTGCCTCTTAGCCTCCCCTCCTCTCCTGCTTCAGCTCCTGCTTCTGTACTTCTCTCTGCTACAGACTCTCCCTACTCACTGAACTCTGTTACCCCTTCAGCTTCCACCTCCCAGTCTTCTTGCTCTGACCACTCATTGTCGTCTCGCCACCAACCTCCGGGCTCTGCGCCTTCTTCCCTTGGTGGTTCCACCCGCCATTCCCCTGCCTCCAACCAGTCCATGACACCCAGCCTCTTGGGTCCCTTTCTCACAACAGGAGAACTCATGGGTGTCCATTAAAACTGGGAGGTTAAGGAGAGCTAAAACAAAGGACTTCTTCCTACAGTACAGAGTTGAATTGTGGAACTCACTCCTGCAGGAGACAAGGACAGCCACCAACTGAGCCGTCTTTCCCATTGGGTTTACAGGCGCGTTGTGCCAGGGTGCTGGCCTCTCAGGGGTGCCCCAGCAAGTGGGGGAGCTGCACATCTGTGTCGGCGGCCTCCCCTTCCCCTCCTGCACGCCTGCCAGCTGCGCCCCGTCAACCATATGGCTGGCGGGTGTGCAGCTTGCCTCCCAAGCCTCCACGGGAGGAGAGCGATCCCTGCAGAGGCTTAGGATGGAAGCTGCGCCCCGCCAACTATATGGCTGGCGGGCATGCAACTTCCTTCCCAAGCCTCCGTGGGAGGAGAGCGATCCCCGCAGAAGCTTGGGAAAAGGTCGACAACTCTGGGAAATGGGGGGGGGGGCACCAGAGGGATCTTTGCACCACGGCGCCGGATATGCTTAAGACGGCCCTGGCCACCAACTTGCCATTAAAAGAGGGCTGGACAAATTCATGGAAAGTAAGGCTTGTCAATTGCTTCTAGCCAGAAACTCAAAAACTTGAAAAATTAGAATATCGTGGAAAGGTTCGTTTCTTTCAGTAATTCAACTTAAAAGGTGAAACTAATATATGAGATAGACTCATGACATGCAAAGCGAGAAAGGTCAAGCCTTTATTTGTTATAGTTGTGATGGTTTTGGCGTACAGCTGGTGAGAACCCCAAATTAACAATCTCAACTTTGGGGTTTTCATCACCTGTATGCCATAATCATCACAATTATAACAAACAAAGGCTTGACCTATCTCAATTTGCATGTCATGAGTCTATCTCATATATTAAACTCCAGTAGCTAATGAAAACAATTGCTTACATAAATGGACTTTTCCACGATATTCTAATTTTTCGAGTTTCACCTGTATGTTCTAGCTGCACGGTCAGAGGCAGTAATGTCTCTGAGTGCCACTATTTTCTGGGTAAGCTTCTGAGCGCCACATGTGTGCAGTTGGAGACACAGCTTTCAAAAAGAGGCAACCAGATAAAGTGTGTTGGACCCAGCAGTGCCAACAAGCTTTTGAGACTTTAAAATCTTATCTCATCCTCATGGGACCTGATTTCCAGCGTCCTTTTGCTTTGTTAACGGATGCATCAGGAGTCGGATTAGGGGGAGTATTAACACAAGAAGGAGGAGATGGGTTTTTACATCCGGTCCTATATATTAGTAGAAAGTTAATTGAAAGGGAGCAGCGACTTTCTACGGTGGAACGGGAATGTTTAGCGATGTTTAGAATTGTAGGGTTGGAAGGAACTACAAGGGTCACCTAGTCCAACCCCCTGCAATGCAGGAGTCTTTTGCCCAATGTTGGGCTCAAACCCACAACCTTGAGATTAAGAGTTTCATGCTCTGCCAGCTGAGCTATATGGGAGCCAGCCAGTTGGGGACAGGTGGGCAGAGCGCCGAGTGGAAATGCCGTCCTTTGCACCCGAGGCTGCTTCTTAATTTTAGGGAAGGTTGCATCTGCTTTCCATGCAGAAGCCCCAGGTTCGATTTCCAATGTCTCCAGATAGGGCTGGGGATGGCTTCTGTCCTGAAACCCTGGGGAGCTGCTGTGAGTCAGTGTAGAACGTGCTGAGCAAGATTGAGCAATGGGCCTGACAAATTGCTCTCCTGTGTAATCCAAACACACACCCCCCCTCTCTCTCCATATTTCATCCAGGAAAGCAAAGCACTTAACAGACCAGTGTAACCACAGATATTAAAAGGTCCAGTCAATCGTGTCAGGGTGGTCCAGTTAATTTTCCTCCCACAGGAAAGCCGTGTTGCTGCCCTGTCAAAGCAGACCAGGGGATGGCGATAGGATGTTTGGCGCAGTGGCGGCAGGGGTGTGTTTTGATAACATGCCTGCCAACCAGCCCCTTCATGGATCACTGCCTTGTCGTGGCGAAGGGGCTTGAATTACTCAGGAAGCTATGGACAGGTCAAGATGGACAGGTCATAGTGGAGAGTTTGGACCAAACGTGATCCACCTGGAGTAGGAACTGGCAAGCCACTCCAGTATCCCTGCCAAGAAAACTCCATGGACAAAGACAACAGGCATATAAAAGATATGACGCTGGAAGATGAGCCCCTCAGGTCGGAAGGCGTCCAACATGCTACTGGGGAAGAGCGGAGGACAAGTACAAGTAGATCCAGAGCTGATGAAGCGGCTGGGCCAAAGCCGAAAGGACGCACAGTTGCTGATATGCCTGGAAGCGAAAGGAAAGTCCAATGCTGTAAAGAAAAGTATTGCATAGGAACCTGGAATGTAAGAACCATGAACCTTGGAAAGCTGGATGTGGTAAAAAATGAGATGGCAAGAATAAACATTGACATCCTAGGCATCAGTGAACTAAAATGGACAGGAATGGGCGAATTCAGTTCGGATGACTATCATATCTACTACTGTGGGCAGGAATCCCGTAAAAGAAATGGAGTGGCCCTCATAGTCAACAAAAGAGTGGCGAAAGCTGTACTGGGATGCAATTTCAAAAATGATAGAATGATCTCGATACGAATCCAAGGCAGACCTTTTAACATCACAGTAATCCAAGTTTATGCACCAACTACCAGTGCTGAAGAAACTGAAATTGATCAATTCTATGAAGACTTACAACACCTTATAGAAATGACACCAAAGAAGGATGTTCTTCTCATTATAGGGGATTGGAATGCTAAAGTAGGGAGTCAAGAGATAAAAGGAACAACTGGCAAGTTTGGCCTTGGAGTTCAAAATGAAGCAGGGCAAAGGCTAATAGAGTTCTGTCAAGAGAACAAGCTGGTCATCACAAACACTCTTTTCCAACAACACAAGAGACGACTCTACACATGGACATCACCAGATGGGCAACATCGAAATCAGATTGATTATATTCTCTGCAGCCAAAGATGGAGAAGCTCTATACACTCAGCAAAAACAAGACCTGGAGCTGACTGTGGCTCAGATCATCAGCTTCTTATAGCAAAATTCCAGCTTAAACTGAAGAAAGTAGGAAAAACCACTGGGCCAGTAAGATACAATCAAAATCAAATTCCTTATGAATACACAGTTGAAGTGAAGAACAGGTTTAAGGATTTAGATTTGGTGGATAGAGTGCCTGAAGAACTGTGGATGGAGGCTCGTAACATTATACAGGAGACAGCAATGAAAACCATCCCAATGAAAAAGAAATGCAAGAAAGCAAAGTGGCTGTCCAATGAGGCCTTACAAATAGCGGGGGAGAGAAGGCAAGCAAAATGCGCGGGAAATCGTGAAAGATACAGGAAATTGAATGCAGATTTCCAAAGAATAGCAAGAAGAGACAAGAGGGCCTTTCTAAACGAGCAATGCAAAGAAATAGAGGAAAATAACAGAATGGGAAAAACCAGAGATTTGTTCAAGAAAATTGGAGATATGAAAGGAAGATTTCGTACAAAGATTACCACAATTAAGGACAAAAGTGGAAAGGACCTAACAGAAGCAGAAGACATCAAGAAGAGGTGGCAAGAATACACAGAGGAATTATACCAGAAAGATATGGAGGTCTCATACACCCCAGGTAATGTGGTTGCTGACCTTGAGCCAGACATCCTGGAGAGTGAAGTCAAATGGGCCTTAGAAAGCCTCGCTAACAACAAGGCCAGTGGAAGTGATGATATTCCAGCTGAACTATTTAAAATTTTAAAAGATGATGCTGTTAAGGTGCTACACTCAATATGCCAGCAAATTTGGAAAACTCAGCAGTGGCCAGAGGATTGGAGAAGATCAGTCTACATCCCAATCCCAAAGAAGGGCAGTGCCAAAGAATGCTCCAACTACCGCACAATTGCACTCATTTCACACGCTAGCAAGGTTATGCTTAAAATTCTACAAGGCAGGCTTAAGCAGTATGTGGACCGAGAACTCCCAGAAGTGCAAGCTGGATTTCGAAGGGGCAGAGGAACCAGAGACCAAATTGCAAACATGCGCTGGATTATGGAGAAAGCTAGAGAGTTCCAGAAAAACATCTACTTCTGCTTCATTGACTACACAAAAGCATTTGACTGTGTCGACCACAGCAAACTATGGCAAGTTCTTAAAGAAATGGGAGTGCCGGATCACCTCATTTGTCTCCTGAGAAATCTCTATGTGGGACAAGAAGCTACAGTTAGAACTGGATATGGAACAACTGATTGGTTCAAAATTGGGAAAGGAGTACGACAAGGCTGTATATTGTCTCCCTGCTTATTTAACTTATATGCAGAATTCATCATGCGAAAGGCTGGGCTGGATGAATCCCAAACCGGAATTAAGATTGCCGGAAAAAATATCAACAACCTCAGATATGCTGATGATACTACCCTGATGGCAGAAAGTGAGGAGGAATTAAAGAACCTTTTAATGAGGGTGAAAGAGGAGAGCGCTAAATATGGTCTGAAGCTCAACATCAAAAAAACTAAGATCATGGCCACTGGTCCCATCACCTCCTGGCAAATAGAAGGGGAAGAAATGGAGGCAGTGAGAGATTTCACTTTCTTGGGTTCCATGATCACTGCAGATGGTGACAGCAGTCACGAAATTAGAAGACGCCTGCTTCTTGGGAGAAAAGCAATGACAAACCTAGACAACATCTTAAAAAGCAAAGACATCACCTTGCCGACAAAGGTCCGTATAGTTAAAGCTATGGTTTTCCCAGTAGTAATGTATGGAAGTGAGAGCTGGACCATAAAGAAGGCTGATCGCCGAAGAATTGATGCTTTTGAATTATGGTGCTGGAGGAGACTCTTGAGAGTCCCATGGACTGCAAGAAGATCAAACCTATCCATTCTCAAAGAAATCAGCCCTGAGTGCTCACTAGAAGGACAGATCCTGAAGTTGAGGCTCCAGTACTTTGGCCACCTCATGAGAAGAGAAGACTCCCTAGAAAAGACCCTGATGTTGGGAAAGATGGAGGGCACAAGGAGAAGGGGACGGCAGAGGATGAGATGGTTGGACAGTGTTCTCGAAGCTACTAACATGAGTTTGGCCAAACTGCGGGAGGCAGTGAAGGATAGGCGTGCCTGGCGTGCTCTGGTCCATGGGGTCACGAAGAGTCGGACACGACTGAACGACTGAACAACAACAACAACTGCCAACCAGGCAAGGTGGGCCAGGAGCAGCTGTTGGCATCCCTTCCCTGGAGCCACGAAAGCTTTTGTGGGCGGAGGTAGACATGTGTGGGGACATGCCTCGTGGCCGACAGTCCTATTGCGCAGCCGCAGGCAGGGAAGGAATCTGTAAGAGGCGAGAAAGAGGTGGGGGAGAAATAACTTTTGATTCGCATTCCTTGTTGCCCTAGTCGGTGACCCAAATTACTCCAGAGTGTGCTTTTCCTTGGCTGAGGGCTTCCCCCCTTCAGAGAGCCTGCTTGGCAACCAGTCGCTGATGCTGCATGTGAAAATATGTGCACATAAAATATGTATGCATGTGAATGTTTCCAGAACTTCACTCTCCGTACACTGTCTGGAAATGCCAAGGACAAGAATTTAGGATCCTTTGCTCTAAATGAACAAATTTAAATAATAATAATAATAATATCATCACCCTATACCCGCAGGTCTCAGGGCGGTTCACAGGATAAAATCACAATATAAAAACCCAAAATACATAATCAAGATAAAACAAAAGCAACCCAATAATGTCCCCCACAAACACATTTTTAAAGGGCACCAGATGTTAATCAGATCCAGCGCCGAGGGCCTTCTGTCGGTTCCCTCACTGCGAGAAGCAAAACTACAGGGAACCAGGCAGAGGGCCTTCTCGGTAGTGGCGCCCGCCCTGTGGAACACCCTCCCATCAGGGGTCAGAGAGATAAATAACTACCTGTCATTCAGAAAAAAAACCTGAAGGCAGCCCTTTTTAGGGAAGTTTTTAATGTTTGATATTTTTGTATTTGATTTCTGTTGGAAGCCGCCCAGAGTGGCTGGGGAGACCCAGCCAGATGGGCGGGGTACAAATAATAAATTATTATTATTATTATCAGCCAAAGGCCTGGCTAAAGAGGAACCTAGGAAGTGGCCTCATATAGGCTCAGACCACTGGTCCACCTTGTTCAGTATTTCCTGCTCTGACTGGCAGCCACTCTGCCGGGGCTTCTGACTAGGAGGGGGTGTCTCTCTCAGCCGTACCTGGAGGTTCCAGTGATTGAAGCAGGGGCCTTCTGCAGGCAAACCACTGATCTCTGGTCCTCAGTTCTATGATTCCTCCAAAAATAAACATTAGATTCTTGCCCTTACGGTTGGTTCTAAATTAAACTGTGAGCTGCCAGCTGCGTACACACCATTTAAAGCCCATTGCTCCCCCATAACGAACCACGAGAATTGCAGAAGCTACAATTTCCAGCATGTATAACAAGCCAAAGTTCCTGGGATTCTTTGTGCGGTGTCATGCAGGATGGCTCAGTCGGCAAACTGTTCAGGCTCCTAATTGTGGGTTCGAGCCCCATATTGGGCAAACCAAGATGGTGGGCGAAAAGCTGACTTTGGTGTGACTTAGCCTGGTTTGGGCCCCTGACAAGTTTTTGTTGCTGAACTCAGTCCAAGGTGGGGGCAGTTGTCTTCAGCGCTGTTTGAGCGCTGGGTGCCATTTAAAGTCACGGCAGCAGACTGAAATGTGACTTTGGCGTAATGTCACCCGATTTTTTGGCACGGCGGGTCCAAACTCACAAAACCACGCTGTGTGTTTAAAAACCACGACGTTTTGGGTGTTTCTGCAAATTCTGAGGCAGGCGCCAGGCACTCACTACCAGTATAAAGCATAGAACAGGCACGTAAGTCAAGATCATGCCATAGGCTGAGGTTTCTGTTATATCAGCCCCTCCAAGTGTCCCTATTTTCCAGGGAGAGTTCTGGATTTACAGAAGCCATTCCAGAATGTCCCACTTTCCCTTAGGATGTCCTTATTTTCACCAGAGAAAGGTGGGAGGGTCTGGAGTTAAGCGAGCCCCGAGTCAAGGAGATTGATTGATATTTATTTATTGCGGCCATTGGCCCATCGCACACAATTTTTCAAACAACATATATGTACTTAGCCTTTCAACTTAAAACTTCAAGAGAACTTTAAAGTAACAGACTAAGCAGTAAATTTACAACATAAAACATCACCCTCTATTCATAAATTTATAAAAAAACATCAATTAAGGTATCACATAATTACATCATGAGTCATGATTTAAAAGGATTGTCCAAGCCGCACAGAAGTCCGTTTTTCTTCTTTTGGGATAGGAAGCTGATAAAAAATCTGACAACCGTTAAGTGATCTTGGAGGGTCTTCATCATTCAGTAGGTATCTCAGTTTGGCTTCGTTTGAATCATCGGCAATTCCCTTTAAATATGGAGCAAGAAACTTACTCCTGGGCGATGAGTGAAGAGCACAATCAAAGATTATGTGATACAACGATTCTGGTGCTCCGCAATTACAGTCACATAAGAGCGATATTTGTCCATTGGAGAATCTATTTCCCAACACGTTGGATGGGAAGGTGTTGAATCTTGCCTTTATAAAGGCATATCTATGAGCTAAGGAAGTTAAGGAATTCAAATAATTTGGGAGTTTTAGGGGGGGTAGTAAACCAAGGTTTAGAGGTGAACAGGTACCATTACCCAAGACCATTTTCTGCTGCAAGTCCATCTCCTCTAATCTACACGTTACTGTTCTTTTAGCAGGAACTATATCCTGCTCCAGTAGTTTAAAAGGGGAGATTCCCATTGCCATGATTTTCAGTTGTAATGTTTTTTACCCATGGGCTCTGGAAATCATCCCTCCACATACATTGTATCAAATACAGGTTTGGGAGATTGTGCCATAGTGATAACCAGTGGCAAAGAATGAGCTTCCACAGGGCATTTCCTAAGGATATGGTGTTAAGTTCCATGCGTATCGCAGTATTACTTACACAGTTGGGTAATTTTGATAACCTTCGTAGAAATTGATTTTGAATAACCTCTAGGTAAGATACCGGTAGATTAACAAAAGTCCCCCAAATTGAGATGGCATACGCGATTGTCGGAATCACCTTCGAGTCAAGGAGATAAGTCACTAGACCAGTGTTTTTCAACCACTGTTCCGCGGCACACTAGTGTGCCGCGAGATGTTGCGTGGTGTGCCGTGGGAAAAATTGTGCTTATTTGATTCCTATTCAAGAGAATTACTTTATATATAGTCAATATAGGCACAGAGTTAAAATTTTTAACATTTTCTAATGGTGGTGTGCCTCGTGATTTTTTTCATAAAACAAGTGTGCCCTTGCCCAAAAAAGGTTGAAAAACACTGCACTAGACAACCTTTAGAACACATTGGAAGGCAACCCTGTGTAGGAATTTTTTTAAAAAATGTTTTTATATATATTGGAAGCAGCCCAGAGTGGCTGGGCCAGATGGGCTGGGTATAAATACTGTAATACAATTACTAGTATTAGTATTATTACTATTGAATAGGACGTCTCTATTTTCATTGGAGAAATGTTGGAGGGTATATTATATGTTATAATAATAATAATAATAAAAATAATAAATTAAATTTGTAATGTAAAGGTAAAGGACCGCTGGATGGTTAAGTCGACTCCAAGGAGACTCTGGGGTTGCGGTGCTCATCTCACTTTCAGGCCAAGGGAGCCGGTCTTTGTCCACAGACAGCTTTCTGGGTCATGTGGCCAGCCGCCAGCAGGATTTTTTTTTTTTTTAGCCGCCAGCAGGATTAAACCGCTTCTGGTGCAACGGAACACCGTGATGGAAACCAGAGCGCACAGAAACGCCATTTACCTTCCCGCTGCAGCGGTACCTATTTATCTACTTGCACTGGCATGCTTTCGAACTGCTAGGTTGGCAGGAGCTGGGACAGAGCAATGGGAGCTCGCCCCGTTGTGGGGATTCGAATTCCCGACCTTCTGACTGGCAAGCCCAAGAGGCTCAGTGGTTTAGACCACAGCGCCACCCGCGTCCCCTAATGAAATTTATAATTACCTGCCCTGCAAATCTCAGTGTGGTTCACAACCCAAAATTACAATATAAAAACCATATTTTGGTACAGGGAGCGGGGTTTGCAATGTTGCAGAATGGACTTTTGCAAATGAAAAGAAACTAATCCGTCACCTTTGCGTTTCCAAAGTGAAAGGAGCTTTGCATGGAGACTCACAGGTCTGTTCCACACCTGCAGCCGATTCCTGGAGAGGAAGTGATGTGCCTGGATTTGGAAACTCACATTTCTTTTCTCCTCACCCCCACCTCGCGGTTTTCCTTTGCAGACCCTGGAAGCACCGAGGAGGACCAGATTTTCTCCCCCTGCTGGACTAGAGCTGCTGAGACAATCTGAGCTGCTATTTCTCCTTCCCTTCCAAAGACGCCCCCCCCCCTTGCAATGTTCTGTTCCAGCAGCTGCAGACAGAGCATCTGCCGCACGTCCAAAACGTTGCTCTCAAACCCTCCTCTGCAAACCGCGTGTCTGCAACTCCCCGAGCCTCACAAAAAATTAACAAATCTGCCTACAGATAAATAAGAAAGGACCAGAAAATCTGCTCATTTGGCAGATAACATATTGATAACATACTGTATTGATTATGATGGATGGGGGAAGCTTTTCCAGCCTGGGGGCCGCATTCCTTTCTGGGGAAGCTTCTGGGGGGCCACTTGCAATGTGGATTTGACCTTTGTATGGCGGTCTCTTTTCTACAGCCTGTCACCCAGAGGCATTATTAGAATCCTCCAAGGACACCCTGGCCAAGCAGGAAACATTCAAGGAGGGTGTGGTGCCAGATCAGCCAGGGGTGTGGCTTACAGAGAGTCCCAAGGGCCAGATAGAGAGACCTGGGGGGCCACACTACCCCACCTCCTGATGTTATATAAATGGGCTATATTCAAGAGCAGACCTGCTTAAATTAACCGACCTCATACAAATATACTGTAAGTTTTTCTAGCTTATAATTTGTATACCGCCACCTTTATATTTATATACTAACTTATTCATATACTAAGTTACTATATAAATGGAAATATAAGTGAGCTGGTATATAAATGTTTAAAATAAAACAAAATAAAACAGAGAAATAGTATTGAGGACTAGTAACTTCAATTTTAAAAAAATGAAAATAAAATGAGATCCTAGAAGGTTTGCACTCAGGTAGCACATTCTGGGTTGTATGCAGTTAAATTATACCCTGGAGGGCACCCACTGAAATTAATACATTAATAAAATTTTATATACATGCATCCTAACCACTTCAGGCATGTCTTTTTATCAGCCTGTTTTCCTCAGAGGTTGCGTGGAGGGTTTTTGTTCGTTTGAACCCGACCCGCATCTCTGTGCGTCTCGTGTGAACCCGCCTCTCAGGAAGAAACGCGTGTCTCCGCGTCCGCGAGCCGCTTTGGGCTCGAGAGAGCGCGCGCGCGACCTCCCGACGTGTGTGAGGGAGACACCTTGAGCGAGGCGCGCGCTCGCCGCCTCTTGACAGACAGCGCCGTCGCTGAGGGCAACTGAGGACAAGGCTACGCACGCGCAGAGGCGAGCGCGCGGGCTGGGTTGAGAGAGGCGCGCGCAGCGCGGGGGGGGGGAAGGTCTCGCTCGCGCTCGCGCGCTCTCTCTCTCTCTCTCTCTCTCTCTCTCTCTCTCTCTCTCTCTCTCTCTCTCTCTCTCTCTCTCTCTCTCTCTCTCTCTCAGAAGCGCGCGCTCTCTCTTTGGCCGCCCGCGCCCCTTAAGCGTGCCTCTCCTCAGCGCGCACGCGCGACCCCTCACATTTTCCCGCGCGCCACGCTTTTCATTATTATTTTATTGGGTGTGTTGAGGGAGAGACAAGACAAGCCCCTCCCACTCTCGTGGTTGCCCCCGCGTGCCCACTTTTTTTTAATTTCGGGGAAATATGAGAAGCTCCGCCCACTCTCGTGGTTGGTCACGCCAACCACCCGTGCGCACCACCTCCATGTATTGTAAGGGGGGGGGGGAGTGCGTTCTGGCCTTCCCTGTGCGCGCTCCCGCCCGCCCGCCCGAAAACTATCCCATTCTGCGCTTTATCACTACTACGAAAGTAGCGAAACAACCTATGGAAATAACATTGGTTGGCATCTCCCGCCCGCCTCCTTTCCCTTTGCGCCCTTGTTAGCTTCGCCGCCGTTGCCATCCTCCGCGGCCCCTCCTTTCCCTGACGTCGCCGGGTGTGCGAGGGAGGGGGGGGGGTCGACCGGCCCAAAATGGCGGCCGCGTCGCTGTTGGTGCGGCTGACGAGGCGCCCGGCCCGGCGCGAGCGACGACAATAGAGAGCAGGGGAAGGAGCGGCCTCCTCTCTCTCCCGCCCCCTCCTTCCTCGCCTCTCGCTGGTGCTCCTACTCAGCCGCCGCCGCCGCCGGTCTAGCATGGTGCGGGTCCGCCGCCGCTGGGCCCCCTCCGCCGCCCCGACCTGACCTCTCCTGCTCCCTCGCCGCCGCCGCCGCCGCGCCGGGGTCCCTTCGGCCGCCAACATGGGCGAGAGGCTGGAGCTGCGGCTCAAGTCGCCCGTGGGAGCCGAGCCGGCCGTCTACCCGTGGCCCCTGCCAGTCTACGTGAGTCGTGGGGGAGGCGGGAGGCCCAGGGAGGGGAGCCCCCCCCCCCGCGAAGGAGAGGGGGGCAGGGTTGGGGGTCATGAGGCAGCGGGGTGGGGGATCTGTCTTGTCTCCTGCATTTTTATGGGGGGGGGGGGATTCGAGCTGCTGCTGTGTCACTTGGGGTTATATGAGGCTTTTGGGTTTTTTTGGGGGGGGGACGGTTGCTAGTTGTGGGGAGGGGTATTTGGGGGGGGTTGCCATATGGGGGAATTTGAATACATTTGGGGGGGAGTCTGTTGGGGTGGGGGATTTGATGGGCTGCTGTGTCACCTGAGTTTTTCTGTTTTTCTTTCGAGAGGTTGCTGTATGCGGGGAGGGGTATTGGGGGGGGGTTGCCATATGGGGTATTTGGGGATTTGAGTGCATTGGGGGGCAGTTGTGCTGATGGGGTGGGGTTGCTCTATGTAGGGGGAGATTTTTGGGGAGTTGTCACCTGGGGGGATATGTAAGTTTAGGGGGGGTTGCCGTAGGGGGGAGTTGGGGAGAGGGATTTTGAGGGGTTGTTATGTGTGGGGAGGAGCATTTTGGGAGTTGCCATATGTGGTATTTGGGGGATGTGTAAGTTTTTTGGGGGGTGACGTATGGGGGAGTTGGGGAGATGGATTTTGAGGGGTTGCTATATTGGGAAGGGGGATGTATAAGGTTCAGGGGTTGCCGTTATGGGGGGGTTGGGGGATTCAGTGTCAGTTTGGCGGATTATGTGGGGACGAGTTGGGGAGGGAGGTGCGGGGTGGTTGCTATATCGGCAGTTCAGGAGGGAGATTTTGGGGGCTGCTTTGGTATTGGGGTTATTATTTGGGGGAACTTGGAGAGTGCAGTATAGTTGGTTGTAAGGAGGAAACAGGCTTCATAGAGGCTTATTCTATAGGGGTGGTTTCTGTATCCTCCCTGGGGGCTACAATTGGGGATGTTTTGTGGTAATGGGTGTCTAGGGGTACCCCATTAGGGGGGAAATCATACGTTGTGTGCACACATGGAATAATTTGCTGTCTATGTGGCTGGGGGGGGGGTAGGGAGCAATTGGAAGTGTTAAGAAGCAGAGGGGGGCGGGAGAAGGAATGTGACAAAATTATATGTCAGGAACTCCACTGTGCAAAAGCGTGGGGGTGGGCTATGTGAATGGGGAGCGCTTTGCCACTTGAGTGGGTTGCATTGGGGGGCTGTTATATGGGGGAAGTTTGGCTGCTTGGAAATGGAACTTCCATGGGTTGAACTTCTATTGGTGAATTTGGGTTGGAGTTATTACCCAAGGGGCAATCCAGAAATTGTGTGTGTTAAGTTGGTGATGTGGGGGTGGGGGCCTTCCTGCCAGGGCAGGTATTATGTTTGGGGGGGGGAACAGATGTGGGATGCAACTGGATTCTTCTTAGTGAGGAAACAATGTTATGCAAAGGGCAAGGAGGTCATACGTGCATTGTTTTGCTCTGAAGGTCGCCCTTCACACCAAACGCTTCACACGTGCATTAGAAATTGGTTCAACTCCCCAGTGCTACTCATCCACATGATGTCTCACTTGGACTGCATCAGCTCCTCACGCCTGCAGAACTCACTCCCTCTCAGCATTCCACATGTTCCCATATTAAAATTTGACCTCCCTCGCAATGCCAGGTGGAGTGGTGATCTGCTGAGGGCCACATACCAGGGGTGGGTGGGGCAGAGGTGAAAGTAGGAGGAGCAATGGATGCAAATTTTTCCTTTTGTGCAGGACAGGAGGCACACACAGGCCACACAAGCACCCCCTGCTCTAATATTTCAACTTTCCTGTTCTCAAAACTTTTACCTGGAGATGATCCTGATGTGAAATTAAGCCAGTCTGACTACAGGGCTCAGAGGTGTCTCCAGAATATGTTCTTTGCCACATTTGCCCTTTTATCCTTGAGTGCTTTCCAGAAATATACCTCTTTTCTGTGTGCTTTTATGCCTTTCCCCCAGTGTTTTGATCTATACTTTCCCCCCTTCAGAAACCCTCCACAAGGAAGGCTCTTCCATTTGAATCTCCTGCGCAGAACAGCTTCTCTGGGGCTAAACACACACCACCCTCCCCTTTTCTGCATCTCAGCTCCTGAGAAACTGATCTCTACTTCCTTGCACCCTCTTGCCTGCCATCCCTTCCCCTTTCGCTGCTTGCAAGGCTCTTCCGGGTTTGCCTTCCACACACAGCTTGGTACATCTTCCTGTGCGTGCTCCTTGCTTCCTGACTTCCTTGCAGTTTGCCAGGGACATCTAGCTTGGATGGCTTTTAAGTGGAAAATTAGACACGTTTATGGAGGGAAACGCATCTCGGCTGCTAGTCATTATGCTTGCCATAGACTGACTCTGTAAACATGAGGGTTTCATATCTCTGAACTCCAGTTGTAGGGGAGCAATGATGAGATAGGGCTTGTGTGGCGCCTTCCTTGCCTGGCTCTGGCATGAAAGCTTCCCTTCCCCTTTCTCCTGTGCTTTTGGCCCTCAAGCTTTCAAGTATTTGTGGCCTCCTTTGCTGAGGCAGCATCACCTGCTAGACCTGCCTTTCATGTGTATAGATGGTGGGGGGGGGGGTTGTTGCAATTGGCTTCAATGTTTCTGTTACGTTTGTAAGTTTGAGTCATTTCCATGAGTAAAGTTGCTGATAAATACATAATATATCAGGGCCCCCGGGAACCTAGGAATGTCCCCCACCCCCTGGTAAAATTTACATTCATTGTCCCAACTGCTTTTATCTCTGCCCACCCCTGGCAGGAGGAGGAGGGATGGCTTGGGCAGTTGCCCATGAGATAAAGAGATCCTCCAGCTGCCCCCCCTATTGTAAATAGAAACTCCTCCCTGCCCTTTATCATCTTTGATAAGATATTTGTGTGTGTGTGTAGATTGTTTGGAAACTTCCCCCCTTGCTTCTTCATTAACCCCTCCCATTTGTGGTCAAATGCTATCCTGGTGTGGTCAGTGTACCCAAAGCATTTTATTATTGTTATTATTTTGCACCCAATAATCTCCTTTCTTTAACCTCCCAAATCCTCAGTTGACCCACTGAATGCAACTGTCACTGGCCTTGCACTCTCTGTCCTGACCCCATTGCTCAGGACACAGAGCTGTTGCCTGCTTGGTCCTTTGCCAACCTTTTCTGTTCAGCTCTCCCCACCCTATCTTGCTCCCTGCCCCCCCCCCATACACACTCTTTTGAGTCCCAGACATTCTTTGCATCCCAGGCCAGCCATTTCAAAGTACAGTAATCTTACTTTTCCTGTTTGTGGATGACTCACCCACTTGCAGATACTCCTCTAGGTCCACACCCCAAACATCTTTCTTGCCTCCTGTTCCTCCCTCTGACACTTCCACACTTCACAATCCTTTGCCTGCTGTAATGTGTGCTCTTGGAGAGGCATGTTTCATCTGTTTCCCAAGAGCATTAAATTATTACGGGATAATTAAGGGTTTCCCCTTCCAGACTTCTTCTTCTTCTTCTTCCAAACCCAAATCCAGTGTTGCATTCCTCCTTTCCCCCAACATTTGGACTCAATCACTCATTTTGCATAAGCTGCTGCGAGGAACAATTAATACTCTGTGGTTGGGATGGATTGTGCAAAACTGATATAAAGGATTAGGTTCCTTTTTTGTTTCTTCAGCGCTAGGTAACAGGGCCCTTCTGTTTTAGGGAGGTGATAAAGTACAGAAAAACAAATTAATAGAATTAATTAGCTGTGTTTTCTGGAATGGCTTTGGATTGAGATATGAATAATAGAATTGTAGAGTTGGGAAGGGATCACAAGGGTCATCTAGTCCAACCCCCTGCAATGCAGAAACCTTTTTGCCCAATGAGGGGCTCAAACCCACAACCTCGAGATTGAGTCTCCTGCTCTACTGACTGGGCTATCCCACAGGATATATGGAAATGCTTGTAACTCTCTCATGTTGTTGTTGTTGTTGTTTAATAAAAAGCAACCCTAAGGTCATTTTCTACCTCTGGTTAGAAGAAGATGTACAGTGGGGATGAGGAGCGAAACGAGGGATGCAGACTTAAGTAAAGAATGTTCTTCAATTCCTGTTCCTTCATGAAAAGAGACATGCCTGCAAATTTCCCCCCACTGTGATCCATGTTTGGTTATTGTGGAGCCCGCCGGCAACGACGCCTCATTTCATTTTTGCAGTGGTGCGTATGTGTGGCATTCTAAACATCTCATGAATGTGGCTGCCCCCTCCCTCCCTCTTATGAATAATAGTATTTGGGGTGGAAATAACATTTCCACCCCAAATACTATTATTCATAAGAGGGAGAAATAACATTTTTGGAAGTATAATATGGTGGACATGAAAGAGACAACCGCTTTTCAAAAGGCTGCTGTGCTCAGCATCTCAGCTGGGTCAGAGGACTTGCATTCTCTTGCCAGAGAATGGGCTTCTTCTTCTTCTTCTTCTCCTCCTCCTCCTCCTCTTCCTTCTATCTGGCACAGAGCTTATTTGAGGAGCTTATTTGAGTACTGTATTTCTGTGGCCTGCGGCATTTCCGTCAGTTGTGTTTCCATGCCTTTCAGCGGTTAAAATGAGGCTGGGTCCCAAATGCCTTGTGGAGACCCGAGTGGCTGTAAGAGATCTGCACAGCACAGGTCAGCTGTTAAGTGTGTGAGTGGTTGAGGAATGACGGTTTGTTTGTTTTTAAGGAGAGAAGGGCAAGCCCCGCTGCACGCTGATGATGTTAGCCTTGGCTTTCTGTCATCTTGGTGCTGTTGATACTCCGGTTTCCAAAACATCCTGCCCGCTTAGGAGGGCGCGCTATTTTTGACCGGCTTGTTAGGCTGTTCCCAGGGAGCAGTGCATGGTGGTTAATGTCCCCTTTCCTGTTTGGCCAGCTCTGTGTGTTTGTGTGTGTTCCTAACGCTTTCACAGAAATCGAAAGTGCAGTTGCCTCTCTGCTTAGTTCTTTTCATCACTGGGTTATTTTCAAGCTTGGTTTGCACAGGGTAATAAATCTCATTCCAAAAGACCATCTCAGTTTGTTGACATTCCAACCCAATGCATTTTTTAAAATTGAAACTTTTATTTTAGAGCAGACTCTAGCTGTGGGGTGCAATTAAGAATCTGTAAAGCTCTTTTTGTTAAACATGTTTTTTTTTAAACTGTGTGTAAGTCCCCTAGAACAGGCACCCCCAAATTTGGCCCTCCAGCTGTTTTGGGACTACAACTCCCATCATCCCTATCTAACAGGACCAGTGGTCGGGGATGATGGGAATTGTAGTCCCAAAACAGCTGGAGGGCCATGTTTGGGGATACCTGCCCTAGAAAAATTATATAGAATAAATTTTGGGCTACATGCAGTTACTCAAGAGTAGGCCCATTGGAATTAAGAGGTCTAAGTTAATCTGTGCCCATTAATTCCAATGGGCCTTCTCTGAGTATGGCTAATATTTGAAACAACCTTCTATTAATTATATTTTTAATTAATGTATAGAATAAATGTTATTACTGAGGATGATATTGGGTTGTAGTACCCAATGACTCCAAGTAGATGCCCTGAAATAAATGGGCATGCCTAACTTAAGCCCCTCAATTCCATTGCCTCTGCTCTGACTGTAACTTAATTGGAGACGCCCCCAATTAAAACATCCAGAGCAAAGTGAAATTACGGCATGCCCTGAAAATCCGCATCAAACAAACCATAGCATCTAGTGTGTATATTTCCTGTTGCCTGGAAGAGTTTCTCAGGGCATTCAGGAATCAGATCCTGCAAGTCTATGGGGGGGGGACACCTTTGTAGTTGGCCCCCCCACCCCACCCCTGCATGCAATCCGATTGGCTGCCAGTGCAAACCTCACCAGGAAATGGCTTGATCGTGACTGTGGGGTATTCCCAATCGGCACCACCACCGCAGCTCAGACCACCCTGCTTTCTGCATCCGTGCCAAATCTAAAGCCCTACAGTATGCATAGGTGACCTTTTGAAAGAGCCCCCCCCCGCCCCCAGGTTTCCATGGTGCCTGCCAGGTCCTGTTAAGGTGATCCCAGTATGGACCTCAAAGCACCGTCCTTGGGTTCTGAAGCCCGCCTGTGCAACCTCCTCCACTGGTTCGAGTAGAGAGATGGGTGGGTAGCAAACAAGCCGACCCCCAGTGCTGCCTCTGTGGCCTCCAGCACCAGATTCAAGTCCCAAAGTGGAAGTATTACCTGGTAGGGGCAACAGAGTCAGGACCATAGTGAGCCCATCCCCTGCTTCCCATCCTCTGCTGCTCCAGTGCCAAGTACCCAAGCAGAGCTGAGTCAAACTCACCCCGCCTGGCTCACCCACTCAGGTTTCAGTAATGCATGTGCCGGTTTGCCCCCTCATCGAAGTGTCAGACCAACCCTTGTTGCACGGCTTACGGAATCTGGCACTAGGAAGGCATTTTCCGCTTGACCTTGGTGGTGAACGCTGCTCCATTAGACCTGCTTTCCACGGCTTGTTCCGTCCAGTCCCCTCTTAAAGCCCATTACCATATCCCGCGATGGTGTCTGCCAGGTATAGGTCATGCGTTGGGCGATTGTGCGCATAAGAAGTGCCTTCTTCTCGCCTGTCTCTGCATCTGTCGCCCTGACCTGCAGCGTTTCCCCGCTGTGCATCCAAAACCGTTACCGGGATGAGGGACGTTGCAGGGCTTTTTAGAAATCAATCCACTTTGGACAACACTGTTAGCTAGCCTGCTGACATTGGGCTGTATGTATATAGTCAGCTGTAAAAAATAGATAAAAATAATATTCTCTCCTCCCTTGTCTTAGAAGCTTTCTGGCACCAAAGGAAAGAAGGGTGCCCTTGTGGTTTCAGAGCTGAGGTCTCTGACGTCAGCAGACTGTCTCTTAGTTTCACTGCTCTGTTTCCTTTGCTGGAGGTTCAAGTAGCAAGGTGGGAATTGGTTCTGTTCGAGTGAAGCAGAGCTTTTGGGATTGTGGTCTGGAGATTCCAAGTGAGTGCTGGATTTTTTGGTCAGAGGAGGCCTACTCAGCAATTGAGGGGTGTGTGTGTGTTGGTAGAGCATGAGACTCTTAATCCCAGGGTTGTGGGTTCGAGCCCCATGGCAGAGAACAAGATTCCTGCATTACAGTGACCCTTGTGCTCCCTTTCAGCTCTACAGTTCTATGATTCTAGGTATTTAGGTGTTCTCAGTGGGGGGGGGTGTCTTTAAATAAACCAGACATTAAATTTATTTATTGCATTTATTTGGATCTCACATTTTTCTCCCAAGTTGCTCAAGGGGGGGGTACATTGGTGTTTTTCAACTGTGGGCCCCATGTTGTAGGACTGCAACTCCCACCATCCACTTCTAGCTTAGCTAGTAGTCAAAGATGATGGGATTTGTAGTCCTACAAAACCCAGGGAACCAAGGTTGAGTAACACCAGTGTACAAGGTTTTCTTCACCTCCTTATAATCCCCACAGCGACCCTATAAGGTACCTTAGGCTGAGAGAGGCAGGGACTGGCCCCCAAGGTCACCCAGTGAGCCTTGTGGCTGAGTGAGAGATTTGAACCCTGGTCTCTGCCAGGTCCTAGTCTGGCACTCTGACCACCACATCGCAGGGGTGGCTCTTTCAGCCCTGCTTAACTCAGCGGCTCTTAAACAGAGGAGCAGAGAACCAGTCCTTGAACTTTGTCCCTGATAATGTTTACGTTCTGCCAGAAAGCTATCATTGGGGGTGTGTTTGCGTGTGCATGCTAGAATTTATCAAATGCAGACGTGGGGAGGAGGGGGGTCATATGTTCTGCAAGGCACACGGGCAAATTGTCTGCTGTTAGCTCAGTAGAAATGCTGTAACGATCCAATACAGTTGTTCAGAGGCAGAACTTCAGTTCCCCTTTCCAAGGCTACCCAACCAGAATGCACTGAAAAGAAAAGCAAAAAGCAAATGTTGGATATGCAAAATAAGGTTATGCATGCTGTGCCTATTTGCGTAATTTACTGGGGTTGCAGCATTTCAGCTTCCCCCCCAATACAGAAGTTGTGGTTTTCAATTTCAATGTAACACACCTTGCGTTCAGCTTGCTCTGATGTTTAACATTGGTCTTACTTAGCTGTATATAATTGCAGTGAAATTTCAAATAAGGAAACAGCAGCGCGCCGCAACAGTGTAATTTTGCTTAGAAATGTGCATCTGCCCACCCTCTTTAAAGAAGCTCATCCACTCCTACAAGCAGAGTTTGGGGGATACTTTATTGCACCTTTCAAAGCTCTCTTAGTCCATTCATCTATGAATTCCTTGCGTCGGCAGCCCCCACCCTGTTGCTGAAATTAGGCCCGAAAAAGGGTGCCTGTTGCAGCTGATAGCTTCCCCTTCCCACAAGCCAGCGTTCGAAATTCGCCAGGCGCATTTTTTTCCTGGCTATCAGCCACCTGTGACCTAGTGAATATGCCAGGTTGGCACCTGACGTCTCCCCCATCTGGGGATCCTTGGATCTGAACTGTTTTCACTGTTTTCACACACCAATACCCCATCTTGTAGAATTCTATTCATTATATTTTATCTGCACAATCAGAATGAATTTCAGCAACCAAAATGCTTTTTCTGTGCATCCAGAGCAGGAGCATTGAACAACGTTATAGCAAATTGTTGTTGCTTGTCTTCAGTTCCCCCACTGCCCTACATTCCTACGTTATGAATGGTCTGAGTCACCATTACGAAAAAGAGGTTGGAATAGGTCAATAGATATGTGGACTGTCCCGGGATCAAGTGACTTTACTTCTTTAAGTTCTCAAAGTTATTAACCTGGCTCAAGGTTGTCCTCTGAACTAACCAGATGTTTAACTGAGAATCCATCATAGTCAGTCCATCATTTGGAAAATAAGACTTGAGAGCTGCCTTGCCTAAAAATGGCAACTAGGCATTATGTTTTGGCGCCTAGCTTATATATCTAGAGTTTCTAACACTGTTTGGCTCCTGAACCCCCGCCTGAGATTTTCCTCCAGGTTGAATGGTATAGAGATGGTCTGAATAGCTCATCGGCCAGAGCTTCTTGTCATGGTTGGGGCCTGTTTAAAGTTGAAACATGTATGTGTGTTTGTACGTCTATACCCTGTGTACTTTGGGATGATAAATCTAGAATTGCTGCAGTCACAGCTGGATTTGCATAATTGCTCAGCTGCTGTTGGTGTCACGATGTTCAGAGCTCGGAGGATGACCTGAAAGCATGTATCCCCCCCCCCGCATATTGCTAATTAAGGCATTGGGAGGACAGAGCCCCCTCCCACTGGCTTTCATGTAACACTGAAGGGTGTGACTCCCACTTCTCCCATCTCCCTATTTCCTGAAAGGGAACATGAAGAGTTTTTTCCTCTCTCTCCCTCTCTAATGAATCAACAGTGCGTAGTTCTTCTTATCTGGGTAAGATGAATCGTGCAGAGTTTGAATAATCCTCCCTAATTTCCCCACCCACTCAATGACTCAGAAAGTGGTTTTTTTCTGAAGCTGACCCCCCCAACCTTTGCATTTGTGGCTACTGCCTTTATACCAGCAGTAGTTTTTCTTTATTTTTAACTTGCTAGGAGTTTGCAAACACTCTCATTGCTCCCTCCTTACACACACACACACACACACACACACACACACAGCAAAGGTGAGCTAGGAAACAGAAACAGAAACTCCTAGAGATCAAAAAAGCCTTTTCGGAACAGGGAGGTCTTCATAATCATTTTTAAATGTATTTTTATTAAAGATATCTTGATTTACAGAGGTATGTGCAATGCCTCTCTCTCGTGTTTTTTCCCATGTATCATTTTTGAAAATCAGTTTCATTTGTTGAGTGGAAGGTCAGTTTTAAGCGGCATCAAATATCTGCCGTGGTTCCCGAGAGCAGAATTGGTTCTGGAGGATGGATGTGGCTGTCTTAGGACCACAGGAAGTTGTCTCGCACTTAGTCAGAGACCGTTCCTCCTCCTTGCTCACTGCTGTTTACCCTGACCAGCAATGGCTCTACAGCAGGGGTGCCCAAACTTTTTTCAAAGAGGGCCGGATTTGATGAAGTGAACATGCGTGAGGGCCGACCAGAGTTGTTGACCTTTTTTTTAGGATTGAAGTTCTTATCTCAGCCCTACCTGGAGATGCTGCAGATGAAGCCTCAGATCTTCTGCATGCCAAGCAAGTGCTCTCCCACTGAGCTGTGGCTTTTCCCATCTTCGAATTGCCGGAAAGGTGCCCATGTGATCCTCTCCCTCCCAGCTCCATAAACTCCGCTTGCCCTGGGCTGACGCTGCCTGAGGACAACAACTTCTGTGGCTCAGCTGATGTTGGGTGTCAGCCTTTCCCAACCCAGCATTCTCCAGGTGTTTTGAACTACAACCAGTGTCAGAAACTCAGCTGCACAGTATAATCCAATTGCCAAATGGTACCTTAAACCTCAGGTTGCGGTCGCTGTGACGGTATGTCTAGTTGTCACTCTACCCATCTGAAAAGCGATGCTGCTTTTTAAGCCTAAGGATCAAAATTGTTGCAAAATAAACAAAACAATTGCTATCGTACCGTTTGTGTGTGTGTCTTTGGATGTTTTATACTTTAGCCGAGCGGTTTGTAAAAGTTTTGAACGAACTGTGAATTGAACTGGAACCGAATTACAGTAGTTCCCTTTCAGGGGCCGGGGAGGCGCTGAGTCAAATTCCTTTTTGAAATGAGTGTTCCAAGTTTAGGGTGTTGCTTTTTGGGTGGGTGTTCCTCCCCTCCCCTCCATGCGAGTGAGTGAGAAGCGTTGCTTCTTAACATTTTCATTAAAGGTTAACCACAGAGATGAGTAAGGCCCGGTGTTAATGACACCCTTCCACTAAAACCCCACAAGAGAGAGAGAGCGTGGGCAGGCATCCCAGTTGCCCTGAGTTAGTCACTCAGTGGCTCATGGTTGGCCTGGAATCAGGGGGCCATGAGGGGGAGAGCCAACTAACTCACTTTTTAATTCTGCCTTTAGACGTTTCTTAAAACTCCTGCCTGTCTAACCGTGGTTTTCACACAGTCCTTGCTGGTTTGATATCATTCTGTATCTGCCCTGGCCTCTAACGGTGTTCCCAGGAACTACTGGCTTTTTACATTTGGAAATAAGAAAAGGACTTTGCCTACTCCAGGGGTCGGCAAGGTTTACCTCGCCTGGGCCAGTTTACTCCAGCAGAGATGAAGAAGAAGAAGAAGAAGAGTTTGGATTTGATATCCCGCTTTTCACTACCCGAAGGAGTCTCAAAGCGGCTCACATTCTCCTTTCCCTTCCTCCCCCACAACAAACACTCTGTGAGGTGAGTGGGGCTGAGAGACTTCAGAGAAGTGTGACTAGCCTAAGGTCACCCAGCAGCTGCATGTGGAGGAGTGGAGACGCGAACCCGGTTCCCCAGATTACGAGACTACCGCTCTTAACCACTACACCACACTGGCCCACGATTTCCAGCATTTGTGCAGATGTGATTTTCGGTGTCTGTGCAGATGCGGATTTCGGTGCCGTGGAAGCGAGTTGCTGAGCTGTGTCAGTTTAGCACAGCGCGTGGGGACTCGCCAAGTGGGTGGCTTGGTTCGGGGGCGGCTCTTGGGCCAGTTAAACGACCCCCACGGGCCACTTGTGGCCCTTGGCCTTAGGTTGCCGACCCCTGGCCTACTCAGTCCCAGGGGATCCTACCTAGCTCTACATTAAGTTCACCTGCAGACATCCTGCTCTGGGTGATTATACCTTCAGAAGGGGGGGGGTGGCTACTTGAGACTGGGGGATGGGGTGCCTCTTTGGTTGTGGGGAACCCAGGTAGTGTTATAAACTCAGATATATAACAAGCTAGGCGTCAAATGGCTCCTTCGACCAAGGTTACAGTCGCCAAAACAGAATGTCTACTTGCCCTTTTGGGGCAAGACGGCTCTAAAGTCTTATTTTCCATATGATGGGCTGACACTGATTGATTCTCAGTTAAACATCTGGCTAGTTCAGAGGACAACCTTGAGCTCGCTTAATAGCTTTGAGAACTTAAAAGAAGAAAAGTCAACTCGATCCTGTGATAGTCCCCACATATATTGGCCTATTCCAACCTTTTTTTCTAAATGGTGACACAGACCATTCATGACGTAGGGCTATTCTTCACAGCTGTGAGCAGGGCAGTAGGTTGGGGTAAGTGAAGAAAACAATAATTCATTATCACGTTGTTCACTGCTCCTGCTCAGGATGCACAGAAAAAACATTTTGTTTTCCAGAAATTCATTCTGATTTTGCAGATAATATATAATTGATAGAATTTTGCAGGATGGAGCCTTAGTGTGTGAAAACAGTTCAGACCCAAGGATCCCCAGATGGGGGAGATGCCACGTGCCATCCTGGCTCCCAGGAATCTTCACTTGGTCACGAGTGACCGATAGCCAGGTGCGAATTTCAAACACAGCCAGTCACTATCAGTTTTTGACTTTTCATAAGAAGAAAAGGCATTTGCCTACCCAGTTCCAGGGGATCCTGCCTGAATATAAATTAAGTTCACCTGCAGGCATCCTGCCCTGGGTGAGTCTACCTTCAGAAGGGAGGTGAGTGGCTGGCTACTCAAGACCATGGGGTGGGGTGGCTTTTTGGTTGTATGAAACCCAGGCCTTGGAACACCTTCCCCAGTGAATATGGATAGGTGCTCATGCAAGCGATCAGTGGGAGACGACTGTTCCTCCCGCTTGCTGGGAGAGGGAAGAGGGTAGAGAAGGTGTGTGTGAATGTGTGTGTACACCTGAAGGAGCATCTCCACCCCCATCGTTCAGCCCAGAAACTGAGGTCCAGCTCCGAGGGCCTTCTGGCGATTCCCTCACTGCGAGAAGTGAGCATACAGGGAACCAGGCAGAGGGCCTTCTCGGTGGTGGTTCCCGCCCTGTGTAACACCCTCCCATCAGATGTCAAGGAAATAAACACCTGAGTTTTAGAAGACATGAAGGCAGTCCTGCATAGAGAAGTTTGCAATGTTTGATGTTTTACTGTGACGAATGTTTTTAATTTGTTGTAAGCTGCCCAGAGTGGTTTGGCCAACCCAGTCAGATGGGAGGCATATAAATAATAAATGGTTGTTGTTGTTGTTGTTGTTGTTGAAGAGGTGCATGTGTTTGCGAGAGAAAAGAGGGACAGCCCTGCCCAAGAATGGAGTGCAATTTCCCAGCTGATGAGCCCCAAGGCCCTTGACAAAGCGAAAAAGGGACTCCACCCTGCCTTAAACTAAAACTAAAAATATTAAAGATTTCTTAGTTTACAAAAATATGTGCATTGTCTCTTTTTTCAAGTTGTGTTTTCTACACATCAGTTACATTTGTTGTGAGTGTTAAGGAAAAATCTAGGTGTGAGGCTGCTCAGTCACCCAGCTCGTCGGGCAGAGCCCGCGGGTCCCTGCGGAATAAAGGAAGGAGTCCAGCCACCAACCGGAGCAAAATAGCGTAGATCAAAGTTTATTGCGCAACAGGTTCAAGACAAGATTGAACCCCGAGGATGGGGTGACAAGAACTTTTAAAGACTTTGATCCTTTCCCAGCATACAATTTGTTAGGCATCATCACCACATCATTGCTACATCACTACTGTCAAATCGTCAGTGGTTGCTCATGAGTAATCAGCCAGAAGCCGAACTTCTAACAACTAAGTTCTTTATTGTGCAAATATTTACAGTGGAGCTCAAATAAAAACGTCCATCTCATCCCTCAGCAGAGTCCGGGAATGACCGTTTCCGGTTCTTGGTCCAGCACAGAAGGCGCGGGATTCTAAACCCCCGCCTCCCCCTTCCACGTCCTTCCTCCCTTCGCGATCGGAGCGCGGGAAAAGGTCCCTGTTCCCCACTTCCTGCTTGGTGTTGAGGCTCTGTGATCCTGACACAGCCCCCTGTCCTGACTCCCTGCTTCCATCTCCCCTTCCCCACTGGAGGAGTGGCCTCCTCCTCCTCCAGAGGAGGATGACGAACTGCGGAGAGGGGGAGGTGGGTCCCTGTACAGCAATGGATCTGGGAAAGCTACCTGTCGGGGTGAGGGGGGTTTCCTGACAACTACTACATCAGAAAATGGGAGGGTTGTACAAGATTAACATAGAAGCAATGCCCTGGGGTGAAATGCAAATGCATGATAAGTATCCCACTGAGAAAGAACAGTAGAACCTTGGTTTGCATAGTCTGTCACCTGGGTGGGTCAGGAGGAAAGCATTTGCTCAGTGATTGTCCCCCTGGGTACTTCCCCGTGCGTATGTGGCCTCCGCTTAAGGGATTATGGTGGGTAAGCCCTTGACCAAAGGTACAAATCAGCGGTAGAGGTAAAACCAGCGATTTTCTATGAATTTCCCAGTGTGGAGGAGACCTTGTTTAGGTGCCCCCCCCCCCGTCCCATTCCGTAACATGAGACATTAGTGTTGCATGCACTATTAGGTTGGGGGAGGGAAAGGGTAAGGAGGGTGCATGGGGTCATCTGCCTTAAACTTTTGACGCCTGGTTATTTAAGATGTGAAATGTATGATTGGTGCTATCTAGCTGTAAAGTTGAAATTCCGCTGTTGTTGCTTGAGTTTTGTCATTACTATTATTTGTGTGTCTCTTGATAAATAAATACTGGGCTGTGTATTATGTCGTAAGCCACCTTGGAAACCCTGGAAGTCAGGAGATAAATATTTGGATAAATAAACGAGGTTTCCCCCTAGCGTACTGGTTAATCTGTAAGCCTGGTTTACAACCTCCTCCTTGGCTCTAAGGCAGGAGGTGGTGGCTGCACTTGGCCAAACTGCAGAGCCTGCTTTGCAAGCAGAAACGTTTTGTGTCAATGGTCACCACTCTTACTTTGCGTGGGTTTTACTTGGCATGCAATTGTTGTGGCCTAGGCCTCCTTGTTTTCAGTCTTTTGCCGCCGACCCCCTTTGCAATCCTCTCCCTCCCTACTTGCGTACTACTGGGATAGCCAATGAAGTGCCCTCCAGCAGCTGTTTCTAACAAAAATGTTAGAAACTCATATAGGTAAGATAGGGACCAAAGGGATCCCTAAACCAAGCTTGCAGTTGCCAAAACGGAATGCCTAGTTGCCATTTTTGGGCAAGGTGGCTCTGAAGACTTACTTTTCAAATGATGGACTGACTGTGATTGATTATCAGTTACACATCTGATTAGTTCAGAGGAAAACCTTGAGCCAGGTTAAGAGCTTTGAGATCTTAAAGAAAAACAGCCGCTTGACCCAGGGATGGTCCACATATATACCGGTATTGGCCCATTCCGACCTCTCTTTCTTTACCCTGACTGCTCCTGCTCAGGCTGCACAGAGAAAGCATTTTGGTTCCTGAAATTCATTCTGGTAGTGCAGATTTGACGGATTGAATTCTACAGGATGGGGTATTAGTGTGTGAAAACAGTCCATATCCAAGGATCTCCAGGCATGCACCTTCAGATGGTGGAGACACCAGGCGCCATCCTGGTGCCCAGGCATCTTCACTTGGTTGCAAGTGTTTGAAAGACAGGTGCAAAATGCGCCTGGCTAATTTCAAACACTGCAGCGGCATCCGAAGGATACACAGGTTCCCCATCTCTGCAAGAAGAAAGTTTTTTGGAAATGGGTCCTCTTTGGGCGCAGGGAAATTAGATAGCATAGAGCTAGCCTTTTAAAATAACAGCCGCAACACATTACTTTTGGTCACTCCCCTGGCCCAGTTTTCATTTATCCGTATTTGCAAATAATGAGGGGTTTGTAGAAGCCAATGAGCCTTGGTGATCCGCCAGCCAACTTGGGTGATCTCTCCTTCCAGACAGTTCCTGAAACCACCTTCTTCTCTTTCTTTGTTGTTTCAGGACAAACACCACGATGCTGCTCACGAAATCATTGAGACAATTCGGTAGGTGTTAAGCAGCAGCCATTCTGCATCGCAACCAGATATTTTCACCCCCATCCCTCCTCTGCAGCTTGTGGAAACCCATCTCCCAATAGTGATGGAGACACTGTTCTTGCTAGGATTTCCCTTTTTATACCCTTGCTCTGTAATCACAGCTTCATGCAACATTGTGCATGTTTTACCCTGCATTAACATGAAAACTCCGTTTTGCCTAAAACACTGGAGGGTTGCCTTATAATCAGGTCAGGACCATGCCGGGGTCCCCAGACCATTATCAGCCGGTGTGGAGCAAGTTCCTTTCATTCCCCAACTGGGAATAAGACTATGAGCCTATATCTGTCTTGAAAAGGGCACACCCTTTCGTAAATAGTCTGAATCAAAGCCGCCATTGACAGCTTTGGCTAAGTAGGAGTACAGTATGTTGCATTGATTAGCTGGTCTGGAGAAGGGAGGTCACATGCCTTCTTTTCAAAAGTGACAGGGAGCTGTCATGTGTTTTTGCGCAGCCTTAGTATGAAGGAATTGGTTTATTTCTTTTAAAGTCACATTCAGGGTGGATTTGATTTAAATCAAACTGATTTAAATCACTAGTCCGTAAGGCTCAGGGCCGATTTAAATTTTTAAAAAAATATCCGATTTTTATTATTATTTAAATCGGCCCTGAGCCTTACGGACTAGTGATTTAAATCGTGATTTAAATCAGTTTGATTTAAATCAAATCCACCCCTGGTCACATTTGCCTCCCCTAGATTGAAGGTGTTGGGTGGTCAAAGCATTGTCTGCCCCTGAGTTTAGACCAGGGTTTCCCAACTTGAGTCCTCCAGGTGGTTTTGGACTACAATTCCCATCATCCCTGACCACTGGTCCTGCTGGGAGTTGTTATCCAAAAACAGCTGGAGACCCAAGTTTGGGAAACCCTGGCTTTGACCCTTCCCTTAAAAACCAAGTGAGATCCTACTCATAATTCTCAGTGAAAGGTCCATTTTAAACAAGAACCTAGCCAGCTGTCTTCCATCTCACACCTTGGGAGAGGGACCAGTCATACCTGCTCTTTATAAATCACAGTGTGCATAGATGGGGATGTGGGTGGTGCTGTGTTCTAAACCACCGAGCCTGTTGGACTTGCGAATCATATGGTCGGCAGTTCGAATCCACGCCGTAGCGTGAGATCCCGTTGCTTTGTCCCAGTTCCTGCCAACCTAGCAGTTCGAAAGCATACCAGTACAAGTAGATAAATAGGTCCCGCTGCAGCGGGAAGGTAAATGGCGTTTCCGTGCGCTCCAGCACTTGTCACTGTTCTGTGCGCCAGTAGCAGTTTAGCCATGCTGGCCACAAGACCGGGAAAAGCTGTCTGCGGACAAACTCTGGCTCCCTCGACCTGAAAACAGAGATGAGTGCCGCACCCCATAGTTGAATTCAACTGGACTTCACCGTCCAGGGTTCTTTTACCTTTACCTTTTACCTGCATAGATGGCAGTATACTTTTATTATTTATTTATATACCGCCCCCCATACCTGCAGGTCTCGGGGTGATTCACAGGATAAAATCAGAATATAAAACCACAAAATACGCAATCAAACGAGACAGACCTTTTGGGCTGTCAGTGAGCCCCTAACCATTTATGGTTTGGGACCAGGCTGTCTTAAAGATCTTTAAAATGTCACTATGCAAACCTCCCAGATTGTGGAATTCCCTCCCTAGAGAGGTCAGATTGTCTCCCTCTCTGCTATCTTTCAAGATTTTCCTTTGGAAACGGAGGTGCAGGCCGTCCTGACCACAGGGTTGCTGTCAGGGCAAACTGGATTCGAACTGCTGGCTCTGCTGCGATGTATTTTAATGATTCTTGTCAACAGGGTTTGTTGTTACTGTTTTGTGTGTTGGGAGCTGCCTCGGATCCCAACTTGGGAGAAAGGCAGGATATAGACAAAATGTAAACGGGACAAAATGTGTTTGGGCAGAGGTGGGCTTGCCAAAAGGAGGAGGAAATGATCTAGTGATTTTTTTTTTGGGGGGGGGTGTTATTTGCATATTTATTCCACCCACACCCTCTTTTCCTTCCAGGTGGGTCTGCGAAGAAATTCCAGACCTGAAGCTTGCTATGGAAAACTATGTTTTAATTGACTATGATACTAAAAGGTAAGGATAAGAGTCTCCTTAGTTCTCATTACTTTCCTCCCCCATGGCTCCCCCTAGAGGTCATCGCTGGACTCACAGCGCCAGTCAGCCCCAACCAGTACGTCAAATAGGGATGATGGGAAAGGTCGTCTTGGACACAGTGGGGGGTGGGTGGGCTAGATGACCCCTGGGGGTCCCTTCCAACACAATTCTATGATTCAGTGGCGCTTCTATTTTAAACCAGCTTCAAATTCTCAGGTGGGGATATGGGGGGGGGACGGGAGGAGGGGCTGCTATTGTGTCCCTTTTGTTGTAGATTCACTCTGGAAGTTGGAAGCTTTTGGCAAGGGAATTCTTCAGCTGTTTGATGGAGCTGTTTGAGAGAGCTCGATAAAGACAGCCTTTCTGATAAGGGCTCCTTTCCTGCCCTGCCCTTCACCCCCCCTCCCTTGCCTCTCCCCTGCCCTTTACTCCTTTGAAAGGTTAATTTGTCCTGTTCACAAATGTAAACAGGAGGAGGTTTTTCCTGCTGCTTCCATGTCCTCCTTGCAAGGATGCGAAGGGAGGGGTCCTCCCCACCCCCTGGGGTCTTTCCAAACAGGCCAGGGAGTGTCCTGGGTTATTAAACACACACCCCACGCAAAGTGCATGTGAAAATAAGAGATGAAAAACTGCCTTGGGTGGAGGAACCCACTCTTGGGTTGTTGGCTGCAAGAGTTGATGAAGAGGCTGAAAAAGCTGAGCAGCCCGATTTTTGCTCTCCTCTCTCTCTCTCCCCCCCTCCCTCCCTTGACGTTTGAAATCTGATTATGCAATGGGGGCACGTGACTTCCCCGTGCTGCCCCTCCTTTCCCTATCTCCTGTCCTGAGTTGATTCTTTAATCCTGGTTTAAAGAAAAAGAAAAATAAGCTCTCTAGGTTTTAGAGGTGTGTGTGTGTGTGGGGGGTCTTTCCTAGCCCCCCCCCAAACCCCCACCCCAATCCCAGAAATGATGGGGAACTGGAGCTGTATAGCGCAAAACATTTCAGTAAAAAATATTTCTAAACTAGGCTTGCAAGCTTGTCTGGCTGGAACTCTTAAAGTGGCTGGGAGGCTACAGTCCCGTTCCATATACTTAAAGGGAACTCTGCGGGACTTAACCTGAGTGGATGCATGCAATGGGGAAGGGTGGGGTGGAGAGCTGGATCCAGCTGGTGGGCCAGATCCCAAAGATGCTAGCCTTCCAAGGGCCACTTCGATGGGCAGGGTGGGTTTGGCCACCTGCCTCCAGAGATTGAAACGCAGAGCCTTCGCTGGGAGGGAAGACACTGGGAAACCAAATGCAAACCCAACACGCTCGTCCCAGAATCCTTGTTGATTTTGGGCGGCCACCCTAAGCCTGGTGCCCTCCAGACATCCCAGCAGCTAGTACAGCCAGTGGTCAGGGGTGGTGATGATGGGATTCATGTCTTGCAACATCTGGATGGCCCCGGGCTACAGAAGGTGCTGTGTTGTTGTTTTTTTAAAAAGAAAACTTTGCAGACATAACATTCCTTTTGGGAGCGGCACAGGATTACAACTACAAGGAAGATGTAGGCATCTCTGTAGCATGTGTTATGTTTTGGGGAGGCACGCCTAGAAAGCTTAGGCCCGTCTTAATTTGCCTGGCCGCTTTAACTTTTTTTTCTTTTCTCCCTCCCGCCCTCCTCTCTTCTTCTGATCTTCAGCTTTGAAAGCATGCAGAGGCTTTGTGACAAATACAACCGCGCCATCGATAGCATTCACCAGCTGGTATGTATGTGCCCCGCCCATCCGCACCGCTTGGCTTCTGGGTTGTTGTTCTTTTTATTTGGGGGGGGGGTAATAATAATAATTTTTTATTTGTACCCCGCCCATCTGGCTGGGTCTCCACAGCCACTCTGGGCCGCTTCCATCAAATATTAAGATACATTAAAATATCACGGATTGAAAACTTCCCTAAACAGGGCTGCCTTCAGGTATTTTCTGAATGTCAGGTAGTTGTTTATTCCCTTGACCTCTGATGGGAGGGCGTTCCACAGGGCGGGCGCCACTACTGAGAAGGCCCTCTGTCTGGCTCCCTGTAGCTTTGCACCTAAGAACAAATAGAGACGATACAGAATCTCCCAAAGCAAGGCGATAACCCTTTATTAGAAACTGCTGCAGCAGGGTGTCTTGCAAGCAAAAGACCTTCAACAAAGGCGCGCAAGCTCCTATATAGACTTTTGAAATTGCCCCCCTCCAGCTCAAGACCACCCCTCCATACATCACCAATTGGGAGGGTCTGTTAGCAGTGATCTGAGCACACTGGACCCTGCCCCCCTGCCTCCTCTTGCCCTCCACCAAAAACCCATCAAGTGAAACAAAAGATATTTACATTTCCCTATATCCCAGCCAAGTTAATCACACCCTTTTGTCTGGCACTCAGGTATCAGGATGCCAGAGATTATCACTCAGGCAGAGGGCTGCTGAGTAGCTGGAGGGGCAACCCCCCCTTTTGTTCCTGAGACAAAGAAATACTGGTACTTGGTCAGTTGGGAGTCAAAATGGAGTGAGGCCTGTCCTCCTGTGCTGTTTTTCAGACATGTGGCCTTATTGGTACATTAATAACAATTATTATATATAAATAAAATACCTTAAAATTCTTACATTTGCCACCTGTCCCGCCTAATACAGGATAGTCCTGTGTTCCAATGCAAAATGCTATGTTCTGTATTGATTCAATACAAGATGCAGTTAGTCCTATATTTTCCCTATCCCCCCCCCCCCCCCGCGCCAAGTTAAGGATCCTCTCCTCCGCTCCTGCAGGGATGGCACCCCTGGCTTGGCAGGAGAAACTGCCACTCACTTCTTTCCTTCCTTTCTCCCTGCTCCTGCTTTTTGACAGCGGAGGCAGAGCAATACCCATCACGGTAGCCCTATCTTCCTCCCTGAATTTGTCTCGCCCTCTCTTAAAGCCCCCGCTTCATCTTGTGCCAAGCGAATTCCACAGTTCTAACTATGCATTGTGTGTAGAAGTCATTCCTTTTGTCTGCCGGCTTCATTGGGCACCCCCAAGATCTTTTTATTAATCTATAATTTTTTATTAATTTTTTCCATATACATACTATTTCAAGTCACATTTAATTACAAATAAATTTTAAGCTACTTCTTACATTTCTACTAGTTGACTTCCACTCTTCCTCCTTCTGCTTTCTTTCTGGCCGTTCTTACTTTGCGCAGTTTAACATTCCTTATTCCTTATTGCCTATATCACATAATATTCCAATCCTCAAGATCTTCTATGTATACATTTTCTTGCTCCAGCCATTGTATTTAACATAAAAAATCCATATTTTTTCTTCATATCTATTTAATTACAAATTGTGTTGTTATTTCTTTTTGTATACCCAATAAAGAATTTTAATGTCCAGTTATGAGGTTTAATTCATTCTGCTGGTATTCTTATATTCAGAACATCTTATCAATATAAACCAAAAATTCCCCCCATTCCCTTTCAAATGTTTCGTTACCCAAGTTCTAGTGTTTTATGAGAGGCACAGAAGTGCCTTCGTTGGCCTGTTGCACGTGGCAAAGTGTATGTATGTGTGTCTCTCTCCCCTTACCCTCCCGCGTCTCCCATTTTGTTCTCCTTTTTTATATATATAAGAATTTATTAAATTTTTGATAAAACAACAAAAACAAAACACTACAAAAATTACAAAGAAAACAAAAATACAAATACAAAAATACAAAACCCAAAAATCTCAACAAAAACACAAACACTTATTTAATTATACTCATACTATTACTTAACGCGCCTCCCATTTTGTTCCCCAGTGGAAAGGAACCACGCAGCCCATGAAACTGAACACCCGCCCCACCAATGGGCTCCTGCGCCACATCCTGCAGCAAGTCTATAACCACTCAGTGACCGACCCCGAAAAGCTCAACAACTATGAACCCTTTTCCCCGGAGGTGTATGGCGAAACTTCCTTTGACCTGGTTGCTCAGATGATCGATGAGATAAAAATGACCGAGGACGACCTGTTTGTAGACTTGGGCAGCGGTGAGTGGTTGCCGTACACTTCCGCCTCCTGTCTCTGCCCTGAAACCTGTCTTTACGCAAAACTGTTTCATTCCTTCTGTAGAACATTCAGCAGAGTGTACCAGTTTGCTTAGGAAGCATAGAATCATAGAGTTGGAAGAGACCACAAGGGCCATCCAGTCCAACCCCCTGCTAAGCAGGAGACCCCCTGCTAAGCAGCTGAGCTGTGTCAATAGTGGCCCACTTTGGATGTGATGGCCAAACCACGGTTTCTTTAGCAGGGCTGTGCTTTGGGTCCCCTTTTGCTTTTCTCATGTCTCGCAGTAGGGGTCTTTACGCAAAACTGTTTCATTTCTTCTGTAGAACATTCAGCAGCGTGTACCAGTTTGCTTAGGAAGCATAGAATCATAGAATCATAGAGTTGGAAGAGACCACAAGGGCCATCCAGTCCAACCCCCTGCTAAGCAGGAGACCCCCTGCTAAGCAGGAAACCCCCTGCTAAGCAACTGAGCTGTGTCAGTAATGGCCCACTTTGGATGTGATGGCCAAACCACGGTTTCTTTAGGAGGGCTGTGCTTTGGGTCCCCTTTTGCTTTTCTCATGTCTCGCAATAGGGGTCTTTACGCAAAACTGTTTCATTTCTTCTGTAGAACATTCAGCAGCGTGTACCAGTTTGCTTAGGAAGCATAGAATCATAGAATCATAGAGTTGGAAGAGACCACAAGGGCCATCCAGTCCAACCCCCTGCTAAGCAGGAGACCCCCTGCTAAGCAGGAAACCCCCTGCTAAGCAGCTGAGCTGTGTCAGTAATGGCCCACTTTGGATGTGATGGCCAAACCACGGTTTCTTTAGCAGGGCTGTGCTTTGGGTCCCCTTTTGCTTTTCTCATGTCCCGCAGTAGGGGTCGGCAACCTGCAGCCCATGGGCCACAAGCGGCCCACGGGGGTCGTTTAAACTGCCCGCGAGCCGCCCCTGAACCGAGCTCGTCGTTTGCCACTAATCACCAGCAGAATTGGGAGGGAGAGGTGGGCGTATTTAGCAGTCACTTTGGATGGGTTTACTCAATTCTGCTCCATTTCTACCTGCCTTCCCCCCTTCTTGTCTCAGGTGTGGGCCAAGTCGTTCTTCAGGTAGCAGCGGCCACAAACTGCAAGCATCACTATGGCGTGGAGAAAGCAGATATTCCGGCCAAATATGCGGAGGTACGTAGCTCGTGTGTGTTTTGTGTGGCTAGAAAGGGGGAGCACCCTGTGACCTACATTAGAAGCCAAGTGCCACGTAGAGAAATCTAGACTTGAGGGGTGTGAATGCTCGTTTTAAAGAATCTGAAAAAAATCTGCACCGAGAGAACCTCTTCTTTCCTTTTGCAGACTGTAGAAATGGTGCTACTTCAGCAATTTGGTGCACATATAGATACCCCAAGCCTGCAATCTTGTGGTTTAAATTCTGCCTTGATACGATAGGGCGTTAAGCTGCAGCTTCTGTGAATTGATAAAAATATATATATATTCAGATTTCTTCCCATTGTATAAAATATCTGGGCCGTATGCCACAAACTGTACAGGTGAAAACAGAGCACTAAAATGCAGTCAATACAACACAGGATAATTATATAAAAAAATATTCTCTGCTGGTGCAAGTCCTTGGTGGTTAATGATCTCTGCCGCAGTTGCTGTGTTCCCCCAGGTTGCTGGAAACGGGTCACTATCCAATTTACTACTAACAGCACACCTGCTTTCTCCTCCCTTCTTCTCTCCTCCCGGCTGCCTGCCTTTCCAGACGATGGACAAAGAATTCAGAAAGTGGATGAAATGGTATGGGAAAAAACATGCAGATTACACAGTGAGTTGAAACGAAACTGCAAACGTTACCTCCCACCAAACCCTGTTGCAAATCACCCTCCTTTCCCCCTTCGTTTTGGTGTGAGCTTTTCAGAGGCTACACCTTTGTGTAGGGGCAGAGAACCTTTTCTGGTCTTGGGGGGCTGTGCTCCTCCTACGAAGTCTTTGCGGGGAGCACATGCCAATTGTGGGTGAGCAAGAATGGGTGGACCAGCAGATGAGACTCCTATCAGACCTTTTTCTACGGAAGGTTACACCTGGGCCACATCCTCACTATACATTAAAGCGCTGTATGATATCGCTGTAAACAGTCATGGCTTCTTCCCTCAAAGAATTTTGGGAACTGTAGTTTGCTAAGGGGGCTTGGAGATCCCCTTTCCCCTCCCAGAGTTTTGCTAAAGCGCTTTGGCAGACCCTCCCAGTGTCCCTATTTTCCAGGGACAGTCCTGGATTTACAGAAGCCGTCCCGGTTTCTGATTTGATCCCAGAATGTCTCATTTCCCCTTTGGACGTCCCTATTTTCATTGGAGAAAAGTTGGAGGGTATGGAGTTACAGTGGTGCCCCGCTAGACGAAAATAATTCGTTCTGCGAATATTTCCGTCTAGCGGTTTTTCCGTCTAGCGAAGCGGCAATGTAAACCGCGGTTTTCGCTAGACGAAAACAAAAAGACGGGAAAAAATTGTTTTGCGAGGCAGTCCCATAGACTTTTTCGTCTTGCGGGGCAGCCTCCCGCTAGACGAATGCCTTCGTCTAGCGAGTTTTTCGTCTAGCGAGGCATTCGTCTAGCGGGGCACCACTGTAATGTGACCCCTGAGCTATCTGAAGGCAGCCCTGCATAGGGAAGTGTTTTTTTTTTAAATGTTTTAATATGTTTTATTTTATTTATATATGTTGGAAGCCACCCAGAGTGTCTGGGGCAACCAGGTCAGAGAGGAGAGGTATAAATAGTAAAATGATAGTAATAATAACAACAATAACAATAATAATAATACTGCATTTGAATACGACTTTCTTATTTTCATCAGAGAAATGTTGGAGGGTTTGGTTCTTGGGGGGTGGGGAATGCAACGACTGTTTAAAGTGGTCAAAACAAAAAAATAATAAAAAATTCCTTCCAGTAGCACCTTAGAGACCAACTAAGTTTGTTCTTGGTATGAGCTTTCGTGTGCATGCACACTTCTTCAGATGCACACGAAAGCTCATACCAAGAACAAGCTTAGTTGGTCTCTAAGGTGCTACTGGAAGGATTTTTTTATTTTATTTTGTTTTGACTATGGCAGACCAACACGGCTACCTGCCTGTTTAAAGTGGTATTACAGTGCTTGAAAAATGTACGGTATGGACGGAGCCTTAGTCCATGCAGCTGCCATAGGTTCTACACATGCATCTCTCCCTGCAGGCAAGCAAGAGGAAGGCAAAAGCACTGGGGGGGGGGTGTGGCAGAGGGTCAGAGAAAGGACACGTCCTGGGGGCCAGGTAGAGAGGGCTTGGAGGACCCTATTCCATCCACAGACTCGAGGTTTCCCACCTCACACACAGGGATTCCCTAGGTCACTAGAACTCTTGCACCTGTCGTCAATGGGGAATTCTAAGAAACCCAAACCAGTGCTGTTATTCAAGGTCCAGTCGGCCATAGTGATTCAAAGGTGGAAACTCTACCACCAGCATCTCAGGAGCCACCATGCAGAATTTGGTTGTAGTAGTAGTAGTAGTAGTAGTAGTAGTAATTCTATTATTTATACCCCGCCTACCTGGCTGCGATTCCTTAAGAGGTCTCCACATGCAGAGGGAAGAGAAAAGACAAATGGCTTTGCAAAATGTGTAGTAGTAGGTGATGGCAGCAATAAAATCCATTTAGAAAACGAAAAGAAATGGGGTTCTGATTCTCCTGCTGGGAAGGAAGCCCTCCCTTCAAGATTGGCTCAGCCTCTGGATTCCTGCTTGTCCAAAAGAGGCTTTTACTTTTAAGTTCCAGATCCTCCGGTTGTTGTTGTTGTTGTTGTTACTTTTTATTATCATTATAATATGGTATGCTGCCCATCTGACTAGGTTGCTCCCAACAGAGTATTAAAAACGCAGTAAAGCGTCAAACATTATAAAGTTCCCTAAACAGGGCTTCCCTAAATCAGAGCTTCAGGAGCTCCTTTCTTAAAAACAAGCAGCCTCTGCCTAGCCCCTGAACAACTCTTCCCTAGAAATTCCTTGGGAAATTTCTGCTTCCATTTCCATTATTGAGTTAAGGCTTGAAAGCTTCTCGTTGGCAATTAATGCTGACAGATGGTGCTCCCCCCCCTTCCTTGGCGGTTCCTACTCAGAAGTATCCCCTCCTGAATGCTGTCCAGGTATCTGGGGGGAGCTTAATGACGCGGAGCCTGTGGGATGTCGGAGCGCTTGAGTGGTTGTTTCCTGGATGCCTCCTGCAATGAGGTCGTTGTGCCTCTCCTGCCCCCTTTCCCCTCCTGAAATGCCCCCCACCTGTCACTTTTCCTCCCGGTTTTTCTAATGACCAAATAAGTTCTCTCTCTCTCTCTCTCTCTCTCTCTCTCTCTCTCTCTCTCTCTCTCTCTGTGTGTGTGTGTGTGTTTTAAATGCATTAGATGGCATATAAATATTAGATTGCAAGAGGAAATTAAAATCGGCTGCTTAGGTTAATGACTTTGAGAGTGCGGGGAGGGAGAACTTGCGGGGATAATTCAGGAGGAGGAGAGGGACATGTCAGCCTAGCAGCAGCAGCAACAACAGCAGCAGCAAATATATCACATCTATCCTCCAAATTGCTCAAGATGGTTACGTACTTCTCCCCAGTTTCTCTTCCTGCCTTTGACACGTTAGGGTGAGGCAGGTTGCTCACCACCACTTAGGGCAGGGGTCAGCAAGGTTTATCTTGCCTGGGCTGGATCGCTTGTGTGCCCGTGATTTTCGAGTCCCTGCGCTGCGCCGGTTTAGCGCAGCGCATGAGCGGGAATCTTGGTGGGGGGGTGGCTCATGGGCCGGTCAAACAACCTCTGTGGGCTGCTTCTGGCCCATGTGCCTTAGGTTGCTGACCCCTGACTTAGGGCAGGGTTCAGCAATGTTTTTTCAGTAGGGGGCCGGTCCACTGTCCCTCAGACCTTGGGGGGGGGGCAGATTATATTTTGGAAAAAAAATGAATGAATTCCTATGCCCCACAAATAACCCAGAGATGCATTTTAAATAAAAGGACACATTCTACTTATGTAAAAACACGCTGATACCCGGACTGTCCGCGGGCTGGATTTAGAAGGCGATGGGGGCCGCATCCGGCCCCCGGGCCTTAGTTTTGGGGACCCCTGACTTAGGGTCTTCAAACCTCCCAAATTGGTACAGCTTTTTCTTGGAGGGGAAAACCCAAGCTGAAGCTGGCATTCTTTTTCGGAGTGTGTAAATAATCTGTTTTTAGTTTCTGCACGGGAATTGGGAGTCACTTGCACAACCCCCCCCAAAAAAAAACTTGGTGGGTTTTGGGGTGTGAGTCCAGTGCTTTTTTCTTGGGGGCACTCAAGGGTACGCAGTTTCCTTTGTCTCTCCCCACCCTGCAAAAAAGAGAGGCAATTTTAACAGTCTGCTCCTTTTGCAGCAAAAGGAAAAAGAAAACCTCTGCAAGATATTAAGCCGTTCTGGATTTTACACTGCTTTTTTCCTCCTGAGCGGGAACTTTTTACCACTCAGAAATTTTTAAAAAAAGAGAGGAACAAAATACCCAAGCCCTTCTCCAGCGGCTTCCATAGCTTTGAAACAGAGCCACGTTCCGTAGCTTTGGGTTCCTGCCGCTCTTGAGTGTGTGTCTAAGAAATATTACTATTATTATTATTTCAAAAATAGCTGTGTGTGCTTTTCCAGGCAGAACAAACAGGTCTTTGTGAGCCAAGTGTCGTGCACAGAGAGGGCTCTCGGTATGCAGGGTTTTTCTCCCTTCCATGTCTGCGTTACGTTACAGCCAGCTAGCCTGGCCACACTTTTCCCCTGCTGCAAACGGAGGGTTTTCTTTTCAGATTTATTTTGGAGTCCAAAACTCCCTCCTCTGCAACCCCCACCTCCATAGACGGCTGGAAATCTGCCCTTGCTCCTTCTTAATGTATTTTGCACAGACCCCACTTTCTCTTGGCAGAGTCACACCCCCTGCCTGCTATGAAACGTGATTTCCTTCTGCGGTCTCTGCTGGGTAGACCCCGTTGCCTGTGTTGTGGGGAGGTAGGGTGTGTGTAAAGGAGCTTGCTTCCTGGCTAAGTTTGGAAAATTCCAGCTGAATTGAAAATCTCTACTGAAACAGGAGTTTGGGGAGTTGATCTGGAACGGTGTCACCCAGAACGGTTCATTGGCTTGTGGAGGATTCTGGTTTGATTCCAAGCCCCAGTTCAAAGTGCTGCTTGTTAATCCTTTTCCTCCCGCTTGCGAAAGATGGAGGGATCCCTCTGTCTAGAAGAGGCATTCTCTCCTGAGAGCAAGGGATGCTGAGATTCCTGCGTTGCAGGGGGTTGGACTAGATGACCCTTGGGTCCCTTCCAACTCTACAATTCTGATATTTTTTTCTAGACCCCAGGGATGGGCAACTTCCCTTCAGGGGCTGCTACGCTCCAGCTGGCATGGCTGGTGGTCAGGGACAAGGGCTTAGGAGTTCATATGTAAAGCGTCTGGAAGGTCCTTGTCAAATTTTCAAATTATGTGCAATTTTCTCCCATTATAGCTCTGTTCCAGAGCGAATGGCACCAAGCGCCCAATGTGAGGTCTACAGTTAGTTTCCGACTTGAGTTGAAATTACTATTCATGCTGCCAATAACATGTTTATTTTTAACTTATATTATTTTTTTATTTATTAAATTTGTATACCACCCTATATGCATGCAGGTCTCAGTGCGGTTCACAAGATAATATCACAATAAGGCCCTGTTCTCTTGTTGCCACCCTCTGGATCTGTCATGGAGGAGGCACACAAAGAAGGGCCTCAGATGATGGTCTCAGGGTTCAGGCAGGTTCATATGGAAAGAGGCAGTCCTTGTGGTTCTGTGGCCCTGAGCCGTTTAATACCAATTCTTTTGACAATATATCTACAATTCGTATCACCAAAAATAGTCAGTAACTATAATTTTGCACAGCAAGCTGCAGTTTCTTTAGTAATATTATTTCTTCCAAAATTAAGTTCCAGCAATCTTGCACCAACATACATTCCCACATTGAAAGATAACACGCGCCAAGTTTATCGCGACCCCTCCAACAATTAGCCGATACGGGAGAGAACATTTTCTTTGATTATTGCACATGGATTTGTGTTGGGTTTTTTTAAACGGAAGAGTCAGCCGCCTTGAACATTCCTCTGCGGAGGCACAGATTTATTCTCATGGATTTGCATAAACAGAGAGCTTTGGGGTGGATATCCTCCAAGCCAGTTGCTGTCTTTTGGCTCCCTCCTTGCCTTGGGAAGATGGAAATAACTGGTGCAGATGGTGTCCCCCCTTTGCTGCTCACTAAGCAGATTATGTTTCCGCCATTGTGACCAGAGAAACGAGATGGGGAAGGTTGGGAGGGGACACACAGCAGTTTAATAGGAGCCTGTGTATGTGATGGCTTCTGTTCCGATCTCTCTATTCCCCCCCCCCCCAACAAAAAGTAGGAAGAGTCTGGTTGAAGATAAGGGGTGTGTGACTCTTCCTTTCCATCTCCTTATTTCAATGCCTTGTCAGTGGCCCAAATATATTCCAAAATCTGTATTGTGGGTTGGTCTTAGGAGGATCCTGTCTGACTTTCCTCATTCGGGCACGGTAGCAAGCACAGCTGCATTTTGCCAGGGATGTAAAAGTTGGCTGAGTTTGGGAAGAGGGAAGATGGTAAGGAGGGGGGTGGGGTAAAAGAATTTATGAGATTTATCAGGAAGGCTAACCATGGTACTCTGTGACGTCAGAGGGTAATAACCGATTTGGAGAAGGGAATAAATATCTAGGTTTTTATGATAATGTGTTGATTTAATATTTTTAAGGTAGGAATTAGAAGTAATAAGAGCAATAGTTCTATTGAGTTAAGAGAAAAAAGGATATAAGAAGTTAAGATTTGCAATATGATGTTTTATTTGATATTCATAAGTTGAATGATATAAGATGTTTATTTGAAGATTAAGAATAATGGTGAATGATTAGTTAAACTAGTTACAAAGTTACTAAAGTAAATTAGAATTGAACGCAGAAGAGAGAACGGGGGAAGTCCCCCCAAATAAGATTTGAAACAAGACCATAATTAATAGATTGGTGTGTTCCTGTGTGTGAGGTATGTATTAGTTTTTATTCGATTGTTATTTGTGTTGCTTGTTGTGTTTGTTTTTATATGTAGAATGATTGTTATTATTTGTTGTTTTTTCTTTTTGTGTGGAAAAACCAATAAATTTTTATTTAAAAAAGAAAGAAAGTAAAAGTTGGCTGAGTTAAAACAAGAAAGTCAAACTCCGTTTTCTCTCGTTCTCTCTCTCTCCCCCCTCTTCTTAGCTGGAAAGGGGTGACTTCCTCTCGGAAGAATGGCGGGAGAGGATCGCAAACACAAGGTACGGCGCTCTTGTCTTTCAACAAGGACCCCCAGGGCGCAGAACGGCTCCCTCCAAGAAGCTCCTCTGTCCCAGTATGGGGTTTGCCTGCTCGTCCTGCCCCCGCTCCTTACTCGTTGGGTGCTAGATGGGCGGTGGAAGTGTTGCCCCCGTCTCACTTCTTTGCGAGGAGGGAGTGCTGGCTTGCTTAGGGCAGTGTTTCCCAAACTTGGGTCTCTAGGTGTTTTCGGACTACAACTCCCATCATTCCTGACCGCTGGTCCTGCTTGCAAGGGATGATGGGAGTTGTAGTCCAAAAACACCTAGAGACCCAAGTTTGGGAAACCCTGGCTTAGGGCATCCCGCTCAGGGTCTCACCTGGATAGTGGTGGCCGTGGTGGTTGCTGTTTAACTGTCCTTCACCCTAAGATCCCAGGGCAGGTTACAGCAGTCAAAACAGTTTGAAACAACTCACGGCCACAAAGAGATGTGGGTCCTAAAAATATGGAGTTCGGTGTCAAAGATCTGGGGCAAAAACCTGTGATTCCTCCGGAAGCTGTGTGCTGAAGGTTCTAATAATAATAATAATAATAATAATAATAATAATAATAATTTATACCCCGTGCACCTGGCTGGATTTCCCCAGGCACCCTGGGCGGCTTCCAACACATGTGAAAACATAATAAAACATTGAGCATTAAACATTTCCCAATACAGGGCTGCCTTCAGGTGTCTTCTAAAAGTTGTGTAGTCGTTTGTCTCATTGACATCTGATGGGAGCGCATTCCACAGAGCAGGTGCCACCACCGGGAAGGCCCTCTGCCTGGTTGCTTGGAGCTTCACTTCTTGCAGTGAGAGAACTTCCAGAAGGCCCTTGGAGCTGGACCTCAGTGTCCAGGCTGATGCTCCTCTGTGGGCAAGGAGTTCCACAGCTTTGGGGCCACCGCTGAGAAGGCCCTCTCTGAACTTGGCAGCCACCACCCCTGAACTTCAGAGGGGAGGTGGAACTGCCAAGAGGGCCTCTTCTGCTGATCTCGGCACCTGAGAGGGTCTGTAGAGAAGGAAGTGGGTTTTGAGGTACTAAAATTGGGGGCGTGGGAAGTGTCAGGCTTGGAGTGTGTGACCGGGATGTATTTAATGCTTTTTAAAAAGCCCAGACCACGTTGCATGGAGCACTGCTGAATTGCACCATGTGGTTGGTCTTTTCTTCTAAGTTATTTTACAAATGCAGAACACATTCCCCCGTATTTTCTGGGGTGGCTTTATTGAAACACATGTGGGAGCTGAAAGCTATGTTATGCCTTGCCTTGTACATGTGTGTGTGTGTGCGTGCATGCATGTGTGTGCGCACACACACACATGTGCACCCTTCCCCCCCCACCCCTTGCAGCAGCAAAAGCAAGACAGTGTGTGTCCATGTTTTACTAAAACTCCTCTTTACCCTACAGCGTTATTTTTGTGAATAACTTTGCCTTTGGACCTGAGGTGGATCATCAGCTGAAGGAGCGATTTGCAAACATGAAGGAAGGTAATGAGTCGCGTCCTCTCCACCGGCCTCTCCGCTGTTGGGATGGCAGTTGTGCTTTTTCAGTTGTGTGGTGGCAGCAATGAGTATGTTCTTTGTATGTCGGAGGTGGCTGTTCTGCCTGCAATGAACCGGCTTCCTAGAACGGATATAGGCAGGGGCAACTGATGTCGTGTTTCTAGACGTTCCTGAACGCTGGCTCCCTTCAGCCAGCACAGCCAAAGCTCAGGGAGCTGTAGCTCATAGATATATGAACGGGGACTCACAGCTAAAGAATTGCACTCAACCTCTGTTTAAAAACCTCCAGTGAAGGAGAGTTTGCTACCTTCCAAAGGAGTCCGTTCTACCGTCAAGCAGTTGTTAACACCAGGAAGTTGTTTAGCTGGAATCTCGTTTCTTGCAGTCTGAATCTGTTGGTTTGGCAGCAGAAAGCAAGCTTGCTCCACCTTCAGATCTTTGAAGGTGGCCATCCTATCCCCTCTCAGTCTCTTCTTTTTCCAGGCTGAATGTACCTAACTCCTTCAACTGTTCCTCATAAGGCTTGGTCTCCAGACCCTTGATCATCTTGGTCTCCCTCCTCTCCTCTGTGCACCTTCTAGCTTGTCAACATCCTTCTCAGCCCCCCATCCTTGTTCCCACAGTGGCCAGCCACTTCCTTTCACCCTCTCATAAAAACAGCCACTGTAAGTCCCAGTCTTTGTCTTTCGCCAGAAAACTGGCTCAGGTTTATCTCACCTTGTAAAAATTATAACAACCCACAAACGAGGACTTGACACCTGCTCTTGAAATGCGATCTGGTGGCTGTGAAACTCCCTCCCAGATGCTTTTATTTCAGCCTTCCAGGCTTCTTCAGTCTCATGGGCTTAGCCACAGGGGGCAGTTCTCTTTCACAGGTGACAGGCAAAAGCTTTGTTCTCTTCTCACCCTTTGTCTTGGGGTTTTCCTTCCACCCCAGTTGGGTGATTTGGGCCCAATTCTTTGTGTGCGCATGTGCAATTTTTAAATGAATTTTATACAGGGCGAGTCCTTTAAAAGAAGCCCCATGGATAGAGTGTACACATGTTCCACGGGGGCCTCTTTTAAAAGACTCACTCTGTATTATAACCACAAATGCCAGTTTTTAAGTACATTTTGTTGTTGTTGTTGTTGTTCAGTCGTTCAGTCGTGTCTGACTCTTCGTGACCTCATGGACCAGAGCACGCCAGGCACGCCTATCCTTCACTGCCTCTCGCAGTTTGGCCAAACTCATGTTAGTAGCTTCGAGAACACTGTCCAACCATCTCATCCTCTTTCGTCCCCTTCTCCTTGTGCCCTCCATCTTTCCCGACATCAGGGTCTTTTCCAGGGAGTCTTCTCTTCTCATGAGGTGGCCAAAGTACTGGAGCCTCAACTTCAGGATCTGTCCTTCTAGTGAGCACTCGGGGCTGATTTCTTTAAGAATGGATAGGTTTGTTACACATTATGGCAGATCCTTTACAATGTTTTTCTCTCCAGTGATATGACCGAGTAATAGAAAAATACCATAGATATACAACTAAAAAAAACAAGGTGACTGTTAACCCACCTGGCAGAATAGTATAGGAAGACTGATGTAATAAAAAGCAGAAGGTTGCATTTGGCTGGCATTTTTTTAAAAAATAGAAATAGGCTTCCAGAATAAATCTCCTTCTGACGCAGTGTTGGCAACTCTGATAAATAAGCTAGGTGCCAAATGGCTCCTCAAACCAAAACGCAATGCCTAGTTACCCCTTTGGGGGCAAGACGGCTCTAAAGTCTTATTTTCCGAATGACGGACTGACTGTGGTTGGTGATCAGTTAAGCATCTGGCTAGTTCAGAAGACAACCTCGAGCCTGGTTAAGAGCTTTGAGAATTTAAAGAAGAAAAGTTCACTTGATCCAGGGACAGTCCACATATCTGCTGGCATGTTCCACCCTCTTTTTCTTAGTGGTGGCTTCTCCAGCTCAGGCTGCACAGAGAAAGCATTTTGGTTCCAGAAATTCTTTCTGATTGCGCAGATAAAATACAACGGATAGAATTCTACAGGATGGGGAATTACAATCCTAATCCAATGATCCCCAGGCATGCGCCTCCAGATGGTGTAGATGCCAGGCACCATTGTGGTGCCCAGGCATGTTCACATGGTTGCAGTGGTCGAAAGCTCCTGGCTAATTTCAAACACTGCTCTCACGTCAGTGAGATTTTGCCAGAAGCCGCTGTAGCTGGGGCTGGGCCCAGTTTGCTAGGGCTGATCTGAATGTTCATGTGTGTGCCTGTGTGCGAGTGTGGTTTGGCTGCTCCAAGATTTGTTGCTTAAAAGCTTTCACACATGTTTTTTTGTTCCCCTGTTTTGCTCTTCCTCTCCCTCATTCAGCTCTTCAGACAAAAGGTCTAGCTTTAGATGTGGCAAGTGGTTCATGTCCTCAATTGCTGTATTTACCTGTGCTGTTGTTGTTTTTTAAAAAGACCGCAAGTACACTTAGTTGGTGAATATGGTCGCACAACGCCACCAGGCTCTGCCCTCGGTATAAAGAGCAATTAACCTGTGACCTGAAAGGAAACAATTAATATGCAGCCATTAGGGAAGCTTTCTTGAGCCCTGTAAATCACTTCAGAGGTTATTTTTTTTGGGGGGGGGGGGTAGGGGATCCCTTATCTTCAGATTTCAAGGCCAAACTCCTAATGCTCACAGTTCATATAAAACCATATGTGCAACTTGGAGGGGGGGGGGAGATGGTTTAAGTGCAGCACCCGTGAGCTTCCCTGACGGTAAGATTCTTGAAATGGTTATTAACACGAAATCATAAGTGCAGGCGGAAAAGAAAGAGGGAAAACGTGATTAGAGGTGCAGAGCGCAGGAGCAATACTGTGTTTCCGAAATTAACAGAGAGCAGATAACGTAGAAAAATCAATGCAGCACATAAAGCATTTTTTTGTTTTGCAATTTAGCGGGGGAAGAGAGTGTGGCGCATACTTGAAATTGACCCGTAAGGAGCAGAATCCCACTCGATGGCAGGGAAATGTTTCAGGTCCTGGAAATGTGTCATTGCGAGTTCTTTCCTCTGCAGTAGCCAGAGTCCACCTATTCCTGCACCACAGGGAGAGAGGGCCAACTCCTGAAGTGTCTTCCGTTTCTTGGCCAAATGCATTCTCTCTGTGGTTTGTTTACTTTTGATTTATGTTCCCTGCCTTTCGTTTGCCTGTGCCTTTTGATTTTACGTTAGCAAGAAACAATGATTTGGGGGAAAGGAGAGGTTCCTAAAGCCTTGCCTTTCTGACATAAGAACGCACAAATTTGACCCGTGCCCTTTCCGCTGCTTTAGGGTAACTAACTCCTGGGCTCTGCTCCTGCTTTTTTCTCTGACAGGTGGCCAGATCGTATCCTCGAAACCTTTTGCACCATTGAACTTTAGAATAAACAGTCGAAACTTGAGTGGTAAGATTAATGTCTGTCTGCCTGTCTCTATTTTAAAAGTGTGTTAGGTTTTTAACTGAGCGTGAGCAGCTGGGTGTGCAGCCACTGTGCCTGCTCCCTCGGATGTCCCCGGGCTTGAACTTGTTGGGAGATAACGCCGAGGCCTTGTGCCTTCCCCCAATGCAGCGTCGCCCGAGATTCATTACTCCGGCCTCCCGTCACACTGATGCGACCCATATCCTCCTGGGACATGAGCACACGACCAGCAGAGTCCAAAATAGAAGCGTTAGCCTTGAGGTGTAACATGTAATCCCTATTTATTGCAACGAAATCAAACATAACAGTACAAAGTAAACATGGCTCCTCTTTCTCTTCCTCGGAGAGAACGCCGAAATAAAACATCGCTGTTAGTGGGAGGAAGGGAGCAAACAGCGTATCTCCTTTTCCGCTTATATAGCTCTAACATTAATCAGCAGCTGAAATGCATTGCGTACAGACACCTGACCCAACAATCCTATATCTGCAGCGTAGGGAGGGGTGAAATCTGAACAGAACTCCCGTCATCTTAAGAAGAGGCATCTCTACTCCCAGTAAGGGATGCCTGTTCTAAACAGAGGCATTCCTGGAATGACGATACTTGGAGGGATGCAGGTTCCCCACCTCGCCTCTAAGAAAAGGCATTCCGTGCTCTAATGATACCACACAACGAATGCTAATTCTTAGCTCGGAACAGGAAATTTCTGTGTGTCTCTGATCCCTCTGCCAGATGTTGTCAGAGCAGGGTTTCCCAAACTTGGGCGTCCAATTGTTTTGGGACTACAACTCCCATCGCCCCTAGCTAGCAAGACCAGTGGTCAGGGATGATGGGAATTGTAGTCCCAAAACAACTGGAGACCCTCGTTTGGGAAACCATACATTAAGAGTCTCAAATTGCAGCACCCCTGGCCGATGGCCTTCTACTCAACCACACCTAGAGATCCCCCATCTTTGGTGTATGTAAGCAGGCTTTTGGTTGTTTTTTTAAAAAAAAGAACATAAGAAGAGCTTGCTGGATCAGGCCAGTTCTAGTCCGGCATCCTGTTCATGCAGCGAGACGCCTGTGGGAATCCTGAAAGCAGGACCCAAGCCCAAGAGCTCTCTCTCCTTCTGCGGCTTCCGGCAGCTGGTATTCAGAACAGCACTTACTGCTTCTGACCATTGTGGCTTGGCAGCCTTCTCCCCCCGTCAATTTGCCCAGTCCTCTTTGAAAGGCATCTAAGTTGGTGTCCACCCCTGGCTCCTGTGCAAATGAATTCCCTAGTGAAAATGCACCAAGGGTGGGGTGTCACTCTGAAATGTGCTCAGCGGCTGGCGCTCCTGTTTCCTCTTTTAACCCTCTCCCATCTTTCTCCTCTCCTAAAAGATATCGGCACTATTATGAGAGTTGTAGAACTGTCACCACTCAAAGGGTCTGTCTCATGGACCGGGAAACCTGTTTCTTACTACCTGCATACTATCGATCGAACCATAGTGAGTAGCTGCACACGGGGCAGTGGGTGGGTGTGGGGCTGTCCGTGAGAGTGGGGGGGGTGGTGGTGAGTGTTGAGAGGGAGGGTGTGTCAGTGTGAATAAGTTTGTGTATTAATTTATTTGCAAATGGCAGTGGTGAGCATCATCAGCCTAATTTTATTGTGCATTTTTTTTTTAAAAAAAGTTTTATTTATTTTCACGGTACAGAAGATACTTTTTGAGAAAGTAATTGTTACAACAGTAAAAAACAAATACCTTATTTTTCGCTCCATAAGACACACTTTTCCCCCTCCAAAAAAGTAAGGGGAAATGTCTGTGCGTCTTATGGAGTGAATGTGTGGTCCCTGGGGCCGAATGGCCGGAGTGTGGCGGGCGCCGTTGCCCTGCACCTCCCCCGGGTTGCCGGCAGCCTCCCTTTCCCCCTGAAGCCCCAGGAAGGTTTATCAGCAGCGGGCAGGCTGTGCGCTGTTGCCGCGCGCTCCTGGGCTGCTCTTTGGGGTGGGGGGCAGAGCCGCGCTGCTCTGCCAGGGACCTGTGCTGCTTGGCGAGGGGGAGAAAAAAGTGGGGAGAAAGCCACCCAAGCCTCCGTGGGAAGAGAGTGATCCCTGCAGAGGCTTAGGAAGGAAGCTCTGCCCCACCAACCATGTGGCTGGCTGGCGGGCAACTTCCCTCCCAAGCCTCTGCGGGGATTGCTCTCTTCCCGAGGAGGCTGTGATTCAGAATATATTTTTTTTTCTTGTTTTCCTGCTCTGAAAACTAGGTGCGTCTTATGGAGCGAAAAATATGGCAGCTTGCCCTGATGAAATTGCAGACTTTCAGCATGCCACGTGTTAAAAGTTTCATTTGATTAATCTTTAACAGATCACGCCACATTTTCCCATGAGTGCTGGGTGAATTCCTGCCACAGTCTGAACAATTTATGTATTCAGTAAACCTTGTGCCATATATTATAAAAGGAATATGGATTGTGTTTGCCCTTTGCCCCTCTCACCTGGCATGTTAGTTTCTCAGCCAATGCTATTGACCATACTCTGTTATACCAAAAAATCAACGTTCAGCCCAACACCGGTTTTCACGTTGTGCATTTGTGTTCATGGTGGAATCAGGAAAGGGGGGGGTGTTACTATTTTGTTGCTTTGGTTTAATTATTTACTTGTGTTTTATTTTATATTTCATTCTGTGAACCGCCCAGAGATCTTTGATGAAGGGCACCATATAAATTTAATAAATATATACAATAAAAATAAAAGGGGTGGCTTGGGCAGCAGCAGGGGACGTGGGTGGCGCTGTGGGTTAAACCACTGAGCCTAGGGCTTGCCGATCAGAAGGTTGGCGGTTCGAATCCCCGTGACGGGGTGAGCTCCCGTTGCTCGGTCCCAGCTCCTGCCAACCTAGCAGTTCGAAAGCACGTCAAAAGTGCAAGTAGATAAATAGGTACCGCTCCGGCGGGAAGGTAAACGGCGTTTCCGTGTGCTGCTCCGGTTCGCCAGAAGCGGCTTAGTCATGCTGGCCACATGACCCAGAAGCTGTATGCCAGCTCCCTCGGCCAGTAACGTGAGATGACACGAGTCGGACACGACTGGACCTAATGGTCAGGGGTCCCTTTACCTTTACCTTTGGGCAGCAGCAAGCGAAATCCACAAACCACGTTCCGCAGAGAATTAGAATTACGGAATTGTCAAGCTGGAAGGGACTCAAAAGTTCTTGGGTGCTCCGTGTTAGGACTGGAACGCCTCTCTTTTGCATTTATTTATTTAGTTGGATTGTAACCTTTTATCTTTGCCTTTTGGTGATTTAAGGCAGGAAGTCCGTCCCCCCCGGACTGTTTGTCGCTTCTCGCGGTTCCCAAGAACACAGCGTCAAAAGCTCTGCAGTTTCCCGTTGTTCAGCCATTGCACTGTGAGAGCGGTCCATCAACACAAGTTCTGTCCGCTTCTTAGGCGCGGCTTTCTGTAAAGTATTTTTGAGTGGTGGTTTTTTCCCCCTTTTTCTTTTTTACAATCAAGTCATATATAAATTTCATAGGGAAAAAATAAACAAGACTTCTCATTTTGTTTGTAAAAGAGTTAATGCTGGTGTGATGATATTTTAAGGGCGGGTTCTTGGTGTAGTTTTTAGGGAGACGACGCCTGAATGCCCCTTTGAAACACCTGGAACATCTGAGGAGGTTTATTCATTCATTTATTATACCGATCTCTCTCTTTCTTTTTGTCGTTGCTTTTTAGCTTGAAAACTACTTCTCTAGTCTCAAAAATCCAAAACTCAGGGTAAGTGGCATAGTGCTTGACAATAGCCGGTTTACTTTTTAAACCTAATTGCAGTCGTGGAAGCTTCAAAATAGCGCTCTTCTCCCGTGGCTGGTATGCATGGACTCATGGAATTGCAGAGCTGGAGGAGACCCTAAAGAATCATCTGGGCCAATGTTTCCCACACTTGGGTCTCTAGCTGTTGTTGGACCACGACTCCCATCATCCCTGGCTAACAGGACTAGTGGTCAGGGATGATGGGAATTGTAGTCCCAAAACAGCTGGAGACCAAAGTGTGGGAAGCCCTGATCTAGTCCAACCTCTCCGATGCTGGAACCACAGTTAAATAATTCCCAATGGGTTGACTACTATCCAACGTTCTGTTTCAAAATCCTCCGATGCCCTATGTTGGAAAGGCTGGGGAGAGATAGGCTCACATTTTCACGCACAGTGGAGTTGCCCATTGGCTTACTCTTTTCAAGAGGAGAAGTGGCACGCTCTTCCTGGGTGTCCTCCACCTCGTATTGTCTGGAAGGAGGGGGACATTTCCCTGTCTTTTCTCCCTCTCTCCCTCTCTCTCTCCTCCACCTCCAGCCTTCTCCGTGCTCACTCTCTCAATGTTTACACTCCGCAGGAGGAACAAGAGGCAGCTAGACGTCGCCAGCAACGAGAAAGCAAGAGCAACACGACAACACCAACAAAGGCCCAAGAGAGCAAGGTCTGATCCCACGAATAATCCACTGTGTGTGGACAGTTGCAGTTTCCTAACAGCGAGGCTCAGGCACACATCAGAGGGGCAGCATGTTTCTGGGTGGTGTTGGGGGGATCCCAACATCTACAGCACGCCATTTCTTTAAACAAAGTTTCCCACCCCCCCCAATCATATTTTATTAAGTTTCAACATTCTTAACATACGCAATCAAAGCACAATTTCGTCTTTTCTCTTATTTTTGTCAACTTCCCACCCCGTTTTCCGTGGAGTTGTTGTTTCTACCCTTCTGCTGCTCCTTCTCTTCTATCAAATCACAACCATAATATTATAATCTATTTACTTCAGTTGCTCATAGCTCAAATCTGGCCGTGAGTTCATCATACTGTAATATTTCTTTAAATAGTCTTTTCAAACAAGCCTTTTTTATATTTTAATTTGAAATTGGAAGTGCAGGCGAACAAGCACCACCCCGCAGTAACCAGCCCTTCCCATAAGTATAGCACAAGATTCTAGTCCTCATGCCTCTGGGAGCAACAGAGAGCCCTTGGGCAACTTCTCGAGGAAGGGCTTCTGCTTTTCTCCGGTTTCATGTCCTCTTATTTATCTGTTTGTTGAACAAAGGACTATGGTGCTGAAGAAGAGGCGGCCCCCGGGGCCAACGCCATCAAAAAGCCATCTCCGTCCAAAGCCCGCAAGAAGAAGCTGAGCAAGAAGGGGAGGAAAATGGCCGGCAGGAAGCGCGGGCGCCCCAAGAAAATGAACATGGTGAGCTCAGAGCGCAAGCCCAAGGGGAACCAGACGGCCCTGGAGCTCCTCCACGCTCAGACGGTTTCGCAGGCCTGCTCGTCTTCTCCTCAGGGTGAGCTGCAAAGTTGTTTGGTGTTAGCCAACACCGTTGTAGTGTGGGCCAGCTATTAATTGATTGATTGATTGAATGAATGAATTTATATACCACCCTATACCTGGAGGTCTCAGGGCAATTCACAGAATAAAGCTAGTTTAAAAGGTGTTACTTTCCTTAAATGTGCACTTGGATTTTGATCCTACTAGGGCTGGGCTAGAGACTTGGGGGGCACTGTGGTCTAAACCACAGAGCCTAGGGCTTGCCGATCAGAAGGTCGGCGGTTCGAATCCCTGCAACGGGGTGAGCTCCCGTTGTTCGGTCCCAGCTCCTGCCCACCTAGCAGTTCGAAAGCACGTCAAGTGCAAGGTGATAAATAGGTACCGCTCCGGCGGGAAGGTAAACGGTGTTTCCATGCGCTGCTCTGGTTCGCCAGAAGTGGCTTAGTCATGCTGGCCACATGACCTGGAAGCTGTCTGCGGACAAATGCCGGCTCCCTTGGCCTATAGAGCGAGATGAGCGCCGCAACCCCAGAGTCGTCCACAACTGGACCTAACGGTCAGGCATACCTTTACCTTTACCTTGGGCTGGGCAATATCTGGTCTTCAACATTCATGATGTCTGGAATAAGGATGGAGCTAGTTTTCAACATCGTGATATACTGATGCATCTCAGTGTCTGAAATAAGGGTGGAACTAGGTGGAGGCATTGGCTGGCTTCACGGATTCCCCACACCCTGATTTCTGCTGACACCTGCTCTTGTGATTCACTGCCCCCTGCAGGAGTCAGGGGAGAGCTGAGCTGGCAGAGTTAACGGGGGTGTAGGAATCTAGAGTAGCATTGGCTGGCTTCACATTTTTTTCCTACAGTGTGTGTTTGTGCACACACACACATCCTGATTTGTGATATACAGTGGACGCCGGGGTTGCAAACGCGATCCGTGCGGGAGGCACGTTCGCAACCCGCAGTGTCTGTAACCCGCAGTGCTGCGCCTGCGCACCCATTCCGATACTTCTGGGTTCTGCGCGTTCTTATCCCGCAGCGAGCACAACCCGAGGTATGACTGTATTGCCAGGTCAGAAATTCTGAAACAGATATCACGAGAAGGACTTCAAACCAGTTTTGTGCGATATATCAATAAATTGCCCAGCCCTAGTTCCTACCAGGTAAAAGACGTGGGTGGCGCTGTGGTCTAAACCACTGAGCCTAGGGCTTGCCAATCAGATCGGTGGTTCGAATCCCCGCGATGGGGTGAACTCCCGTTGTTCGGTCCCAGCTCCTGCCCACCTAGCAGTTCGAAAGCACGTCAAAGTGCAAGTAGATAAATAGGTACCGCTCCGGCGGGAAGGTAAACAGCGTTTCCATGCGCTGCTCTGGTTCGCCAGAAGTGGCTTAGTCATGCTGGCCATGAACTAATAATAGCTGCATTTCTTCAAAATCTCACTGGGCATGTTGACTTATACGAGTGCTGCCCCACTTGTAGAAAGGCAGCATGTTTGGGTAGAGGCAATATTAAAGTTGTCTTGTTCAGGTTGCCCTGTTCCCTGAGTGGCTAGCAGTCATGAGCCATTTAAGGCTTCATAGGTAGGCTTGGTGATGAGCCCTCACCAGTGTTTGATTGTATTCAACCACATCTTTCCTCCACTTGTGGTTCAAGCCATCTCCCAGCTTGTTTCCTCACCACAAATCCACAACCTCCTGTTTTCCTTATGTGGGGCTTCTAAAGCAAAGTGAGAATTTTAATGCCTTGTGTCACCTCCCTTCCAGATGCTTACAGGTCACCTCGTAGTCCATATTACCAACTACCTCCTAAAGTGCAGCGGCATTCGTCAAACCAGCTGTTGGTGACCCCCACCCCGCCTGCACTCCAGAAGCTGCTAGGTAAGAGGGCTTCCCCCCTTCTTGATGGGCAGGCCAACCCACATGGTTGGTGTGGGTGTGTTTAGGTTTGTGCAAATAGGGAAGTGTGAGACTTCATCAGCACCCTGGATAGCTCCATGGAGGCTTCAGGCTAGATGCTCCATATGAGCGGAGCTCAAATATTGTTTCAGCACCAGCCCTTGGGGGACTTGAATAGGACCTGTGATTCTATCTTCAGTAGCACCATGGACAGCTCATATAGGGCTCAGGCTAGAGCAGTGTTTTTCAACCACTGTTCCGCGGCACACTAGTGTGCCGCGAGATGTCGCCTGGTGTGCCGTGGGAAAATTACTTTATATATAGTCAATATAGGCACAGAGTTAAATTTTTTAACATTTTCTAATGGTGGTGTGCCTCGTGATTTTTTTCATGAAACAAGTGTGCCTTTGCCCAAAAAAGGTTGAAAAACACTGGGCTAGAGATTCCATATAAAGGGAGCTCAGATATTGTTTCAGCACCAGAGGTCCTTGGACTGAGCCTTCAAATAGGAGCTGCAGCTGTCTCTGAGTTTAAAGGAGTCTGGACCGCTGTTCTACTGAGACAGGGATGGGGGAGGCTGGTGCTGAATGCAAGCCTGTTGTTGACGATGTTCTTCTGTTCTCCATCTCCTCTGGTCTTACGCAGATTCATTCAAGATCCAGTACATGCAGTTCATGACGTACATGAAGACTCCTCAGTACAAGGCGAACCTCCAGCAGTTACTGGAACAGGAAAAGGTAAGGAGACAGACCTCCTTTCGGCAGCTGTGTAGGATCTTCCTTTTAAGCCTGATCAGGGAGTTTTTCTGAGTAGAAACGTAATCGCCCCTTTTGGAATTTTGAAACTCAACCCTTGGCCCTGAGAGGCAACGAAGCTCTGTTGATTGAAGCTCTTGCGGAAAGATATAATTAGCACAGTTTTGAAAAGTCAAGCGAGAGGCTGTAATGGAATCTACAGCTGCCGTCTTGCAGCAGTTCTCAGTTTTCTTACCATTGAAGCTTGAAACAGGATGCAAAAGAAGGAATGTAAATAATTTGAGATGTTTGGAGAAACTGTCATTGTCATACAACAGTGCCTTACAACTCACTTTTGTAAAAAGGTTCATTTCACATGCAGTTTTGTTTTAGCTACTTACAAATCCCTTTTTGTACCATTTCTTTACACTGGATAATGTGCTGTATGCACCTGTTAACCTTGTTGTGTCCCCACCCTCTCCTGTCCCTGCTTCTGTTCTAGGAGAAGAATACTCAACTTCTGGGGAAGGCCCAACAGTTGTTTACTCACTGCCAGGCTCAGAAGGAAGAAATCAAGCGGTTGTTCCAGCAGAAACTGGATGAGGTAGGAGTGGGGAGTGGCCTGGCCGGGGGTGGGGGTGGGGAGAGACAGAGACAGAGAATGCCCTCTGCAGAGCATACATTGTTGTTGTTGAGCCAGTGTGGTGTAGTGGTTAAGAGCGGTAGACTCGTAATCTGGGGAACCGGGTTCGCATCCCCGCTCCTCCACATGCAGCTGCTGGGTGACCTTGGGCTAGTCACACTTCTCTGAAGTCTCTCAGCCCCACTCGCCTCACAGAGTGTTTGTTGTGGGGGAGGAAGGGAAAGGAGAATGTGAGCCGCTTGGAGACTCCTTCCGGTAGTGATAAAGCGGGATATCAAATCCAAACTCTTCTTCTTCTTCTTCTTTGTTGTTGTTGATTAATATTTATTATACTCCAGGCACTCTGGGCAGCTTCCAGCATATATGAAAACATAACAAAACACCGAACATTAAAAAGCTTCCCTATACAGGGCTGCCTTCAGATGCCTCCAGAAAGTTGTGTAGTTGTTTATTTCCTTGATATCTGAAGGGAGGGCATTCCACAGGAAGGGTGCCACCACTGAGAAGGCCCTTTGCCTTGTTCCCTGTATCCTCACTTCTTGCAGTGAGGGAACTGCCAGAAGGCCCTCGGAGGAGGACCTCCATGTTATAGCTAGATTGTAGCCACACACGACTATCCAGTCCAGGCATAGGCAACCTTCGGCTCTCCAGATGTTTTGGCCTACAACTCCCATGATCCCTAGCTAACAGGACCAGTGGTCAGGGATGATGGGAATTGTAGTCCAAAACATCTGGAGAGCCGAAGGTTGCTGACCCCTGATCCAGTCATTACTATCCTCCATAGTCTTACATTCAGACATTCACTGATATATATCTCTCGTCACCATGGGTGTACTTTCTGCACCTGACGTTTATTAATCTGGCATACCACGTGCGTAAGATCCTCTGTCTCACTTTTTCCAAGGCCTGTGGCTGTCAGGTCGGGACCATTCTACATTCCATCTCCACTTTCCCACTTTTTCCAAGAGCCAGTGTGGTGTAGTGGTTAAGAGCGGTAGACTCAATCTGGGGAACCGGGTTCGCATCTCTGCTCCTCCACATGCAGCTGCTGGGTGACCTTGGGCTAGTCACACTTCTCTGAAGTCTCTCAGCCCCACTCACCCCACAGAGTGTTTGTTGTGGGGGAAGAAGGGAAAGGAGAATGTTAGCCGCTTGGAGACTCCTTCAGGTAGCGGGATATCAAATCCAAACTCTTCAAATCCAAACTCTTCTTCCTCTGGTTAATGGGTTGATTACCCTCTTACCCATGCCCATAGCATAGCTGATCTTCCTTGCAGCTGGTATTTTTTTTATTTCTCTTTCCCTTCAGGCCACATCTAGATTGCACACACCAATCCCATTTCTAGCCTGGAGTCACAGTGCAGTGGTCTTTGCGCAAGCTATACAGGGCCCCCCACTTCCCAGATCATTATCCCCTCCCTATCTCTGTGCAAAATGCTTAGATCTGAAGAGCGCCCTGCCCCATGCATTGGTCCTGATATCAATTGGGATGGGACAATTTCAGACACATTACACCTGTCTGTGTCAGATTTAGCGCCTTTCACCGTACAGTCCCAGGGCAGCTTGCAACAGCAAAGCATACGGTTACCAAACAAAGGAACAGTTATTACCACCACGAAGCAATAAAGATGTAAACCTGAGTCCCTCCAGGCAAGCCCCCCAAGGGTATGCTCAAGACCATCAGCTCAGAAAAGGGGAGACTGTAACACAGTGGGGTGGGTGGTCTCTGTAGCAGCTGCAGCAGCAGCAACAGGGTCATGGCTTCCTGAGTTGGCATGGAAAGCGGCACGAGGAGAAGACAAGCCACTCTTTTTTGTTTTCCTGAACTTCCTCCCTGCTCCCAAACTGATGCTCCCTGTTTTATGTCGCCAGGATGATACTGGGTGGGGGTCTAACCATGTTCTGTCCCCCCACCAACATAGCTGGGTGTTAAGGCACTGACGTACAACGACCTTATCCAGGCTCAGAAGGAGATCTCGGCTCACAACCAGCAGCTGAAGGAGCAAACCAAGCAGCTGGAGAAAGACAATGGCGAGCTCAGGAACCAGAGTTTGCAGCTGGTGCGTCCTCCCCAACGGGAGTCCCAGCGTCTCGGGGCTGGGGGCTGGGGTGGCTCACGTCCAAACTCACCTTCCTTGTCTGTCTCCCCCATATCCTAGCTGAAGGCCAGGTGCGAAGAGCTGAAGCTGGACTGGTCGAACCTGTCGCTGGAGAATCTGCTCAAGGAAAAGCAAGCACTGAAAAACCAGATCTCCGAGAAACAAAAGCATTGCTTGGAGCTGCAGGTAGGGGGTTTCGTGGAGTCATAGGACCATAGTGTTGGAGGGTGCCCCAACCCAGGCTCCACCCATTTGTCTTTTGTGCATTGCACATAAACTTCCCGATTTCCCTCCTCCCTATTTTTTTTTTAAAAGATCAGCATTGTGGAGCTCGAGAAGAGTCAGCGGCAGCAGGAGCTGCTGCAGCTGAAGTCCTACATGCCTCCCGACGACTCGCTCGCCCACCCACGCCACAAGCGCCACCCGAGCCGTGAGGCGGAGCCCGATCACAGCACGTTCCGCCCCGAGCTGGAGTGCTCCAAGTTCCCCGCGGGCCCCCACCTGAACGGCATGAGCCCCGAGCTGTCCATGAACGGCCATGCCACGCCCTACGAGATCCACGCCGCTCTTGGCCGCCCGGCCTCCTCGTCCTCCTCCTCCTCCTCCAAGCAGGGCACCCCCCAGTACCCGGCTTCCCACCTGGACCAAGACATAGTCCCCTGCACGCCCAGCCACAGCGGCAGGCAGAAGCTGGACAAGGCCTCTAGCTTGTCCTTGCCGGATTACACCCGCTTCTCCCCGGCCAAGATCGCCCTCCGCAGGCATCTCAACCAGGACCACGTGGGCAGCGGGAAAGCAGCGCCTGCTGAAAACCACCAGAGGTGAGAGAGGGGTCGGCAGCAGAGGGGCTTGGGGGAAGCGAGGGGTCCTTTCTGAGCAGCTCTCTCCTCCCACTTGCTCCATGCAGACTGCACTTTGCCAGGAGGTGCTCTCTCTCACTTGCCCACTTGCCGGTTCATAGAATCATAGAATTGTAGAGCCGGAGGGGACCCCAAGGGTCATCTAGGCCAACCCCCTGCATTGCTAAAGCGCCCCTGGCCAGATGGCCATCTAACCTCTGCTTAAAAGCCTCCAAGGAAGCAGAGTTCGGCAACCTCCCGAGGGAGGCCGTTCCCGTTGAGAATGTCTCTTCCTGTCAGGAAGTTCTTCCCGATGTTGAGTCGCAATCTCCTTCCTTGTAACCTGAAGCCATGGGTTCGAGTCCTACCCTCCAGAACAGGAGGAAACAAGCTGGCACCCTCTTCCATGTTCCAAGTTCTGGCTGCCTTCTTCGATGCAACCAGGCCTTTGGAAGAAGGGTGTGTGTTTCCCCATCAGATACTGCTGAACACTGATATGCCAAGGTTGGTGTGGAGCCTGCGGGCTCGAAACCCGAATGGCACTAGGCTCCAACATCCCTTCACCCCTGACCATTGGCCATGCTGGCTGCTAGGAGTCCAGGAACACCTGGAGGGCTCCAGGTTTCCCCATATTTAAATAGTAGTAGTAAATAATAATGATAATGATGATGATAATAATAATTAATAATAATATTTGTACCCCGCCCATCTGACTGGGTTGTCCCAGCCACTCTGGGTGGCTTCCAACACATATAAAAACATAACATATACAAGCCAGGCTACTTAAACCAAGGTTACAGTCACCAAAACGGAATGGCTATTTGCCATTCGGGGGCAAGACAACTCGCAAGTCTTGTTTTTCAAAGGGTGGACTGACTATGATGGATTCTCAGTTAAACATCTATCTAGTTCAGAGGACAACCTTGATCCAGGTTAAGAACTTTTGAGAACTTAAAAGAATAAATGTCCCTTGATCCAGGGACAGTTTGCATATCTACTGGCCTTTTCTAACCTCTTTTTTCTTAATGGTGACACGGGCCATTCATAACATAAGACTATCCTTCACAACTCTGAGCAGGGCAGTGGGGGAAGCGGAGACAAGCGACAACAATTCACTATAACGCTGTTCACTGCTGCTGCTCAGGCTGCACAGAAAAAGCATTTTGGTTCCAGAAATTCATTCCGATTGTGCAGATAAAATATAACTGATGGATATTCTACGGGATGGGAACTTAGTGTGTGAAAACAGTCCAGATCCAAGGATTCCCCAGATGGTGGAGATGTCAGGCATGCCATCCTGGCACCCAGCCATCTTCACTTGGTCAAGGGTGACCAATAGCCAGGTGCAAAATGTGCCTGTCACCTAGTCAATTTTGAACACTGCTTGGGATATATTGTGATGAAAGGCAGGGTGTCTCTCTTAACGCTTTCCGTCGGCAGTGGAGAAACCTTCAGAACTCTTGCATCCTGTTTATTTTATTTTCCTTTTGGCAGGACTGAGCACGTGAAAGAGAACGGCCTCACCTTTTCAAGCCCCGCGATGCCGAACGGCCTGAAGATGAGCCCTCAGGAACCCCAGCCCCCTTCTCCGGCAGCCTTGTCAGTAGCTAATGAGAAGGTAAGGAAGCCACAAGGGGGGCTGTCCCCGAGCCTCCGGGCGCAGCTTCCATAAGGTTGACTTCCCGGGAGTATATTCAACTGTGTGGGGTGTGGTTTGTTTGTTTTTTTGGAAACGGAGCTGTACCAAATGTTAAGTGAACCTTAGTCAATGTTAAGAGAACTGTGGGTTGTCTCGAGTGCAATATATATAATTCCTAATGTGAAGATCCAAATTTGGAGCAAGTACTCTTTGGTGAGAGATTATTATTATTATTATTATTATTATTATTATTATTATTATTATTATTTATTGAATTTATATACCCGGAGGTCTCAGGGCAAGAACCCCGTTAGAGATTAAAAGTCACAAAATATGCAGAAGAGTGAAAGGGTGGAAATATAAGCTGTTAAGACCTTTAAAATACGCCCTTCCAAAATTTCCCTCTTCCCCCAATGTAGGTATAAAAGTCACAGGTTTGGTAAGTTAAAGATTGGTTTACTTACAAACGCTTCAAAGCTCCGGTTCTTGCGCTTTTCCATACATTGGTCAGAAACATTGCACATGCATAGTAAAACTTAGTTATAAAGCAGTAAAAGTTCCAAGATTATTGGTATAGGAACTCAAGAATGGCTGGTGAGAGCCATGCGGTTGAGCTGGAGCAACCAGCTCAAGTTTCTTCACATGCTGAGCTTCTCAGGTAGACGGGGGTTGGAGAAAAGAATAGGCTTGATTACCTCTTTCCTCCCAAGGTAAGGGAAGTGACATAGCTAAGCCTGGCGGGATAGATTGCTTTTTAGTATTGACCCCTTCATGCATTCATTAAACTTACCGGTATCCCACATATCCAACGCCGAGTAAGTTGTGGGCTGTATCCAATGCTAAGTAAATCTCCTTTCAGTGCAAGGATTTCTGCTTGTGTTATGGGACTCTTCCCCCACCCCCCGTGTGCCCTCTAATACAGTTCTGGGGTTATTCCCAACCCTTTACTGTATAGCAGATTTGAAGTAACTTCACGGGGTGGAGTGGAGAGGTCCCGTTGCACAAGAGGAAATATTTGTGCCAACGGGGGACGTCGGTTGCTTATGCTCAGAGCATAGTGATGGGGAAATGCAGATTGTGTCCTGAGAATTCTTCAGGACCCCAAAAACCCACACTGCATAATGAAGTGCCCAGATTGAGAGTGCTGTATGTTAAAATACATTTTACATGACTCTGGAGGTTAGACTTGGGTCTGTCTGATGCAGAGTTTTCTCTCTTTCAGTGTCACAAGTACGTGCCTGTACTGTCGTCTGGTCTCAGTGGGGTGGGAAATGCGTTTCTAGCTCTCTCTTTTTTCCTAGAACTGTCCCTTTTTAAAAAATGTGTCAGAAGCGCCAAGCTGCAATCAGCCCTGGTTTCCAAAGTCCGGCCTCAAACATTTGTGAATGGGGGAACCAAAATGACATTGCTGGCGCTCATCTGTTTATCTTAGCAGAAACAGGCACAGGTGTAATATTCCCCATCTCCAAGGCCCCTGTTTGTACTCTGTGCGTGTATGTGTGTATGTTGGCTGGCTGATGCAGTTGACTTCTCGTCCGTGTCTTTTTAAGAATATTTGTTGGGGTGGGGAGTCGCTTGCAAGCGCTCCATCTTCTCCTTCCGCTAAGTGTACTTTTGAGAGCTTCTCGGCTCGGAAAGCGAAAGGGGTGGGTGGGTGCTGCATTATTTTGGCCTTCTCTGCTTTTTTGTGTGTCTGCAGGCTTTGCGAGAGAGGACGTCCGCGAGTAACGGGGAGACCATCACCAGCCTTCCCATCAGCATCCCCCTGAGCACAGTGCAGCCCAATAAACTCCCCGTTAGTATCCCCCTGGCCAGCGTAGTCCTACCTAGCCGTATTGAGAAGGTGGTGAGTAAGGGTGCTTTCCCCTCCTCCTCCTCCTCTTCCTCCTCTTCCTCTTCCTCCTCCTCACCCCTTGCTATAAAAAAAGCCAATCTGATGAGCCTTGGGGGCAGCTCCCAACAGCATCTTTTAAGTTGCAAACACTGCTGATAGCTCCAGCTGTTAGCTGCTTTCATTCTCTCTTTCCGCCCTACCCCGCTGGCATCTGAAAATCAGGAATCCAATGCAGTTGATGGTTATGCGGTTGCAGACCCGTCGAAAACGGAATAGGAACGCTGAGGATCGTGATGTGCGCTTGTTTAAAAAATAACAGCATGATAAAACGCAGGCGTGGTTATGGTACAATAGATAAAAGCGTGAGATACAACTTGGATTTGGGATTATCCTCTTAGAATCATAGAATTGCAGAGTTGGAAGGGACCCTGAAGATCATCCAGTCCAACCCCCCTGCAATGCAAGAATATGAAGGTGCCCCATACGGGGATCGAACCTGCAACCTTGGCGTTATCAGCACCATGGTCTAACCAACTGACCTATCCAGATGCTACAAAGTCTTTGAACACAGGAGAGGAACTTGGTTGCTAATTCACTTATTGACTTGTTTGTCAATATTTATATTTAAAGCTATATATATTTTCCTGGTACTTTTCCTTTGACCTTTCCTCGTAAAGGAGCAAAGTAGCCTAGGATGGTCCTCTCTGTGCAGGTTACACTCAAAGAAGTCATGACCCAAAGTTTTGACTCCTTGAGAACTCCCTCCCAGTATTGCAGAAGGGAGACCAATCCATCAGATGCATGGCACAGATTCCTGAGAAATTTCCTTCCCTTTTCTTACCCCAACCCCCTTCTTAAAAAAAAAAATTAAAAATGCCACTCTGTTAGTCCTCATGGGTCCCAGAGAGCTGCCTCTACGTTCTGCTACCTGGCTTCATCTAGAACAGGGGTTCTCCAGCTGTTTTTGGGCTGCAATTCCCATCATCCCTGACTGTGGGTCCTACTAGCTAGGTTTGATGGGAGTTGTAGTTCAAAAACAGCTGGAGACCCAAGTTTGGGAGACTACAGTTCCCATCATCCCTGACCACTGCCCTTTCTTAGCTAGGAATGATGGGAGCTGTAGTCCAACAAGATTGGGAAACCCTGGTCTAGAAAGTAGAACGCAGGGCTTGGAAGGGGAAGAATTTGGATCCTTGTTCAACTGTTAAAACTGGCCAAGCAGCTTCCGGACTAGGTGTCTGGTTTTGCCGCTGCTTTCGTTCCCCTCTCTTCTCTTGGAGAGTGGTTGTTTGAATTTATTTTGTTTTATTTTTTAAGAAAGGGTTGTGGACAAGGAACATCTGTGTCCCATCCCCTGTCCCCCCCCCCCGACGTTGTTGGACTCGTAACACTCCTCGTCTTGTCGCTGACCATTGGCCGTGCTGGCTGATGGGAGTTGTGGTCCCTTGGCAGCCAGTCTTCCCCCACCCCGATCTAAGAAGCTGAGTTTTCTGCTCTCAGGAGGGGATGCCTCTTCTAAACGGAGGTATTCCCTCCAATGGCAGTAGATTTTATTGCTTATAGACAATGGCCATCACAATACAATATAAGCACAGATAACACAACTACAGAATGGAAGACATTGCATGCACCAGACCAGGACAAATCTACAGTGTCCAGAATTTTAAAAGCTTTCCTTCTGGTCAGCATCCCTGGAGTTTGGCATTTGCGCTATCCGGAAAAGCCGCTCAGCCGCTCTGAGCCCGGCTTTGGCTGGGGAGGGCGGGATACAAATAAAATTTATTATTATTATTATTATTATTATTATTGCTTGCCCTTACCTTTCTTGACGCTGGTGCGAATGGTGTCACCTTATAACTGATGCGCTTATCAACACCTGCCAACAGCCATTTGATTTTCAAGTTGTCCAGTTGACCTTCTAAGGCAATCTGAAAAGGGAAGATAAATTTAGCTCTGGGTGAATCACACAATGGACAATATAGAATATAATGTGCAGGATCCTCAACAGGCCCTGATCCACATGTACAGAGGCTGTTCGTCTCCCAGCCAGATATCCAGTAGGCATTGTTTCAAATCTGAGCTGAGTGAAAGCATGTCTAATATGGGGGGGGGGGTGCACAATACATGGACCGAAGTAGAGTTGGAGGCCGCCCAGAGTGGCTGGTGTGTTGGTGGATGTCAGGAAACCCCCCCACCCCGCGCTCGATGGGATTGCGGGAGTGTGGGCAGTATAGGGAACCCCCTGTGCATTTTACAAGCTCCTCCTCCTCCCCCTCCTCCTCCGGAAGCTACCATTCTTCTTGTGGGGAGGGGGAGTCGGAAGCAGGAAGGCGGTGCAGGGGCTCTGACAGGATCGCAGAGCCTCAGCGCCAAGGGGAAAGAGGGGAACGGGGTCAGTTTCCCACGCTCAGAGGGCGCAGACAGGAAGGACGCGGAAGGGGTGGCGGGGGTTCAGAATCCCGTGCCTCTTTTGCTGGACAAAGAACAGGAAGAGCTCATTCCTGGACTCTGCGGAGTGAGGAGATGGACGTTGAAATTTTGCTCCACTGTAAATAAGTTGCACAATAAAGAACTTAGCTTAGAAGTTCTGCGTTTGGCTGATTCTTCATGAGCAACCACTGAACGTCCTTACAGTGACACACAAACGTGGTACCCTCTTAGAAAGTGGACTCCTATCCTTCCTAACTTTGGGCACGCTGCCTGGAGCTGAACGGAGTTGTGTGTCCAAAAACCTCTGGAGGGCTGCAGGTTCACGGCCGTAGTTTGTACAGTGAAAAGTACCATGTTAAATTATGATCGTCCCCGTGGGTGGCTGGGTTGATAACAGCTCAGTTGGCGGAAGGTGACCGGTTCAAAGGCCGCAGTCTTCGAGGCTTCAGTTGGCAGGAGGTGAGCGGTGGGATCACTGCAATCTCCAGGGTTTTGTTCCTGTTAAAATTTTTTTTTGAAATGCAGACCCTTCCTGTGCTTGGGATACGTGGGGTGTTGCTGCCAGTCAGAGCAGGAGCCACTGAGCTGAACTGGCCCATACTTTGGGGATGAAAGCAGCTCCTTCAATTGGTGTTGATTAGCGGCGTCTCTTCTAACCCCTTTGGACGAGAATTCCTGCGTGGCAGGGGGGCTGGACTAGATGACCCTTGGGGGTATCTTCCAACTCTTATGATTCTGTGACTAATGCTCTTTGCGGTCGCCTGCTTCCCTGCCCAGCGGTCCAGCCACTTTTAACAGGAGCAGCAGTCTAAAGTCTGTTTCCTCCGCAGAAGCTCATCCAACCCTTCTCTCTTTTTTCTCTCTCTCTCTCTTTCCCATTTCCCCCCTCGTCCCTCCAGAGAAGCACCCCCAGCCCCGTCCACCAGATCCGAGACTCCTTTTCAACACTTGAAAAACAATATGGTGCTAGTTCTCATAACGGCATTAGCAGTGCCGCCGGTGGAAAGATGCCACCTTTGGCTACCTCAGGTGAGTTGTTCCCCATCTCTCTTCTCAACCCCCTCTTCTCCGATGGGGTGGATTTTAGCCCTTCCAGGTGCCTAGGGATGTTAAAGCAGCTGTTTTGGTGCCTGCTGAAAATATTCCTGTTTAGACAAGCCTACCCAGATGCTTAGTTTTAATTTCTCTTAGTATTTTTCTCTTAATTTTTTTTTGTTTATTTAGTTTTCAAATATTTGCATACTTTACCATTAACAATAAGTTTCATTTATCCATTGGCTTCCCACCACCCCTCCATGATGTTCTGTGTTAATCCCTTGACGCTGCATATTTTACCTCCATATACTGTATTTTTCGCTCCATAAGACACACTTTTTCTCTCCTAAAAAGTAAGGGGACATGTCTGTGCATCTTATGGAGCGAATGCATGGTCCCTGGAGCTGAATTGCCTAGGGGCCAAAAGCAGATTGTGCTCTTTTTTTTTTTTTACAAAGAGAGAAGGGGGTGTTGAAAGGAAGCCGCTGAACAGCTGTTCAGCAAGTGATCGGGAGAGAGGTAAGGCTCCCTTTCCAGCCCCGCCCCCTTGCCCAGGCCTCCCTTGTTGAATGCAGAGGGAGGCTGTTTGTTTCCCCAGCGACATGGGACTGGCTGATTAGATTATCTGTCTGGAAACTGTAGAAATGGCTGTAGGACTAGAAGCTGCAGAACTGTGAGTTGGACCCCATAAAAACGGGGCTTTTCCTCTTTGCAAAAAAAGCTGCACCACTTTCAGCTGATCCTCAAAAAAGCAGGGCTTTTCCCTTTGCAAAAAAGCTGCACCACTTTCAGCTGATCCTCAAAAAAGCAGGGCTTTTCCCTTTGCAAAAAAGCTGCACCACTTTCAGCTGATCCTCAAAAAAGCAGGGCTTTTCCCTTTGCAAAAAAGCTGCACCACTTTCAGCTGATCCTCAAAAAAACCCCAGGGCTTTCCCCCTTTCCTCCTCTAAAAACTAGGTGCATCTTATGTTCAGGTACGTCTTATGGAGCGAAAAATACGCTATTTTTTTATTAGCCTTAAGTCGTCTTTCTGCTGTTACTCATATTTCAAATCCTGCTTGAGTTTTCATACAACCGCAATACTTTTTCAGATATTCTACAAAAAGTTTTCCAATCCTCAAAGAACAATTCCTCATTTTGATCTCTTAATTTTTGCTATTAGTTTTGCCATCATTTTAATAAGCCATTCTTCCTTCTTTGGGACCCTCACCCTCTTTCCATTTTCGAACATACAATATTCTTGCTGCTGTCATTGCACACATAAAGAAATTAACCAACTTTTGCCTGCGCTTCAATTTTTTTTTGTATATTTCAAAAATAACAACAAAAAACACCCGCAAAAACAAATGAATATTACATTTTCCAGTTAGCAGTCAATTAACATTGGACTTCCCCTTTATCCCTCCATGGTTCCCCCAAATTTTCAAATATTGCTGCATATTACCTGTACAGTTATTCTGCACCTTATCTTCACCAGAATTTTCTCAAATACGATCTTAACTGCTGTTCTTATTCAGCGCCTACTTGCGTTTCAGCATGTTTACAGTAGTTTTTTTTAAAAATGATCTACGAACATTTCCCAGTCCTTCTTAAAGTGCGTCTCACCCTGATATTTAATTTTACCTGCTAAACTTGCCAATTCGGCATAGTCCATTTCAACTGCAGGTGCCAAGAGATTAAACCAACTTTTTTGCTGTATATCTGTTTCAACCTCACAGGTTTTTCTTACATGTCTGGCTCCATGGCGACCAATGGGGTGTTCCCAAGCAGCCCCGCCCCACTGAACCCCACCATTGACCACGCAGCCCTGGAGGACGCCTCCAGCTCGGGGAGCCTGTTCAGCTCCGTGGCGGGGTCCCGGAGCTCCACCCCACAGCAGCCCTCGTTCCTGGCCATGCCCTCACGGGCCTCGGCCCAGAGCTCCCCCGCCCACCAGCACTCGGCCAGCCCCAGGCTCAACGGCGCCCCCCAGGGCCTGGCTGGCGTCCTGCAGTACGTGGACTCCCAGAAGGCACTGGCCGAGGGCGGCGGCGGCGGCGGCACCAGGGGCGACCCGCAAGGGATGGAGCCAGCCTTCTCCGACCCCGAGAGCGAGGGGAAGAGGAGGTTCATCTTCACCATCTCACCTGCCACCGGGACCGTTAAGCACTGCCCACCCAACAAGCACAGCGCCCTCACGGCCAGCATCCGGGCAGAGTGCGGCCAGGACGGGAAGAAGCGCGGGCGGAGGAAGCGCTCCTCCACAGGGGCACCGGGCACAAACACTGGCGTGTCGCCCAAGCGCAGATCGCTGCCTGCAGTGGGTGGGCTCTTCGCTCAGTCTTCAGGGTCTCCCCTCAATATCAACTCCATGGTGAGAACCAAGGTGGTCTGTTTGTTTGTTTGTTTGTTTGTTTGTTTGTTTCGGGTGGTTTCAGATGGGATGGTTTATGCAGCCACTAGCCTATGCAAGCCAGAGTTGCCTCCAGGCAATCAGGCAGGGAGAGAGCGAGAGCCCTCTGCGGATTGGTGAGATCACCTCACCTGACAGGTGCCCACCTGATCGCTTCAGTCGGTGGAATTGGCACTTCTGCCGGTGCTGCATAATGCCTGTTCCACATTTGTAAGAACTCAGTTGGTTAGCTCTTTCACTTTGTAACTCCCTGCATATTGATATCAGGCAGCACTGCCTTCAGTTTGCCCATTTTGGAGCCTGCTAAAACATTCCTGTTTAGGCAAATCTACCCAAATCTGCAGGTGGCGCTGTGGGTTAAACCACAGAGCCTAGGGCTTGCCGATCAGAAGGTCGGCAGTTCGAATCCCCACGACGGGGTGAGCTCCCGTTGCTCGGTCCCTGCTCCTGCTCACCTAGCAGTTCGGAAGCACGTCAAAGTGCAAGTAGATAAATAGGTACTGCTCCAGCGGGAAGGTAAACGGCATTTCCGTGCGCTGCTCTGGTTCGCCAGAAGCGGCTTAGTCATGCTGGCCACATGACCCGGAAGCTGTACGCCGGCTCCCTCGGCCAGTAAAACGAAATGAGCGCCCCAACCCCAGAGTCGGACATGACTGTACCTAATGGTCAGGGGTCCCTTTACCTTTACCCAAATCTACACTTAGAAAGGTGAGGTTATTTTAATCTCTTTTAGCATTTTAACTTTGCATGTTTTAAAGTAGGGTTGCGATTTCCCCCCTTGATTTTTACTGTTCTTTCTTTTGCAAACCGCTCTGAGGTGTTTCTTTTTCTTTTTTTCAAATACAGTCATACCTCTGGATAGGTTCGCTCCAGGTTGCATTCGCCACAGGATACGAACGCGCCGAATCCGGAAGTACCGGAACGGGTTACTTCCGGGTTCGGCGATTCGCGCATGTGCAGAAGTGCCGAATCGCGCCGCGTTCATGTACAGACACGGCGCTTCATGTTGCGTTCTGCTCATGTTGTGAACGGGGCTCCGGAAAGGATCCCGTTCGCAACCAGAGGTACCACTGTAAGCAGTGTATAGATTTTACAAAATCAATCATAAATAAATTGTGCAATCCCCTTTCAGTGGGGCCCTTTGCGGTTTGCATTCCTACCTGCAAAAGCCCCATAAATATCAACCTGTAACCCCTAATATGCTAGTGCGGTTGGGATGCTCTATGATTCTTTGATTCTATGATCATCTCCTTTGCCACAGACAGTAAAATGTTGGCCAGCAGAATATGTCACCTTTGAAGTAAAGCATTTGTCCTACTCTCCTAGAACAGAGAAGCTGGCCAGGCTTTTCTTCAGCTTTCCCGCTCCCTCCCCTGCCCGTTTCTCTTTTGTGCTATGCTTAGTTACAAAATATAGGAATGATGCAGAAGCTGCAGTTTCTTTTAATATATATCTATTCGTTTTCAAGAACATGGTATTTGTTTTCCAAACAAACAGGGAGCAGAAACACTAGAAAAAAACGAAAGCAACAAAACAGATCACGAATGCTAAATTTTGTGATTTGGTGGAGCGAAAGTGAGTTTTGTATTTCTGGATCTGATATAATTTTTTTGCTGTGTCCCTTAAATGTAAAGCTCTAAGGCCCAGGGGATGGTCACCTGTTAACCAATTGCAAAAAAAGGTGCTCTGGGGTTCCTTTTTGGCTGCAGGTTGGGGTAGATAAACACTATAAACAGCAAGAAAATAAGACCGCAAAACCCCCACGAAACACGCTGTAACGTTAGCAGCGCTTCCCCAATCCTTAAATGCTTCTCTTCTTCTTCTTCTGTCTTTCCTCCTCAGGTCAGTAACATTAACCAGCCTTTAGAAATAACAGCCATTTCTTCCCCTGAAAACTCCCTGAAGAACTCTCCTGTTCCCTACCAGGACAGCGACCAGCCCCCCGTGCTGAAAAAGGAGAAGCCCCTGAGCCAGAGCAACGGCATCCATTACTCGCCACTGACTTCTGACGACGAGCACGGCTCGGAGGATGACCACAACAGCACCAGGTGAGTGTGGACCTCGCCTTGTGGGGGGGGGGACACCCCTGCGGGGGCCCTGGTCTCACGTCGGAAAGACCTCGCTGCCGTAAGAAACTGCCTTCAAACGAGTCAGGCCTGTTGGCCTTCCTGGCTCAGTACTTTAATAACAACCAATAATAGTTATCATCATCATCATTCCACCCATCATAGCTGTCAACCTTCCCTTTTTTTGCAGTGGGAAACGGCGCTGGAATAAGGGGATTTCCTGCAAAAAAAAGGGAAAGTTGACAGCTATGCCACCCACCTGGCTGGGTTTTCCCAAGCCTACACTGGCCAGCAGCTGCTCTCCAGGATTTTGGGAAGGGAGTCAGAAGGTTCCAGGGTTCAGATCCTACAACCGAGAAACAGGGGGTTGCCTCTTTGTTCCAAAGCTATCGAGTGACTCTCTGATCTGCCTCGTTGGTGGCTTTTTCTTTCCCCCGTTTTGTCCTCAAGGCTTACATGGCAGGCGGGGATTTTTAACAGTTTAAAAGAAAGGCTCCCAAACGGCAGGCTGCCGACCTCTGGCGACCTGCCAGCTCCGTTCAGGTGGCCCGCAGCATGTCCCCGTTAAAAATGCATATTGATTAATTGCTGCTTTTGTATCATAATCATCATCATAATAATAATAATATACCCACCCATCTGGCCTGAGTTCCCCCAGCCACTCTGGGTGGTTTCTGTGGATTTAAGCCAGGATCTATCCATGTCTTGTGCCCCGACTGGGCAAGGCAAGAAGACCTTCAGCTTAATCCTGATTCCTGGACTCACAACGGTGTGTTATGAGCACCCGCACTAACTCCAGAGGTTCAGTAAACGCTGCGGCTGCATTAGCTTGAAGCAGTTTCTACAAGCTATAATATATATACAGATTGTACAGACTGTGTGGCTAAGTTCCTACCCCGCATCTTATCTACAGCAGAGATAGAATAGCACACACATTTCACGAGGCTCAGAGAAGCTAAAGAAGAGTTCAAAGACTCAGTTCCCTCCCCCTTCTCTCTGATCACCAAGTCATACGATTCTCACAAAGGGAGGGGTGAAATGCTAACAGTTTCCAGTACATATGAAAACATAAATACAACGTCGAACGTTAAAAATTTCCCAATATAACAATTTATAACAATAAAGACTTACACGCTTCAGGAACTCAATACCTTAAGCTTCTCCCCGTATGAACTGACCCAGACCCTGTGTGTCCTGTCCCCTCCCAGAGAGGTTCGGAAGGTGGCAACAAGAGAACAGGACTTTTCTGCAGTGGCTCCCAGATTGTGGAGTGCTCTCCCCAGACAGATATCACTACATGTCTTTAGGTGCCAGGCAAAAACATTCCTCTTTATCCAGGCCTGTGGCTATTAAATCATTTGTGGCCTATGAAAGTGTGGGGGGGGGGGACTGCTATTATAATGACTATTTGGCTGTCTGTTAGTATAGTATGCTTTTTGTTATATTTTTTATCATTGATAAATATTATTTATCACATTTGCCATATTCTATAATGCATTTTTAATGTTGAACAGCACCCTGGGATCTTTTGATAAAGGGTGGTGTACAAATTGAATTAATGATGATAAAAATAATAATAAATAAATGACGATTATGGTGGTGGTGATAATTTGTTACCCGACTCGTCACACTAAAGTTCCAGGGAGGGTCTTGAACAACTTATGATCCCATAAATGATGCAGGTTCTAGAACAGGCACAGGCAAACTCAGCCCTCCAGACGTTTTGGGACTACGACTCCCATCATCCCTGACCACTGGTCCTGTTAGCTAGGGATGATGGGAGTTGTAGTCCCAAAACATCTGGTAGGGCTGAGTTTGCCTGTGACTGCTCTAGAAATACGGAGCTCAGGTGTCAAAGGCCGGGGGTGCAGGGATTTGTCCAAAGCTGTATGGCAAAAGTGCTAGACGTGCCTCTGAAAATACAATAAAAAAACCATCTGCCACGGGGTATTTTAATTGCCAGGGCAGGCAGAAGAATCATGTAAGCCTGGGTTTCCCTAACCACTAGGGATGATGGGAGTTGTAGCCCAAAAACAGTTGGAGACCCAAGTTTGGGAAATCCTGATTTAAGCGGTCTGCTAAAACCGCAAGCAGTTTTCTCGTGACCCATGGGGTGGGGAGATTTTTGGGAACCCCTGGCTTAAGGTAAACGGCTTTTCTTTTCTTTTCTTCCTCCCTTCCTAGAATTGAGAAAAAAATCGCGACAATATCACTGGAAAGCAAATCTCCGCAGAAGCCGATGGAGAACTGTAAGTGTGGAGGCCGCTGGTGTGGGTTTGGATGCAGTCAGGGGGTGGGGGGAAGCGTGGTTAGGCAGTTTTGGACTGCCTGCTTAGGGTGGGGATGGGGGTTCGTAATAGGTGCATATGAAATAAGTGTACAGAAACTGTCTTCACGTACAGAAAGAATATTAGCTATGTTTGGTTGTCAAATACCGGTTCTAGATTTGCCAGGCTGGTGGCAAGGGAGGTATTGAAAATGATGCTTCTTCTGTATATTTATAATGAAGGAATGTCAAGGCATATAAAGAGTGTTGGGAGGCTCTACTTCCTTTGCTGCTATTTTGGCGCTGACAATGCTCTCTTTTGCTCCCCATCCATTCTGTCTCTTCTCCTATTGCCTCTCTCACTCCTGCTCCACTTGTCTGTCTGTGTCTCTTTTGCCCCTTCCACATGTGCCTTGCTTTCGCCCCATCTGCTTCTCTCTCTCTTGCCTTCTCCTTGTGTTTGTGTGTCTCTCTCTCACACACACATTCCTTCCCTGCCTCCTCCCCAAATCCCAGGCATCAGCTTAGCCGGGAGGAAGCAGGCCAGCGAAAACACAAACAGCAGCAAGTGGAAGTCAACCTTCTCTCCCATTTCCGACATCAACCTGACCAAAACAGTGGACAGTCCTCTGCAGGCACCGTCACTGAGCCAGAACTCCCTTTTCGCGTTCCGACCGCCCTCCGAGGATGGCTCAGGGGGCGACAACAAGGTCTCGGCCCACCCAAGGAAGCACGGGGCCTCGGCCACCCTCGACGGACTCGGCCAGACCATGAATGGATTTGCTTACAACAGCGGGCTTCCGGCCGACCTCGGTTTACATAGCTTTATTGACGGTGCTCCGCTCCCACACAAGGCCGCTGCAGACGTGGCCGCGGCACTGGCGGGCAGCTCCCCACTGAGCTTCCTGGCGCAGCGCAGCAAGGAGGGCGGTGGGGTCTCCGAGACGAACCCCTTCTTGAGCAAAAGGCAGCTGGAGAGCCTGGGAGCCCTCGTGAAAGGGGAAGACTCAAACTGGCCCAGCGGCCTCAAGGGCAAAGACCCTGGCGAGCTGAGTGTCCGCCTGGGAGCTGCTTTGGACAAGTCCTCGGTGCTACACGGCAGCAAGGCTGGGAAGGGCAGGGAAAGGGAGGCCATCGAGCTCAAGAACGGCCACAACCTCTTCATCGCTGCCACCGCCACTCCTCCCGGCGGCCTGCTCAACGGCAAAGGCCTGTCTGTGGCCCCCATGGGCAGCTCTCCTTCCTCTGTGCCCACCTCCTCCTCCTCCTCCATGGTGGCTCACCCGTTCTTGAACTCGCTAACCACTGGCTCGCAGTTCCCCCTGGGCCCTATGGTGACGAACTCCTCGGTACTGCAGTCTCTGTTCGGCTCCATGCCGGCTGCCGGCCTGGTTCACGTCTCGTCGGCTGCCACCCGACTGACCAACTCTCACACGATGGGCAGCTTCTCCCCTGGGGTGACAGGTGGAACAGTTGGAGGTAAGGCGGAGCTTCAGGGTTCTTCCCTCCCTGGGGGCACAGCTGAGAAGGGGGGGCAGGGACAGCCTTTTTTTGGCACCCTCTCTGCAGCCCCACTCCACAGTTAGGTGGGTTTTATTTCTTTATTCGTATTTATTAAAATTATACACTGCCCTTCACCGGGAGATCCCAGCATAGTTCATAGAATAAAATACAAGATAAAACACCAGTAAATAATTAAACCAAAACAGCAGAACAATACTCCCCTTCCCACAGATACATTTAAAAGGTTGCAGGGTATTTGTCAGCCCAAGGGCCGGTTGAAGAGCCTAAAAGTATATAATGAAGGCGCCAGGTGAAGCTCCCTGGGGAGAGCATTCCACAAGCGGGGAGCCACTGCAGAGAAGGCCCCGTTACTGTGTTGCCACCCTCTGGACCTTTCGTGGGACAGGCACACAAAGAAGGGTCTTGGAGGATTTCAGGGTCCGGGTATGCTCATATGGAGAGAGGCGATCCTTGAGGTATTGCGGCCCTGAGCCGTTTAAGGCTTTATAGGTCAGAACCAGGTTTTCAAAGGCTCTTCTTTTCTGGGAGATCCCTCATTCCACTTGTGCTGAGCTGTGTTCCACAAAGGTGGGGGGGGGGGCTTGGGCTACACAGACCATCCTTGGCCTACCTGGTGCCTTCCCCAAATGTTGCCTGGTGTCTTCCCCCAGCCAGCAAGGGGAACCAAGGAGGACACATGCCAATTCCCCACAAACTTGCGTGCCTGAAGGTCTCCTCCTAAGAGCCTCTCTTTTTGGGGAGAAGTCGTGTTTCCGGGGCAGAGTGTCTGCGGCAGCAGTAGCTTCCTTGAGACTAGCTTGCTGTCGCCAAAAAGTGGGCCTTAGAAATGGGTGTGCGCTGTTGGGTCTCTGAGTTCAGCCAAAGCCCCTTCCCCCTGGCGCGAAAAAGGAGACAGGTAAGTGAGCAAGCCTCTACCCCCGCTCAGCTTCTCCGCCATCGCTGCTCATCGCTTGCCGCTGCGGCTGCCGTTCATTTTCTCCATGCTGCGCATTTGTCTGTCAAGCTGCGGCTGCTGCAATCTTTTTTTTTTTTAAGTTTGCTTGCTTGCTTTAAAAAGAAATATTCTCCCCCCGCCCCCCGGTTGTGTTGTGTCATGTGGTTGTTTGTTTTTGCTTCTCTCGCTGTGAGCCATGCCAAAGTTCCGCCTGCTGAGTTTGTTTCTTTCTCCTGTTTGCAGGTATTTTTAACCATGTGGTGCCTTCTGCCTCCTCCTCCTCCTCCTCCTCCTCCGCTCCATCGCCTTCCCTTCCGTCTTTCTCCTCCTCTTCCTCCACCCTCCACTTTGGCAGCAGCGCTGCCTCCACCGTGCTAAGCCTGAACCCTCTGCAGGTGGCTCCCGCCTCCCCATCCTTCCACTCGCCCCCGGCCGGCGAGACGCAGCACCTCGCGCGGACCCCGGCGCACCCTTCCCGGCGCACCCCGCCTCCCAACGTCTCCTTGCCTCCGCCCCCTCCCCTCCTCGCCTCCAACAGCGACCCCGTCCTCCTGCAGGGCTTTTCCTCCCTGCCGGTCTCCGAAGCCTTCTTGCCGCCGCCGCCGTCCTCCTCTTCCCCCGCTAACTCCGCTTTGTCTATTAAGCTAGCTTCTCTCCAGCACAAATCCTCCCGCCCTTCCTTCACTGTCCACCACCCGCCTCTGCCCCGTTTGGCGCTAGCCCAGGCCGCGCCCGGGATCCCGCAGCCCAGCGCCGCTGCCTCCGCCGCGCCCGCTATGTGGGTCACCCTCGGCCTGCAGTCTCCTTACGCTTCGCACCTCCCCGGGGTTAAGCCGCGGTAATGGGCTCGGCTTGACCCTTTAAGCGTTCGTGCTCCGTAAGGTAAGGCTGGCCGGGAGGCGCGGGTGGGGTGGGGCAGGCAGCTTCTTCTGCCCTTGCAAGGTGCTTGTGGGGTGGGTGGCTGCTAATGGATTAAGGTTGAATCTGGGAGAAAGGGGTCGGGCAGGTGTGGGGGACTCCCTGGTCCTTTGTTGGGTTACTAAGCCCCAGACCAAGTACGCAGCCTGGGGGTCATTTTGGACTCACTGCTGTCCATGGAGGCACAGGTCCATCCTGCGCCCAGGGCGGCTATCTGCCAGCTCCATCTGAGGCCCTCCCTGCCTGCACCCTGTCTTGCCAGAGGGGTGCATGCCCTGCTTGGACTACTGCCATGCGCTCTCCGTGGGGCTACCTTTGAAGGCGAATCGGAAAATGCAACTAACAAAGAATGTGACAGCTAGACTGGGGACTGGGACCATATAACACAGGTCCAGAAAGACGTACATTGGCTCCCAGTTTCCAAGAGCAGTCCAAAGTGTTGGTGATGACCTTTAAAGCCCTAAACAGCCTCAGCCCAGTATACCTGAAGGAGCGTCTCCACCCCCATCGCTCAGCCCAGACACTGAGGTCCAGCTCTGAGGGTCTTCCGGCAGTTCCCTTACTGCGAGAAGTGAGGTTGCAGGGAACCAGGCAGAGAGCCTTTTTGGTAACATTTGGAAGACATCTGAAGGCAGTTCTGTATCGGGAGGTTTTTAATGTTTGATTTACTATGTTTTGATTTGACGGAAGCTGCCCAGAGTGGCTGGGGTAACCTGATCAGACGGGCAGTATATAAATAATAATAATGTTGTTGTTGTTTTTCCTGGTTGATCTTGCGGCCCTTTTCACTACCTTCCTTGGGGTGGTGGTGGTCGTCAGCCGTGCAGCTTCTGCCCTCGCATGCAGAATGGCGTCTCCAGACAGGGCTGGGAGAGGCTCCTTTTTTTCTGGAGAGCTGCAGCTGCCAGCCAGTGTAGACATTGCGGAGTTGGTTGGACCAGTGGCCTCACTCGTCATGAAGCAGCTTCCTGACTAAATTGTTCTTACTGGATAGATGGCATCATGCCTGGACCTGAAAAATTAATGACTGGCGTTTACTTGCAATAACTGGAACCCGAGTTTGGAGGGTCGAGGAAGAGAGAGGCCTTGTTTGCCCACAAAGCAATGAAACTCCTCCTTATCATCATTCTTGCATTCATATCCCACCTTTTCCTTCCAAGGGCTCAAGGTGTGGCGTACCTGGTTCTTCCCAGGGCATTTTTTTTCCAGCTGGAACTCGCCAGAACTCTTGTTCCAGAACTTCTCAGGGGGGCACCCGTGCCATTATAGGAGAACAAGGGAGGCGTTCATGGCACCTCTTTTTTTTCTAGAAAAATAGCACTGGTTCTTCCTGCGCAGCAGCAACAACAGCCCTGCGAGGTAGGCTAGGCTGAGAGAAGTCCGTGAGCGTCTCCCAAGGTTCACCCACTGAACTCCGTGGCCGAGAGGGGGATTTGAACCTTGGGCTCTCCCATGTCCAGTCTGACGCTCCAACTCAGTTTTTCCCAAACTCGGGTCTCCAGCTGCTTTTGGATTACAGCTCCCATCATCCCTAGCTTGCAAGGGAAACACCACTATGAAACACTGGCTCTGTCTTGTGGCAGGTCAAGCGAGGCGAGAGTTCTGAGGGCCGGGCAGAGGCCCTGGAGGGCCGCACTGGGTCAAATCTCCCCAGCCCTGCCTGCGTCCTTGATTTCCTGGTTTCGTGAACTGTCAGTAACCCGCTGGCTTAAAGTGTGCTTCTCTTCCCTCCCTCCCCTGTTTCCACAGGTAACTAAGGACCTTCTACCTCAAACCCCCACGTGACCTATGCAAGGCCAGCCTGGACCAACGCCTCTCCACTTTCACTTGAAGGTGCTGCCCTCAACCGCTGTAGAGAGGGGCTTCTGCTCCCCCCCCCTCATCTCTCTTTACTACTGGACACACGCAGGAAGACCAGACGAGGAAAGAGACAGGCAAACGGAATGGAACCCTTGAGTCCTAAGCCTAAAAGCCGGAAGAAAAAGCTACTGTGAAATCTTAAGTGTATGTGTGTGTGTATATATATATATGTGTATATTATATTATATAATATATATGTATATGTATATATCTCTTTCTAGATATACTCAAACTGCAGAAGGCGACAACGGCCTCCGATTTGTATTGTTGATATAGTTTAGATATTTATATATTTTTTAAAGTTTGAGAACACGTGTTTTCACAAAAGGCAACCCCCACCCTTACGCTCTGTGTGTGTTCATTCCAAGGAAAATCTTGGGGAGGGGAAAAGAGGAGGAGGAGGACTTTTAACAAACGAAATCACAGATTCCTCCCTGAAATACTGCTAATAACAAAAGGACTGGCCAACACAAGTGGACACACACCCAAAAGGTTCTCTTGGTGCTATTCATGCCCGACAGATGCTGTGCCTCTCTGGGCTGAGCTCCCCCGTGGTGCTTTCGTTTTTCGTTTTTGCGGGGCGCATAGGCCTGGGTGTGTGTGTGACCAATACCAAGCCACGTTCATATATAGAGTGACTCTTCTTAATTTATTCCACCCGCTCCCATGAGATGTCTGGTCCATTTCATCACCTGTGTCTCTTCGCTCTGTAGTGAAGCCAGGGGAAATGAGGAATCCAGGGCAGGTGGGTTGTCCTCCTCAGAGCTAGCCCCTTAAAAGCAACCTTAGTTGGCCGTTGGGCAGCAGCTGGCATTGAGCAGGGGTCGGGGATGAGCGGAGCCAGTCATTTTGTATGGGCATGATGCCGGCTATCTGCCTCCCCCCCCCCGCCCATGCTGTAGATCTGACCACCGATGTGATGTAATGCTTATTTGAAGGTGGGAACGCGGCCAGAACACACTCCCCTCCTGGCTTCCCAGCAGAATTCAGATATGGTGCTTGTGGAGGATAAAACATGGCCTCTCCCGCCCCAGAAACGGACACCCACCCCCTGGTGCGTTTCCAAAGCGAGGGGAAGGGGATTCCTCTGCCTTAACTGTGAAAACCAAAAGGGTCGTGTTCGGAGTTGGGGTGGGGGTTGGGACCCTGACCCACTGACTTCTGGGGTGGGTGGCGATGAAAGCAACCCCTGCCTTTCCGGCGGAATGGCTCCTGCCAGGCAGCCGTGCACTGGCAAGCTTTCCCCCATGCCAAGGGCAGCTTCCCCTGTATTTTGGGACTCCGCCTCAGGCTTGGCACCTTTCTTGCCCGGGTGCAGGCTTTGTAGGTTTCCTTAAAAACAAACAAAAGAAACCCCATTGCTTACAGTTTTCTAAACATGCCGTCTTTGGGGTGTTCTGCCTTGCCCTCGGTGAGGATCTTTCCCAGTTTGTCCTCCCCTCGGAGGCAGCAGATTGGGTCCCCGGCTGTCTGACTCGTCGCTTTGGTCCTTGGAAGAAGCAAGGATGCTCATCATCCTTGCCCGGTGCTCTTTCCTTCCTGTTTTGTGTTCTCTCCGTCTCCCGCTCTTGGAATATTCCCCCAGGGATGATTTGTTTGGGGAGGCGATGGCCACACAGGGGCATCCCTTTGGTGTCGTCGGCCAGGCCGCTTGCACTGGGAAACTTGAGAAAGCAGGCCGCCAAGGGTCTTGCGCTGGGCCTGCTGCCAACTTTCCTTCTTGGTGTTCTGGCATCCTTCTCGTGTGTTGCTGTTGTCAACGGCAAGATTTTTTATACTTGATCAAGACACGCGGCTTTGTACGTTCCGTCAAAGACAAGTCCGCTCACTGCTTCTGTCGTCGTTGCTTCTCAGTGGGTCGTGTTTTAAAAATGTGATTTCACATCCCTGCATCAGAGATAAAACACACACACACACACACACACACACACACACACACACACACACGTGCAATCAACCTTAACTTTTTTTGTATCTCGCCTGACAACATTGGTGCTTTGCTGATTTTTTAAAAATAATAAATTGTGACTTGGGTGATCAGTGCATAGGAATAATTCTTACATTTGTTTTTTTAAAGGCACACATCTTTCTGGGAATGGTGAGATGTGGGAGGGGGGGATAGATCTGTTTAAAAACACATACACACTCGTATGCTTTCTGCTAATTTTTTTATCAGGTTGTGTCCAAAGTGTAATTGGAAGCAGGAGACAAATGGCAGTTTTGTTTCCTCAGGTGTGCCTAAAATCAGGGAGGAAATGGCAAGGGCATGAGAATAAGAAAGTCTGTGATGATCACAGCAGAGGGTATAATTCTCGCTCCCCTCAATACCACAGTGGTCCCTAAAGTCTCACGTTTGCCTTCCTTACTTCCAAGATCCACCTTACGGCTTTTATAAGAGAGTCTTGCTTTCCCCTGAATCTGTCTGTCTTGCTCTCTCTCTCTCCCGCCTCCGCTAATGTCTTGGAGCAAACAACTGACTTCTCCTGAAGACTTTTCTTCACCATTCTGCTTATTTTCCCTTGCCCCTGTTGGACTGCTCAGCGTCGGCAGAGAGCCAAAACCTCCCCGTTTCCAGGTTTCTTAAAAAACTCATTGCAAGCCGAATGAATTCCTTTTGGCTTTGGTTTCCCCACCCCAGAAGGAACAGGGAGGATGCAGCTCATTACTCTGGCAACCCCTTTTCCCCCTTCCGCTGTGCAGGACCAGCACAGAAATAACCCCCTAATGAATGTGGACTGGCTGCCAAAACCCATTATCTTGCTTGGATAAATCTCCGCTGCCTTCTGTCACCGGCCAGGTTTCCAGCAGCACTCCAGCTTCTCTTTCTGGCCCTCCTTCCACACTCGGGTATTTTTCCCCTTCAGACCCACGATGTCTGCAAATTTCCACTTTGGGGGGAAAGTGTGGATACAGTTTGTGCTTTCTTTCCCTTTCCCTCAGTCTTAGCTTGCTTTTCCTAAATCCCACTTGAAGGCCTGGTTCTTACAAGTCTTCTCCAGTCAGCTGCAAATCTTTTCCTAGGTCTGAAACTAAAACGAATGTCTGTTTGGAGTCGCCCCCTCCTGTTCACCTCCTCACCTTCCGCCCTGTGTTAAATTCGTAGGGTGTGAATTTCTCAATACCTGACGCACGGCTTGCTGCGCTTGGGTTGAGCTCTCTCCAGCAACCGCTTTCTCCCCCCCTCTTAAAAAAAGATTCCTCTATCTCCCCTCAACCCGTCTTCTCATTTTCAGAACTCTTGAGGTTGCAAAGCGCGGTGTGTGTGTTTCATGCATTGATCTTCCGTTCGAAATATAGTCTTTAAAATGCCGGATGGGGACCTCTCCATAGCAGTGTTGAGCCAAGCAGGCAATAGGGTGGGGAGGGGGGGGGGGCTTCTCCTCTGACCAGCCCAGGGTTTTGATTTTACAAAAGCACGGGAGAGCTGGCCAAAGATACGAAGACCGAGCTGCCTGTTTTTAATTAACCGGGCGGTTCAGACTTGGGGCAGTAGGTCCTGTGTCCTCACCCGAAACCTGCCTTACCCGACCCCTGGGGGACTCAGCTAGATTTCTTGCTGGTGCTGTCTTGTTTGCAAGAACTCCATGCCGAAACACAAATCCATTCGGCTGCTGGGGCGGGACTCCCTGCCTCTGGAAATATCACCCCCCCCCCAAAGGACAATTGTAATATTTGGCGTGCTGCTTCTGGTACAGAGATGGAATCTCAGGGGCTCCCCAGTCAACAACCCCCAGGGCCGTGCATTAAAATCGAAACCCACACCACTTTTGTCTTGCGATGCAGTTCTTGGGAGAAGCTTGTAGTGAGCTTTTGGGACCTCCCCTGCCTTCTTTTAATTAATTTATTTTTCTGAGTGGGATTTGCTGCTGCTGCTGCTTCCCTTCATTGGTGCTAGATGCAAATCGAAACCCTAAGGTGCTTGGCTGGGTTCTCCCCCCTCCCCTGGGGCCCATTCCTTTTACCCAGCCAACCTGTTGACGACAGGCCACAAGGAAAGGAGGGAGGCTGGGTGTTATATTTTATTATTTGCCAGTAAAACCTGCTTTAAGATGCTTTTTTTTTTTTTTACTTTGTCCGCAAGCACACAGAGATTATGTTAAGTTGTGTAAGGGGAGGAGAAGGGAACTTGTCTTCTAACTATTTTTCAGGAGGGCAGAGTATTAGTTCAGCAGCAAAACTCTTTAAATGCTTGACCCTGTTTCTGGTGCAGAATATGGTGCTATTTGGGTGTGTTTGTGTTTTGCTAAGCCACCAGGGCTCCATCTTATCTGAAGTTATCCTAGACCAGCCTCTGCCATCTTGGAGGGGCCTCACAATGGTAAACGGACCCTGCAGACTACAGGCCGAGGTCCTCATTTTCGCGGCCAACCTCTTCCATTCCATTTCCAAACACAACCTTTCTCCTAAACCGCTGGGTAGGAGAACTCGTACAGATCTAGCGTGCTTTGAAATCTTAAAGAGTGGTGCCTGTGGCATGAGCTTGGATAGCACCCATTTATTTTGCGGGGAGCGCACACCCTCAGAAAATCTGAAACACACGCACACCCTGTGATTTTCTGGTTCTCTTCCCCCCCCCCAACCTAAGCCCCTTCTTTGCAACTTGGATAGAGTGTTTGATAAAGAAACTTTGGGATTGCTTTGAGATGGTGTGTGTACTCTTTGTGAAAGTGTGCGGGTCATTGCAACAGCGATGGTAGAATTGGTTTGCGTCCAGTGGAGTCGCTTGGGTTTTTAAAAGTTGTAGAATTGCTTCAAAATCAGGGCAGGGGTGGGGGGCTTCTGGGGTTGGGTGTTAATGGTGCTCCCCCTGCCCCCGAAACAGACCCACAGGGGGAAAAGTAGCCTTTCGCAGGGTAAAAACTACTTTCCGATCAGTCTAACACACTGTAGTAGATGCAGTCCATTAAGCAGGAGGCCACAATCTCCTGTGAAGTTTGAAATCAGCTTTGCCGGGTATCTTAATATCCAACAAGAACTTCCGTAGAAACTGGCTTGCTTGTCTGTGTTTAACTAGGATAGGAATTTGTGGTACTCTGAAAGAAAGGTGGGTGCTGGGGGGTTGATAGCAAGCATCCCATTTGCAAAATATCTTTGTCTCGGTTGCCTGCAGGCAACTTCCTGGATGCAGGAGGCTGTTTTTGCAAATCTGGTTCAAAACAGGTCTTCCTCCCTGCAGGTATTGGCTGGACATGAGGACATCTGCTCAGCCCTTCATAATTCTGGATTTCCTCACCCACATGCACATTGGAACCTTAAAAAACAACAACACCTTAGCGCCCCCCCCCCCCTTTTCTAGCCTTGATGGGATGGAGATCTATTTAAAAAGAAAAATAGGAGGGAGAAATGTAGGGTAAAGCAGCTCCTCCTTTCAGTAGTTTGCGTTTTTTGAGCCTTTTGAGAAACGTGCATTGCAGAAACAGCCCTTGGGGGGCTGGTTAAGGAATTACCTGGTTCCTCCCCCCTCCACAATGAATTGAGGCTTTGCCTTGCCGAAGCAGGGAGTTTGGATGTGGGCGGGGGGGGGGACGGTATTCGGTCAGTGATGGAAATTGCTGATGCTCAGGAATTAAATCTGTAAAATAAAAGGAATCCGTTTGTAAATGGATTGAAGGGAGTACCCATATTCTTAGAGGTGGGGTGTTCTTTCCCAGCAACTAGGAACTTGATTTGTATACATTAGCCCATGAAAATGAAATCTTATTTAAATTTCAGTCTCTCATCTGATGTATCTTGGGGGTTGTTTGTTTTTGAGACTTTGCTCCATGATATCTCCGTCTGTCATTCTTCCATAGATCCATATGAACTTCTTCTGGCGTTGTGTATATATGTATGTAATAATCTTTTATCTATATATTTCAGCCCCTTCCATTCCTTCTGATTCTCTGCACTGCAAAAATAAAATAAAAATTATCTTTCTGTTCTAACTTCCACTTCAGATCTCCCCCCGCACCTCACCCCGATTTGTAATTGAAAAAAGAAAAGAAAATGGCTTTGAAGTTTGTCTTTATATTAAAAAAAATGTATGTATTTTAATACACTGTATACCATTGTGGTGGTGCTTTTATCCTTTTTGAAGTTGTCTGGTTTCTTTTGCAAGAGACATCCAGGTTTCACAGCCGGAGGCCACATGCTAGAGGTCAACTGAGCGATAAATGTAGATTTCACCTTTGTAGAATCATTGAACTGTAGTGTTGGAAGGGACCCCCAAGGGAACCCCCTGCAATGCAGGAATCTCAACTGAATCATCTGCGGCAGGTGGCCATCCAACATCTGCTTAAAGGCCTAAAAGGAAGGAGAGTCTACCTCCTCCCGAGGGAGACCATTCCACTGTCAAACAGCTCTTACTGTCAGAAAGTTTTTTTGAATCTCTTTTCATGTAACATGAAGCTATTTGTTCCAAGTCCTACCCTCCAGAGCAGGAGAAAACAAGGTTGCTCCCTGTGACAGCCCTTGAGATAATTGGAAGATGGCTATCCTATCTCCTCTCCGTCTCCTCCAGCTCCTTCAACCATTCCTCATCAGGTCTGGTTTCCAGTCCCTTAGCCAGGACAGGCAAAATAGGGTCTTTTGGGTCATTGGGGAGATTTGTATGTATCATCTTGGTCTCCCTCCTCTGCACACCTTCCAGTTTGTCAACATCCTTCTTAAATTGTGGTGCCCAGAAGTGGACACGGGACTCCAGGTGTGGTCTGATCAAGGCAGATAGAACAGGACTGTGACTTCCCTTGATCTGAACATACTGACTTGTTGCAGTGACACACACACACACACACACACACCCAACAATCCTCCATCCATTCTGGCAAGTAAAATGCAACAGCAGAGTTCACCTTTCCAGCAATTCAAGGATGGTGGGACTGGGGAGGAGACATTGCCTGACCTCCTCCAGCCGATATCCCAATGCAGTGGGGTAAAAATCCTCGCATGGATGCGCTTTTGAATGCACAACTGGTCCCAGCCTATTCCCACCTCTCGCAAAGAAACGCAAAAAGCCAAACGCCAACAAGACAGTAGTTTCGTTTATTAGAGGGTCAAGAAAATCAGTGTGGACATAACAAAAGGGGATCTGGGCATGTCAACAAAACAGTAAAATTCCTGGTTTAATGCACAGAAGTAATAAAACTGGCCAATAATCCATCAGGCAATGGTCTCTTGGGGTAGCAGGAGTACAGAAGATGAATGTAAACTGATAAAGTACATTTTACATTTCTACAACCTCTTAAGAACCTCTAAATAACTAGCCGCCCTTTGTGGTTGGTGATTTTTTTCTCTCTCTCCCCCACATTCGTCCCCCCAAACTCTGCCCCTTTAGAGGACAGTGGGTTTCACAAGCTCCCATCGTCCACGAGCAACTGGCCGAGGATCGCAGACTCCCTGGTCTTGTTTCCCCTTTGCCTCACACACGCAGTAGTGAAATTCAGCCTCTTAGGGCAGGGTTGGAGAAAGCAGCAGCCCCCCCCCCCCCCGGGACAGAGTTTCGAGTCCGATATCGGCCAGAGAACCACAGCTTTCAGTGAGTTTTTAAAACGCCTCTCTAAATTTCACAGCAGATTTTTATATATATAAAAAAATTACATTCAGCTGCCAGTCCCAAAAGTTGGGCAGAAGAGAGAGAGGGGAAAGAAGAGAGCAACGAGGGAAGGAGAACAAGCTATTTTTTCTTTGAGGGAGGGAGATTTCTGCTGCCCCAGCAAGCAAGGAACCTGCTCCGGAGTGAGCTTGGAACAGCGCACAGTTTGGGCACCGGCCTTGGGAAAGTGGTGAGGGGCTCTTCTCACTTCGCTGTGTTGCCAGGCGCAGAGAGCAGCTCTGACGCAGGGGATGCCAGCAAGGCACGACAAAACAGTAAAAGATGGCTGAGCACCTGAGGGAGATAGGTGCGTTGCTGCTCCAGTAGTCCAGATAAGTCGCGTTGCTGCTCCAGCATTCTTCTGTCCAACACCTTCTAGCTCAGGTTTTCCCAAACTTGGGTCTCCAACTGTTTTCGGAACACAATTCTCATCCCTGATCACTGGTCCTGCTAGCTACGGATGATGGGAGTTGCAGTCCAAAAAAACCCACTGGCGACCCAAGTTTGGGAAACCCTGTACTAGGTAAACACACATGCTTGCTTGGGGAACTGAGTGTGCTCCCACCTACCCACCACTCCTGCTGAAAATGTTTCCTTATAGAGCAAGAGTTGCCTCATCCTGGGTGAGAATTGCTGAGGTGGGGGTGTGAGGGGCTCAGGACTGGGGGCAATGACTTTTCCGAGACATACACAGCCCATTTCACTGGGAGGGGGAGATGCGGGGGGAGCGATTCAGCACCCCCGTATCCCTTGAAAGGACAGCATAGTGGCTCCCACCCAAACCAGGCAGCTGATGGGAAGGTGGGCAAAGCCAGAGCAGTTACTCATGCAGAGCTGCGGTGGGGAAACTCTGCAGGTGGTTTCTGGGTGTACCGCGGATCTCAAATCTCAGCACAAAAGTTAGGGAAAAACCCTATTTGGGGCGTTAATGAAAATCGAGCATGATTCCAAAAAGCCCCTGCCCCTTCCTTCAGCTCCAGGAGCACCCTTGCCATTGTTGTTCGTGTGCACGTTTACGCACACGAGGAAACGCGATTCTGAGCTGAATAGCAGGTTGCCTGAGCCCTGGAAGGAAAGAAAACCAGCAGCCACTAGAGTCAAATCTCCACTCTCGTTTCAGCCCCCCCCAAAGCTAGGAGGAAGCAGGTGGGTGGGTAGCAACACCCTCTTGAACAGCACGAGGGAGATCCTACAAGTTCGTGGAAGCAACTCACTCTGTCGGCGTACAGTCCTGATCCTGGAGTCTCGGGGAGCTGCGCAAGGATGCTGGTGGTATGGTGAGGTGCCGGCCCAGATCCAAGTGCTCGGGGTTATACCTTCCGTGCGCCCAGCTGGAAGCGGGCTTCCCCTGAGATGCCGTACTGCTCCAAGGGGTCCTGTGGCGAAAGGAGAGGTGGGGCTTTGAGGGCTGGATGTCTGGAGATGCTAAATTTGAAAGGGTGGGGGGATACGAGTCCATGGCTCTTTGGCAGACCAGCTGCCCTGCATGCAGAAGGTGTCAGGTTCAACCCCTGGCAGGGCTGGGAGTCCATACACACACACCCCCCTGCTCTCCCTGCACCTGAAACCCTGGAGGAGCCATAGGCAAGTTGGCACCAATGGGATCGCATCTTTAAAAAATACAAAAAAAAAAACATCTGTATATACACATCTCCTTTATTGGGTTTTATTTAGGATGAATGGGTCTACTTGGAGTAAAATGTAAAAAAAATAAACATCAGTTCGAACCATAGTATCGCGGGATGACCCAGGGCAGAAACTCTGCATCCTCGTCCCGGCCGTTACTTCCCCGTCTCTGGGTGAGCACCCTCACCTGCTTTCCGGCCCAGGAGCTACTCACCTTTCCTGTCATCTTCAGGATCTCATTCCGATAGAAGACCAAGCTGCTCCTCATGAACTCGTAGCTGTTGGCAGAAGGAGAACGGATCCGACTGTGAAGGGCGGAGGCAGCAGAACCAGATTTCTAGTGAACATTCACGGCAAAGCTCTTCCCATTAACTCCGCCCCAAAACAACCCCAGAGGAGCTGATCCTGTTGCTCCCAATGCTTCTGGGATTTGTGGTTTTGTTTTTGCGGCTGATAAGCCAACAGCTTTGATTATTCAAAGATGGTGGTAGGGCTCTTTAAGGCTCTGCCTCAGGGATGGGGAGCCTCCGGCCCTCCAAACTTCTCTGTGTGGCCCTTAGATGTTCTCCCTTGGCAATACCCCTCACTGGCCCTCCTTGAGACCCTCATTTTGGATTCACCACTGTCCATAGCAGCACAGGTCAATTCTGTGTCCAGGGTGGCTGTCTACCAGCTCCATCTGAGACCCTCCCTGTCTGCAGACTGTCTCACCAGAGTGAGTACATACCAGAGTACATACCTTGGTTATCTCCCACTTGGACTACTGCCATGCGCTCTACGTGGGGCTACCTTTGAAGGTGACCTGGAAACTACAACTAATCCAGAATGCGGCAGCTAGACTGGTGACTGGGAGCGGCCGCCAGGACCATAGAACACCGGTCCTGAAAGACCTACATTGGCTCCCAGTACGTTTCCGAGCACAATTCAAAGTGTTGGTGCTGACCTTGAAAGCCCTAAACGGCCTCAGCCCAGTATACCTGAAGGAGCGTCTCCACCCCCATCGTTCAGCCCGGACTCTGAGGTCCTCCTCCAAGGGCCTTCTGGCGGTTCCCTCCCTGCAGGAAGTTACAGGGAACCAGGCAGAGGATTTTCAAACACTGAAAATCCAGACGGAAAAGGTTTTTTTTGCTCAAAGTTGAGAAAATTCGCAAAAAAGTTTTGGGGCTATTTTTAATGAAAATTGCCAAAAATGACACTGCTGACATAGGCTGCAATATGTCTGGATTTCTGCCCAAACACTGCTTCCAACTGCAGTATTCCGGATATCTCCAGGGGGTTCTGGACGTATGGCAACTCTGTGTCAAGGAGATAAGCAACTATCTGCCTTTTAGAAGACGGCCCTATATTGGGAAGCTTTTAAACGTTTGATGTCTTACTGTGTTATCATTTTCAAAACAAAATAAAAAATAAAAAAATCCTTCCAGTAGCACCTTAGAGACCAACTAAGTTTGTTCTTGGTATGAGCTTTCGTGTGCATGCACACTTCGAAAGCTCATACCAAGAACAAACTTAGTTGGTCTCTAAGGTGCTACTGGAAGGATTTTTTTATTTTGTATTTTGTTTTGACTGTGGCAGACCAACACGGCTACCTACCTGTAACTGTGTTATCATTTGTTGGAAGCTGCCCAGAGTGGCTGGGGCAACCTAGCCAGATGGGCAGTGTGCATCACTGAACTCTTGATCGTGCCTGGATGGAAGGGGTGGGGGAGATGTTCAAACTAACCTGCACAGACGGCAAACTTTACATGAGTCGCTCCACCCACTCTTGACTCTGTCCCCACCCACCACTGGCATGCGGTGCTCAGGGGCCTCTGCTCTTTCCTGCAGCGAGGACTGAAGTAGAATACAGTCATACCTCTGGTTGCAAATGGGATCCGTTCGCAACATGAGCAGTGCACAACCTGAAGCGCCGAGTCTGTGCATGTGCGCGAAGCGATTCGGTGCTTCTGCACATGCGCGAACCCGGAAGTAACCCGTTCTGGTACTTCTGGGTTTGGCGAGTTCGTAACCCGTGACGAACGCAACACGCAGCGTTCGTATCTAGAGGTATGACTGTAATAGAATTGTAGAATTGAAAGGGACCCCGAGGATCATCCAGACCCACCCCCTGCAATGCAGGAATCTCAGCTAAAGCAGCCATGGCAGATGGCCATCCAAACTCTGCTTAAAAACCTCCAGGGAAGGGGAGTAAGAAAGCCGGTTTTCTCTGGGCGCTGCGCAGAGATCCAAGCAGCCTGCGCTCTGTCCCTTCTGGGCTGGCAGACACGGTCCCCACCCCCTTGAAAAAAATTGGGAAGAAGGGATCCCCAAACCCCAGCTGACCGGCAGGCCTCACCTCGCCCTCTGGAGAACCTCGACCCACTCCAAACACTGCTCCTCTGTATCACATTCAAAGAAGTACTTTCTCTCAGGTTCTTCGAGGAAACCTGCAAACAAGAGACTCCAAGCCATCAGTCTTGCGACTCATTATCTACTGAACTTTAATAAAATTATGATTATTGGACAAGGATTGCGGCAAAGCACAAGTAAAGGGCAGTGCAGCTCATGTGGGAAAACAGCTCACATCCCTTCTCAAACGTGAACCTCCCAAGACAGAGGAAGTCAGGATCTCTTAGCCTAATTTACCTCTCAGTGGGTTGTTGTTGGGAAAGATGGAGGGCACAAGGAGAAGGGGACGACAGAGGATGAGATGGTTGGACAGTGTTCTCGAAGCTACTAACATGAGTTTGGCCAAACTGCGAGAGGCAGTGAAGGATAGGCGTGCCTGGCGTGCTCTGGTCCATGGGGTCACGAAGAGGCGGACACGACTGAACGACTGAACAACAACGGGTTGTTGTTGTTGTTGTTGTTTTACACAGGTAATGCAAAAACTTAAAAATTGTCCAGTAGCACCTTAGAGACCAACTAAGTTTGTTCTGGGTATAAGCTTTCGTGTGCTTATACCAAGAACAAACTTAGTTGGTGTCTAAGGTGCTACTGGACAATTTTTTAATTTATTTCGACTGCGACAGACCAGCACGGCTACCTACCTGAATCTAGAAAAGGTACTTATCAAACCTTTTATAAGGCATTTTACAAGTAAAACCACGAGAGAAAGGATCACATACAAGAGCCTTAAATACACACACACACACACACACACACACAAAGAAACAACAGTTAAACTCGTAGAAGAGTTTGGATTTGATATCCCGCTTTTCACTACCCGAAGGAGTCTCAAAGCGGCTCACATTCTCCTTTCCCATCCTCCCCCACAACAAACACTCTGTGAGGTGAGTGGGGCTGAGAGACTTCAGAGAAGTGTGACTAGCCCAAGGTCACCCAGCAGCTGCATGTGGAGGAGCGGAGACGCGAACCCGGTTCACCAGATTACAAGTCTACCGCTCTTAACCACTACACCACACTGGCTGATTGTATGCGTATATATGTAAAATCCAGAATTTCCTCCTGTTAAAGTACTCCTTGAAGCACTGCTGCCAAAAACTCGGCTACCCCTGCAGTCACCCCTTGGTCAATGTCAGAATTATTAGGCCTTTTCAAAATGCAATACAGTAAGATTACATTTATGTTAATATGCCCAAAGAGGGACTATTGCTATTCCATTTATGAAGTCTCCTCTTTCAGACACACAACTGGATCACTTTAGCAATAGTTATAAATCTAGTTTTTTTAACCTGCTGGTCAGCGACTCTTATCTCCCTGCTCTTATTCTGGCTTGTTTTTATAATGATCGTATCTTGCTTTTACAATTTTGTATTTTAGCTCTTTTTAAAATGCTGGTCTCGACTACGACTGTAAGAAACTGAAACTGCATTTTAAGGATTGTTTTAACAATTATTTGCAATGGTTTTAACTGATGATTTGTTAATTGTTCTAATGGTGGTTTGTAATTGTTTTACTGGCGGTTTGTGAATTATTCTATTTGATTTGTGCTCTGCTTGTGGTGTTCTCTGGTTTTTACTGTTACTTACGGTCTGTAAGCTGCTTTGCGATTCACTGGAATGAAAAGCAGCTTTGAAACATATGAAATCAATTTTTCAGAGCTTGGAAGATCTTCTTGCACCGTGTCTACTTGGGACAAACCTGAGTTTTTGGGCTCCCTGCCTTGCCTCCCAGCCTCCTTCAAATTGCTCATTATCCATCCACCTCCACTACCCACTGGATTGCCCCAGCCAGTCCCTTGAGAGCAGTGGTTCCCAAAATGCGCAGTGCTTTCCATGGGTGGGGGGTCCTAAGAGGGTGGCAGGGGGACCCTGGAGGTGCCAATGACTATCAAGACTTTGAAAAGCTGGTGTCACTGGATTAAGTTGATCACTTCAGCTGCTGTGACGTACATATCTGATCCCTTTCGAAAGCTGTCTTAAAAGAAAAACAAGTCTTGTTTTTTGCTGCCTGATGTTACAGAGGCATACATCCTTCAGAATATCTAAATTTCTCGCTAAGGCTCTACAAAGCCTTAGAGAGCCAGTGTGGTGTAGTGGTTAAGAGTGGTAGTCTCGTAATCTGGGGAACCGGGTTCGCGTCTCCACTCCTCCACATGCAGCTGCTGGGTGACCTTGGGCTAGTCACACTTCTCTGAAGTCTCTCAGCCCCACTCACCTCAGAGTGTTTGTTGTGGGGGAGGAAGGGAAAGGAGAATGTGAGCCGCTTTGAGACTCCTTCGGGTAGTGATAAAGCGGGATATCAAATCCAAACTCTTCCTCTTCTTCTTCAAATCCGTGCTAATAAACTTAAAAGGGGTATGGGAAATGGTTTATCCTTTAAAGGTGAAGGAGTAGAAATGTCAATCTCTTATTCTTACCAGTTACAGGTAGGCAGCCGTGTTGGTTGGTCTGCCATGCCATAGTCAAAACAAAATAAAATGAAAAATTCCTTCCAGTAGCTACTGGAATGAATTTTTTTTATTTTATTTTGTCTTATTCTTACCGTTACTATTTTCATGTATCTAATGGGATGTCTGCTAAAGCACAATAAACTGACTTGACTATCTTAAAACCGGAAGTCACCGCCCACGACCCACAGAAGCAATTCCAAGTTGCCCTGCGAAGGATTTCTTTCGGCCGTCCTGAAATCTAGTGCCAAGTGTTGAGTGACCCTGTCTGAATACTGTGGGTGGAAAAGGGGGTACTTGTGAGTTGGAAATGCATTCCGTCTCCTCCCAAAATGGGTACAGACATCTCAGAGAGCAATTTGGGAACCAGACAGAGGGCCTTCTCGGTAGTGGCGCCCGCCCTATGGAACGCCCTCCCATCACAGGTCAAGGAGATAAACAACTACCTGACATTCAGAAAATACCTGAAGGCAGCCCTTTTCAGGGAAGTTTTTAATGTGTGATATTTTTGTATCTGATTTTTGTTGGAAGCCGCCCAGAGTGGCTGGGGAAATCCAGCCAGATGGGCGGGGGTACAAATAATAAATATTATTATATTATTATTATTGTTTTGATTAGTGACCAATTTGTAAAAAATAATAATGAATATTGATAAAAAAGAGAAAGAAAGAAAGAAAAAGCTCCCAGAAAAAAAGGAAAACCCACTCCCCCCATCAGTCTCCTCAATACCCCCAAGACTCACTAATGGAAAATATTTTGCTTTCTTCTTGGCTGATACTGCAGTGTTCCAACAGCAAAGCACCGATAGGCTGGGGAGAAAGAAAGAGACACACACAGGTTAATTAATCGCTTTCCACGTTCACTCAAGCTTCTAAAAGTACTTGTAACTATGTTGTGCATATTCCCAACCCTGTTTTTAATTGAAAGCTACACAAGGATTTTTCTTTCTTAAAAAAGTAAAAATAAATAAATATATTCTCAGATAAACCCTTGTAAAAAGCCTTCTTTTGTCTTGTCTTCAAGTAAGTTATACTCAAGAGGAGACTCAATGAAATTAATGGACCCCTGGTGGTCCTATCTGTGCATTTCAGTGGTTTTACTCAAAGGGTGGTCAGCATTGGAGCCAACCCCTTTATATATTTTTCTAGATTTTTCTATACAGTCAAATGGTAAATGAATTTTATTAAATAAGCGAAACAAATCAATAGACATATAAAAACACAGTTGTTTAGCGGGAGATTGGGGAACATTTAGAGATTGCTGGACCCCTCCTTAAAAAAAATCCTATTCTGGTTGCTCTCCAAGGGCTAGATTCAGGAGCCAGACTCCACGAATAAGATCAAGCTCTTTATTAGACTTTGGAAGAATAATACTAAGAGATTATTTTAGGCATTGCCTTTTCATCATGCTCCTACCACCCGCCTCAACTTGCCAGAGGACCTCATCACCTGAGGACTAGTAACCTGAGCGGGCTTCGCATCATTATTACATCTGGCAAAGTTGCTAGTGGGTAATTTCCCCTGCGAGTAGTGAGCAAAAATACCTCGGCCTCATCTGTTCGGAAGTAAAAGAGAAAGTTGACGACCAGTTTCACCAAACGCTTCTTCACGGCTGCGGAGAAAGACAAGATGGAGGGAGTTGTTTGAGAGCTCTTGCACACATATTTTTGCAGCTCTGCGATTCTTGCATTGTGGAGGGTTGGACTAGATGACTCTTGGGGTCCCTTCCAACTCTACAGTTCTACGATGTCCAAGGTTGGGAGAGCGAAGATGCGCTCCTGCGACGTCAAGGCAGATGTTCCCACAACTGGTGATTTTTACTAATTTACTAGGACAACGATGGATTCCACCCAAGGGTCCTCTAGCCCAACCCTCGGCAAAGCAGGCATCTCAGCAAATGGACAGGTGGCCATCGCAATATGAAGGTAAGAGCAGAATCATGAGGGTTCTTTTGAATGTAAACACCTCTGGGCCACAGAGCGGAATAAAAAAGCGGAGTAACATAATCATAGAAAAGGTAGAGTTAGAAGGGACCATGAGGGTCATCCAGATCAACCCCCTGTAACAGCAAAGGTGCTAGTCCTCAGTGAGGACGAGCCAAGCCACCCCGGGGTTGGGAGTTTTGCTACCACCCCAACCCAATAAACTCTGATGACGCCACGAGAGCCGCCGCCTCTTCCTCCTCCCCCACCCCCTGGCGGGTGTGACGTCACCCAACCCGCCTGGTGACGTCACGCCGCGGTGTTTTCTCTCGTGACGTCATCCCTCCCCCCCGCCTCTTCCTCACCGCTTCCCTTCTTCGGGGCGCGCATGAGGACCTCGGCCGCCTTCTCGGCTGGCTGCCGGGAGAGAGACAGCAGCTCCCGCTCGTTGTACCGCATCGCCGCCGCCGCCGCCTCCTCCCCACCCTTCTGGCCCGCTCAGCTCTATGGCTCGCGCGCCTCCCACTTCCGCTCTACTTCCGCCCTGGCCTTCGGAAGGAGCCGGAAGTGCCTCCTTCCGCGCAGCAACGCGCAGGCGCGCTCGCGGTTTCTTTCCCGTTCGCTTCCGGCCTGCTCCCCACATAGCTTCCGGGTGACGGCGGAGAACTGACCCGGAAGTGCATTCCTCGTCGCGCGGCGGGCCGGCTCCGTTTGGTTTCCGAAGGAGGAAGGAGGGAAGACCGAAGGCCGAGGAGGAGGAGGAGGAGGAGGAGGAGGAAGAAGAAGAAGAAGAGGGGGCGGCGGCCGAAGCAGGTAGGTGGGAGGGACGCCCCCCAATAAAAGCTAATTAGGGTTTGCAGCGTGGGCCGAGCTCAAGAGCCTCCAGCATTTCTCCGGTGAAAATAGACACGCCTTATCCCATCATCACCATCATAA